>NC_066583.1:534697471-535421273 GCF_024323335.1 Lathyrus oleraceus | reverse complement strand
GTAGAGTAATGAAGAGTGTTAAAATAGCATTTCTGTTATATTTTTAGTACACTTACAAGTTACACATGTTAGCCTTAGCATATTCATAATATTTTGAATATACGAGCACAAATAATTACTCAAAAAATGAACTTATATGAATGTGAGTGTCTTGATGCTTGTTTTGGAACAGTCTAATTTATAGGCTCAATCTTCGTTCATTGAAATGCAGTCAAGACAATATTTTATCAGTCA
This sequence comes from Lathyrus oleraceus, assembly GCF_024323335.1. Classification (NCBI taxonomy): domain Eukaryota; kingdom Viridiplantae; phylum Streptophyta; class Magnoliopsida; order Fabales; family Fabaceae; genus Lathyrus; species Lathyrus oleraceus. The sequence continues at coordinate 535,421,039 of NC_066583.1, read as the reverse complement.
TCGATCCTATAAACAATAAACTTTTATAATATAAACAAGTGTTTATTTATTTTCACGTTATCTATCTCTTTTTATCTTTACTCTTTACAATAGTGAAATACTCTATTTGTAAGCAAAAATCAAAGTATGACATTATACTATTTATTGTGTTATAAGTTTTAATATTTTTTCTCCTACGTATTATTGACATGAAAACACATGTATACCTGTAGTTGTAAAAACAATCAATAGAATGAAACTATTTGCTACAAGTGTTATTTTATTTTATTTTTATTTTTTAATTAACAAAAAAAAATATGATTGATGATTTGTAAAAAGATGTTAGTTACTAAGAATTTTTCCATGTAAGAAATGAAAGTTAATCTTCACTCAGCATTCCATTGTTTAGCCAGAAACAACTTTCAGTGATAGGAAATAGTATAAAAAAAGCATTAGACGTTTAAGGTATTTTAGTTATTTGGAGTACATATTACAAGGAAGCACCCAGACTAAAATAGAACTAGATCTGCGTAATACAAAACCCAGGCAATCACTAGAAAGATCGCCCCTTGAATACTGTAACTCTTTGGGAAGTTGGTCTTATACTTTCTTAAAAAATGAAAGAATATTGCCCTGCTTCGGATCCTTTGAGTTTCCTGCTTTCTTGCTTCCTTTTCCAGTAGCATTTGATGTAGTTGGTGGCTTCTTAGTTGCCGGCGCACTGGATATGCAACAAATTAAGTTAGTTGTCAATAACTGTCACACTTATTCGATTTGTCTACAAACATCAAAGTTTTAAAATGTTATTGCTCGCTGAATGGGCAATCAGCTGGTAAGAATGAGCAGCAAACTGCTTACATCCTTGAATTGCTCATATCAAAGTACAAACTCATTTCAATATTATGAAATCAAGATTGTTCTGTCAAACCTTGAAGCAACTTCAAAAATGCCTTGCGAGTTGCAAAGCAAACCTAATGAAGAACCCTTTTATGCTTCAAATGACACCTTAACAAGGTGTCATGCGGCATTTGAAGTATTGGTTGTTTCCAAAATTTCATTCATTCCGTTCAAATGTAAATATAACACTAACCTGTTGATAGCGTTGGTAGATGCTTTATAGTCAGCTTTCTTTGCTGCACCTGTATCAGCTTTCTTTGCTGCATCTGTATCAGCTTTCTTTGGCTCTGTCTCCTCCCCCTCCCAGACTACTTCAGTTACTGAAGAATAAACATAACTCAGACAAACAAGAATATACAATACAAAAGAACTTATGGTGAAAGAAGATTTTGATGAGGATCACCCAAAATCATGCATATATAAGTGAAATTTTGTTAAAGAACTATAGGTTCAAAACATAGATGCAAAATTAACGTGTTATAGTCATACATAAAGTTTAACTTGTATGCTATAAAGGAAAAAAGAACCTGGTGATTTATAAAATGCATTTAAGAGTACCTTCTCTCCCTTTTTCATCAATCCTGGTCTTCATCACTTTTCTCCTCTTAGGTGAACCTGGAGATACCTTTTTTACACTATCCTTATTTACAGAAATTTCGGGAGCACTACTCTGCAGCTTTTCAGTAGATGATTTTCCATTACTTGTGCACTTGGTCATAATTGATAAATCTTCTCTTGGTGGCTGGAAAACTTTTTTCTCAGTTGCTTTCTCTTCCTTAACCAATGGTTTATGTTCTACCTGCAAATCAAAATTCAAAGTGGTTTTCTCTAATGACTTTTTATCATTTTGTCTGGAATCTTGAGGTGACTGTTTCTTAGGGACATCTGGTGACGCTAAACTGATGATATCTTCATCTTCATCTGAGAAATCAAAGACAACCCTCCTTTTCCTATTGGATGATCTTCTTAAGATGACACCTTGATTGTCATCATCACCACTGTCACAATCTACTGCTTCATGAGCACAAGTTTGGGCATTTTCAGTGGCTTCTGAAATATTTCATTACATGTCAGTAAAAATTGGACATGCAATGTTACAAAACTAATGCTACTATAATTATAATCTTTAGAACAATCTGGAAATCTAAAACATAAGAATATTCAATAAACTGGAATAGAATCTAACCAGCGGGATTGGAAATCAGGTTACTATTTTCTGCTGGCACTGAGCAAGGCTTGGGTTTTGTAGATGGACGACCCCAAAAGCTGGCCAACGAACCTCCAGTAGAAGAGCTACTTTTATCAGCCTGTCCTTTCTTTTTGCCTGTGGGCACTGGAAGGGACTTTTCTTTCTCTGCAGTAGGTTTATTGATGTTATCATGAACTCCTGTATTTCCTGTACCATTGTTTTCAGTCTTGACATCTTTCACCACATTCTGTAATTTGTGGTCAACATTAGCAACAGAACTGTGTGTTGTGTTCTCTGGAGGTTGGTGAACAATGTTACTCTTTGTTGGTCCCAAGCCTGCTAAAGGTTTTATTTGTGGAGTGGCAGAAACTGCCGGTTGGCCCTCCACGTTCCTTCTTACAAAAGAATTAGAGATCCCACAGAACCTGAGAAATAATTGAAAACATCATATCTCAAATAAAGACTAGTATATGACAAGAACACGTGCACATCACATCATTCCATCATTTAACCTTTCCTTGCAAACAAGAAATCAAAATCATATTATATACATTCTACATTTCTCATAGGAGAAGAAAATAGCACAAGGGGTGGGGAACGTATATACAAGCAAACCTGAACTATACACAAAAGCAATGGAAAGACTTAATGCTGAACTTTCTTTATAAACACTAAAATTTTCACTCTTGTCGTTCCAATAGTTGAGAGCATATTCTAAATGCAGAACATAGAAGGATCTTAGTTTGGTTTCATGCATTGTAACTAATTGAACTTTTTTTGGTAATTTATGAAAAAAACTATTATTTGGGAGAGAAATGACAATGTTTGGAGCAAGTATAATAGCAATTAATTTGTCACAGCGAACTATTTGAGTCAAGATATCATTGGAAAGTTATTATAGTCACATACAAAGTTGCTTAATTTTTAATCATCTTTCTTCGTAAATGTAAACTGTATATATTTATTCTGATATACATAAAGAAATATGCACGACACTGTATTCCCACTTAAGCAATTCACAGAAACCTTTCATGAAAAAATCTGGTCTCATGTCAAGTGTACAAAAAAGACAACTGTTGTAATTTTCACTAGCAAAGAGAACCAAAAAGAAAATATGCCAGTTCCATATGACTAGCACCAAGTCTGATAGCATAATTATGATAAAGCAATCAGACTAGTTCACAAAGAATGCATTTCTACTAGCATCGAGACTTGCTTGAGGGACAACTAAATGCATATATACTAATACTATATTACATGTTCATTACCAAAAAGAAAAAACCAAAAATACCATAAACATATTATTCTGAAGGTATGGAACCTACCTATTGTCTCTCAAACAATTATTAGCCGAGGGAGGCTGCTTGAAGAGCTCTTCTGCTTGAATGAATTCTGCATTCCAAAGCACAGCTGGATCCTTTGGAATGCTAGCTTGCACACTATATACCTGGACCGAGCAATGCCCATCAAACTCCTGTTGTGCTTCTGCATAAAAGGTGGGATTTAGTTTCATGTAACTCCTACTTCCTAATGTTTTTCACAAGTGACAGGAAATGTTTTCTCAAAACTCTTTCACTAACTATGTTTGTAAAAATGTTAACTGAACAGCTCAAGCGAGTTTCCTAATAAGCAGTTCTTCAAAAAGAGACGAAATTGACCATACCCAACTGGTGGGTAAGAGAAACACCAAATTGATTTGTGTCCTGGTTTCAACTAAGAGAATTAATAAACAAAAATTACTTCAGATTCTGTAGAAAAAAAGACGCTAAAGGACAATCAACACTCACTTGAAAAACTAAACCCATCCGTTTATGTTTGATTTTATCCCAACCCTAAAAGCTCATCACTCAAACCAAACAAACAAGCATAAACTAAACAGAAACATACTATGAATAAAACACACCAGGTTTGTCCAAAAAGAATTTATGATATGGAACTAGAAAATGATATCAAATCAAATCAAAATATCTAACAGGAAATGGTTAAAAAAAAATTACCATCAAGGGAAAGTCATATCATTTTGTAAATTTATAATCTATGTAGCACCATCACTTCAAATTTAAGAGATGTCCAGTATGAATACGACACCAACACGTATGATTTACAGTTAATCACTCTTATTTACTCAAATTGTTATCGGTGTATGTTTCGTATCCGTGTCTAACTTTCACATTGCATAATTGCCACTACTACTATAGTTATTATACTTAGAGAAATATCATAGTACCTGCAAGTTTTGGCTCAGCAACAAGCCTTATGTGGTAGCTAGGATGAGTACTCTTTAACCAGCCAGACAAAGCATACACCACTTCCAACCCACCCTCATGTTTTTCAACAAATTCCTGAAGCAACCTAAATGTAACAAAATTTTCAACTCTTCACATACTAATACAATAGTAAAAAAAACATCAATTTTACAAAACAGTTTTTTACCCATTTCAGAAAATAAAAAACCCTACCTCTTTGCTTCATCAGATGATATCAGATAACTGCGACTAAGCCACTTGTATGAAACCTGAAAGACAACCCACGAGGTTAGAAATCAAAATATTTTTTATGAAAGGAAAGAAATTTGGGGTAAAAGAATGGAAATTTGATGAAAATACTTCAGAATTGAAATCTAGAAGGGGCAAAAAAACAGATTTGATCGGAGATAGAGAGAAAAATACCACTTGAAGTTGATCTGAGACGAGAGATTCAATCTCATGAATCAAAGATAGGGTTTCGGTTTGCGACATCGGAAGAGAATGACGGCAAAAGGAGAGTCTAGTGGGGTTTCTTATTTCTTTGGCTTCGTTTTCCCGCCAATATATTGTGGAATGGAATCAAAAAGAGAGGATTGTGTTTTTATTTTATTTGGGCAACCATGATTATTCCATTTCTATTTGGATAAATACATGCAATTGTAAATTTTAATATAATCATACTAATAATACTGATATCATTATTTAATAGGATTTGAATTTGATTTCAATGATTAATTGTCTAATTAAAAAAAAATTATTCAATTTTTGCCATAGAATTTTTTCATTATTCATGTTGTATTGGATATTAAATATAAATATTTTGTGTTATTGTGTGAATTTATGAGATGAATCATGTAAGCATGTGATGTATATTGTCGTTGTAATTTGTTGGTGTGATGCTTTCATCTCTTGGTCTTCTTACTATACGCTCTTTAAGTGAATGGAATGAATTATACTAATAAATACACTAATATGTTAATGTAAGGTGAAGTTTATGCATATGGCGAGCAGGTAAACTGATTGGACGATCATATATAAGGTGAACTCATTTATATAGTGATCGACTTGTATATGCTTCATAAAGTTATTATTTTTTACTAAAGTAATATGCGAGGTCATTAATGCCTAAGTATGAATTTGTCATTGTACCTGATTTTGGGATAGGTGACACTTATATGGTTTGAATATGCTTCATATATAGTTTAGAATGGTGTGAGCATGTTGTTCCTTCTTAATATTTGATTAATAGACATGTTGGTTCTTCTTATTAATATCTGGTTTGTGTCTGATTTTGGGATAAGTGGTGACACTTATTGGCATTATTATCTTCCTTCTTATGACTCTCTGACTCATAAAAAAATGGCGACCTCCTTTCTCTTCAAATTTATATGGCCTTTGACAGTGACAATCTTCTACCTTCTTAGACTCCTCCCATATTTTGTGTTCCTTTTTTTGATGTAAATTTAGAAATACCAAAAATCGTGACTTGCATGCTTCAAGGGCATCTTCAATAATGGAAAAGACGTCCCGTTATGTATGGTACTTCATTTTCAAGTGGATTTTCAAAGATACAACTCTAAGGGTGGCTAACGTTAGCCTCCCAAATACTCATTTGTATATCAACTTACAGTTGACCACCAAGAATTGAGGTTTCACGGTTTTATGATTCCTTCCGTCTAAAAGACAAAATTATTTTCATGTACTAAAAAGTTTGGAGGTTGATACATTGAACTCTTGAAGTTTGCTCCCTTTATAGGGTAACAAATCATCATGAGTTAGATGCAGAACATCAAAAAGTAGGGATACATGATGTCGAATTAACTGCATTCGTCAACTAAAACTCGACAAACATCATAATTTTCCATCACGACCCTCACTAGGAGTGTGAACATGATATTTTAGGGTTTCTACTGATAAGCTCGTCATCATAAAACGATATTTAAGGCCTGTTTTTTTTTTTGTCTAGGGTCATGATTCCCTACTTGTACCATCATCTCACGTAGTTTCTTTTCACTAAATTGCATGAGGCTCCCTTAGAATTGGGAAAACCTCGCAACACTACCTATGTCGTATCTGTTAAACTCCATTTTGGTACCCTCTTTGGGTATGTATATGCTTATGGATGTGTCTTGTTATTGTTTCTCCACTTCAACTGCAGTGTGGAGGGGGAGACCTTCCCAGGACTTCAAATTATCTTCTTCCACATTCATTAAGATGGGAGTGTTCCTCTAGAATGGCATAAGCCACGAGAAATTCCTTTTCTTCTACGTTTTCATATTGGTTTTCCTCCTTCTTTATCTAAATGACCTCTGTTTTCTTCTTCTATGGACTTTTATCTTAAGACTTAAGGTCTCTTACTCTCCCTTTTTGTTGTGCCACGAATCTTGAAAAAAAATTGTTTGATTATGACGTCATTGACATCCTTTAATTGGACGCACTCCTTCATGTTATGATCATTACTCTATGAAAACATAAATATATGGATTTGTCGAGACTGAGACACTTTCTGAATAGGCATGGCAAAAAATATGAATCCATATGAACCAAGCGCCCCTGCCCTGAATCTAACGGGGGAAAACCAATTTATCTGGTGAGGATGGATGGTACGAGAAAAACTCGATTTTGAATTACGGGGGCGAGGGCGGGGAATGATAATACCTGCCCCACACCCACCTCTGCCCCGCCTCGACCTATTGATTTACTTTATTACCCTTATTTTTAATAATCTTCTTATCCATTTAACCTTTTTAATCTTAAAATAACAAGTTTAAAAATTATTATTCAATTTTTTTTAAAATACAAATTAAATAAAAATGACTAATATTATGATTATAATTAAAGGGATTAATTATTATACACTGTCAATGTAAAAAGTTTTACATTGTCGATTCATCACCATCACCCGTTTGCATTACTTTATAGATTTTTAAAGTAAAAGTCAAACTTGTTTTAATATCCAACGTCTATGATTAACTAACGGTGTAAAATCTTTTTACACTGTCAGTATATATCAATTAAATTCATAATTAAAATGATTAAGTATTCAGTTTAATTATTGATTTTTATTATTATAAAAAAAAACATGTATGTTAAAAAAATATTACAATTTTTGCAAGTTAATGAGGGCAGGGCGGGGAAACCCGTTAGAAGCAGGGATGAGTAATCGATTGTTACTCTTGATTGGATTTAGGTGCAGGTATGAGACTGGTACATGGAGGCGGGACGAGGCTGATAGTGTTTAATCTCGTCCATCTTTGCCTTGTTGTCATGCATATTCCTATTTATTTTTTTAGGAAATTCAACCTCATCTTCGCAAAATTGTGTAGATATCAGGCCCGATAGCGAACAAGGCCTCTGCCCAGGGCCTCTATTTTTAGTTTGCCTATGTATTGGTATTGCTATTTTTTTTATATTTAGATTTTTAGATTTATTTTCAATTGTGTATACACTGAATTTAGTTAGTGTCTCTTTTCTTTGTGTGGGGTAAGTAAGAATTAATGCACGTTACAACTATCAAGTAGTAATTGTTGTTTGACTTTTATGTCTTAGGAAAATATATCATAGTAATTAGTGTTTTTTTAATTGATAATTAGTGATCATGTTGAATTATGAAAAAGTGATCATGTGAATTTGATTTTTTTTTATTTATAAAATAGCGTTTTTATTTTATTTTAAGCAAATAGATAAATTTTATAAATATTTATATAAAGTTTTTAGTTTTAAACATTAAAAAATTTAGTTCATCAACAATTTTATATTGGTGAAGAGTGATGTTATATGAAATATATCTTGCAATCAAGTTTTACTTTTTTTTGGTTTATTATTATTTTTTATATCGTATGTTAATTTTGAAGTTCATATTTTGATCTTTTATTTTCAATTTTTTAAAACTTCAAAATGTAATATATTAATCTTTTTTATTTAATTAGCGACAAATTTAGTGATTAATTTTTAACTTTTTTTAATTGGTAATTAGACAAAAAATGATTAATATAAATATTTTTAAGTTAAAAGACTTAGATTAACATTTACATACGGGGGTACCGTTAGGTACCGTTTGACCCGACTTTTTATTGGCTTATCTTCTACGTTAAAGAAGTAGGGTCAAACAATATTTATAAAAAAAAATTTATAAAAGAAACGATTTTTCTAATAAGAATAAAAATACAATTTAAGGAAGCTTCTCCTAAAGTAGTCGAAAGAAATTTTGTAAAAACTTTTCAAAACATTTACTTCCACATCATTAGATATATCTTTGAATTCTAATGAATATAATTTATACTATCAAATTATTATAAATTATTTTTCAATTCTTTAGACGAACATATATTTTCATAATTCTTCTTATATTACTTCATTTTATATAATTTAATATATATATATTCAATCACGTACAAACATCGTTGTTATTGTTGTGCAGTATTTAACTAGGACAGAAGATTACAAAGTTTGTTTGATTAATTTATTAAAATTATTTATTTTAAAATTGTAATTTTTTTCATGATAATTTTTTTTAATTAGTGATTTATTCACTCACACACATTTTTAAATAATTATAAAAAAGTATTCATTTAATCTTTTATAACATATTTCATTTATAGTGTTTTATTTTAATTTGTATCCGTTTTTGTGTAAAAATGTCTATATATATATATATATATATATATATATATATATATATATATATATATATATATATATATATATATGTATATATATATATTGTTTTTATTGTTGAATTGTAATGCCTTTTGTCGAAGCAGGTTGCTCGACAGAACAAGGAAATGTCGAATCACCTAATGTGTTGAGTTGTATTAATGTGTTGTAGTGTCGAAGCATGTTGCTTCAAACATGATTCGACTTAAACCTATTTTTAGTAGTGTTAACTATTTTGGGCTTTTGTAGTTTTTGGCTTTGACTTAAGGAGTAAGTTAACCTAAATCTATAAATAGAGAAAGTAACATTTATTCTTGTAATAGAGAAATCATAATATTGTATTCACGAAATTTTGCAGTTTCAAAGTGAATAAAGAAGTTTTATATAGATTGTGGGCAGAGAGAAAACTCTATAGAAAATATTCTTCTTCTCCATCGTTCTTTTCTTTCTTTCTTAATCGTTCTTTTATTTTCATTGTCATTGTGTGGTTGATAATAATCTTGTTCATCAAGATTGATTGAAATTTTTCATAGGTTATGGTGGATTTCCAATATCTGGTATCAGAGCTCCGATTTAAGCAATTCGAGGGAAGAAAATCACGATGGCAATGAATCATCCAAACGAGTATTTTCCAGCAAATCTTCTGATTCTCAAGAACAATAATTATGCGAATTGGCGCAGACAGATAAAAGTTGTGTTATGTTATCAAGATATTTGGGATCTTGTGAATGAAGGAGTAACAACGCTTATAGAAAACGTGACGGATCAAGAGAGAGCTGCACATAAAGAATTGAAAAAGAAAGATTATAAGGCTCTCTTTATAATCCATCAATATGTTGATTCAGATAACTTTGAAAAGGTTAGTGATGTAAAGTCAACGAACGAAGCATGGGAGATTCTGGAGAAATCGTTTGGAGGCGCGGAGAAGGTGAAAAAGGTGAGGTTACAAACTCACAAAAGGACGTACGAATTGCTTCAGATGGAAGACAATAAAAGTATAATTGATTTCTTCATTAAGGTTACGAAACTGGTGAATCAAATAAAGATATGTAGAGAAGTGTTGACATCAAGATCTGTTGTTGGAAAGATCTTGAGGTCGTTGGCTCCAAAGTTCGACCACGTGGTAGTAGCCATAGAAGAGTAAAAAGATTTGTTAAAACTGACAAAGGAAGAGCTTCAAGGGAGGCTTGAATCTCATGAATAAAGAACGACTAAAAGAATTGTAGGAAAGTCGAAGAGTGATATGGCTTTGCAGGTGCAATAACCAAAAGAAAAGAAAGGCAAAGGAAGTTGGAATGTCAATAAAGGAAGAAGAGGCTACAACAATTCGACCGATCGAAATTATCAAGAAGGAAACTAGTCGAATCAGAGAAAACCCTGGAACTAAGGCACCTAAATAGGTGGTGGTGTAGGTAGAGGAAGAGGTGGTGGTCAAAAGCCAGACAAGAGTCACATTCAGTGTTACAATTGTCATAAGCATGGTCACTATTTTAGTGATTGTCCAGAAAAGCAGAAGAATCAAGAAACTTATGCAAAGCTGACGAAACATGAAGAAGAAGAGACATTGTTGATGGTTACAACGAGAGATGGAGAGAGATTCAAGGACCAGTGATACTTTGACTCAAGATGCTCATCACACATGTATGGAAGGAAAGATTGGTTTATCAACATAAATCCCTCAATGAAGAACATGGTGAAATTTGCAAATGACATCACTCTAGCAATTGAAGGTGTTGGTGATGTTTCGATTATGAGGAAAGATGACAAGAGATCAGTAATTTCAAATGTGTTGTACATACCAGGCATGAAGAGTAATTTGCTCAGCATAGGGCAGTTAGTCGAAAAGAACTACAAGGTGTCGATCAAATATAAGATGATGAGAGTTCTCGACTCAAATGGAAGGTTGATCTTGAAGGCTCCAATGTCTCAGAATATAACCTTCAAGATTGAGCTTAATGTGATGGAGCATAAATGACTTACAACAGTAGCCAGTAGAGATGAATGGATATGGTATTATAGAATTGGCCATCTCAATTTCAAAGACATCAGAGATTTGAAGAGAAGAAATATGGTTTTCAGGATTACCATAAATCAACATTCCAAATGAAGTGTGTGAAGAATGTGTCTAGGAGAAATAACACAAGAACAACTTTAATAAGGATGCAGGAAGAAGGTCGAAGGCAATTCTTGAAGTCATATACTCTGATGTATGTGATCCTATCCAAGTGGATTCGATTGGAGGTAACAAATACTTTGCTACATTTATAAATGATTTCGGTCGAAAATTGTGGGCTTACCTGATCAAGAAGAAAAGTGAAGTGATTGAGGTATTTTCCAAGTTTAAATCTATGGTCGAAAGACAAAGCGGCCGAAAGATCAAGATTCTCAGGACTGGTGGTGTAACACCCCGATAAAATATGATAATTATTTAAATTAAGTTAATAGTATATTTATTAATTTAATTAAATAATTAGATTATTATTGGAATATTATTTGGAATTATTATTATTGGAATAATAAGTTGGAATATATATAAAAAGTCCCATTTTGGTAAAAAGGGTTTGATACTGAAAACAGAGAACACGTACGGATTGGGAGAAAAGAGAAGAACTGAGAAAGGGAGAAGAAGAGGCTAGGGCTCAAAAAGAGAATTCACGATTGTTGAAGGTCAAAGAAGGATTGCCGGATTAACTCAGGTAAGGGGGGTTTATCGTCGTTTAATGGGTATTATGGGTTAACATGTAATGGGTAGTAATAAGCCATTGAATTGACCCTAATTTGGATGATGAATGTTGCAAATTGTGATGATCAAATTACGTTAAAAACTGTGATTAAATCTATATTTGGGTGAGTTGTGATTTTCCGAACGTGTAGCTTTTTACGGAATTGGAATCGGAGGTCCGGAAGTCCTCCAACGGCGGAAAATGCGGAGAATTCTGCATTCTGCTTCGTGTTAGCGCAGGAACAGCTTTCTGTCTTGCGTTAACCGGTTAACCCAGGGTGTTAACCGGTTAACACTGTTATGAATTGTGAAATATTGCTGTCTGTCTTGCGTTAACCGGTTAACCCAGGGTGTTAACCGGTTAACACTGTTAAAATTGCCAGAAAGCGTGTTCTGTGTTGCGTTAACCGGTTAACCTAGGGCGTTAACCGGTTAACACTGTTGGAAAAGTAGAAAAACTGATATTTTAAATATTGTGAACAATTGATGATTGGCCTATATCGGTGTATGATATAGGAGGGATCAATTTCCCGTTGTTTTGAGCAGTGTAGGTATTAGTAGAGTGTGCTAATACTGTGATTGATTATATGGCATGACATAATATGATTCTGTGATAATTGTATTGATAATGTATGATGGTGTGCATAATGTTGTGAATATATCTATTATGTATGCTATTGTGAATGGACTGTTTATGGCTTAGAGTGTGAGCATATGTCCATTGTGGATTGTTGATGTTGCATGCTAGGTGATTTAGCGTGCATAGTATGGCCTTTATGGTGGTAGCTAATTCCCATGGTGAGGAATTAGTGATGAGTTATTGTGGATTGTTGTTGATGTTTGCATGCTAGGTGATTTAGCGTGCATAGCATGGCCCTTGGGGTGGTAGCTAATTCCCATGGTGAGGAATTAGTGATGTGAGTCACTAGGTCTCAAATGAGTGGGACTAGTGAGCTTGATAGCCGTATCTGGATTTGATCGGTGAGGTTGAAGTATATGTTCACGAATAGTCGGTACCGCATGCATGGAGTCTCATTGCATAATGTATGTATTGTGTATAATATGAATGGATGTGTTCCAATATTATACGTGTGTTTTGATGTTTATGTTGAGCATGATTATGAGTATGAGTTGATGTTGCCGTTATTGAATGTGTGATATGATTAGGGTGATGAGATGTGTTCATTTACTTAGCATTACATGATATTTTATAATGCTTATTATATCGATTAAGGAACTCACCCTTACAACTATGTTTTCAGGTAACGAGCAGTGATTGAGTAGAAGCTAGTGCTTGAAGTCTAGTGTAGTTCCTTAGTGGGTCATGCTCTGGTAGATGTAACATCGGGACGGGATGTTTTATTTGTTTTCATTTGGTTGTTGAACAACTTTACATGTAATGTGTTACATGGCTTGTATGATTGATTTGATCTTTATCCGCTGCGTATTGTGCAATGTTTTATTTTGATAAATAAATGAGCATGACAAACTATTTTGGTGATTGGTGTGAAGTGTCAAGTGTGACACCCTTAAATTGCGTATCTACTCTGATTTATAATTGTTGTTTTAATTATTATTTGGGTATTTTAGAAGGGTGTTACAGGTGGTGGTGAAGAATATGTGTCAAAAGACTTCGACATATTATGTGTGAAAGAAAGGATTGTGCATAAGGTGGTACCAGCTTACACTCCACAGCAGAATGGAGTCACGGAAAGGAAGAATAGAACCATCATGAATATGGTGAGAAGTATGTTGAAAGGAAAGCATATACCTAAAGAATTATGGGGCGAAGTTGTGTCGACTGCAACATATCTCCTGAACAGATGTTCGACGAAGAAGATAAAAGGAATCACGCAAGAAGAATGTTGGTCTGGTGTCAAGCCTAGCTTTAGTCATCTGAAGGTGTTTAGATCTATAACACATAGACATGTTCCAGATAAGTTGAGTTGAAAACTTGATGACAAGTCGAGTCAGATGATCCTGATAGGATATCATTCGACTAGAGGATATAAAATGTTCGACCCAGTGAATAAGCAAGTGATGATCAACAGGGGTGTGGTCATAGATGACCTTAAGGAATGAGATTGGAGTGAGAATGTTAAGAAGGATTTAGTGAGAATCTTATGTGATGAACCAGCTAGTGAAGTCGAAAGAGAAGTTCGACAAGAAGTCAGAGGTGAAGCAGGTCCAAGCAGACCTCAAAGAACAAGACACATGCACGAGGTTGTAAGAATGTGTGATTACATCAGATGATATGGTCAATGAAGAAGGTGAGCTGGTACATTATACTTTCCACGTAGATGTCGAATCAGTCAATGTAGTTGAGGCATTGAAAGATTCGAAGTGGGTGAAAGAAATGAACGAAAACTGAAGTCAATCAAAGTCAACAACACTTGGTCACTTGTCGAATTGGCCCAAGACAAGAAGGCAATCAATGTGAAGTGGGTATATAGGGTGAAGTTGAATACCAAATGAGAAGTGACTCTATACAAGGCGAGACTTGATGCAAAAGGATTTCTTCAGAAAGAAGGAATCAACTTCGATGAAGTTTTTACACCTGTTGCTAGGATCGAAACAATCAGGTTGATTGTTGATCTAACAAACATGAACAACTGGCAGATGTGTCAGATGGACGTGAAATATGAATTCCTGAATGACCCCTTAGAAGAAGAAGTTTATGTTGCACAACCAGCTGGGTTTGTGAAAAAAGGCGAAGAAAGAAAGGTGTACAGGCTGCATAAAGCCTTGTACGGACTTAAACAAGCTCCAAGAGCTTGGAACAAGAAGATAAATGGCTTTCGAAGGGAGAAGGAATTTATGAAGTGCACAACTGAACATGGAGTATATGTAAGAAGAAGCAAGAAAGAACTGCTTATACTATGTCTCTATGTTGATGACTTGTTGATAACAAGTAGCTGTAAGAAGGAGATCGAAGACTTCAAAGGTGATCTCAACAAAGAATTTGAAATGTCAGATCTGGGTGACATTTCATATTCCCTTGGCATCGAATTCTACAAGAATGATAGAGGTTTGATGATGCATCAAAGAAGGTACGCAAGTGAAATACTCAAGAGATTTGAGATGCAAGATTATCCAACTTTGACTCCAGCTGAGCCCAAATTATAACTATCGAAAGATTCAAATGAAGATGATGTTGATGCAACCCAATATAGAAGACTTATTGGGTCACTTAAATATCTTTGTCACACAAGGCCTGCCTTAGCATACAATGTAGGTATGATGGGTAGACTCATGCAGAAGCCAAAGGTATCACATCTAGCAGCGGCGAAAATGATACTAAGGCATATGAAAGGAACCCACGACTAAGACATTTTGTTTCCTGCATGAAAAGAATGTAAACTAGTAGGATACACCGACTCAAGTTGGTGTAGTGATGCTGAGGATCGAAAATCCACAATTGGCTATGTGTTTATGCTAGGTGGTGCACTAGTTGCTTGGAGTTCGAGAAAGGAGCCAGTAGTGACATTACCATCGTGCGAAGTAGAATACATAGTTGCTTCCATTTGTGCATGTCAAGCAACATGGATGGTGAATCTGGTCGAAGAGATAACAACGAAGAGCCATGAAGCAATTACCATGAAGATCGATATCATGCCAGCTATCAATCTGGCGAAGAATCCGATAACACATGGTTGAAGCAAGCACGTCGAAATGAGGTTCCATCATCTTCGAGAGTAGGTAGCATTTGGGAAGATGAATGTGGAACACTACAAAACTGAGAATCAGATTACAGACATCATGACAAAGGGAGTGCATGTCGAAGTGCTCAGAAGACTAAGAGCTATGATGAATGTAGATAGCTCAGGCACAATGAACCAGGTGGTGTGTTGAATTATAATTCCTTGTGTCGAAGCAGGTTGCTCGACAGAACAAGGAAGTGTCAAACTACCTAGTATGTTGAGTTGTATTAGTGTGTCAAAGTGTTGAAGCATGTTGCTTCACACATGATTTCGACTTAGACCTATTTTTAGTAGTGTTAACTATTTTGGGCTTTTACATTTTTGCACTTTGACTTAGGGAGTAAGTTAACCTAAATCTATAAATAGAGGGAGTAACCATTATTCTTGTAATAGAGAAGTCATAACATTGTATTCACAGAATTTTGCAGTTGCAAAGTGAATAAAGAAGTTTTTCACAGATTATGGACAGAGAGAAAACTCTGCAGAAAATATTCTTCTTCTCCATCGTTCTTTTCTTTCTTTCTCAATCGTTCTTTTCTTTTCATTGTCATTGCATGGTTGATAATAATCATGTTCATCAAGATTGATTGAAACTCTCCATAGGTTGTGGTGGATTTCCAACATTTATAAGTATGAATCAAATTCAATACTTTCACTCACAAATATTATACATCAAATACTTGCACTAAATTTGGAGAAAAACCATATTTTATTATTTTTTCACTTTTTTACATTAGTTCATCCATATATCAAATAAAATATTTGTAGATATATATATCAAACGATTTTTAATTTAAAATTATTTTTAAAATTGAAAAAATATAAGTATTACCGAACAACTTTAACTTTATTTATAAAGCTCTTATTTCAACTTTAGCTTAAAAGTAACTTTTCCAGCCGAAAAAAGTTCGACCAAGTCTTAACTTATAATTTTTAATTAATTTATTTTAATTTTATGTTTATTATAGAATATTGTTTTATTTTAGTTTATCATAATGTCAACTAAAATATTTAAATAAAATGATTTAAATAAATTAAAAAACCATTTAAAGGTTAAAATTTATAATATCTCAAAAAATATTTTTTAAAAGTCTCATTTTTAAAATCTGACTTGGGCCTAAAAATAAGTTGGACCGATTGTGGTAGATATATTCTTACAAAATATGTTCTTTCATTCTGTCCTTTGTTGACCCTCTTTACAATGTCTCGTCTTCTATAACAGGTCTTTTGCTTCCTTAACCTTTTTTTGTGGTCCAACTCCATAAGGTCATATAAGATATTTTTTAGAAAAGAAGAATGTTTTAGTTTAATAAGAGAAATGAACGCATCAAAGAAGATGATAGCAGTGAAAGAAGGTGTAATAAAAGAATAAACAATATAACATAGTCTCTTCCAATTTGTGACAATTCATCTTAAGTTACGTACATAAAAATTTCATTCCTGCAACACTTTTAAATGATCTGAGTTACTACCATAAAACTGATTATGAGTTTTCAAGGTATCATAAAGAGAATTTCTAATCCGACCCTAGATAACTTATTCTACTAGATAAGATGAAATACGTGAATTACTTATTTATTGGATTACCCTTTTCAAAAACTTCTCACTATATTTTTCAAATCATTTCCTAATTCTTTTCATCTTCAACCATGCATTAGTTCTAACAGATGTATACAACATAGGCCAAAGACTAGGCAACAATAACAGGATACAAAGGGCTAATCCAATAAGCATGTCTTTTAGTACAATTTCTTATACAACAATTATTGTGCATACATACTAATGGATACATACTCATTAATACAACAGTCATTCACCAGTTTTCGTGTATTCGGATGCACATTCAACATAAAAGCTGCAAATTTTGGGTTTGACGAGTGCCCAAACTCGCACAACACCAATACAACTATGCAAAAATACACCAAATTTTCATGCGCAGTGATATCGCCGCCATTTAGATTTATTCAAATAGATAAACTTCATCATATCCTTTCCTACAAAAAGCATAAACAAATACATAAGCTACCTTATAATTAAAACATAAAAATGGAAATTTCGTAAAGAAATCCCGGGCTTACCCTGCCTTTCCACCATAAGTGGGTTTGTAATTGTAAATGAGATTGTCTAACACTTCCCGAGCAACTGGTCTGTTTAAGGATTTCCTCGCTTCACTGGAGCACGATCCGTGAAAGTAATACAATGTCAAGATAGCCATTGATAAGT
Source organism: Lathyrus oleraceus (assembly GCF_024323335.1). Lineage (NCBI taxonomy): Eukaryota > Viridiplantae > Streptophyta > Magnoliopsida > Fabales > Fabaceae > Lathyrus > Lathyrus oleraceus. The sequence goes on along the minus strand of NC_066583.1, from coordinate 535,403,426 downwards.
ACGAGCAAACAAATATAGCAAATGAAACTCAATGATTCATAGCTAGCAAGATTGTTTCACAGATGGTTTTCCAAACTTTATTTTGGATTTACTAGTACGAAGTTATATGGGTAAGGAGACCATATATGATCAATAATACTTCTCTTGATTGAAAACAGTAAGCATAAATTCAATAAATGAATGAAGTTATTATTAAATTCTTGAGTCCTGACCTGACCAAAAAATTTGCAACATGCTGAGTTACCCGAATGGCATCCTCTGTGTGTGGAATTTTCGCTGAGCCCCATTCGAAGGCATTTTTCTGTAAGCACCATTTAACAAAGGATGTTATATAGCTAAAATAAAGAACTAAAAGCGGTGAATGAAATCTGAGTCATCGGTGTAAAATATAATCACCTCTGGATGCCATTGGAAGCCAGTCACTGGATATTTACGTGAACGTACTGTGGAAACATAAACCTAAAACAAGTACAATTTGTATTAGATTTTACTCATGATGGAGGCTCATCAAAGGTTATGAAATGAAAAAGATTGATTTAGGAACGCTATCACCTCATAAGAAAATATATCATTGATTACCTTATCATTTCCATCGGTGCAAGTTGTCAAGATCTCGAAAAAACTAGATAACTTTTCATTGGCCAGGAGCTTTGATGGTGATATGCCATACTGTCCGACAAAAAAAATAGATACAAAACTTAGTACTAAATTTCAAACTTGTATATATGATAAACTTCATTAAACTTTGTTTTTCAAGAACTAAGATAGCATCAATAATGACAACTTGATTATCAACAATGTGGTTCAAGTAGACGAATACTCCAATTTATGAAAATTGATTATGTGTATATATACTCACATGATGATTTTGCATGATGAGACAATCTGTACTCAATTTCTTTATCAAGTCTGGAGGAAATCTGCAGGAAACAAGAAGTGGTTAATAACGTAAATATTAAACTCAGTGACAAAATGTGAAAGAACCTATAAATTAATGACTTTTGAATGACTGAAAACTATCGAACATATAACGCACGGTTTGCAATATAAACAATTCAAAGATTTTCTTGGGCAGTGGCAATGTGCATCTTCTAACTTCTCTTTACGTGTTGGGAGAAATGACTCTCATCACTGATAGCAAACCATACTAATCAAATCCAGATACAATTGAAAAAGATAGCTAATCATACTAACCAAATCCAGATACAATTGAGAGATCAATGTGCAACTACAAAAAGATACAATTGACAAAGATTGTTTACCTTTGAAATACAGATCCTTCTATATTTGTATTCTCCACAAACTGAAGGCTACTTGCCTCATTTGCTGCTGCAAATTCTTCAAGAATATTATTGTCCTATCATCAAGAAAAAGAACAGCCAAACATGTAAACATACACAAAAAAAGGACCAGAATGTGATGTAACTTGTCAAAAGTCTTCAACTTTTCGCAACATTTCAATTCATGAATATTGTTCAAGGTGTTCAACTTTTCACAACTTTTCGCAACACTAATTTTTACAGAACAAGGCAACATAATAAGATATCCTAATTAGTATAGCTGTGGCGACTAACTAATCATGTATCTGACTTATCGAAAACAAATTTCCTGTGACGAACATTTTTTATAAAGAAAGTAAAAATGATAGTAGAACCATAAGAAAACTAACTCACCTCGCTTACTATCATCGTTATAAGTTCGAAGCCTAAGCAGATGCCATATATTGGGAAATAGTCACCGGCGTCATATTTCTCTAAAGCTTTCTGCACCAACAAACACAACTCATGTGAAATTACAAAAGCCTTTAAATCAATAGATCAACAAATCATTCCTTAACATCTCGGAAATAAACTCATCTAACAAAATTTCCAGTCATCAATAACAACTCTTCCACTTTCTATTCAAATTCGCACAAAAAGAATACCTTAAATATTATTCTGACAGATTCAAAATATGGACCATCTTTAGCCCATCCACCGGTGAAGAGAACGCCATTAACCAATTCAAGCTTCTGCAGTGATAGTAAAAACGATCTCAGTATCATCATCAGTTCATCACAAACATTTCTAAGAATAAACGAGAAACAATCAGTAAGCTATAGTTAGGTTGCAATAATTGATACCTTGAGAAGTGTTTCATGTGGCTCAGTAGAGATGAGGGGAATAACTCTAGCACCTGCAGCCTCGACGAATTTAACATAAGAGGCGGGGATGTTGGAAACGTCGGTAGCATTGCTGAGGCGGCCGGTGGCACCGTCGCCGGGGTGAGTGAGGATTCCGATAACCGGGCGGTGGTAGAGATTGGGGTCAGGCGCGGGGCAAGTTGTGGATGATGAGGTGAGCGAGTCGCGGTGGTGTTGACTGGGGAGGAGGATTGTGGAGTGGGAGATTGTGATGAGGAGGAGGAAGAAAACGACGGCGTTTGACATGGTGGAGAAGTGAATAGTGTTGAAATGGTGTCAGTACAGTGCTATTTGTGTTATTATAATGAGTACGTTAGAGTCACTTTCAGAGGACCCATTTTGCAGAAAGGATATTTGGTCTTTTTTTACTAATGAGAAAGAATCTTCTCTTCCCCACGAGGATCAGGAGCGTTTTTTATAATGATGATCCTGGATATAAGAAAAAAAATATTTTTTAATTTATTAAAAAATTAATTTATTTGGACTATATATGATTTAGATATATTAATTTTTTAATGAATTTAGAAAATAAACTTTTTTTTTTTTATATTAAAGACTAGAGGTAGTATAAACTAAGGTTGTATGTATGATAAATGCATTATACAACAACCATACATACGCCCATCATTTTCTTAAGATTGGATTATTTGGAATTTGAAACTTTGTTTTTTAAACCAGGGTAATTTGATTGTTACCTGTTCAATACTATTTCTCATACAATTATTTTCTACTAGATTTTTTTATCATGATTTTGAACGTTATATTTAATTCTATTTATAATAATCAAAATAACGGTAAATAAAGTTGCGTTGCTATTCTTTTTTAGATGATAATTTTTTTTTAAAAAAATATTTTATTTGTCTAAAAGACATTACATTGGTATGCACAAGTTATTAGATTTCATGTAAAATTGTATGAAACTATGTTGGTTGTCGGAACATGTTTTCTTATGTTTGGACACATTACTTGAAGCGATTTTGATGGTTGTTTGTCCCACAGTAAAATCTCGAATTTCAAGTCATCACTTGGGAAATGCTAGTCAAGTTCACATTGTTGGAACAAAATTGGTTTGTATCATATCTTTAAGATTTTGATGATAACAAAGTATTTAAAGAATAATATGATATACTAACAAATGTTCAAGTGTGCATGACCTAGGAATGTCAATTTGCATTTCTTAATGGAGATCTCTGTGTGGAGCTCTGAAGTCGGGAGTTTGCAAATTGTCGATTGCATCGATCGTTTGATCAATATTATTTGGATCATAGTTTTGAATGCATTTTGAAATTTGTGTTGTTGTGTAGATCACAAACCATTTGGTTGCGATTGGATTTCTAAGAACAACAAATCTTACATAACTTTCCAAACATTGTTGATCATACACTAAGTGTTCGACAAATTGCTTGACCTAAATTTTTGTGTGTTTTGATCATTGGAGATAGACTTTTCCTATTGTATTATATTAAACTAGTTGTGATTAGTTGTTGTTGTTTGACTTGTGGATTATTGTCATTGCATTGACACTTCTACGCATATTCGAGCTTTTCGGTAGTACGTTCAATCAGACGGTTTTTTATCCGGGAATTTTTTTTAACTTGCTTCAGCGCTATAAACTTTTTCAAAATCAATTTTGGTTCAAATTTTAACTTGTGATCTATTCCCCCCTCTAGATCATGGACTGTCGTTTAACATTTTTTAAACTTGCTTTCGCGTTATAAACTTTTTTAAAACCAATTTTGGTTCAAATTTTAACTTGTGATATATTCACCCCCCTCTAGATCTTGGTCTATTGTCTAACACCAAACCCTAAAAAAGTGCATCCATCACATACAGTGTACACAATATCTCCTATTTGTATTTTTTTCAATTCTTTTTGTCTCATCCATTCCCTGTCTCCTTTGTTCTCATTATTATCATCACAAAAGCCACCCTCATTTGTTCATTGTGCTTATGGTAATTATACTTCAACTTCAATATGCTTCAATTAGTAACTTGTTTTCATTTAGTTAGTAAATTAGTGGTTATATTTTCGTAATTGCAAGTGTTTTTGCATTTTTTTTGTTATTGATACAATATGTGTTTTTATTTATAAAAAAAAGGAAAGATGCAAAATATATCTTTTTTAAAAAGAAAAAACAACGAAATACTAGTGTCATAGTTTTGATCGAAAAACATTAAAAAAAAATTAAGACTCAATCTTTGTAGATCTCTAGTTCTCCGTGGGGATCTGTGGGGTGGGGGATGGGAAATAATATTCCCCCGTGGCGGGGCAGGGAATAAGGAAACATCCTCCGCACATCCTCTGCCATGTTGACATCCCTAACATGATCATAGACTATTTTTTCTAAAAAGAACCTAGTACTACTACTGAGAATGAACACTTAAAGAGAAGCTAAAGATCTAGATTCTAAAAGATCAGAAGTTGAAGACCAGATTCTGAAGACTTAGACTTTGAATGACCTCAGCATCTGAAGATCCAGACTCTAAAGAACCAGCCTATGAAGATTCAGACTTTGAATATCAGGCTAACACAAGGATCGAGGAGATTCTGATAGGTCACCATCTGACTCTAAGGACATTTTGTCTTCTTCTGATCACGTGAAAATTTAAACAAAAATCTACAGAAGATAGATGGGATGCAACATATAATTCCTTTCGTAGCAAAGGGATTTCAAGTGAGATTTCAATGGTATTAACCATATCAAGAAACATCTCAACATCTCTGAATCAAGCTTCTCAACAACTCTCTTGTACAAACTATTCAATGACTTTTTTCTTTATCTCTATATAAGGAGCTGGAGGTTTGAAGAACAATAATGTACCATTAACAATAAAATAGTTGTTACCCTGTCAAAGAAAAAGAACAAAGTTGACTTAGAATTTCTTAACACTTGTATATTCTAGAAATTCCTAAGTTATAAAGAGTCTTTTTATGTTGTATTTTTTCGGCATCTCTGATTGTATATCAAGTGTAGATTTTCATAATCTCTTAACTGTAAGTTAGAGTTTAAGAAGTCTCTTGCTAAGTGCTTGAGCATTGGAAGTCTTTTACTTGTGTGTTTTGTAATTTGAAGTCGCTTACCTGTATGTTTGAGCATTTTAAGTCTCTTGCTTGTATGCCTGAGCATAAAAATCACTTAATTGTGTGTTTGAGCATTGTATGTCTCTTGCTTTGTACTTGAGCAATTGTAATCAGTTTTGATTATAGTAAAAATCCCTTAGAAGTGCAAGAGGACTGGACTACTCTCAATTTGTGGGAGGAATCAGGATAACTACTTGTGTCTCTCTTGCTTTCCTTTTTTCCTCTGAACTGCTTTAATCTGCTTCTAAACACTTAAATCTGATTCAGATTCTAGACCTTGTGTTCAGAATTTGATAAGAGATTTTTAGAAAAGAAAAAGAAAGCTAACATGATTCAATCACATTCTTGTATTTTTCTCACCTTCAATTGGCATCAGAGTATAGTTTATGCTTTTAACACTTAATCGTGGTACAAAAAAGATCCTGAGAGAAAAGAATAACTATACAACTAGACCTCCAACTTTCAGTGGAAACTCTACAAAGTTCTAATGGTGGAAGAGCAAGATGTACACTCACGTCATATGTCTTTATGATGAGCTGTGGGACATTCTTGAAAAGCTCATTTTCTATTTCAGTTAATGGAGTAGGAATGGTAGCTGATAGAAAAAGTCTCACACCTGCTCAAAAGAAGACTTATAAGAAACATCACAGAGTTAGAGGCATTTTGGCATATGCTCTACCTCACCATGAGTACATCAATATTATTGATAAATCTACTGCTAAAACCATTTTCAATCCTTGGTTTCTACCTATGAAGGGAATCAATAAGTAAAAGAAGCAAAGGCTAACCTTCTGGTTCAACAATGTGAACTGTTCAGAGTGAAGGAAGATGAAGACATTCAAACCATGTTCTCAATGTTTTAAGTTCTTATATCCAGAATTCAAGTTCTGAACAAGAGTTATATGACATATGATTGTGTCAAGAAGATTCTCAAGAGTTTTCTTATGAGATACAGACCAAAGGTGATAACCATTCAGGAAGCCAAAGACTTAAACACTATGAGTCTTGAAAGCCTAATAAGCAATCTCCAAAGTCATGAGATGCAGCTCAATGGAGATGAACCTGCCAAGAAATCAAATTATTTTACTTTGAAATATATTTCTCAACCTGTAAAGTCTTCTAAAATATAGGAACCTGAAGAAGTGGTGAAGGAGAATAGCGATCCAAAACGCAGCGGAATTAAAATTTTTCTCCTTTAGTGATCCTTACGAATGGGCATGATCAGTGATAGAATCGTTACCTATTGTGACGATTGAAACCTTTGATGCAGATCTACGGAGCGATCACGAACGTTGAATGATGACAACGCCTTTACTCAGTCCACACGAACGGATTCCTTCAATCTCAGTGCTAGCTGTTACGAATGAAGGCTTTGAGTGAGTGAGTGAGTGTGAGAGAGAGAGAGAGAGAGAGAGAGAGAGAGAGAGAGAGAGAGAGAGCGAGAGAGAGAGAGAGAGAGAGAGAGAGAGAGAGAAATGAAATTGCAACTGCACAAATGCTTCTGCACAAGGGTTCTATTTATAGAACCACTTGTGTGAGCTATAGGCTAAAAAGCCCACTTAAGTGTATGTGGCCCATATCTTATAATATGCCAAAATCACTTAAGCGGTGGTACCTTACCATATTTTGTATTATACTTAAGTACACCGTACCTTACGATGTTCTACAATTCACTTAAGTGCACCGTACCTTACGATGTTCCTTAGTTACTCTATCTCTCATCAATTCGTCCTTTTGTGTGTGACCCTGTAGGTTTTCGCGGCATTGACAATTATATTAAATCACGCATTTAACATAATAAATAATGAGCGGTATCTAGCAACACATCACTGCTACCCAAGACACGAAAATATCATGTGATCTGACAAATCCTTCTGTGATAATACTTATGTGTATAATTACCCTTTTGCCCTTATGTCTATATTGAACACAAGGCATAAACTGTGTCATCCTTGTCCAGTTCAATATTGGGCCCATAGACATTTATCCTGTTATGCATGATGGGTAAATTCCATCTAGGTCACTCATGTCCCTTAGCATGCTTCGTGGAGTACCCATCAACTGTCTTTATGGTCATCCAGTTACGGACAACGTTTGATTAGCAACAAGGCACTCGACTCTACATCTAGGGTCCATAGTGGTTTCAGGTCAAAGGGTGGTATACACCATTATCACCATGAGAATAACTTATGACACTTTGCATAACATTCTATATAGTATTCTCATAGCGGGTCAATCCAGTATAAATATTACTCTTAATATTCATACTTATGTTTAAGACTTGATAACTCCTTATCCATGATCCATGAGATGTGATCATTAGTCTATATACATAATAGTCTTCATGCTGTAATGTTATCCCACTTCACAATAAAGCTCGACTACAGATACTTTAAGAATAGTGTCCTTATGTTTAATGTGATCTCACGATTAAGTCACACTTGATACATTAAACGGACTAGCTATTCTAGGTACTTTATTAAACAAACATAATAAAGAAAAAGCCTTTTGTTATTAATAAATAATTCGATACAAGTACCAAAAGTATTGGCCTCTAGGGCTTACACCAACAAGTAGCTCATGCAGGAACTTCTGAAGACGATTCTGATGATGAAGAAATGTATTTCAAAATCAAAATATTCTAGTATCTAGCCAATAAGAACAAAAGATTCTCTGGCATAAGTAATGGCTTTATAGGATCAAGCTTCAGAGAAAAGAAAGATTATCATAAGGGATGATTCATCTACAAGAAGTCTAATCACTTCATTGCTGACTTTCCAAAGGCACAAAAGGACAAGTCAAAGAAAGGAAGCTATAAGAAGGACAACTTCATAAACAATTTGAATAAGAGTCTCATCGAAACTTAAAATGAACTTGACAAAGAAGAAACCTCTAACAAAGATGAAGAACAAGCCAATCTAGCTTTGATGGCTCTTATATCTTATGACACAAAATCTGACTCAGTTCTGGATCAGAGTCTGAAGACAAAGATGAGGTATTTTCTAAATCATCCCATTCTAATTTAATTACTCTTGTTCAAGACTTTATGGGTCTTTGTCAAGAAAAATTCAGACATATGAAAATATTGAAAAATCAATATGATCTATTGAAAGATGAATTAAAATATTCTTAAAATAAAAATGAAGTTTTAAAAAGAGATCTCATTGCTCTAGTAAAAGAAATGTCTGATAAACCTCTTGATGAGCGTGAAATGACTCTTCAGGAGTTTATCATAACTGACTTTAATAGAACAAAACTTATATATATATGGTTTATGGTGTAAGTAAGAGCAGATGAGAGGATCTTAGTTATTTTAAAAACCTTTTAATCCAAGGTCGAGAACCTTAATTAAACCAATATAACCTTCTTCTTCAAGCTCTACTTAGAAAGGGATACATTCTTATTTTGTACTTGTTGCTGACAAAGCAAAGGTTCTGAACAAGTCAGAACCTAAAACTGTAAAATCAAAGGTTCTAAACAAATCAAAACCTGAGATTTCAAAGTCAAAAGGTTATGAAGAAACCAAAACAAAAAATTATAAAGTCAAAGGTTCTGAAGAAACCATAACCTAAGACATCAGAGTCTAAGGTTCTAAAAGGTTCATAACCAAAGGCTAAGATTTGTTCAAGACATCAAACTTTTAAATTAAAAGCCTTGAATGATCTTAAACCTTACTATATGAAAGAAAAGGTTCAAAATAATAGGAAGCCTATCATAAATAACCCCAAAGGACCCATAAGACTATGGGTACCTAAATCTGAAATTATTTTTGCATCAGATTTGCTTCAAGGAAGAAGCAAAGCAACAATCTTGGTACTTGAACAGTGGCTGCTCACAATATATGACAAGAGAAACTCATATGTTCCAAACCCTAACTCTAAAATAGGAAGGAACTGTGGGATTTGGAGGAAACCAATAAGGAAAGACCATTCGTATGGATACTATTGGTAATTCCCATATCTCTATTAATAATGTTTGGTTAGTATATAAATTAAAACATAACCTACTTAGCATCAGACAATTTTGTGACAGTGGTTATGAAGTTATGTTTAATAAAAACAATTGTATAGCCATAAATGGTTAGACGATAGGTCAAGATATAGAGGAGGGGGTGAACAGATCACATGTTAAAACTTGAACCAAAATTGGTTTTGAAAAAGTTTATAGTGCGGAAGCAAGTTTCAAATTTTTCCCGAATCAAATAATCGTTTAACCGAACCTACTATCGAAAAGCTCGGATATGCATAGAGGTGTCAATGCAATGATAACAATCTACAAGTCAATCAACAACAACTAATAACAACTAGTTGAATAATAAAATAGGAAAAGTCTATCTCCAATGAAAAATACACACACAAAATTAGGTCAAGCAATTTGTTAAACACTTAAGATGTGATCAACAATGTTTAGAATTTTATGTGTTGTTTGTTGTTCTAGAAATCCAATCACAACCAAATGGTTAAGAATCTACACATCAACACAAATTAAAAAAAATATTCAAAATTATGATCCAAACAATATTGATCAAACGATCAATGCAATCAACAATTTGCAAACCAAATATATATATATATATATATATATATATATATATATATATATATATATATATATATATATATATATATATATATTGTCGCACCTCGAAAAATGGGGATACGACTTTAAGCGAAGCGCGATCGCACGCTCGCAATGATGGACTAAACAGAGTCGCCACCGAACTTTATTTATTCCTAAAAAGGAAAGGGGAAATATCGATAAAACCCAAGACAAAACGACAATGATTATGGTCGTCGCAACCAATATCAGGGTTCGGGAGTCGGTTACGCAAGGGGAAGGTATTAGCACCCCTCACGTCCGTTGTATTCAGCGGGAACCGTTTAATTAGTTTCGTTTTGAATGTTAGCTTATATTAGTCTTCTCAAGTTATAATGAGGGAGAGAATAAAATAGAAGAGAGAAGAAAAGTTTTTGGATTTTTTTGACGAAGGACTAAACCTAAGTTTTTTATTAGTGGGCCTGACAAGATTTACAAATCCTGCTCCTACGTATCTCAAAAGAGAAATCAAGGCTTACGTAGTTCTGGGTAGAAAAATGTTTGTTTGTTGGTCAATTTTAGCGAAAGCTATACTGTATTAATCGACGAAAACATTGTTTTACCCAAAACAGATGAGGAGCGGACGTACACCACAAATCGAACGGATTTATAAATCTACATTCGGAAAAGTGTCACTTATCTCGACTCAACAATCGTGGCCGAAACATTGTTTTGCATCACCCTAAGACAATATGTCTTTTGTTTATGAAAAAGGTTTTTGATTAGTCGCACGGCGGCGAGAAAGAGTTTGATTGGTTGGATTTATTTTGAGTAATGGCGAGAACTTGGATGAGCGAGATATCCATCTCGAATCCTAGTCTCAGGAGTGCACGGTATACACCATGTTCCATTTCCATCTTTATTGGCAAAAATGTTTAATAAAGATTAAGTATTTTTTAGGTTTTTGATTGAGAAAGGGGTTTGAAGAAACCGCGTCGACAAATTTAAACGATGGCGAGAGCTAAGATAGGCAAGGCATCCACCTTGAATCTTAATCTCAGGAGTGCATGGCATACACCATGTTCCATTTCCATCTTTATTGGAAAGGTGTTAAGGTAGGAGTTAAGTATATTTTTTTTTTGAGTTTTGAAAGACGAATATTTATAAGAATGAGGCATAAGCCCCAAGATCGATAATCAGGGTTTCACCGGAATGCTAGATTCCAATGGTCCTCTTTCATTCGAATTATTGAAGAAAATTAATTGATGTACAACGAACACTTGATGAGAATCAAATATTCAAAGGGTTACGCCAGAACGCTTGATCCCAACGGCCCTTAATTTGTCCACGTTAATTAAAGTGTTTTAAGAATGAAAGAAAAGAATGAACGGTTAATCTAAAACGCGGGGCTCAGGACTGATTCGAGGGTTCCCACCGGAATGCTAGATTCCAATGGTCCTCTTTTCAATAGTTGTTAGAAAAAACAATTTTAATATTGCATTTGATTTAAGAAAATATTTTTGTAACTTATGTTTGATTGAGAAAATACTTGACTCGAATCCAGAATGATTTAATTGAGTTTGGAAATGATTTATAATTTATTCTGAAATTATTTTGAAAATTAAGTTGATATTGCTTAAAATCTCATTGTAAGAAAAGGCCCGAGAGTAAGCCACGGGACCGGAAACCAACCGAAATCGAAAGCGACCAAATTTAGCTCCAAGCTAACTTATAGTGGATTCATATAAGAAAAACTCTACAAGAATCCGAGCACCTGAACCTATGCATCGCAATAATATTAATGTGTCACTAATGTTGGCTGAAGGGTGTTGGTGAGTTGAAGGTTGTTGACGTTATCAAACTACATAGTGAATCGTGAGCAGTGTTATGTTGTTGCTAAAAACACAATCTAGCCGATGGACCTAGCTAGCATGGGCCTCTTCATTAACCTCACAAAACACTAATATCTAAAAAATGTAAATGAATATATATGCTAAATCTAAAAAGACATACCGTTGCTTCCTTGTTTGTAGCACATGGATTCTAATGAAGAGCTAGAGGACTAACTGAGCTTGAATTTAAAGCATTGAAGTTCACATTTACATCGTGAGTCTCCATTGTGGAATTTACCAAAGGTGTATCCATTGTGAAACTTTTAATTTTGGCAATAACAGAAGAAGAAAAAAAACTATTATTCGGAAGTTCAAAAAAATTGAAGAACTAAGATCAAAGTTATTGTTACTCCTAACAATGAAGCTAATCTTCTTGTTTCTTCTTGACATAGACATCTGAAAATTCCTAGATCCACTTCTTTATAGTAACTATTAAATCTAACAAATAATAAACTTATCTACCACATGAAATTGAAACACAGTTTAATGGAAACTTCATAGATTACCCATCATAAAATTGTTTTAAAAATGGAAATTTGAAAGGAAACTCGTTTGAGATCTTGCAAAAAAAAGTTGACAAATTCTTTAGGTTTTCTCTATAAGTAAAAAAGATGAATGTTCTATAAGAAGAGAGATAAAAGGATAATGGTGTGGCCGTTCTTCTTTCGTATTTCATGAGCAACATTGAAAATACCAAGTGTTGGCCGATTGCATACAAAACACTTCTTATTCTTTGCATGATGCTTTGATGCACAATGCTCACAGAAGTAGTGTTTGCACTTGGTTGAAACAGGACCCACAAATGGATTTCTGCAGCCAATCACATCCTCCTTGATTTCTTAGCTTCTTCCCACCTTTTGACTTTATTATTTGAAGTGCTTGAAGTTTCATTTAGTTTCCTCTTACCATGCTGAGCAGAATTTAAAACTTGTCTTACGAATGCTATCAAAAGAATTTCAGAAGTTTGTCACAATCAACAAAATGTCGACATAATAACTCTATATATTAACATTTAAACAAACACCTAATACGACTTTTCCTTTATATGTGAACTCAAAAGCGTAATAGGATATGAACGGAATCATAACGGTGAGATAACAGAATCAAACACAACTCCTAAGTTCATACAGCTGCAAGCGAATATGCGATAAAAAAAAGTCTAACAACACACTACTTCTAACATTTACACTACAACAGTATATCCAACCGAAACAAAATCAAAACCGAAATACTACCGATTATTGTTTTATCGACGGTGCGACTAATTCCGGCGATAAAGTTCCCATCATACAAAAATTCCCATTCGTAGCGTTAGTAGCATTCCTTGTGTCATACGCGCCTTTCCGTATTGCGGGTATAGGTCCAAATCCAGTGTCGTCGAAGCTTTTGCTTTCAGGCCAAACACCGGTATCTAAAACACCAACAACAACTTCGCTTGCTGAACTTGATTCCAGGAACATCTTTGGGCTTTTATCAAGGCCAAGAAACTGAGGAGTCCTTGTCGTGTGAAGCTCGTATTTAACCTCCGGCAACACCGCTAGAATCCCCGTTTGGCTCTCGAGCAAACGAGCTTCTTCTTCAGTTAATCTGGTTGAGAATCCATGGATCGCGGTCGGTGATGGTGGGGTTTGGTGGTTGTGTTGGTGAGGCAGAAAAGGAAAGGGTGGGGAAGGAAAGAGTGGCGGAGAGAGAGTGAAGGTTTCTTGAGGGAGCGGCGTTGGGTTGTAGGTGGAAAAAGGTTAAGAGGTTGAAGAAGGGATTGGTTGAGATTGTTGGCGTTTGACGACGGAGAGGTCGATGGAGGTGAATCGGTTGTGGTGGTTTCTTCAGGTTCGTCGAAGATGGTGGTTTGAAGACGCGATGGTGAAGGGTGGTTGGGTTGTTTATGGTTAGGGAGAAGGTGATGGGTTTTTTGAGAAATGGGTTGTTGGTTTGGGGAAGAAGATGGGTTTGCGGCGGCTGAGGGTTGTGTAGTGAGCAGTGGAAGTGAGGCGTTTCGATGGCGGACGATGAACAGTAAGGGAGCAGTGGGGATTTGTTTTTTATTATCTTTCCTTTTTTTGTTTCTTATTTTCTTCAGCAGAGAGAGTATAAGGAGAGTATGTAGGCGTGTGAGGAGAGAACTAAATGGGGCGGCTGCTAGGTCCTTGGACTGGCCTCCCCTTAACTTTCAATCATCCTAAACTATATATACTACTTAAACTAGGGTTTCTTAATTTTATAAATGATGAAAAGGACCATCTATTATAATTTTAGCGTAGAATAAAATAAAATAAATAATTAAAGTCAATAAAATCAAACATATTAAAATAATCTAAACAAAACCGAAATGACATTACAACTAATTCTAAATAATTATTTTAAAAATTTAGTCAAAGAAATAAATATAAAAGGACTCAAAATAAATAAGAGTCGGACACAAAAATGTTTGAAAAATTAACATGAATGCACCAAAATGATCAGTGCGAAATAAACTTATTGGAAAAATACAGCGTTTGAGCCAATTTTGAAACAAATTTTGACCGGTTAAGTAGGCTTGAGCTGATCAAAAAGTGGCCGAAGAATTAGCTGAAAAATAAATCGAGCATACCAGATTAAACTACGCGAAACATAGATTAATAAAATTGATGTCTAGAAGCTTGATTTTAAAAAAATTCGTTCACTGATTTAACGCACATCCGTTGATTAATTCAACCGGTTTGTCTGTAGGTCCGAAAAAATTGTTTCGACTAATATTTTAGGCACTATGCGGTATGGAATGCATGGTATGCTATGTAGACATGCAATAGCTATGATGAATGTATTGAATCAACGATTCAGGGTCAAAATTGGGGTATCACACACACACACACACACACACACACACACACACACACACACATATATATATATATATATATATATATATATATATATATATATATATATATATATATATATATATAGAGAGAGAGAGAGAGAGAGAGAGAGAGAGAGAGAGAGAGAGAGAGAGAGATAAATAGAAAGATAGATAGATAGATAGATAGAGATAAAGATAGAGAGAGAGAGAGAGAGAGAGTAAACAAGGATTTGTTTAGGAAGTTTCCCAATCAACCTCGTTATGGGTACATTTGCCCTCAATTCGAATTCAAATTCGAATTGAGATATTATAATAAATCTTACTTTGCGAAATGTGTGTATACAAGAGATAAAGAAATTGAACCCTACAAACCCTAAGTTTTATGTTGACTCTGCCGCCTCCAAAACCCTTGATCAAAGATTTAGGCAATATTTGAGATGTCAAGAATCCCAAATTTCCTTCGAATGTTAAAAAATGGTCTGGTCGCAAGTGGTTTTGTAAATATATTTGTAAGTTGATTTTTACTATCAACATGCTCAAATACGACATCTCCTTTCTCAACATGATCATGTAGGAAGTGGTGACAAATCTCAATATGCTTAGTGCGAGAATATAACACCTAATTTTTGGTTAGATTAATAGCACTAGTGTTGTCGCACATAATAGAAATATGTAGGAGTTTAATATCAAAACCAAGTAGTTGTTGTTTAATATCAAAATCAAGTAGTTGTTGTTTAAGCCACAAAATTTAAGCACAACAGTTACCTGCTGCTACTTATTCCACCTCAGCAGTTGACAAAACAACAAAAACCTATTTTTTGTTATGCCAACTAACTAAGAAATTTGAAAATATGTGACAAGTTCCACCAGTCCTCTTCCTATCCGATTTGAAACCGGAGAAATCGAAATCGGTATAACCAACCAAATTATAATCACTTCCATTAGAATACCAAATCCCACACTTAGAAGTACCATGAAGATACCTACGAATGCGTTTAATGGCTTCTAAATGTGATTCTTTAGGAGTCGATTGATAATGGCCACACATACAGACGCTAAACATAATATCCGACTTAGGTGCAGTGAGATATAGAAGATAACCAATCATACCTCTATACTTATTCAGATCAACATCCTTACCATTTTCATTCCTTTCCAAGTTACTGTTTGTAGGCATTGGATTGTCAATCAATTTTGCATCTTCCATGCCAAACCTCTTTAGCAAGTCATTTCAATATTTAGTTTGACAAACGAATGTGCCTTCATTGAGTTGCTTGATTTAAAGACCTAGGAAGTAATTCAACCCCCTCATGAGGTTCATCTCAAACTCACCCTGCATAAGCTTAGAAAACTCTTTGAAAAGTTGTATACTAATTGATCCAAAAATGATATCATCGACATACACTTGAACAAGAAGAGTATCATTTCCACGACGCTTAATAAATAGTGTAGTATCTACCTTTCCCATTGAGTAACTTTGATTAATCAAAAACTTACTAAGTTGCTCATACCAAGTCCTAGGTGCTTGTCTTGTTTGAGACCATACAAAGTGCATTTTAATTTGAAAACATGATTGGGGTACTCGTGTTTTTCAAAGCTAGGAGGTTAAGCTACATACACTTCCTCATTAATATAGCCATTAAGAAACACATTTTTCACGTCCCTTTGAAATAAATTGAAATTATTGGAGCAAGCATAGGCTAGTAGAAGGCGTATAACCTCGAGGCAAGTGACTGGAGCATAAGTCTCCTCATAGTCAATGCCCTCCTCTTGGTTATAAACTTGAGCCACTAACCAGGATTTGTTCTAGGTTATCACTTCATTCTCGTCAAGCTTATTTCTAAAAACCTATCTTATGCCAATTACATGATGATGTTTTGGACGATGGACAAGATCCCAAACTTCATTCCTTTTAAATTGGTTAAGTTCATATTGCATGGCCATAAGCTAATGCTCATCAAGTAATGCATCTTTAGCGCTCTTAGGTTCAATCTATGAAATAAGCGTAAAGTGATAACAAATTTTACTTATCTTGGAGTGTGTTGTCACGCCTTTAGTAATGTCTCCAAGTATGTTGTCAATGGGATGATCTTTGGATGTTCTCCAAGTCAAAGGAAGGTCATTCAATGCAGCTGGACTTTCAACCCTTTCCTCTTCACAATTGTCATCTTCTTCTTTCTCATTTTCCATTGTTTTAGTTTGATCAATTCCATCATTGGGCTCCTTGAGAATATTATGTGAAGATACACCTACATCATGAAAAGAAACACCTTTCCCAACATTTTTCGAAAAAGACTCATCAAAAGTAACGTGAACCGACTCTTCAACAATAAGTATCCTTTTGTTATAAACCCTATAAGATTTACTAGATTATGAGTATCTGAGGAAGATACCCTCATTGGATTTCATATCGAACTTACCAATATTATCCTTTCCATTATTCAAAATGAAACATTTACAACCGAAAACTTGAAGATGAGAAACATTAGGTTTTCTACCCCTAAGTAGTTCATAGGGAGTTTTGCCTAAAACAGGACGTATTAGAATCCTGTTCAAGACATAACATGCCGTGCTAATGGCATCAACCAGAAATATGCCCTAAATTCGAATATCCCCTAAGAAAGACTTTGGAAAGTGACATCTTAATTGTCCAAGTGTATGTTATACTAATGCTACTCTTTGCAAAGAGTTTTCTGAGTCAATGCAGGCTGAGTTTGAAATGAGTATGATGGGAGAGGTGAAGTTTTTCCTTGGAATTCAAATCAACCAATGCAAGGATTAAGTCTATGTTCATCAGTCAAAATACATAAATGAGCTTCTAGAGAAATTAAAACTAGACGATTGCAAGATCATGACTACTCCAATATATCCAACCAGTAATCTGAGCAAAGAGGAAAGTAGCACCAAAGTGTGTCAGAAGTTGTACAAAGGTATAATTGGTTCTTTACTTTACCTAACAACTTATAGGCCAAATATTTTATTCAGTGTATGTATGTGTGCAAGATTCCAGTTAGATCCTAGGGAAACTCACTTAACTATTGCTAAGATAATTTTTAGGTATATGAAGGGAACTACTAATTTAGGATTACTTTATAAAAAATCCCTAGATTACAAGCTAGTTGGATTCTGTGATGCTGACTATGTTAGGGATATAATTGGGAGAAAATCCACTAGTGGAAACTATCAATTCATAGGTGAAAACCTGATGTCCTAGGTTAATAAAATGCAAGCAAGTATTGCTTTGTCTACGGCAGAAGCAGAATACATATCAGTTGCTAAGTGTTGCACATAACTACTTTGGATGAAATATCAGTTAGAAGATTATCAAATAAGTGGAAGTAGTATTCCAATTTTCTGTGATAATACTGCTGCTATCTGTTTGACAAAAAAATCCTATTCAACATTCAAGAACCAAGCACATTGAAATTAAACATCATTTTGTTAGAGATTATGTTCAGAGAGGTATAATAGATATACAATTCATTGATGCTGATCCTCAATGAGCTAATATGTTTTCTAAACCTCTAGCTATTGAAAGATTTGATTTTATTAAAAAGAATATAAACATGTATTTTGTAAAAGAATAATGTTTGCTTCTGAATGAAGGACCAGAGTCTGATGATAATCATAAGTCACTATGATCAGAGTCTGACTCATCGTCTAATGAATAGTAGCTTCCGAAGCATCTCAGTCTCTAATTCTTAGAATTTGATTATTTTTCTCTGATAGCACTTAAGTCAAAGACCTTTTTATCTTCTTAGTGACATCTACCCCACTTAAATGACACGTATTTGAAAAGTTTTCATACATGGATATTAGCTACGCGGTAACAAATGTTGGGTAATGATGAATTTGTTTTGAATATTATGTATCACGCCCATATTTCATTAATTTTTGTTTTAATTGAAACAAAAATATCTTTTCACTTAAAACACTTAAACAATTCAACTTTCATACACTTCTCTCACCTCACAACTCACACTTTCGTTCTAAAGCCTTCTCTGAAAAACAACTCATTTTTCACAAAACCCCTTCAGAGCCATAAAATTTCCATTACGATGACATATATATCTACTTCTTAAAAAGCTCCATTGACTGGTTAATCTGGAAATGCATTCCATGTCAAGCCCATAACAATGAAGATCAGAGAGAATGATCTCAAGTTGATAATGGAACAGATCGTTGATTTCAAATCTTTTGAGGTAAATGTGTATCCTCTAAAAGAACATTTTGAATTTCAAAGATGGTTACATTTATTTGATATACTTAATGGTCCAACCTATCCCTACTTGGTTAAAGATTTATGGGTTAGAGTTGAGGTCTATGATGAAGTTGCTACATCTTTTGAAGAAAAATGGAATATTGTTGAAGACGAAGCTAATAGAAGGAAATCAATATCTGAGATAGGTCTGAAACAGTTTAAAGAAGTTAAAATCAGATCAGTTGTAATGGGTGTTGGTGTTACCATCACTCAAAGGGATATTGCCAAGCTGAGTTGTGTAGCTAATGAATAAAGATATGATTTGAACACCAAAGAGAGTAGTAAACATGCTTTAGTGATCAAATCAATATTGTTTACCAACTTTGAATACTTTGGTAAAGTGAAGAATATGTACAATGCATATAGACTTATGTTCAAAATCCTTATTGGTTGCTTGATCCCTGGAGAAGGAAGTTTTTGTCAGATCTCCTGGGATTACAAGCATTTCATATGGTTTTTGGTGAATCGTGAGAGGTTAAACATGGTTGCTTACATCTTCAACCATATGTGTGATGTTATCAAAGAAATAGAAAAGCATAACAAAAAGAATATTCATTATGCTAGACTCTTATATAGGGCTGGAAATGAACCAAACCAACTCGAAAATAGTTCGAGACTCGATTCAATAATTAATTCGTTTGACTTGGTTCATGAACCAAATGAGTCGAACTTGAGCTCAAAACTAAGTTCGTAAAATAAATGAGCTGAACTTGAGCTATGTATAGTTCGACTCGTTAGGTTCATGAGTCGACTCGGTTATATATATATATATATATATATATATATATATATATATATATATATATATATATATATATATATATATATATATATATATATATATATATATATATATATATATATATATATATATATATATAATATTTTTAAATCATATATCTCAATAATATCATTTAAAAAAATAATGTATAGATTTTAACCATTTAACTATTATATTTGTAATAGTTTTTGAGACAAACTTAAACTCAAAAAGAATAGTTTTTGAATTAGACTTTTAAATTTATCTCTTGAAAGCTTTATTTTGTTTTAATATTTTCCCTTTAAAAAGAATAATTTAATATGTCAAATATAATAAAAAAATTTAAACTTTAAAAAATGACTTTTTAGTCCGTGAAGTAAACAAACTGAACCTAACAAACTGAACCTAACGAGTTGAACCGAGTCGTTCAAGAACTAAAAACGAGTTGAGTTCGAGCTTAAAAAAAAGTTCGTGTCGAGTTTCGAGCTAAACCAATTCTTATCGAGTCGAGTCGAGCTGACGACGGGTTCGACTCGACTCGACTCATTTCCAGCCCTACTCTTATATGAACTGTTCCATAAGAGCAGACTAATTGATTCTTTGAAGAAAGTTTCTGCCACTCAGGATCTGGAAGAAACACATGGTAATATTTTCTCTGTTGTTGTTCTCGGTAATATGAATATCATCAAGAAGAAGGATATAGTGAAGTCTAAATCAAGTCTAAGCACTAGAAGTGGTAAGACTTCTTACATTAAGGATTTTACATTTATTCCCAAGCTAGACAACCTTGAAGTGATTCACGAGTTTATCAAAATAACAAGAGAAGATAAATGGAATCATTCTGACTTTGGATGACATTTTAGATGCTCCTGAAAATGATTACAAGTCATCCAGGAAGAGGAAGCAAGCTGCTTCTAAAACTCAAAAAGAGGTTCAAAAACCACCAAAGAAAAAGGCTTCTACATCTATTTAGAAGGAAGTAAAGGAAATGGTCTCTTCTACTGTCTTGATGTCTACCAAGATCAGAAGTGGAGCCACTAGGAAAACTCCTCATAAGACATTTTCTTCTGTCAAACCAGCACCTTCAAAGAAAGTAATGAATATGATTCTTCCTGTAAAAGAAGTAGAAGTAAAAGAGGAAGATGAATATAATTCTCCATTGTCCAGGAAGAAAAAAGAATCAAAGAATTTGATTCATTTATTGATGAAGGAATTTACCATAGAAGGAGAAAAGCCGATAACATTTTCTCTAATGGATAAAGTTATAAAAAATCCACCTAATGCTGAGGCTCTAAAGGAGCAACCTATATAAGTATAGGATATTGCAAAAACTATTTTGAATGAAATCGAGGGAGCCTATGGTTCTTAAGAGACTCAAGCTTCTGAAGCTGCTATGGAAGAAGACATCCCTGCTGAAGCTACAACTAGTGCAGAAGCTTTAGATGCTAGAGAAACTGTAGTTACATGTATGCTTTCTGATTCTATCTCTAAGACAACTTTAAATTATTTTAATCCTCAACTTGAAACCAAAACACAAACCCCTCATAATTCGTAAACACAATCCTCTGAACAAGTTCCTTCGCCAAAAATGACATGATTCTACCTTTAGAACCTGTCATGTCTTCCCCTAAACCTTTTGATGATTCAGATTCTCACATAATTTCTCAAATTCTACACTCTTTCTAGATATCACATGTTATAGATGAACTGTCAAGGCGCGTAATTGGCGAGTTCTCTTCAAATCATCCATTTGAAAATAACCAAATAACATGTATCTCTAAATCTGAACAACCTACCCACCTAAACACTATCATTGAACCTGATCAACCCATAAACGCACCAGATTTTTGTGTGACAAAACCATACCTTCCCCATCATCTATCTTAAGTTCAAGCTCTGATTCTGATGAATCAGACTTTAATCCTATAAATGTTACACCAATTCAAGTCACACATCTTAAAACCATACATTCTGACCCTGAACCTCAACCAAATCTTGTTTAAGCTCAACAAGAGCTTGAAACTGAAACCGAACCCCATCCTGAACAAGAAATCTCTGACTCTAAATCCCTTCAACTAGAAAACTGACCCCAACCAGAAGCACACTAGACCAAACTGTACCAAAAACATAATCTAACCCTCAAACTCAACCATCTGATGCAAATAATGTGTCTGGTTCTGGCTGAATACATGTTTTTTTCTCAGAAGAAATGACACACATATCCCTTCACCCCTTCCACAAATCTTCAATCTAAAGTCTCCACCAAATATCCAAAACCAAATGGAAGAATATAAAACTATTTTCTATGATAAGATACAAGAATTGGTTACTGAGAGACTCACTACATCTGACCCAGTTACTTATGCTGCTAAGTGGGATTCTCTCAAAAGCTATATGGACTTAGTTCTGCAAAACCTAAAGTCTTTAACTTTTGAGACATTTGCTTCTACCAGTTATAGGCAGGAGCAATTAGAGGAGAAACTGGTTATAGTGGCTGATAAGCAAGAAACTCAGTTGCAGTCTGTGGTATCCAAGAAATATGATATGGGGTCTAAAATCAAAGCCATCTTAGATATTTTGAAGAGAATATCCTAAAGTTTAGGCTTAGTACCCTTTGTTGTCCTTTATTGCTAACTCTTTTGAAATTTTTCTATGCAAAGTGACAACTCTTTTGTCTGGTTTAAACTTATTTTTCTTTAGTATATTTTTCTGCTTCCCTTATTATTTGTTTTATTTGTTGATGAAAAAAGGGTGAGTAGATATATAAGTATTTAAGCACCTGAATTTGATAGTTAATAACTATTTTTTCTTAAATTCTGAAGATGATTTATTTTGTGCTTTAATGATAAAATTTAATTAAACTGGATAGAACTTAGAGGAAGCTTACAAACCTCACCTTTTGGACTAATAGACTCAATAGGAGCTTACAAACCTCAGACCCTGAAGTCAACTAGTTAATTAAATTAACAACCATTGTTCTTAAATACTTGTGTTTGTCATCATAAAAAAGGGGGAGATTGTTGGAACAAAATTGGTTGTACCATATCTCTAAGGTTTTGATGATAATCAAGTATTCAAATAACAATATGGTATACTAACAAATGTTCAAGTGTGTAGGATCATAAACTAAAACTTATAAAGAGAACCTAGTACTGGTACTGAGAATGGGCATTTAAATAGAATGTAAAGATCCAAATTTTGAAAAATCAGAAGCTGAAGACCAAACTTTAAAGACTCGAACTCTGAATGATATCATCATTTGAAGATCTAAACTCTGAAGAATTAGCCTCTGAAGATCCAGACTCTAGAGATTCACACTCTGAAGATCCAATCAACACAAGGATCGAGGAGATTCTGATAGGTTACTATCAGACTCTGAGGATATTTTGTCTTCTTTTGATCACGTGAAAACTTAAGCAATAATATGCAGAAGACAATTTAGATGCAATGTATAATTCCTTTTTTAGAAAAAGGATTTCAAATGAGTTTTCAACGGTATTAAACATATCAAGAAACATCTCAACATATCTGAATCAAGCTTCTCAGTGACTCTATTGTGCAAACTCTTCAACGACTCTTTTCTTTGTCTCTATATAAGGAGTGGAGGACTTGAAGAACAATAATGTACCATTGACAATAAAAGAGTTGTTACTCCATCAAAGAAAAAGAGCAAGGTTAACTTGGAATTTCTTAACACTTGTATATTCTAGAAATTCCTAAGTTTTAAAGAGTCTTTCTGTGTTGTACTTTGTCTGCACCTCTGAATGTAGATCACGTGTAGTTTTTCATAATATCTTAACTATAAGTTAGAGTTTAAGAAGTTTCTTGCTAAGTGCTTAAGCATTGAAAGTCTCTTGCTTGCGTGCTTGATAATTTGAAGTCTCTTACCTGTGTGTTTGAGCATTTGAATTCTCTTTCCTGTGTACTTTAGCATAGTGTAAGACCCCAATTTTGGGCCCTAAGATCCCTCATGGCCCATATCATATCATATCATGGCCTCAAGGATCATTGCATGCCTTAGTTTCCCTCCTAGTGGGTGGTTTGCCTTGTGAGTTGATTCTTGATCACCAAGCATACTTTGCATTTGTATATCTTTGCTTTCATATGTTTACTAACCAAAAAGTACAAAAATATTGTCAGTTTAACCTTGTTGCCTGCAGTTGAAGCAATCATCAGCAATTAGGTCAAAGACAGTCAACAGTCAGTCATTGCAGTGGATGGTGGCCATTCTTGCAGAATTTGGGCACCATGATCAATAATCAAGAGTTCATACAACTTGGGACATCATTTGAAGTCAAGTTCTCAAGGAATTAGGGTTTGGAACTCATCAGAAGAGGTTCAATCATCCAAAACCCTAGAAAAGTCAAACTTGGTCAACTGTGGATTTAATCAGTGATTTGATGGATAGAATTGATTTGAAGGAGCTCATTCATGCTTGTACAAGCCTCATATGTCATGACAAACCTCATCATGGAAGAAAATCAAGTCAAACAGAAAATTTCCCAAAATAGAAAGTGGACCTGTAATTTCAACTGCCAAAAATGGAAACTTCTTGATCCTCAACTTACATCATGATACAAGCTTCAAATGAATTTTTTCCCAACATGAAAGTTGAAGATCTTGTTCTCCCATTTTCAAAAAGTCCAAGAACACCCAAATCCCATGTGTGGTTGTCAAGATATGATCAATTCAATTTCAAAAATTTGTGAACTTCAACAAGCCATATCTCATGATTCCTTTGGCCAAATTTGGTGGGGTTTTTTCCTACAAACCACATTTTTCCTCCTCTTTCCAAAAATATAAATTTCATCCTCCAAAACCTTGCCAATCAAAATGGCATTTTTGGCCTTGACTTTATTCATTTCAAGTTTGACCAACCATTGACTTTTTGAATTAAGGCTTTTCACACCATTTGGCCAATTGGGAAATGTTTGGTGTGTTATTTGAGACATGTTTTAAGGCCCAAATCATGCAGAACTTATACCTCCATGTGCATATTTTGGAAATTAGCAAATGATGCATTTTGTTCCTTTTAAACAAAACAAGTTTACCACTCCATCAACAAACTTAAAACAGCAAGAATATTGGTCATGTACAGCCTGTTTCCAAGCCCAAACCGTGCAGTCCTCACACCTCCACTTCCATATTTTCCAAACTTAGCAAAATGCAAATCACTTCATTAAAACAAAACCAGTTTAGCACATCATTAGGGAACCTTAAACAGTCATATTTAAAGTCATTTTCTGCTCATTTGAACCCTAGGAACAGCAGCCACACGACCAGAATTTTCTCTTTTCTCTCAATTTGCATTTTACCAAAAAGTGAATTTCTGCACAAAACCTCCATAACCCTCGAGTCCTCTTGCATCTTTCATCGCCTAGACATCATTTGAGAGCTTTTTGAACCATCAAACATTAGCTGGAATAGCATTTCGAGCACTGTTCCATCCAAAGCTCTCTCATGGCAGATAAGGGTTAAAGCTACCTCGTGCATTCTTGAGCTGAAAGAGCTTCATCATCCATCACCCCAAAGCCTGAAGCACATCTGTTTCAAGTATTAAAGGCCAGAAAGTGACTGAATGTGCAACTGCTCTTCAATTTGGTAAATTTTCGAGTCATTCATTTTCCAAATTCGTGCCATGTTTTAGTTAGTTTACATCTTGCTGAGTCCAAAGAGCTTCAGATTATTGAAATTGGTTGAGCATGGAGTGAGTAACTCGGTTTTAAAGATGGATGTTCATAAATATTTTTGCTTATTACTTTGTGCTCAGTTCGTTTTAATGAATATGGACTTGGGATTATGATTATGCTTGGTCTGATTGCTCGATTGGCATACATATCTTTGATTTCTGGGCACTTTGCTTTTTCATGCTTGAATGTTGAAAATGAAGTTACTCTGTTCATAAACCCTAAATAAATCTGCCCAGAATCCACATGAAATGTATTTGGTTTGTGTTGGTTTGACGTTGCCTCGATGGTTAATGTTTCATTGCCTTGCTGTTTTTGAAATTTTGTCTGAACTTGTTTTGTGTTGATTAGAATGAACCAGTGAATTTGCTGTTGCTTAAACCCTAACAACCTGCCCAGAACATGAACCGTGTTTGGTTTGTTGCTATTGGTCTTTTGTTGCATGAATCATTTCCACTACCATGCTGTTTGTATTATGTTGTTTGAATTGGTAATGAGCATAAAGATGAAACGCTTTTGTTGTGTAGAAGCCCTAGCTTGTTTCCAGTTTTTTTTCCCAGAATCGTGCCTGCTGCTTTTGCTTCTGTTGCATGAATATCAATGCCCTGTTGTGTGAGCTTTTTCCTTTGGAAATTTGTTGTTGGATGATGAACATGAATATGCCCTGCTGTCCCAAAACCCTAAGTTGCCCAAAACTCGTAAACTATGTTTGGCTGTTTGTTTGTTCTGTTTGCATGATGGATTTACTGTTGCATTGCCATGCTCTTTGTGCGTTTCTGTGTGGAATTTGCTTGCCATGATGATTGATGAAGATGAACATATGAGCTGCTATTGCATAAACCCTAAGGGTTTTTGAACCCAGAAACTTGAAGTACGATTGGCCATGGTACTGTTCCATTGGCCATCAGCCAATGAGAACATTTCCTCTGCGTGCTCAAAACGCAGTGTTTTGCTTAATGAAGCGCTGAATTACCAATTGTGCCACTCGGTCAACTTGGTTGACCATTGATTCATGTTATTTGATCATGCTTGGTTCCAATTGTTACTCAACTTTCCAAATTCATATTTCACTCAATTTAACTCCAAAAATCATGAGATTTTTTGCATAATGTTCACAAGAATGTCTACTTTTTTATCATGATTTTTATTGAATTTTTGGTTGGTCGAATTTTTAATGGTATTAGGGTTTTGTTCATGTATGCTTATTTGATACCTTTTGCCAATCTTTTTGTGAAATGATGAGGATGCATCCAATGGTTCTGAAATTGTTTGTGGTGAAACTAGACTCATTCATCTTTGTTTTGGTATAAAGTTTGTGGATTTATCATATGTGGTGTGTGAGTTATGATTTTCTGAAGTAGGGTGTGACAATTTGTGTCACACCAATGTTATGCCATTTCATGATTTTTGTTCACATGCCTCCTGACCTTCAATTAATCTGAAATTTTGCATGAGCCATCTCTTATTTGTCTAGTTGATGTGTGATTTTTCCTAGAATTATTTGAGCCATTTCCTAATTGTTTGTGAATTTTCTTCCCTGCCTAGTCAATTGTTGACTTTGTGTGATGCATCTTGCCAAATCATTTATGAAATTCTCATACCATATTGTATGATCATGAAATTTCATATGTGCATACTAGACATCTTGAGCTTTGCATTGGTGTTAATCCCATCCATTTCTCATCTTTTTCCAATTTGTTATGATTTTTTGAAGTTGATACATGTTTTGTTGACTTCTTTGTGCACATTTGAAATTGTGTTGACTTCTTGATTTTATTTGACTATCTTCCCATGATCCAATTGAGCTGAAATTTTATATGCATGCTATGTTATGGATTGTGATTGAGTATGGATTATTTCATAATTTTTGGAATTGATTATGCTTGCTTTTGAGCTTGGTCTTGCTGTTGACCTTTTGTGTGCTCCCTCTTGCCATGTTTTGACTTCTTTGGTCTATAAAATGACAATGATGCATGATATGAGTTTGAATCCAATTGTGCTTGCTTCTCAAATGATTGATTTTGATTTTGATTGAATATGGTTTTCTGTTTTGGATTTCTTATTTGTTTTTGACCCTAGGCTTGCCCTAGTGGTCTTTTGGACTTATGTTGAGTTCATTTGTTTCAGGTTAAGCATAGTGCTTCAAAGAAACCATGCCAATTTGTTTGAGCTTTGACTATATATCATGTACTAACCTTTGTTTTGTAGGTGTAACTCATATGAGTTTGGTCTTGTGCTTTGGCACGTCTGTTTACTGTTAACTGTTTGTTCCCTTTCTTTCTGATTTAATTGTGGAACTGTGAACTGATTTGTTTGATTTTTTCTCAGGTACCCTTTTAGTTGCTTTATTTGCTTGCTTTGCTATTTAGCAATTGCTTTTGAGGTATAATTACTTCTTCTTCATGTAGTCTGGAGACCCGGTCTGTTATTTGACCGGGCAAACTGTCTGAAGTCCTCCTTAAGAGGCGATGCCTGTGTGTGTTTAAAATTGTCCCAAGCAGGAAAAGTCCTTCAAGTAAGGCAATTGGTAGATCAAAGGGATAAGTAGCCTATCCCCTACTATTCAGTGTGTCCTCTCCTTGCTCCCATTACATGGTTGAAGCATTGAGATAAAAACCCAAGATCTATCGAGTCAATAATGTGGAAAGAGCTCCATCTTTCTGAGCTCCCACACTTTCTGATATGCTCTCCCTGATCAGGGATAGAAGCAATGAGGCACACCCCTCATCTCCTTTCATCTGCTTCACCTTAGCCCCTCAATGGCAAGGTTAAGAGCAAATCTTTGACCCTATTCCAGTTGGCCTCAGTGCCTAACCCTCTTGTGTGAGCCTCCTTGCTTGGCTATAGAGTGTGCTGTTTGTTATTCATTGATTGATTGATTGCTTCATATGCACCTGTTTGCTTATATGTTGTGCATTTATCATCATCAATTGCCATTAATGCATGATCATCTCATTTGTCTTTGTGATGCTATCATTGTTGTTTACCCATTGAGGACAATTGTAAGTCCATTTCTTTGGCCATTGCTCCTGTGATATGGAAGGATAGAGTGTAAGACCGCATTGGTCACTCATATCTTCTGTTTTATCTGTTTGTATGTGAGGATACAGTTATAAGTCCCTGTAAGTTGGCATCTGTTGTCCTGTGATCATAATTTGATCTGTTTGATTGTATGTGAGGAAGCAACTGTAAGTCCCTGCAAGTTGGCATTTGCTCTCCTATGATCACATGTTGTTTTGTTTGTTTGTATGTGAGGATACAACTGTAAGTCCCTGCAAGCTGGCATTTGTATTCCTAGGATCATACTGTGGAGGTTAGAGTAAGCCCAGATAGATTGGCATCTGACATCCATGTTTTGTTTTTCTTTGTTTATGTGAGGTTGCAACTGTAAGTCCCTGCTAGTTGGCATTTGTTTTCCTATGATCATATGTTGGATATTGGTGTAAGCCCAGACAGATTGGCATCCGGTATCCAAGTTTCATTTTGTTTTAGGAGATTAGTGTAAGACCATTGAGTGGCATCTGATATCCAGTTTTGTTTTAGGAGATTGGTATAAGCCCAGTGATTGGCATCCGATATCCGCTTTTGCTTTCTTCTTTGTTTGTTTGTTATTATCCATTGCTATTCCAAAGGACACACTTGAATCATCTCCTATATGATTTCAAGAAGTGAACCTTCTGAGAAGTTTTACTTTCCACCTTCATCCATTCATCCTCATTATGTCCTAAACCTTTTCACACATTACTTTTCAAACTTGACATAAGTGTTGTGCAAACATCTTCATGTTTTCTAACTAAAAACCTGGACTCAAGTCCTTGACTTTTTTTTTCAAACTCATTTCATAATACTTCTTTTGAATCAATCTTAATCATACTTTGACTTCATTTTCATAATCATAATCAGTTAACTTCACCCACTCAATTGTTTTGGCTTTGTCCATTGTTAATCTTTTCACATTAGCCATAGGTTTCAATTATCATTGTGGTTGATGTAAATCTTGCCTATCCTTAGTGAGTCGACAGTAAGACTTCCGTACTTAAAACAGGGTTAACCCCTCTAGTACGTCGAAGCTATCCTCGCATGGTGGATGTTGTTTTTGGTCGAGTGTTCTCCCATTGATAATGAAAAGCCTCAGTGCTTGTGTTTAAAACTGAATCCACCAACTTTTGGAAATCTTTTAGCCGAACTACGGCGTTTTGATCCTTACCTTTGATGGAAGGTACGTAGGCAGCGGGTTCATTCGTTCAAACACAAAAATAATTAACTTGTATATTCTTTTCTCATCATCCCAATCATGTTTGCACAATGTTTATGTCATAACAAATAACAATTTATTACAACAAGTGTGAAAAGGGCTCCCTAGGAGTACCTAGGACGTAGTGGGTGCCTAACACCTTCCCATTGCGTAATTTACCCCTTACCCAGACTCTCTGATCTTTTTATTAGTTTTCTACGTGTAAAACTTCTTAGGCTTTTGTTCGCTTTTTAGCCAGTCCTTTGGATAAATAAAAGTGCGGTGGCGACTCGAAAATTTCAATGTATCTCTTGCTTATGGTTTAATCGATAGATCATATAGCGACGAATACACCGCTACAGAAAAGTGGCGACTCTGCTGGGGATAAAATCGATCCTTGGTGGTATTGCCTACTTTTCACCCTTGTTGTGCTATATTGTTATTTGTTATTTGACATATTTTTGTACAATTTGGGATCACTGTATTGATTGTAATGTGTGAATTGCTTGATATACAATTGCTGTTTGCTTTGGTGATCTGTGAGATGAGTTCTGTACCCGAACTCGAGTGCTCTCTAGGATAGGAGAATGGCATAGTCTTGTTGACTGGTGTGGAGTATTCCTTAGCCAGTTGACTTGCGAGTCCATTCACTTGGTGGAGGTCATGTTGAATTAATAATGTCACACAAGTTATTTGTGGTTAGGCATTATTCTTTCAATCATGTGCCGCAGAAGCCAAGGACCTTAGTTTACCAAACCCATCTTGGCCTATTTTTAGGAACGTAGTGCGGAGGTCGTTCAGATGTCAGTTCTGACACGATTGTTACGCGATACTACACTCATGAGAGTTTCTCTTGAGAATATTCTTGGAATACGAGTATTCGTTCCTCCGATAATATTCGAAAGATGGAACGATGATTATGGGAACCTCTGATAGAACATGTCTGGCAGGTTTAAACCCTAGTACACTCCCTTTGGGTGGTTCTTAACCGAGACTCCATGCTCGTGACTCTCAACAAACCCATGATTCGTGGTTGAGTCGTTCAAACATTGTTAATATCAATGGATCCCGGATCAGGTGTAAAACCTAAAATCCACCAAAGCGGCTGGTTGATATTAAGAATGTCTGAACCGGTTCATGTACCGTTAATATCAATGGAACTTGGGTGTCGATAAGGTGAAAACCTAAATCCGCCAAAATGGATGATTGATATTAGGGATACAACGAGCTTTCCCACGACCTTTGTTTGGTGTGCTTTGCTTGATCCTTGAGTGTGTTTGTTACATTCATACATTCACGCATTCATCCGCATTCATGTCATCAGAAAAAGAAAATTTTCAAGGAACTCAAAGGAGTTTATTTGCAAAAAATTTCAAAACATGAAAAAACCGGGAAAATATTTTCACCTGATATATCTGATGAGATATTCTCTCATGTATGATCAAAATGCTTAAAACTTCAAAGTTTGCAAATAAAACCCTCGGGTTCCTTTGATATAAAAACAAGCATATGCATAAACACTTCATGCATCATTTGCATAAGCAGGTGTTTTGTTCCGGTCTCCCGTCCTGTGGTCTGACCCTGCGATCTTCATTTATTTTGAAGACGCACTTTGCCGGTACTATACCAGAGCCAACTCTGCCAGATTGATGGATCATCTTGAGCAAGAGAATTGTGAACTCAGAGAGATATTTTCCAGACCAAGTGCTTTTAATGGATTTATTCCTGTTGATGGATTTATTCCTGTTGATGGATTTATTCCTGGTTAACCGATCCCGGGCTGGCATTGGCTATGGTTCTGGGGCATGCAATGAGCAAGGTTTGTTCACAAGTGGAGGATTCATCCATGCTGATCAACCTGAAGAAGAGGAAGCTGCTGCCATCATTGAAGAAGAAGACGCAGAAGACTTGAACAATTTTGTTATTCCTGGTGGTGTCTGCCACAATTGGGTCGCTGTAGATGTCCCTACAGTCATCCATAGATCAAAGTAATTGTTCACTTTGTTTAAAACCCTTCTCCCATGCCAAAAGGAGAAGTGATGACATTGTTGGTAGCATTTAATACAATGATGTTTTCATTCAATTAATGCATTGTCAAACATTTGTTTTTCCATTTGTTTTCACTTTTTGCTTTTGCATGAAATCAGTGATCACAAAAAACCATGAAAAACAAAAACAGCTTTTTCATCTGCATAAATGATTTGCTTGTTTAAAATTCAAAAGCCTTTCATTATCCATAATCATTATGCAGGGATTTCTAAACCCATTGAACATAATGATCCAACGCCATCTCCCAATCTTGAAGTCCTTGTATTTGAGGCAGAGGAAGATGATGTTGAAGGGGATTCCTGATGAGATTACCCGTCTTCTTGAGCACAAAAGGAGCTCATTCAGCTGCGTCTCAAGAACCCAGCAACAGTCAAACTGGGGCATTACAAATGTAATGTAAAAAAAAAAAGAGAGAAGAGGGTGGAAAATCAAAGTAAAAGCAAAAATCAGGAAAAATTTTTCAAATAGAAAAAAGAAATAAAAGAAGCCTGGTACCCTCAAGTCCCTAGTTGACTGATGCTGAATGGATTCAGAGTCGTTACGACCAGTTGAATCTGATTGAAGAGAAGCGATTGACTGCCATGTGCCATGGTCAGTTATATCAGCAGAGAATGAAGAAAGCATTCGATAAGAAGGTCAAGCCTCGTGTGTTCAGAGAAGGTGACCTTGTGCTCAAGAAAGTTTTGTCTTTCGTGCCCGATTCCAGGGGCAAGTGGACTCCAAACTACGAGGGTCCATATGTTGTTAAGAGAGCCTTTCAGGCGGTGCTTTGATGCTTACAACAATGGATGGGGAGGATTTCAATCGTCCTGTGAATTCAGATGCAGTTAAGAGATACTTTGCCTAAAAAAAAAGAAAAGTATATGCAAATGAAAAAAACAAATGAAAAAAACAGAATAGCTCGCTAAGTTGAAAAACCGAAAGGGCGGCTTAGGCAAAAATGAGCGTCTCGGTGGAGAACCCGCAAGGGTAATCCAGGCAAAAATTAGAGACTTGAAAAAAAAGATATATTTGCATCCCGCTAGATTGAGTACCTCACCCTGGGGCAATCTAGGCAAAAATTAGGGATTTGGCAAGTAACTGCATCCTGACAAGACTTTCTGGTTCATCAGTCGTCATTTCGTCAGAAGATTCTCGATTCGTCGTCAACTGAAGCTTCGGATACATCGAGATTCAAATTGGTAGAGAAAGGATCATTATGTTCAATGTAGCCCTCTTCCAATATATATCACTGATTTAAAATTTGTACAGATCTATGGAGTCTTGCCATTTGCAGGCTACCATTCCATCAAATCAATTTGAGCTTTTTATCCAATTATTTGCACTCTTATTTGTTTCAATTCAACAAATGTTTTGCATGTTTTAAATTGATAAAATGTCATTGTTTTAAACAAATCAAATTTTTCAAAATTTTTGTTTTAAACAAAGTGAACATTCACAAGATTGAAAGGATACTCAAAAATATCTCAGTGCTCTCCCGAGGGTGGCATGATTTCCAATAGGTAAGACATTTGTTCATATTCCTGGTTTGGTGGTATCTTCTTTCTCCAGATCTTTGTTGAGATTGTTCCTCAAAACAAAGTTGTTGTTGGGGTTGTTCCCCAGTACAGTCGCAAGAGTGTTGTTGAAGACTTCGTTTTCTCCAGCTGCAGTTTTCCCAGCATGGGTATCTCTTTGAGAGTGTCGGCGATTGATGGTTTGTCATCTTGATGCCCCGTCACTTTCTCCAGTGGGTCGTATGCCCCAGACTTTATTTGTCTCCTCAGCGCAGTTATGAATATAATTGATTGATTGATATCCCCATCGGAGTCGCGAGTATAACCGTTGTTGATATTCCCCTCTGAGTTGCGAGTAGAGCTGTTATTAACATCCCCACCAGGGTCGCGAGTAGAGATGTTTGTTGATATTCCCTATCAGAGTTGCAAGTGGAGTTGTTACCGCTTTTCCCCGTGCAGTATTGCCAGTGGAGTTGTCTGTTTCCTCAGCATGATCGCTTTCTTTTTGAAGACTCGGTAAGTCAGTGGTTTGATACCCAGTACTTTACCCTCTCCCCGGCGAAGTCGTCTGTGGAATTGTTGCTATCTCTCCATCAGAGTTTATTCTCTTCAGCAGAGCAGGATCTATTTTCCTACTCAGTGGTTGATTTGGGTTGACATCCCAGTTTTGCAACCATCTTTTCCTCAGCGTAGTCTGCAGAATGTTTGTTGTGGCGGTTTTTGCCAGTTGAATGCTCCTTCAATCCCCGACATGGTCGGATGATGGCTTTGGCCTCCAGTGAACGGATTGATTTCCTGACTGTTTGTGATCCCCAGTAGAGTGGCTTATATTGAAGAATCTACTTGTTGTGATCAGTTTGCTGTGTATTCTCCCCAAGTGGAGTGGTTTATCGCAGAATCTACTCGTTCGATCTGTCCTCCCTCAGTGGTTTGTTCCCCAAGAGAGTAGCTGACAGTTTTCCCCAATAGATTTGCTTATGCAGTTAGATTCTATTTGGATGATGTCATTCTCCCTCAGTGGGTTGTTCCCCAGTGGAGTTATATGGAGTTGCTTCTACAGCAGTTCGTGCTTACGCACTCCTTTTGTTTCTCAGTTAACACTGGGATCCCCTGCAGATATACTTTGGGATTTCTCTTGTTCCCCTACGGATTTGTCTTGGTGGCTGTCTTGCCCGTTGTGACTTTCTGTACCCTGATCGGGTTGTTTCCTGATATTTCTGATTCTCTGCTTCTTCAGCAGTACCTGCAGATCTTTGCTTTACAGCATATAGATCTCCGCAGATTGGCTCTCCAGCTGGTTTTTTTCCCCTGGAAGTATAATACCGGACGTTCGGTTCCTGAACCTGTTTGTGTTAGAACTGTCTGTTTTGTCAGCATTCATCAAACATAAATCACGCATATTCATG
The DNA here is from genome assembly GCF_024323335.1 of Lathyrus oleraceus. Taxonomy (NCBI): domain Eukaryota; kingdom Viridiplantae; phylum Streptophyta; class Magnoliopsida; order Fabales; family Fabaceae; genus Lathyrus; species Lathyrus oleraceus. The sequence continues at coordinate 535,369,002 of NC_066583.1, read as the reverse complement.
CATATTCATAAACATTCAGATATTCATGTTGCATTTCTTGCCATGTATCCTTTGTTTGTCGTGTCTCCTGCTATGGTGATATAGATCTCTTTACAGATCTCCCCAAGCAGATGTCGGGTGTTAAAATCTCTCCATATAGAGTCAACCCCATAAGCAGAAAATGTTGTCTTTCCTTCTGCAGTTCCCCACCGAGATATATCCTCGTGGATGACGGTTTCTTCCGTTTCCTCCCAACACATATATTGGGATGGATTTTCCTATTTGAGTTATATCCTCATTAGGATGAGTCTTGATTCAGTCTGCCTTTTCGGATTATTCCCGAATTGGCTATTTGTCAAATGTCTTGTGCTTCCCAGTGGGTTGTTCCCCAGCGGAATGTTTTTGGGCCTCTACCCTCATAACCGGTAGTTATAAGTCCTACTTTTCCTGGCTTTCTTGACAGAATTTGTGGTTATACACCTTTTATTCTCCAGCCAGAGTTTTGGTTTTCTACCTACTACCCGGTAGTTGCAAATCCTATTTTCCTGCTCTTCAGCAGTTTGTGGTTTGTTATAAACCCTATTTTGGTTTCCCGTGTGGATTTGTGATTTGTTCTATCCCCACGCAGAGTTGTTGGTCTTCTACCCCGTATTCGGTAGATGTAAACCCTAATTTTGTGGTTATCTTCATCTAGTTCTTGATGTTGATTTTCCTTTGCTCGGATAAGTTGCTCAGATCAGCACTTATATCCCTAGCAAGTTTTTTGTGGATAATTGCCGTATGCTAGCAATTTTATCCCCAGTGGGTCTTTTCACCGTTTGCTAGTGATTTGTTCCCCGGATCATTGGTTGTTTACCAGTGCATCCCCAGCTAGTCTTCTGTCGATAATTGCCGGATGCTTGCAATCTATCCTCAGCAGATCGCCTTTCATTTACCCTTTTGTTGGTAATGTCTGTTGCCCCTTTTGATTGATCATCATTATATACCTAGTTTGGTATCCCGATGCCTTTCTTTTCGGTTGATTTATCCTTTATTAACCCAGTAACCGGTTGTGGATAATCTTCCATGCGAGTATATTATTCACGGTCTGCCGGTAATGAATAATATATCTCATGCACTCTTCAGTCGAAGCCTTTTGCGTTTCCCCGGTCGAGTAAGATTCGTCATTTTCCCTTTGTGGAGTCGAGTATTTCTTGTTGTTGGATAATTGCCGGATGCTTGCAATTTATCCCTTTGAGTTGTCTTTCGTTTACCCGGATGCTTGGTATCGATTGTCTCTCTGTTTTGGATAGTCACCTATTATATACCCAGTAACCGGTATCTCTGGTGTCTTTTCCTTTCGAGTGTATTATTCACGGTCTGCCGGTAATGAATAATATATCTCATGCGCTCTTTAGTTGGAATCCTTTGTTGATTTTCCCCAACTGAGCAAGATTCGTATTCTTTGTAGAATCGAATATCCATCCTTTAACCAGTTCGTGTTTTGGATGATGAGTGTTTTGGAAGTGAAATCCAATTCACGTTTTCGGTAGATCACCTATTATATACCCAGTAACCGGTATCTCTGGTGTTTCTTACCATGCGAGTTTATTATCTACGTTCTGACGGTAATAGATAATATATCTCATGCGAGTTTCTTATCCACGGTTTGCCGGTAATGGATATTATATCTCATGCACTCTTTGGGTTTGTGTCCCCAGTTGAGTAAGATTCGTTCCCGTTGTGGATTCGAATGCCCATCCTGTAAGTCGATTTGCTTTTTCAAGCCCTCCTTTCGGATGATGAGTGTTTTGGAAGTGAAAACCAATTCACGTGTTCGGTAGATCACCTATTATATACCCAGTAACCGGTATCTCTGGTGTTTCTTACCATGCGAGTTTATTATCTACGTTCTGACGGTAATAGATAATATATCTCATGCGAGTATTCTTATCCACGGTCTGCCGGTAATGGATATTATATCTCATGCACTCTTTGGGTTTGTGTCCCCAGTTGAGTAAGATTCGTTTTCCCGTTGTGGATTCGAATGCCCATCCTGTAAGTCGATTTGCTTTTTCAAGCCCTCCTTTCGGATGATGAGTGTTTTGGAAGTGAAATCCAATTCACGTTTTCGGTAGATCACCTATTATATACCCAGTAACCGGTATCTCTGGTGTTTCTTACCATGCGAGTTTATTATCTACGTTCTGACGGTAATAGATAATATATCTCATGCGAGTATCTTATCCACGGTCTGCCGGTAATGGATATTATATCTCATGCACTCTTTGGGTTTGTGTCCCCATTTGAGTAAGATTCGTTTTCCCGTTATGGATTCGAATGCCCATCCTGTAAGTCGATTTGCTTTTTCAAGCCCTCCTTTCGGATGATGAGTGTTTTGGAAGTGAAAACCAATTCACGATTTCGGATTTTATCCTTAAACAACCCAGTAACCGGTTCAGGATAATATTCCATGCGAGTATATTATTCACGGTCTGCCGGTAATGAATAATATGTCTCATGCGCTCTTTAGTTGGAATCCTTTGTTGATTTTCCCCGGCTGAGCAAGATTCGTATTCTTTGTAGAATCGAATATCCATCCTTTAACCAGTTTGCGTTTTGGGTGATGAGTGTTTTGGAACACACACCAATTCACGTTTTTTGTCCATCCTTTAAACAAGTTTGCTTTCGCTCTCTTCAGGATGATGAGTGTCTTGGAACACAAACCAATTCACGATTTCGGATCTTATCCTATAAACAACCCAGTAACCGGTTCAGGATAATTTTCCTTTCGAGTATATTATTCACGGTCTGCCGGTAATGAATAATATGTCTCGTTCACTCTTGGGTCAACCCTTTATTGCTTTCCCCTCAGAGTAAGATTCGTATTCTTTGTAGAATCGAATATCCATCCTATAAACAAGTTTGCTTTTCTAGCTCTCTTCAGGATGATGAGTGTTTTGGAAGTGAAATCCAATTCACGCTTTGGTCGGTCACCTATTATATACCCAGTAACCGGTATCCTTGGTGTTCCCTCCTTTCTGCTCCCTATTATGACCTCGGTCCCCCTGTGGAGTCAGATTTTCCTGAGTTTGTTACCCTTATGCCTGGTAACATCTCGTTTTCTTTGGTGCTTCCCTAGTGGAACTTCTTTTTGCTCCTCCCCAGGAGTCAGCTTGTGTCTTTCCAATGGATTTATTTTCCATTTGGAAATCTTTTCCCCAGTGTGAGTTCTTCACTCCCCAGTGAGGTCTCCAGTCTGTTTTCTGTTCCCTTAATCAGAGTCGTGTTTTGTTCACGCTGTGTCAGTTTATCCCCAACTAGAGTCTTGTCAGAGTCTCTGTTCCTGGTGAGTGTATTACTCCGATGGATCGTCTTTTCTTCTGTGTGAATCATATTCCCCCACAGAGTTTGTGTCTTTTGCATGCATACATTTGCATCATGAGGTCTCTTAGGGACCAAAATTTGTCTCATTACTGTTATTTAAGCCCATTCTACCGCGTCGAGATGAAGATTTCTAAACTTCACTTCTCCGGCTAGAATGACCTTAAATAGGGGCATCTGTAAGACCCCAATTTTGGGCCCTAAGATCCCTCATGGCCCATATCATATCATATCATGGCCTCAAGGATCATTGCATGCCTTAGTTTCCCTCCTAGTGGGTGGTTTGCCTTGTGAGTTGATTCTTGATCACCAAGCATACTTTGCATTTGTATATCTTTGCTTTCATATGTTTACTAACCAAAAAGTACAAAAATATTGTCAGTTTAACCTTGTTGCCTGCAGTTGAAGCAATCATCAGCAATTAGGTCAAAGACAGTCAACAGTCAGTCATTGCAGTGGATGGTGGCCATTCTTGCAGAATTTGGGCACCATGATCAATAATCAAGAGTTCATACAACTTGGGACATCATTTGAAGTCAAGTTCTCAAGGAATTAGGGTTTGGAACTCATCAGAAGAGGTTCAATCATCCAAAACCCTAGAAAAGTCAAACTTGGTCAACTGTGGATTTAATCAGTGATTTGATGGATAGAATTGATTTGAAGGAGCTCATTCATGCTTGTACAAGCCTCATATGTCATGACAAACCTCATCATGGAAGAAAATCAAGTCAAACAGAAAATTTCCCAAAATAGAAAGTGGACCTGTAATTTTAACTGCCAAAAATGGAAACTTCTTGATCCTCAACTTACATCATGATACAAGCTTCAAATGAATTTTTGCCCAACATGAAAGTTGAAGATCTTGTTCTCCCATTTTCAAAAAGTCCAAGAACACCCAAATCCCATGTGTGGTTGTCAAGATATGATCAATTCAATTTCAAAAATTTGTGAACTTCAACAAGCCATATCTCATGATTCCTTTGGCCAAATTTGGTGGGGTTTTTTTCCTACAAACCACATTTTTCCTCCTCTTTCCAAAAATATAAATTTCATCCTCCAAAACCTTGCCAATCAAAATGGCATTTTTGGCCTTGACTTTATTCATTTCAAGTTTGACCAACCATTGACTTTTTGAATTAAGGCTTTTCACACCATTTGGCCAATTGGGAAATGTTTGGTGTGTTATTTGAGACATGTTTTAAGGCCCAAATCATGCAGAACTTATACCTCCATGTGCATATTTTGGAAATTAGCAAATGATGCATTTTGTTCCTTTTAAACAAAACAAGTTTACCACTCCATCAGCAAACTTAAAACAGCAAGAATATTGGTCATGTACAGCCTGTTTCCAAGCCCAAACCGTGCAGTCCTCACACCTCCACTTCCATATTTTCCAAACTTAGCAAAATGCAAATCACTTCATTAAAACAAAACCAGTTTAGCACATCATTAGGGAACCTTAAACAGTCATATTTAAAGTAATTTTCTGCTCATTTGAACCCTAGGAACAGCAGCCACACGACCAGAATTTTCTCTTTTCTCTCAATTTGCATTTTACCAAAAAGTGAATTTCTGCACAAAACCTCCATAACCCTCGAGTCCTCTTGCATCTTTCATCGCCTAGACATCATTTGAGAGCTTTTTGAACCATCAAACATTAGCTGGAATAGCATTTCGAGCACTGTTCCATCCAAAGCTCTCTCATGGCAGATAAGGGTTAAAGCTACCTCGTGCATTCTTGAGCTGAAAGAGCTTCATCATCCATCACCCCAAAGCCTGAAGCACATCTGTTTCAAGTATTAAAGGCCAGAAAGTGACTGAATGTGCAACTGCTCTTCAATTTGGTAAATTTTCGAGTCATTCATTTTCCAAATTCGTGCCATGTTTTAGTTAGTTTACATCTTGCTGAGTCCAAAGAGCTTCAGATTATTGAAATTGGTTGAGCATGGAGTGAGTAACTCGGTTTTAAAGATGGATGTTCATAAATATTTTTGCTTATTACTTTGTGCTCAGTTCGTTTTAATGAATATGGACTTGGGATTATGATTATGCTTGGTCTGATTGCTCGATTGGCATACATATCTTTGATTTCTGGGCACTTTGCTTTTTCATGCTTGAATGTTGAAAATGAAGTTACTCTGTTCATAAACCCTAAATAAATCTGCCCAGAATCCACATGAAATGTATTTGGTTTGTGTTGGTTTGACGTTGCCTCGATGGTTAATGTTTCATTGCCTTGCTGTTTTTGAAATTTTGTCTGAACTTGTTTTGTGTTGATTAGAATGAACCAGTGAATTTGCTGTTGCTTAAACCCTAACAACCTGCCCAGAACATGAACCGTGTTTGGTTTGTTGCTATTGGTCTTTTGTTGCATGAATCATTTCCACTACCATGCTGTTTGTATTATGTTGTTTGAATTGGTAATGAGCATAAAGATGAAACGCTTTTGTTGTGTAGAAGCCCTAGCTTGTTTCCAGTTTTTTTTCCCAGAATCGTGCCTGCTGCTTTTGCTTCTGTTGCATGAATATCAATGCCCTGTTGTGTGAGCTTTTTCCTTTGGAAATTTGTTGTTGGATGATGAACATGAATATGCCCTGCTGTCCCAAAACCCTAAGTTGCCCAAAACTCGTAAACTATGTTTGGCTGTTTGTTTGTTCTGTTTGCATGATGGATTTACTGTTGCATTGCCATGCTCTTTGTGCGTTTCTGTGTGGAATTTGCTTGCCATGATGATTGATGAAGATGAACATATGAGCTGCTATTGCATAAACCCTAAGGGTTTTTGAACCCAGAAACTTGAAGTACGATTGGCCATGGTACTGTTCCATTGGCCATCAGCCAATGAGAACATTTCCTCTGCGTGCTCAAAACGCAGTGTTTTGCTTAATGAAGCGCTGAATTACCAATTGTGCCACTCGGTCAACTTGGTTGACCATTGATTCATGTTATTTGATCATGCTTGGTTCCAATTGTTACTCAACTTTCCAAATTCATATTTCACTCAATTTAACTCCAAAAATCATGAGATTTTTTGCATAATGTTCACAAGAATGTCTACTTTTTTATCATGATTTTTATTGAATTTTTGGTTGGTCGAATTTTTAATGGTATTAGGGTTTTGTTCATGTATGCTTATTTGATACCTTTTGCCAATCTTTTTGTGAAATGATGAGGATGCATCCAATGGTTCTGAAATTGTTTGTGGTGAAACTAGACTCATTCATCTTTGTTTTGGTATAAAGTTTGTGGATTTATCATATGTGGTGTGTGAGTTATGATTTTCTGAAGTAGGGTGTGACAATTTGTGTCACACCAATGTTATGCCATTTCATGATTTTTGTTCACATGCCTCCTGACCTTCAATTAATCTGAAATTTTGCATGAGCCATCTCTTATTTGTCTAGTTGATGTGTGATTTTTCCTAGAATTATTTGAGCCATTTCCTAATTGTTTGTGAATTTTCTTCCCTGCCTAGTCAATTGTTGACTTTGTGTGATGCATCTTGCCAAATCATTTATGAAATTCTCATACCATATTGTATGATCATGAAATTTCATATGTGCATACTAGACATCTTGAGCTTTGCATTGGTGTTAATCCCATCCATTTCTCATCTTTTTCCAATTTGTTATGATTTTTTGAAGTTGATACATGTTTTGTTGACTTCTTTGTGCACATTTGAAATTGTGTTGACTTCTTGATTTTATTTGACTATCTTCCCATGATCCAATTGAGCTGAAATTTTATATGCATGCTATGTTATGGATTGTGATTGAGTATGGATTATTTCATAATTTTTGGAATTGATTATGCTTGCTTTTGAGCTTGGTCTTGCTGTTGACCTTTTGTGTGCTCCCTCTTGCCATGTTTTGACTTCTTTGGTCTATAAAATGACAATGATGCATGATATGAGTTTGAATCCAATTGTGCTTGCTTCTCAAATGATTGATTTTGATTTTGATTGAATATGGTTTTCTGTTTTGGATTTCTTATTTGTTTTTGACCCTAGGCTTGCCCTAGTGGTCTTTTGGACTTATGTTGAGTTCATTTGTTTCAGGTTAAGCACAGTGCTTCAAAGAAACCATGCCAATTTGTTTGAGCTTTGACTATATATCATGTACTAACCTTTGTTTTGTATGTGTAACTCATATGAGTTTGATCTTGTGCTTTGGCACGTCTGTTTACTGTTAACTGTTTGTTCCCTTTCTTTCTGATTTAATTGTGGAACTGTGAACTGATTTGTTTGATTTTTTCTCAGGTACCCTTTTAGTTGCTTTATTTGCTTGCTTTGCTATTTAGCAATTGCTTTTGAGGTATAATTACTTCTTCTTCATGTAGTCTGGAGACCCGGTCTGTTATTTGACCGGGCAAACTGTCTGAAGTCCTCCTTAAGAGGCAATGCCTGTGTGTGTTTAAAATTGTCCCAAGCAGGAAAAGTCCTTCAAGTAAGGCAATTGGTAGATCAAAGGGATAAGTAGCCTATCCCCTACTATTCAGTGTGTCCTCTCCTTGCTCCCATTACATGGTTGAAGCATTGAGATAAAAACCCAAGATCTATCGAGTCAATAATGTGGAAAGAGCTCCATCTTTCTGAGCTCCCACACTTTCTGATATGCTCTCCCTGATCAGGGATAGAAGCAATGAGGCACACCCCTCATCTCCTTTCATCTGCTTCACCTTAGCCCCTCAATGGCAAGGTTAAGAGCAAATCTTTGACCCTATTCCAGTTGGCCTCAGTGCCTAACCCTCTTGTGTGAGCCTCCTTGCTTGGCTATAGAGTGTGCTGTTTGTTATTCATTGATTGATTGATTGCTTCATATGCACCTGTTTGCTTATATGTTGTGCATTTATCATCATCAATTGCCATTAATGCATGATCATCTCATTTGTCTTTGTGATGCTATCATTGTTGTTTACCCATTGAGGACAATTGTAAGTCCATTTCTTTGGCCATTGCTCCTGTGATATGGAAGGATAGAGTGTAAGACCGCATTGGTCACTCATATCTTCTGTTTTATCTGTTTGTATGTGAGGATACAGTTATAAGTCCCTGTAAGTTGGCATCTGTTGTCCTGTGATCATAATTTGATCTGTTTGATTGTATGTGAGGAAGCAACTGTAAGTCCCTGCAAGTTGGCATTTGCTCTCCTATGATCACATGTTGTTTTGTTTGTTTGTATGTGAGGATACAACTGTAAGTCCCTGCAAGCTGGCATTTGTATTCCTAGGATCATACTGTGGAGGTTAGAGTAAGCCCAGATAGATTGGCATCTGACATCCATGTTTTGTTTTTCTTTGTTTATGTGAGGTTGCAACTGTAAGTCCCTGCTAGTTGGCATTTGCTTTCCTATGATCATATGTTGGATATTGGTGTAAGCCCAGACAGATTGGCATCCGGTATCCAAGTTTCATTTTGTTTTAGGAGATTAGTGTAAGACCATTGAGTGGCATCTGATATCCAGTTTTGTTTTAGGAGATTGGTATAAGCCCAGTGATTGGCATCCGATATCCGCTTTTGCTTTCTTCTTTGTTTGTTTGTTATTATCCATTGCTATTCCAAAGGACACACTTGAATCATCTCCTATATGATTTCAAGAAGTGAACCTTCTGAGAAGTTTTACTTTCCACCTTCATCCATTCATCCTCATTATGTCCTAAACCTTTTCACACATTACTTTTCAAACTTGACATAAGTGTTGTGCAAACATCTTCATGTTTTCTAACTAAAAACCTGGACTCAAGTCCTTGACTTTTTTTTTCAAACTCATTTCATAATACTTCTTTTGAATCAATCTTAATCATACTTTGACTTCATTTTCATAATCATAATCAGTTAACTTCACCCACTCAATTGTTTTGGCTTTGTCCATTGTTAATCTTTTCACATTAGCCATAGGTTTCAATTATCATTGTGGTTGATGTAAATCTTGCCTATCCTTAGTGAGTCGACAGTAAGACTTCCGTACTTAAAACAGGGCTAACCCCTCTAGTACGTCGAAGCTATCCTCGCATGGTGGATGTTGTTTTTGGTCGAGTGTTCTCCCATTGATAATGAAAAGCCTCAGTGCTTGTGTTTAAAACTGAATCCACCAACTTTTGGAAATCTTTTAGCCGAACTACGGCGTTTTGATCCTTACCTTTGATGGAAGGTACGTAGGCAGCGGGTTCATCCGTTCAAACACAAAAATAATTAACTTGTATATTCTTTTCTCATCATCCCAATCATGTTTGCACAATGTTTATGTCATAACAAATAACAATTTATTACAACAAGTGTGAAAAGGGCTCCCTAGGAGTACCTAGGACGTAGTGGGTGCCTAACACCTTCCCATTGCGTAATTTACCCCTTACCCAGACTCTCTGATCTTTTTATTAGTTTTCTACGTGTAAAACTTCTTAGGCTTTTGTTCGCTTTTTAGCCAGTCCTTTGGATAAATAAAAGTGCGGTGGCGACTCGAAAATTTCAATGTATCTCTTGCTTATGGTTTAATCGATAGATCATATAGCGACGAATACACCGCTACACATAGAAGTATCTTACTTGAGTGTTTGAGCATTGGAAGTCTCTTGTTTTGTGCTTGAGCAATTGTAATCAGTTTTGATTATAATGAAAATCCCTTGGAAGTCCAAGGGGGCTGGACTACTCTCGATTTGTGGGAGGAACCATGATAACTACTTATGTCTCTCTTGCTTTCCCTTCTTCCTCTAAACTACTTTAATCCGATGCTAAACACTTAAATTTAATTCAGATTCTAGACCTTGTGTTCAGAATCAGATAAGAGATTTTCAGAAAATAAAAAGAAACCTAACAAAATTCAACCCCCTTCTTTTGTTTTTCTCACCTTCACACACATCAATCCTTTCTTCCCACCTAACCGTGCACCAAAATATATGCTGGGTTAAGTGTTGATCTTTCCTCACATGAGTCAATCAAGTCAATCATATAAGATCTTTCTTCATATAGACTATAACACATTGAAATATATCAAATATGACATCCTTAACAAAGTCATGTTGATTTGAAGCTCGTAAGCTCCTTCCAATGAAACACAAGTTCCCCAAAAGTATCCAAACACTTCTTACAACAAAAATGAAAAACCTCATCAAAAGGAAATAAGGTAATCATAATGACACATCTAAAGATAGTACGATAGTCTATCAGTGACATGTGTTGGTCTAACCCATTAATAGGAAAAACAAGGAGAAAATCCTGAGCATGTGTTGCTTCCAAACAACTAAAAATTGTTTTATGTCTTGTGGTAATATAAAGCTTTACAACCATGTCCATAAATTTTTTACTAAAAAGGGAACTCACTAAAACATATTTTGATTTAGGTGGGACGACGTCCCTACTAGTAAAATTGCTAATGTCAAAATCTAGAATCGTAACATTATGACCATTCTAAGCTCTGTAGAAATCAGATTTCATACCATATATACCAATATCTATCAATATATGATCTTGTAACACTAAATATTGGATTCTAGAAGCCACAAAAGTGTATGAGCTTCCTCTACTATCGAGTACAAACCCAATCCCTTAACTCTAATGGGTAAATAAGCCACCTTCTATTAAAGGTTCTAGAAGAAAGGACCTCCACCAACCATGATGTATTTAACCTCCATTTATAACTCTTTATCAAATAAAATATTTTATTCCTCCATATGATTAGATTGACATGTTCTTAGGCCAAAAAATAGTTAGACGATACCCATGCAGGATCGAAGTAGCAGAAGCTTACTCTGAGGCTCCCTTAGTTATGACCAGTAAACTTATCAATTGGAAGTTTAGTCTATACAAATTAAAATTGATGGTTTCTAATAAATTTAAATCAAGATATAACTAGCATAATTCACAAGTACACAAATATAAGTAGTGTGCGGCTGTTTTTACTGTTAAACTTACATGAATTTATTCTTACATTTAGAGCATTAGTCATAACGACTCAAATTCGAACAAATATTTACTACAACAATACAATAATTTTTTTTTGTAAATAAATTATTCTTAAGAAGTGAAAAAACACTAAAAGAACTTTTACAAACAAACTTTTGAAAATAAACTCTACACAAAATAAAAAAGAAAGTAGGACAGATTCAAAGTATCAAGCTTTATTTATTTGAAAGAATAAACATTTGTATTATGATAATATTATTTACATTCCCTCTGAGATTTTATATTGTAAGCACAAACACTTTATCATTTCATTGATTATAACTTTTCAAAGGACTAAGTTGTAGTCAGCTTTTTGTGTTGAGAAATCTAAGTATAGTTAATTGGAGTAGGAAATGTTATAGTGAATTTGTAATCAATTGGATTATATTCAAAATCTCTCAAGTTTGATGAGATTGGACATAACTCCAAATTGTGCAATTAAACAAAATAAATTTTGTTTGTTTTATCTCTTATCTATCTCTTTACCTTTGAAATTTTGTTTAAACATCCTTTTATTTTAAATAAGTCAGTTCTTTTTTAAATCTCAATATAATTAAAACTATCACTTTCTTGTGTTTTTCTCATCTTGAGTTGATACCGGAGCTCCAATGTCTTATGTACACATTTAATCATGTAAGTCTAAAGATTTTTGAAAACTAGTGTGGTTGGGAATGACAATAGTGTTAAGGAGAGTATCAATACTTATTAGTGAGTCAAACCTCCAATATTTGATGGATCAGGATTTAACTGTTAGAAGACAAACTCTCTAATATCTTCATATCTCAATATATATATATATATATATATATATATATATATATATATATATATATATATATATATGTGTGTGTGTGTGTGTGTGTGTGTGTGTGTGAGAGAGAGAGAGAGAGAGAGAGAGAGATGATAGAAGAAGGATACACATTCCCGATGAATACTGTGTGTGTGTGTGTATGTGCGTGTGTGTGTGTGTGTGTGTGTGTGTGTGAGAGAGAGAGAGAGAGAGAGAGAGAGAGAGAGAGAGAGAGAGAGAGAGAGAGAGAGAGAGAGAGAGAGAGAGAGATGATAGAAGAAGGATACACATTCCCGATGAATACTGTTGGTGTTCTGATAATTAGAAAGCAAAAAATACTTAGCAGAAAATGAAATACAAATTGCATAACAATCTCATAAGCTTTATAACGAACATTCACGACTACAAAGTATACTTATGATAACACAATATTACTATGATCATTTTGTCAACCGTAGTAATATCTCATTTTTAACGCGTATGTTTTTATTTTATTTTAGTAAAACACTTTTAATCATGGTTCCTAATAACAATTGTTGTCATAGAATATGGGTAACAAGCTTCGAATCCCTGCATGAATATTTTTCCATTTTTTCAATAAAAATAAGCGTGTGCATGCTAACATTTATTATTATATAAATTTAAAAGTAGAATAACTACAATTTTTTCAATCAACCGTGGTTATATTTTTCATATTTCACTATGGTTGTTGTTTGCAACCGTTATGAAATTATTTCCTACAAAATTAAAATATAATAGGTTCTTTATTTCGTTCATAACACACAACGGTGTCATAGCGAACAAGACGACACCGATAGTGAAATCTTCGCCATCTTCATTCATTTCCTGGTCTCTTCCTCCTCTACAAAGTATGGTACATTACATTTATGTGTTCATTGTTCATCATTCAAATCTTGGTCTCTCTCTCGCGCGCTGTGGTGTGGTTTTCCTTTATGTGGTGTGGACTTTCATTTTGTTGCAATTTGACTACTTTTATGTTTTAGGTTTATTCAGATTTTATGATGTTTTCGTTATTTCAAAGCTATGTGTTGTTGTCATATGTCCTGTTCTGGCGTTGTGATGTTTTCGTTGTGATGATTTTGTACTATTTCTGTTGTTTTTATTTTGGTGTTATAACTCTATTGAAAATGAAGAAATAAATATGCTTATGAATATGCTTTAGGTTTTAGTGTTATATTGTTGTGATGGCTATGCATATGCATATAACCATATCAGTATATTATGTGTGTAGAATTAGCGTGCCATTCACATTAATCTTTTGATATAAATTTCATAATTTGTTATAGATCATAGTTGGATGAAAGCTGATAGATTAGGTCCGGTGTATGAGAAAGGAGTTCTTGAATTCCTTAAATTTTTCGAACAAAAACTTCTCGGCAATAATGGTGTCTTTTATTGACCTTGTGTTAATTGCGAGAATATCAAAAAATGGTCAAAAAAATAAATATTACGTCACCTATGTTGTGATGGAATGTGTCAAAATTATACAACATCAACGTGGCATGGAGAAGTGGATAAAAATCAAAATGTAAAGTCACAAATGGATGAAGATGATGAAGATATATATGATCGACTGAAAGATATGATCCGTGATATTAGAGAATCATCTTATATGAAATCCCATATTTATGATACTTTATGTAGTGATAAAGATGTGCCTTTATATAAGGGGTTCACAAGTTTTACATGATTGTCTGCTTTGTTAAAATTGTTTAATTTGAAGCTAAAAAGTGGGTGATCGGATAAAAATTTCACATACTTGCTTGATTTGTTAAAACGAATGCTACCAAAAGATAACAATTTTTCGGATTATTGTTATGAGGTCAAGAAGATATTGTATCTAATGGGTTTTGAGTATAGCAAAATACATGCATGCCATAATGATTGCATATTATACAGAAAAGAGTATGAAAATTTGGATCCAATGTCTGAAATATGGTTAGTCGTGCTACAAGTTGAAGGACAACAATAGCGATGACAATGACAATGTTAGTAAAAATGTCCTCCTACTAAAGTGTTATGGTACTTGCCAATAATTTCAAGGTTCAAGAGACTTTTTACTAATGAGAATGACACAAAGAATACTATATGGCATGCAAATGAAATAAAATGCGATGGAAACATTTTCCATGCAAATGATTCTTTGTAATGGAAGAAAATTGATTCTTTGTTTCCGGATTTTGGCTTTGAGCCAAGAAACCTTAGGTTTGGGATTGTCACTGATGGAAAGAACCTCTTTGGTAATCTGAGTACTAACCATTCTTCGTGGTATGTTTTTCCCATGATTTACAACTTACCTCCATGGTTGAGCATGAAGCGCAAGTATATGCTATAAAGTATGATGATTTATGGACTAAGACAACCTGAAAATAACATAAATGTTTATCTAAGTGCATTAGTTAAAGATTTAAGACTTTGTGGGAGGAAGTTGTTGATGTTGATGATGCATATTCTGGTGAAAAGTTTAAGATGCGTGCAATGTTATTTTTCACAATCAACGACTTTCCTGCATATGGTAATCTGTCCGGTTATAGTGTCAAAGGACATAAAGCATGTCCTATATGTGAATTTAATACCTGTGTTCACCAGCTTGAGTTTGGAAAAAAAGACCGCTTACCTTGGGCATCAACAATTTCTAAAACCCAATCATCCTTAATCAGAGATTGCATAAGGCATTTAACATAATGCATGAGTTTGAAATCTCTCATAAACTCTTAACTGGCGATGAAGTTTATCAACGACAAAAACACCTTACTATTGTCTTTGGAAAGAACAAAAAAGGTCTCGTTGAGAAAAATATTTGGAAAAATAGACCGATGTTCTTTGATCTTCCATATTGGTTTACCCTTAATGTAAGACATTGTCTTGATGTGATGCATGTGGAGAAAATGCATGTGATAGTTTGATAGGAACACTTCTAAATATTACAGGCAAGACTAAAGATAATAAGAATTCTTGTTTAGATATGGTGTAGATGTGTATACGACAACAATTGTATTTATAATATAGAGGAAAAAGAACTTATTTGCCTCCGGCATGTCACACCGAGAAAAGAGAGAAATTGCTAACAAGCTAACACCAGTAATGGGTGTTGTCGCATCTCTATCTAAAAAGGAAAAGAAATTTTTTTGCGGAGATTTTGGAAACTACTGCATTCTATGATGTCATTGAGGAGATTTTGAAGATTGATTATGTTATTTTCAAAGTGCCTTTATTTAAATGCAAGTGGGTTCCCAATAACAATGATGTACAAAATGATGAGTTATGATTCACACAGGTTGACCTCGTCAAGACAACTTATATGACCGAGCCATTTATCATGACTACTCAAGCAAAACAAGTTTTTCATATGATAGACCCTTCAGACTTATTGAGTAGATGATTAATTGTTCTCCAGGGAAAATACATTCCTCATATTGATGAAAATTTTGATATTCCTTTCACTCCTTCTTACGCAACACAAGTGCCTACTTCATATAAAGAAGTTGATATAGATGATGTGCATATTATTCGTAACGATCATCAAGGCATATGGGAAAATTAACAAGTATTTTATAATCCTCATTCATAATTTATTGTAACTTATAACTTCTAAGGTTATTCACTAATAAGTGTTATTATTTAAAATTATTGGTGTTGGAAGTCAAGACACAAAGAGATAAAACACCAAGACACAAAGATACTATTATTTGATGTAATGATGTGTAAATTGCAGATTGCTTTGTGCTATTTTGGTTTTGATATAATATACAATTTTTGGTTCTTAATAAAAATTTATCTTTGATGTAATACAATTTTTGGTCTAATTCAATTCACAAATGGGTGTGTTGTTGTTTCTGGTCTGATACAATTCAGAAAAAGTTTAGATTAAAAAATTGGGAATTCTGTAAAATAAAAAAATATATTAATTTTTTTTACAACTGTTGTTTAATAACCGTTGTTATAAGCAAGCGCTATCCCAGAATAATAAACGCTCTGGCGTTGCTGGGTATCGAACCAAAGACCTGTAAATTATTTCATAATGGTTGTTTAAATCAACCGACGGGAAAACGAAACAACAGAGCCGCCACCGTGCGTTATTTATCCCAAAGGAGGGAAAGGAAATGCTCGAAGTAAACCTGGAAAAGACATGGTCTCGCGACCAGAGAACGATGGGATCAGGAGTCGGTTATGCAAAGGGAAGGTATTAGCACCCCTACGCATCTGTCGTACTCGACGGGATCCACGCATAAAAGAAAGGATAAGGTTGCTAAAGATACTGCTCAAACACTGCACAAACCGGAGTGAAACACAGATGAAAGACGGAAGAAGGTAACTCGACAGGATGTCGCATCCTGGTCCTACGTAGTTTGTCACACAAACGTCAGAGTCGACGTAGTTCGGGGGAAAGCGGAACGTGCTCGCTAGGATGTCGCATCCTATGCATACATATCTTCTCTAACCAGAGTAAGAATCAGAGCACTCGTAGCTCGGCTAACGCACGCCAAACAAAGACGCTAAACGGAGACGCTGAGACGTCAAACGAGACACACAACTGGAAACGGAATGCCAATCAACGGGCTTATATCCAACTCCACACAAAACAAACAAACGGGAAACCGAATGCCAATCGCTGGTCTTACATCAGACTCCGAACCAACAAACACACACAGGAAACCGACTGCCAATCGCTGGACTTATGTCAGACTCCACACACTCACAAGGGGGGTTGAAAAAGAAAAAGGGCGCCCAGAGAGATCAGCTCATCTCCTGCCTACGTACCTCATCTGGTATGAGGATCAGGGCGACGTAGTTCCCCTACACAGGGAAAGAACTTCTAACCTAACCAGAAACAAAGGGAGACACAAACTACTAGGGAGACTACGACTCGAGCCTAGAAGTTGTCATGCATACGATACCTATGTTGAGGTTTCTATCTAACTTGCACAGGAAGCAAGCTAACCTAAACACAACACAATCAATCAAAAGCACAAAAGCAAGCACACACACTATATGCAAACAGATGGGCTCATACAAGGCTAGGCTTTAGTCAATGGGTCATGTCAACCTCAACAAACAAGCCACTGGAATGGGGTATTGTTAGCTCTTAACCCTAACATTGAGAGTTAGGGTGAAGCAGATGAAATGGGAAGTGAGGGTAAGACCTCACAACTCTTATCCCTGGCCTGGGAGAGCTTCAGACAAATGAAAGTGTGGGAGTCCAGAATGTGGGACTCTACTCCACAGATGACTGACACAACATGATCTTGGGTTTTTATTCACAATGCATCAACACAAGGTGTGTGAGCAAAGTGAATGACACAACTGAATAGCAGGGGATGGTTTGCACATCCCTTTTATCTGCCAATTGCCTCTTAAGAGGTCTTTACCTGATTGGCACAAAAGTAAACATTCACAAGCATTGCCTCTTAAGGAGGGCTTCAGACAGGTGCCTGCCCACATAACAGGACAGGTCTTCCAGACTACATGAAGTCAAAGGAGCTATACCTCAGTGGTTAAGCAACCAAGCAAAGCAAAGCAAGTTCAAAAGAACTCAAAGCAACTTAGGTACCTGTGAAAAATCTAAACCAATCAGTTCAACTGTACAGACAAACAATCAATATACAATAACAAACAGACAGACAATGTTCACAATGTGCAAGCCACAAGGCAAAATCAAATGAGTTAGCATCAACCTACAAAACACACAAGTGTTAGTAATCAAGAGCAAACATCAATGCTCAAATGAGGAAGCATCATCAACTATAGACTTGGATGTTTAAACCTGAAATCAAAACCCACATGTAAGCCACAAACCACTAGGTCAAAGCCTAGGGTCAAAGATGGAGAAAAAAGTCAAAACAGAACCTCAAATTTAACATGAATCATCCTTATTCAATCAAGAATCAACCTCAAAAAGTCCCACATCAAAATCATTAATCATATTCATTTCATGAGCAAAACATGGCAAGGCATGCAAATGGTGATCACATTGAGACATTAGAAGAAACAAATGCACATTAAATCAACAATGAATCAAATAATCTTGGCAAAATTCATGAGTAAACAGGACATATAACATGATCATCACACAAAAAATTAGAGGCATTGGACATCATTAGGCATGGCAATCACCTAGCATAATTCAAACAATCACATGTGTGACACAAATTGTCACACCAAGTTAGCATGAGCATAAAACAGAATGGGAGCATGGGAAAAATCTCAAACTAAAGCCAAAATATCACTCAACATGTCTAGAATCCACACACAAAATTTCAGAAGCATTGGATCATTTTTGAGCATTTTATGATCAAAGGAACAAGGCAAGGTCAAACATGTATATGCATTCAATCACCCTAGAGAAAAATATTTTTCCAGCCGAGCATAATTTGCAAATTAATGATCATAAAAAAGTAGACAAGATAAGGAACACAATGCAAAAAATTGGAGATCAATTGGATTAATTTTCAATTTTATATAATTTT
The DNA here is from genome assembly GCF_024323335.1 of Lathyrus oleraceus. Taxonomy (NCBI): domain Eukaryota; kingdom Viridiplantae; phylum Streptophyta; class Magnoliopsida; order Fabales; family Fabaceae; genus Lathyrus; species Lathyrus oleraceus. The sequence goes on along the minus strand of NC_066583.1, from coordinate 535,350,446 downwards.
TTGAAGTTGAGAGAAAAATTTGAAAATGAAAATGCAGCCAAGCATGAAAATAGGAGGGAAAGTGGAAAATGCATTGCAATTTGAAAATGTTCACTCGCTCGGATTCGAACCAGGCGCGTTTTTGAATTCCAAGCGCGCCAAAGCCAAACGACGGCGTTTTGCATCTAACCCTAAGCGCTGCATGGCATGTTCAGTTTCGTAGCTAATGTGCACGTTCGTAGCAAAATTGTAGCCAAACCATAGCTAATACTGGAAACGCAGGAGTTCATGTATGGAAGATGAAGATCATGAAGATCTTCATCTGGATTTTCTAGATTTTCCAAAACATGTCCAGAAATTAATAAAACCTATGCCATTCGAAGCTTCGTTCCATATACATTCAAGATCAAGCAATGATTCATGCAAAAACTTCATAACCAAGCCAAATCGAAGAAAATAAAAAAATGCATCCAAACTTGAATCAATCATAACTTTGTGTATACAACACCAATTCACTCAAAATTCATATCAGAATTATCACCAAGCCACGACCTACATGAATATAACAAAGAATTTCAAAATTAGAGAGGTCGAATCCTGACCTCTTGAAGAACAGAAGTTGGAATCACGTGCTTCCATGCTTAGCCAGGCCTCAGATCTTCTCCACAATGCTTAGTGAGGTGAATGATGATGAAATTGAAGCTCAATTGTACACGAATCCAGCTTAATCTTCAACTGCCATGGATGCTTCAAACTTTGAACCTAGCTCAATATGCCACGATTTTCTCTGAATTCATGTCCAAACCTACTCAAATATCCTTCATGAACATGAATCAAGCAGTAGGAATAGCTCTTGTGTGAAAATTTTGCAAAAAAGTTTGAGAGGAAAATTTTGTGATTTTTTGGTTCTAGATCTGAAATTGTAACTAATGGTGAAAACAGTTAGGGTTAACCATATATACTTCATGCTAATCATGTTTAGGAACTATTTAGGCCAAATGCAAATGAGATTAATCCATTTTGGGGTGTATGTGCAAAATGGGATTTTCACCCCCATGCAAGGATAGCCACGTGAACAGTGCATATTTCTAGTCCAATTCCTCTTAAACAAAGCCCATGCACACATTTGAAGTGATATTTTATGCTCATGATCAAGCAAAATGATGTTATGCAATTTTCTTCAAAAATCTTCGTGAATAAGCCAAAGACCATGCAAATGAAATCCATGTCATGTAATGGTATGCTTGGAAAGTACATGTTATAAGGATCAAAATGCAAAAAGAACCACTCATTTTGGAGCTTTGGTTAAAAAGTTATGTCCATTTGAACTTTTGAACACACTTTGCCATGATTGGACCATATCTCCTCAACCACACATGAGAAATTCATGATCTTGGACTTTTTGGAAATGGGAGAGAAAGATATTCAACTTTTATGTTGGAAAAAATTTCATTTGAAGCTTTCTTGATGATGTAATTTTGAGTTGAAGTTGGTCCAAAATCTTTCCATTTTTGGAAAGTTCAAATTACAGGTCACCTGCTATTTTTGGAAAGTCTTGATCTGACTTCAAATTCTTCAATGTTGATGTTTTGAATGTCAAATGAGACTTGTTTGAACATGAATGAAGCATCTCTAATCACTTCCCACCTTCAAATCCATAGTTGACTTTGCAGTTGACTTCTGTTGACTTTTGTGGGCCTCAGATGATTTGATCATGGACTGATGAGTTCTGAGCCTTCAACACTTGGCCAAACCACTTCAAAATGATCCTTGAATCATGGGAACTCAATGTACCAACCCTAGGGCTTTAATCTCATGCAAAATGCTCTTGTTGCTTTGCACAGTTGAATCTCCTGACCAGTCTTGCTTGATGACATGTAATGGACTATGCAATGCTAATGCAATCCTAATGACCTAAAAATGAAATGTATATACAAACGGGAGGTGCAAATTTGAGGTGCTACAGCTGCCCCTATTCAATCAACTGGGAACCTGAACGGATGAGAGCAACGGTTGTCAGACCTTCAAGGTAAACAGGGATTGAATACCAAAGAACCGTAGAAATTTGCACTCTGCGGGGAATGAACAGGATATTTGCAACAGTAACCAGACAAGACGTTTACCGACGACTCTACTGGGGAGTTTGATTTTTATCAATGAAAAGATACAGCCAAACGTCAACGGACGAATGGGAAAAAAGATATACAATCAGACGTCAACGGACGAATGGGAAAAACTCAACGTTTATCGAAACCAACGGAGAGGTGACCAGACATCAACGGATGAATGGGAAGACTCGACCAGACGTCCACGGACGAACGGGAGAAGCTCGACGTTTATCGACACCAACGGAGAGGTGACCAGACATCAACGGATGAATGGGAAGACTCGACCAGACGTCCACGGACGAACGGGAGAAGCTCGATGTTTATCGACACCAACGGAGAGGTGACCAGACATCAACGGATGACCCGGGAAGACTCGATCAGACGTCAACGGACAAATGGGAGAAGCTCGACGTTTATCGACACCAACGGAGAGGTGACCAGACATCAACGGATGAACTGGGGAAAGAGATACAACTATACGTCAATGGACGAATAGGAAAAACTCAACGTTTATCGAAACCAACAGAGAGGTGACGAGACATCAACGGATGAACTGGGAAGACTCGACCAGACGCCACCGGACGAATGGGAGAAACTCGATGTTTATCGACACCAACGAAGAGGTGACTAGACATTAACGGATGACCTGGGAAGACTCGACCAAACATCAACGGATGCAAGGGAGGAACTCGACGTTTATCGACACCAACGGAGAGGTGACCAGACATCAACGGATGAATGGGAAGACTCGATGTTTACCGACATCGAAAGATGATGCGTACAGAAGTGAAGCAAGACCAGACATTTACCGATGACTGGGAGAAAGACTCGATGTTTACCGACATCGAAAGATGATGTTTACCGACACCAAAAAATGATCAGACATTTACCGATGACTGGAGTGAGACTCGATGTTTACCGACACCGAAACAATGGTGTTTACCGACACTAAAACAAGAACACACACGGGTGCTGACATGACACCTACCGGTATCATAGGGATGACATCTTCAACACGTCAAGGCAAGGCTAAACACTTGCTGGGAATCTCACTGGGGAGAATCAAGCTTTCCTTTCACTGTGGATGAGGAAATAAACCTCTCTGGGGAGTTATCAATCCTGAGTGCTGTCAGGAGCAACTGTAGCAAACGTGCCGTACAGGTGTTGAACAACGATCCGCCTCTGCCGGGGATACGGTATGATTAGGTTTAACACATGAATGCATATGTTTGAATTTTTCTATGGCGTAATGCTCCATATGGAATGGAAATGCTACGCAATTTGAGGATGCAATGATCACTACATGCAAGATGCAAAAATGATGAAAACTCTTGCTGGAGAGTAAGAGGATTGCTCTGCCGAGCACACAAACTGATGAATTCTCCCACTCTGTGGAGAGACTCTATCTGAGGAATACTCTGCGGGGGAAAAGAACCAACTTCTCACTCATGCTGAGGAATAGTACTGCTACTGAAGAAAGAATAGATCCTATCAGGGACAACCTTCACCGAATCCAATCCACTCGGGGACTCTGCTAGGGAAACAACCAACGTTCATCTCTGCGGAGGATAGCGACCAATCCACAGGTAGGATAAAATCTACTGGGGATAGTTTTCGTCGAACCTGATCCACTCGGGGAACCTACTGGGGAGAACCATCAACGCAACCCTCTACTAGGGAGATCTGCTAGAGGAACACAATTACAACCCTAGTGGGGAAAGGCATAACTCTGTTGGGGAAATAATAGACCAGACCATGCTGGGGATAGCAGTACTTCAAATCCAACTGCTGAGGAAGAAAATACTCCACTGACACCTCCGCTGGGGATACAGCAACCTTCCAACTCGGTGGGGATTAACAATCTTCAAACTAGTTGGGGATAAACCCACTTCCAGGCCTGCTGGGGAATTAAAAATCCTTAGGCCTGCTGGGGATAGAATGGCCTTTGATCTTGCTACTGAGGGACACACTATCCACAGACGCCTCTGCAGGGGAAAATAATTCTGATAACTTCGAGACTAGCTTGGGGGAAACAGCCTCACTCCTGCTGAGGAATTTGTGGTCTTGAATATGCTGGGGAGACCAGCCCTGAACCTGCTTCAACTGCTAGGGAAAGCCCCATCCTCCCACACTACTGGACAGTGTTGACACATCTTTGAACAAATCGTGGCTTATCTGCTTCAGCCAGGAACCAAAAGTGATAACCTGCAAAACAACAAGGCACACATGCCCCCAGGGGATTGCATGGACAAGATACACCCAAGTGTACTCAACATTCAAAATGATTTTCAAATGTTTTATCTTTCTGCACGTTATTGTCTAGCCTTCATGTTTTTATATGCAATGTTTATAAAAAATTCGGACGTTTTTGCAAACAAACAGTAAAATAAAAACAAGAGAGCAATTTGTCTGAATAACGACTTTTATTGATTGAAAATGGGCCTGAAAAGGCGAATACATCGGGAAGCAATTCCTAGAAAGAGGTAATTGCGCACAAAAGGAAAAATCTATCCTAATGGCAATGTGAACACGACATCCACTATTTCCCAATTCTGTTATGACTCACAGATCATCAAATTTCTCCCCAAATTCCTTGCTTTCCGAGAAGAATGACTGGACCGATCATATCCTTCGAGATAGTAGACAATGAAGCGCGATGAAGTACAGATAACTCAGACTGTAGTCTTCGCTTTAATCCCTCTTTTGCCTGGATCGCCTGTCATACGGTGAACTGACTTTATGTGTTTTTGCTTTGGAAAGCAAATGTCGCGGTTAGCAAGAGTCGCCACCGACTTTTCTTTCATCCAATAAGGAAAGGTGGAAAAGAACAGGAAATACCTTAATTAGATTTTGGGTTCGGGAGGTACATTATACAAAGGGAAGGTGTTAGCACCCTTTGTATCCATGGTTATCCATGGGCTCTTAATTGCTTGATCACTTATGTTGGTCTGAAAAAGGTGTTTGTGAATTGCTTAAAAATGTTTTGAAAAGAGAGTTTAACTTTGTAATGATTCTTGTACGAATGTATACAAAGTGGTTATCTCTTTTAGTTTTGAAAGTTGTTTGGAAAAATATAACTCGGTAATGATTCTAGTACGAATGTATACCAAGTGGTTACTTTCTAAAAGATGCTTTGAAAAGGTGTGAGGTGTGAAAAGCATTTCGATTTGTGAGTAAGCAATTAAGAGTTATACCTACCCAAGGCCTTTATGGGCATTTCCTATCCTTATGAGGGTAAAACTGTCCTTACTATTGAGAAATAAGTAGTTTTATCCTTTGGATGTAAAGGGACATCGTAGGGTCGTCGATTGGTCATTGAAGGCAACATTTGTAAGGATACCTTAGCATTCGAAGGGACGATCATCATTTAACCGTAGGCTACAACGAAGGGTCGTCGAGGGACAAAATCATATATTCGCAGGCAACATCCGAGGGACTATGATTTATTTTATAGGGACATGATGATTTAATCGAAGGGCCTTTGCTAAGTGTATCCCCATATTCGCGGGACATGACCGTAGTACCGTAATATCGTAAGGCAACAAAGAGAGGTCCAAGATCACATATTCAAAGGCAATATTTTATAATCAATTAGGTAGTTGTAATCAGTTAGGTAATTAGGTCCACATTATAATTAATTAAATAATTAGGATGAATCTCCACATTAAAATCAACTAAGTAATTTGGATGAACCTCCACATTAAAATCAATTGAACAATTTGGATGAATCTCCACAAGGGTATCCCACAAATAAAGTGGGATACCTAGCAAGCTACCCTCTTCGGGAGTATGTGAGTCCTTACAATATTCAGCAAACAGGTCAAAATACCAAATGGGGGTGCAATCGAGGATTACACCGCAAAAGAAACACAACAGTAGGAATGTCAGGCAAAATAACGCATGATTAAAATAGAACAGATCAGATAAGCATAGAACAGAACAGCCAAAATATTAGCGACTGTCACGTTCGCCTCTGCCTCGCCTAGCGAAGGCTTAGCGAATACTCGCTACCTGCTCGCTTAGCGATGTGCTAGCGAGCGGCTGCGGGTTTTGAATTTCAGAACAGTACGACCTTAGCATGTTGTACGCCCTATGGCATCCAATACAGAAATTACATGGTTCAGCATTCAAGATATTCAGGCACACTTAAATTCACATGCAAAACCTCAAATATGTTTATGAATTCAATTATAATTTCACATGTAAATTATAACATAAGGTGGTCATAGTAATGCAAACCTGTTTGCAATTGAATTGCAATCTTGAATTGGCAAGTCGGATTGAGTTGGGCGGCGGATTGAGTTGGGCGGCGGTAACCTCGGTGCGGATGAGTTTCTTTCAGGGTTTCCTTTAGGGTTGCGCTGAATTCTCTGGGTTAGACTCCAGGGTTTGTTGTGCCTTCTTTCTATCTCCGGTTTTCGTTCCGTTTTTGTTCCCCCCTTTCTGAATGAAGTCCTTGGTATTTATAATAGTTTTTGTGACCTAATGGGCTCAGAATGAAGCCCAGAATTTTCTGGTATTCGCAAGCTTCGCTAGGCGAGTATTGTAGCGAAGGGTTCGCTAGACGAAGGATTTGCTCGCCTAGCGAGCATGCCAGTTTGGGCCATTTTCTGGATTTGGCCATCTGTGAGCTGGGTCTTGGTTCCTTTAAGGTCAATGCCTTGGAAAATAAGTTGGGGTGCCTTAAAAAATGTCTTGCAAAATTAACGGGCAAATTTTGGGGTATGACAGCTGCCCCTGTTCAATTTTCTTGAACCGAGAGAATTAGGATGGTATGTATGCCATTCGTGGTTTGGAGGTGGAAGATTATTGAACACTTAGAATGCCCCAAAATTTTCACTTGTTAATCAACAGTTTGTCTTGATGAAGATGGGCTTAAAGATGCCATCCAGGAAATTTGATGATGAGAGCTTCAGAGTGTGTCGTACATTAGACGATATCTGAAGACATGGGTGTCATACCGGGTCATACGCTAGACCGTATAGTGAGTCCTCCATTGTCGACTTCGCTGGGGAGTCAGAGTGTGTTATACGCTGCTGGGGATAAGGGATCAGAATGGATCATACGCTAGACCGTATCTGAATAGCAGAGTGAGTTGTTCATTAGGCGGATGACTTCGCTGGGGAGGAAAGATCAGAACGGATCATACGCTAGATCGTATCTAAGTTGCGGAATGAGTCGTTCGTTAGGCTGTATCTGACGAAGGTAGAATCAGAATGGATCGTACGCTAGATCGTATCTGAGTTGAAGATTCAAATGGGTCGTACGTTAGACCGTATTGGAGTTGTAGAATGAGTCGTATGTTAGGCTGTATCTGACGAAGGTAGAATCAAAATGGATCGTACGCTAGATCGTATCTGAGTTGCGTAATGAGCCGTACGTTAGGCTGTATCTGAAGAAGACAGTAGTCGTACGCTAGACTACACCCCGGAATGTATCATGCGTTGGGCAGCATCTGAGGATTTGAGGGTCCAACTGGGTCGTACATTAGACCGTATTAGAGTAGTTGAAGGTCAGAATGGATCGTACGTTAGATCGTATCTGAGTTGAAGGAGTCATATGTTGAGCTGAATCAGAGTGAACCGTACGCCAGGCTATATCTGATAGTATTCGTATATGTTGTATTTGCAACGAATATCTGAGATGTAGTCGAATCTTGAATGTAATTGATAAAGATGTCCGTCTGAATGGACCTTTGTTTTGACAGTATCAGGAGGATAATTAACCTGAAAAATAAAGTTAGCTTCATGCCATGTCATGATGCATGAGATGTTTTATGCCTATGAAAATAAATGCGAACAATGTATGCATGCGTATGCTGTGAAATAATGTAATGAATGAATTATGCGTCTGAAAAGTTTTTCCTGGCGACTCCCTGGGGAAAATAAATCCACATCTTCTGGTTGGAGATACTTGTATTGATGACCTTTTCTTAGCTGGGGGTACTTGATTTCTGTCTGATGGTGGAAACACTCAACAGAGCCCGGCTGGGGATGGAAGAGATGACCAGTCTGTCTGGTGATGCCAACCTCTTCTGGGGAATAGCTGGTTTATGCTGGGGAATAGAATTAGCAACCGGATTCATTGGAACGCATGGTTAGACCTTCTCCTCGATCCTGAAGTCTTTTGTAATCGCTATTGCCGTTTTATGCATGTATTTTTGACAAACATCGATCATATTCAAATGCACATATTAATTCAAATTAACTCAATGGACGTTTACGCAAACAAAACAGAAAAAGTAAAACAAAAGCATCTTTTTTGGAAATAAAATTGTATTGATTTTGAAAGAGGACCTATAAACAGGCAATTTGTGTACAAAGAGACAGAAATCCTAGTAAGAGGAAATTGTCGAGAACATAAAGAAAAAGCTATGAAGGAAAAGTCCTATCGATTCTAATTCTGCTACTGTCATTATGTCTTCAAGCATCTCATCTCCTGCTGTCGGATAGAAGTGATTGGCTTGTTCAGTCCCTTTGACTTGGGTGAAGCTGACTGAGAACGGGACATAGTCATACGCTTTTAATCCCTAATTTTTGCCTGGACCACCTTTTCAGGTTTTCAGTCCACCAGGATACCCTTTTTTGCCCAAGCCGCCTTTTCAGGTTTTCGACTCGTCGGGTGTACATTTTTATATGTTTATCCCTAATTTTTGCCCGAACCCTTTTGGTTCCCCGGGATGCCCTTACTTTTGCCTAGGTACGTCGACCTAGCGGATCTCTTTTATGCGTAGTATTTTTTGACTATGTCTGCGTTCACGGGATGCGGGAAGTCTTCGCCGTCCATCGTAGCAAGTATCATGGCTCCACCAGAGAATACCTTCTTAACTACAAATGGCCCTTCGTATGTGGGAGTCCATTTTCCCCCGGGATCACCTTGTGGTAGAATGATACGCTTGATCACCAAGTCGCCGTTTTGATACACCTGTCTCTTGACCTTTTTGTTGAATGCCTGGGTCATGCGCTTCTGATATATCTGCCCATGACAAACAGTCGCAAGTCTCTTTTCATCAATCAAATTTATCTGATCGAGTCGAGTCTGAATCCATTCATCCTCGTCTAAACCTGTCTCTTTCATGATTCTTAGAGAGGGAATCTGAACTTCCACCGGTAAGACGGCTTCCATTTCGTAGACTAAAGAGAAAGGAGTTGCCCCTGTCGAAGTGCATACTGAAGTGCGATAACCATGAAGAGCAAACGGTAACATCTCATGCCAGTCTTTGTACGTTATTGTCATCTTTTGTATGATCTTCTTGATATTCTTATTAGCAGCCTCCACGGCGCCATTCATCTTTGGCCGGTACGGAGAAGAGTTATGGTGTTTTATCTTGAACTGTGTGCAGAGTTCAGTAATCATCTTGTTGTTCAAATTAGTGCCATTATCAGTGATAACTCTTTCGGGGACGCCATATCGACAAATAAGACTATTCTTGATGAACCGTGCCACCACATTCTTAGTGACAGAAGCAAATGAGGCTGCCTCTACCCACTTTGTAAAGTAATCAATAGCCACGAGGATGAAACGATGTCCATTAGAAGCAGTAGGCTTAATCTCCCCGATCATATCAATGCCCCACATTGCAAAGGGCCAAGGGGCTGTCAACACGTTTAAAGGGGCAGGAGGCACATGTACTTTGTCCGCATAGATCTGGCACTTGTGACAAGTTCTGGAGTGATGGTGGCAATCAGCTTCCATGGTAGACCAATAATACCCTGATCTCAGAATCTTCTTGGCCATTGTATGTCCACTAGAGTGAGTCCCAAAAATACCGTCATGCATGTCTTCCATAATCTTTTCTGCTTCCTTTTTATCCACACAACGAAGCAAAGTCGAATCATGATTACGTTTGTATAATATTCCATTACTCAAAAAGAATCTAGCGGAAAACTTCCTCAGAAATTTTCTGTCATTGATGGACGCCCCTTCAGGGTATTCCTGAGCTTCTAAATATCTTTTTACTTCGTGGAACCAAGGTTTCTCTTCTACTTCAGCAGCGTTAAGTTTATAACAATATGCTGGTTCATCTAGTCGTTCAATGGTGATCCTGGGAGCTTCATTGTCCCATCTGACTCTGAACATAGATGACATGGTGGCCAAGGCGTCTGCCAACTGATTCTCTTCTCGTGGGATATGTTCGAATGTAATCTCTTCAAAGTATGGGATTAATGTCAACACCCGCTCTCGATAAGGGATGAGATTCGGATGTTTAGTGTCCCATTCTCCTTTGATCTGACTGATTACTAATGCTGAGTCTCCGTACACACTCAAAAACTTGATTCTCAGGTCTATAGCAGCTCTGAGTCCCAAAATACATGCTTCATACTCGGCCATTTTGTTGGTACAATCGAAACATAGTCTAGCAGTGAAAGGAGTATGACAACCCTTGGGGGAAACGATTACAACACCAACACCATTGCCCAATGCATTAGAAGATCCATCAAAAACCATAGTCCATCGGGATCCCGGTTCGGGTCCTTCATCCGGTCCAGGTTCTTCGTAATCAGTAACAAGCATGACATCCTCATCTGGGAACTCAAAATTCATAGATTGATAATCATCCACTGCTTGATGAGCCAAATGATCAGCTAGCATGCTTCCTTTGATTGCTTTTTGGGTAGTATACTGGATATCATACTCTGTTAAAATCATCTGCCATCTCGCTATTCTTCCGGAGAGGGCAGGTTTCTCAAATATGTATTTGATGGGATCCATCTTAGAAATCAACAAAGTGGTATGATTCAACATATACTGTCTTAGTCGGTGAGCAGCCCAGGCCAAAGCACAGCAAGTTCTTTCGAGCAGTGAGTATCTTGTTTCATAGTCGGTAAACTTTTTGCTAAGGTAGTATATGGCATGCTCTTTTCGACCAGACTCGTCATGTTGCCCCAACACGCACCCCATTGAACTTTCTAACACGGTTAAATACATGATTAGAGGTCTTCCTTCAATTGGTGGTATCAGGATCGGAGGTTCCTGGAGATACTTCTTGATTTTGTCAAAAGTTTCTTGACATTCGTCATTCCATATCATCTCTTGATTCTTCCTCAGTAGTTTGAAGATGGGTTTGCAGGTAGCAGTTAAATGGGAGATAAACCGGGCGATGTAATTCAAACGTCCCAAGAAACCTCTGACTTTCTTATCTGTACGGGGTACTGGCATTTCTTGAATAACTCTCACCTTAGCCGGGTCAACCTCAATTCCTTTACCACTGACAATAAATCCCAAGAGTTTACCGGATCTTACTCCAAAGGTGCATTTGTTCGGGTTCAATCTCAGCTTATATTTCTTCAACCTCTCAAACAATTTGTACAAATGATCGAGATGTTCTTCTTCAGTATGAGATCTGGCTATCATGTCATCAACATATACTTCTATTTCATGATGAATCATATCATGGAACAAAACCACCATAGCACGCTGGTACGTTGCCCCAGCGTTCTTTAAACCGAATGGCATTACTTTGTAACAGAAAGTGCCCAATTGCGTCACAAACGTAGTTTTCTCCATGTCTTCAGGTGCCATCTTAATCTGGTTATAACCCGAGAATCCATCCATGAAGAAGAATACTTTGTGTTGAGCGGTATTGTCTACCAGAACATCAATGTGCGGGAGTGGAAAGTCATCTTTGGGACTCGCTTTATTCAGATCTCTGTAATCTACGCACATTCGCACCTTACCATCCTTCTTCGGCACTGGTACCACATTAGCAACCCATTGAGGATAAGAAGTAACGACTAGGAAACCGGCGTTAAATTGTTTCATAACTTCGACTTTGATTTTCTCGGACATTTCAGGACGCATGCGACGAACCTTTTGCTTAACAGGACGACAATCTTCCTTCATCGGCAAACGATGCACTACTATATCAGTATCCAGTCCTGGCATGTAAGTCTAGCACTTTACCATTCACCATTTAGTTAATTATATTTATTATTATAATTAACAGTAAATAATATTTTTCATTTCTTCTTATTATCTTAGGTGGTCAGTAAGGGGAATGAACTACAATAGGTGTCCGAAACACGCTATTGTAGTCTATCGAAATCTATTGGACCACATTGGACATGATGATGTAATACTCCTACCAAACTATATTTTAATTTAAAATTACTTCTCAAATTATTTTCCATCTAACCATTTGGTTTTGTTTAACAGTTTGTTTGGAGGCCATATCTGGGTCTGAATCATGATACCATGACGATGCTGCAGTTTGGACAGCGAAGACACCGATTATCCGATTCACTACAGTTGAAATGCACCAAAGTGACCGGGTCAAACAGCAGTTTGGAATGCTACAACATATTCCAGAATATCCCACATGTTTGGGGAATTGGCATCAAAAGAGGGTCGATACACAGTGAGATTATTCTGACTGGAGAGACTTTGCAAAAGACATGTGTCGTCAATGGAGGAATCGACGACAACACATCTTGAACGAACCAGTCATCCAAGGTGCAAGACCGACTTAACAATATATGGCATGGTTTAGGTCTGTAACAACTCAGCAATTTCTATTTGAGCCGCGATATTTGATGGATCCACGCCAACTTGCTTCGTCATCGTATGCCCCACCTCAATTCACCACCCAACACCAATGTGAACCCACCTAAACTCAACAACCAACCACACAACATCAACCGGCCACATACACACAACAAAAGCACACCCAACATCGCAACCCGTTCATGCCAACCACCCAACAACGAACCATCCAACGTCGCAATCCATTCATACCACCTACCCAAACACAACACCAAGAACCAAACCCCGTAACCACAACCGTTTATAGCCCAGATGATTCATATGGGTCACGTCATCGTAACCCCCCACCAATTAACACCCAACCACTATTTAACTATAGTACGCCCCAAGAACCATTGCTTTGTTTTTAAAACGACTCAATGGCTCAGTTTGGGCAACTATACCGTCCCTAATTCACCCAACCCCAGCGCCCTAACTACGATGACATGGGCACCGAACTCCATTACGGAAGCGCCGTTGGCCAGAGCCCCTCCGGATATTGGGAGCAAATGATGACACATCTGTCAAATACCGCCGGAACTTCTGCCGGACCTTCCAACCAGCCAGAGCCCCTCCGGATATTAGGAGCAAATGATGACACATCTGTCAAATACCGCCGGAACTTCTGCCGGACCTTCCAACCAGCCATCGCTCGATCAGGTCAGCACCCAAAGACCACAAACACCTCAAGAAAATCGTGGGAGACCTCGGAGACAACCTAACGCACCAGGATGTGGAACCGGGGGACGTTATAATCGGGCGGATCATTAGGTTTTTGGTCTTTCTAATGTAATCAATTATTATATATTTAATGAAGTTATTTTATTTTTATTTTTATTTATTATGTATTAAATAATAAATTTTAAATATTAAAAACAAAAAATATTATAAAAAATATATAATTAAAAAATATTAAAATAGAAAAAAATAAAAATAAAAATAACAGGGGGTGTATGCGCCAGATGTGGTGGCGCATACACCCACCACACACACACACACTAAGGCGCCATTGCCCTTGGCGCCTCCTTTAGGAGGGCCATGTAGGCGCCATTGCCCTTGGCGCCACATGCATTGACTCCTCCTTTAGAAGCCCAATGCATTGACGCCAATACATCTGGCGCCTCCTCTAATTTTTTGGGGGGTGCGCCAACTCCCCTGACGCATCCTCTCCCAAACATGGTTATTTTGGATTTTTTTTAAAAAGTTGGTTATTTTCGTATTTTTTTTGAAAAACATGGTTATTTTAAAAAAAAATTCACAACCTTTACCACTAGATCACTAAGACTTTCGTTGAATATTTGACAAATCAAATATATATTATTATATTACATAATTTAAAAACACTCTAATATATATATATATATATATATATATATATATATATATATATATATAATTTTAATTTTAAACTATTTTAATATTATTAAATTATTAAAGAGGCAAGAATTATGAAAATAACAAATTAGAATTATTGTAAAACTAGAAATCAAACCCAAATCGTTTGAGTGAAAGACACAACTTTCACCACTAGATTGCTAAGACTTTTGTTGAATATTTGATAAATCAAATATATATTATCATATCACATAATTTTAAAAGCACTCTAAAATAAATAAATAAATAAATAAATAAACAAACAAGCAAATAAATAAATATATATATATATATATATATATATATATATATATATATATATATATATATATATATATATATATATATATATATATATATATATATATATAAGAGATATTTGATCGAATTTTAATATGATCAATGTGTAACTTTTTGGTTCGACAATTCGACAGGACCTTAGTATGTCATCGAAGTTTGTTCACATGCTGTAGTCGAGATATGCTAAGATTGTTGACATGTCGAATTGGGTCTGTTTGTTATGCCCAATTATTTAAGTTAGTTTGTTCTCTAAGTTAGCTTGTGTCATCGAAGTTTGTTCACATGCTGTAGTCGAGATATGCTAAGATTGTTGACATGTCGAATTGGGTCTGTTTGTTATGCCCAATTATTTAAGTTAGTTTGTTCTCTAAGTTAGCTTGTGTAATGAGCATGTGCGTAAAAGTCTATTAGTTTAGTGTGTTAGTTTTCTTATAAATAACATATTAGTCTCTCATCATTGTATAACGCAAATCCTAATTAGGGTGAGAGGGGTTATTTTCTACTCTGTAACACTTGTAATCTTGTTCCCAAGAGAAAGTAAATAATAGCTGTTTATAACCAATTTCATTGTGTTCTTCTTGCTTCCTTATTTTCTACCATTGTGGGTTTCTTGCCGATCAAAATACCTATTATACTTTGTTATTTCGACATTGGTTTTCATAACAAGTTAGTGCGATGAGCGTGGAGAAGACGCCGTCAACAAAGTATGAGATTGAAAAGTTCACCAGAGTGAACGATTTCGGTTTATGGCGCTTGAAGATGAAAGCCTTACTGGTTCAACAAGGTTGTTTAGAAGCGTTGAAGGGAGCCAAAGTCATGAACATTGCGTTAACGGACAAAGAAAAAAAGACTATGATAGAGAAAGCCCACAACGCCATCTTATTGAGCCTTGGTGATAAGGTTCTTTGACAGGTTTTGAAGGAGACGACGGTGTCGGGGTTATGGGTGAAACTCGAAAATTTGTACATGATCAAATCGTTGGTCAATCGCGTCTACCTGAAGCAAACTGTGTATTCATTCAAGATGAGTGAAGACAAACTTTTGGCTGAGCAATTAGATATGTCCAACAAGCTCTTTCTTGATCTTGAAAAATATCGATGTCAAGATCGAGGATGAAGATCAAGCACTGTTGTTGTTGTTGTTGTGTGCTTTGCCCAGATCACATGCTCACTTCAAAGAAACTATCTTATATGGAAGAGCGTCTATGACCTATGAAGAAGTTTAATCAGCCTTGTATTCTAAGAATTTGAACGAACGAAAGGAGCACATGCCATCTTTGACTGGTGAAGGCCTGTCGGTTAAGGTGAAATTCACAAAGAGAGATGACAAGTTTGACAAGAAGAAAGGTAAAAGTCAGCAAAAGTATTATAGTCATGATGCATCTGGTATTTGATGTTATCACTGTAAGAATGAGGGTCATACAAGAAAAGTGTGCCCTAAACGTCTGGAAGATCATGAAGCTAAGGATAATGGTAACACAACCATTGTTCAAGATGATTTCAGCTCATCTGATGTTCTTGTTGTTTCAAGCGGCGACTCAAGTAAATAATGGATTATGGATTCAAGTTACACTTGACACATGAATCTAAACAAAGACTTGTTAGAGGAACTATGTGATCAAGATGATGGATATGTATTGCTTGGAAACAATAAAACTTGCAAGATTGCATGTGTTGGATCTGTGAGATTTAAGCTCCATGATGAGTCAATAAGGTTGTTGACTAAAGTCAGGTATATACCTGATTTAAAGAGAAATTTGATTTCTCTTGGTGAATTCGACAAGAAAGAATATAATTTTCAAGGAGAGAAAAGTATTCTAAAAGTCATGAAGGGGTCGAAGGAAGTCTTAAAAGGCATGAAGAAACAAGGCTTGTATACCCTTAAGGCTGAAGTTGTCAGTGACTCTGCAGATGTTGCATCCACGAAATCTTTATCGAAGACATAAATTTGGAACATGAGATTGGGCCATGTCAGTGAAAGGGGTCTAGTTGAATTGGGGAAAAAATCTACTTGGTGGAGATAAAGTCGAAAAGCTGAAGTTTTGTGAATCCTGTGCACTTGGAAAATCTTACAGAGTGAAGTTCAATAAAGGCAAACAAAGAACACATATTTCCCTTAATTACATCCATGTTGGTCTTTAGGGGCCTGCAAGGTGTCCATCACATTTAGGAACAATGTATTTTCTATCCATAGTTGATGATTAATCTAGAAAGTTATGGGTATTCATCCATAAGACTAAAGATGAAACTTTTGAGAACTTCCAAAGTTAGAAGACTTTAGTCAAAAATTAGTCTGGTAGAAAGGTCAAGAGGTTGAGAACCGACAATGGTCTTAAGTTTTGCAATGAGGCATTCGAAAGTTTTTGTGCAGCCTCTAGTATTGCAAGACACATAACTACCGTAGGTACTCCCCAACAAAATGGTCTGGATGAAAGGTTTAATCGAACCATTTTGGAAAGAGTTAAATACATGTTGACTAGTGCTAGGTTAAAGAAGGTGTTTTGGGCAGAGGTTGTTTTGACACCAACATATCTAATAAACAGATGTCTTTCGACTATGTTAGATATGAAAACACCTGAAGAAGTTTGGTCGAGACACCCACCAGATCTCGATAAACTTAGAGTATTTGACTGCATAACCTATGATCACATTAGGCAAGACAAGGTCGAACCTAGAGCTATGTGATGTATGTTCATGGGATACCCCGAAGGAGTCAAAGCTTATAGGTTATGATGCCTAGAGCCAGGTCACATGAGGTGTATCACCAGTCGAGATATAGTTTTCAATGAAGCCGAGATAGCTTTCAAGAAAACTGATGACGTTAATCGAAGTGCACAAATATTTGAAGAAGAGCTGAAACATGAAGAGATTCCTATTGAGGTGGAGCATGTTGATGCAAAATTACGTATCCTAGATCAAGTCGAAGAAGAAGCACAAGATGATGAAGATATTGAGGAAGTTGAGGAAACTATCGATGACTACCTGTTGGCAAGAGATATAATGAGAAGAGTCATCAAGCCACCTCAAAGACTTAGGTATGCAGATCTCATAGCTTATGCCTTAGTCTCTGCAAGTGAAGTTCTAGATGAAGAACCTAGAGACTATAAGAAAGTTATGAGGATTTGAAATAAGATTGAATGACTGAAGGCCATGGATGATGAAATGAAGTCTCTTCATGATAATGACACTTGGGAGCTGATCAAGAAACCTGCTGGAGCCAAGTTAGTCAGCTGTAAGTGGATTTTCAAAGTTAAGGAAGGAGTCGATGGAGTGACGTCCAAGAGATACAAGGTAAGATTGGTCGCAAGGGGTTTCACTCAGAAAGAAGGTGTCCACTTTAATGATGTGTTTTCTCCTGTTGTGAAGCACATGTCCTTTCGAGTGTTACTTGCCATGATGGCACAGTTCGACCTAGAATTGGAACAAATGGATGTGAAGACTGCTTTCTTGTGTGGAGATCTATATGAAACAATCCTGATGACGCAACCTAAAGGGTATGCAGAAAAGGGAAAGGAAGATCATGCGTGCAAGTTGAATATATCTTTATATGGATTAAAACAATCTCCTCGATAGTGGAATAGGAGATTCAACAAGTTCATAACACACATAGGTTTCATTAGAAGTCAGTTCGACCACTGTGTTTTTATAACATAATTTTTATTATTGACAATATCTTTTTTTTTTTTTTGAGTTTTTCAAAATTTTTATGTCATTTTATAACATAATTTTTATATGTGTGTAAGCTGAGTAGATCTTTATATGTAATTTTATAACAACTTTTATTATTGACAATATCTTTTTATTTTTTGAGTTTTTCAAAATTTCTACCGGAGATTTTGTAATTTATACCGACAATTTACTCGTAAGTGTTGTTTTTCATGAAATTTCCGCATATATACTAAATATTTTTTTATAAGGTATCAAATATTTAGTAAAACATGCTTTTTTTAACGACTTTTTTTAAATAAAAGTTGCCGATATTAAAATTATGGATTTATATGGGGGATTTAGAAATGTCAGGTAAAATCTAAAATTTTGCTTGCATTTTTATCGATAATTTAGAAATATGTGGTATGCCTGTTTGTATTTTTACCGACAATTTTGAAATTGTCGGTAAAATGCATATATGCATACTTCATATTTATAAATTGCTTGTATAAACATATATAGAAATATTTATTTTTTAGAATTGTTGGTATATGCAGGGTGTGACCAAAAAGTTTAAAAAATCTGGTAAGTCAATTTTTGAAAAATATATATATATTTTTTTGTTTGCAATGAAGAGATGAGAAAAAGACGACAAAATTTTCAAGATTGAGCGAGAGAGTAGAAAGATCTGCTTGAGGCGAGGAAATCACGAATGACAGTTGCATACTAGGGCGGGTATACTAGAATGAACAATAAGATTGATTTGCGGTCGGATTTTCGTCAGATTCGTGTAAAGTAAGAAGATATTCCGAATACTGCATTTGGAACGAGATATGGTCACTATGAGTATTTTGTGATGTTGTTTGGTGTGTCTCAATGCGCCTGGAGTGTTCATGGAATATATGAATAGAATATTCCATCCGTACTTAGATCAAGTTGTTGTGTTCATTGATAATTTGTTGTTGTTGTGTCACAAGATAATGATACTCTTGGTCTTATCCACCATCTCGGTCTTCTCTACTTTACTTAGGCATGCAGACATCGATTTCTCACCCTTCAAAGCATCAATACACTTATCTTGAATCAAACTTGCTTGCATATTTACTTTCCACAATCCAAAATCGTTGTCGGAAAATTTCTCAATCTCCCATTTACACATGATATATCACTTGTAAACAATACCCATTTTTCCTACGTGGGCGCTACTTTTTATGAAATTGATAACATAATTAAAACCCTTTCAAAAGAAATTATTCAAAATTCAATCACATCAAAAAATTTGATGTGTGGGACAAAGAACAATGACAAGCAAACAAATGACCTTCAACAATAATAACCTTTAATGTAATAAAAATGTGAATTAACTTGGCAGAAGAAGATAAAAGAAGGCGAGAAACACAAAAAGTTTGTTTACCGAGTTCATTCAAATAACCTATGTTTGGGGGAGAGAGCAACTCTCCAATTCATTATACTACAAAAGTTGTTACAAGAAATTACAAATGAGTTACAAGCAAATATCCTTCCAAGTTCTCAAGAACAAACCCTATTTTCAACCCAAGTATTTCCCAACTACTCCAACTCTCAATATAGAAATAACACAAACCCAAGTTGTTTAGAAGTAATGTCTGATCCTTTTAGATAACTTTAAAAGTTTTCCCTAAACTCTAAATCCTTATTTCTCCATTTACGTCTAAAACTCTTAAGATTGTCAGCCTAAACGATAATAGAAGAGATACATATTTGTAATTGTTAAAACTCAACAGATCCATAACAAAATCCAAAACACAACCCATTTACAAATAATTTGTGATTTGTGAGTAGGGATGTTGGATTTCATTTTTCACATCATTGAGGGTGTTCACTTGAGAGTAACTTTTAGTCTATGTCCATTTCCACCCAGGAAAATCATCTCCATCCATTTTGATTTCTAATCAATATCAATTATACACCTATCGATATTTTTCATATCTTCATTTATATATTGATCATTGTTATTTAGCATATTACCGTTATAGAGTTCTTCAATATTATCACCATCATCAAGCCTGCTAGCAAACTCTATAACACATGGTCTTAAATTTTGGAGGGTTTCAAAATTTAAAAAACTCAATTTTTTTTACATTAATATTAGAAAATATAAAAAAAATATTTTTTTTAAAAATTAAATAAATAAAAAAAATATTATGATAAAAATCTAATACATTAAAAAAAATAGATCAAATTATACTTAATTTTTTTTATTGATATATAATTATATTTTTGATGTGTCATTTTTAATTATTATAATTGTATTATTTTATTTTAAATTTTGGTTAATTTTTAAATTAGAATTGGACCTCGAGTTTGATTGGATCGTTCCTCGACATCATCAATCATATTTGAGAATAGATTCATTGAAACACAACTTAACATGAGCACAAGAATTGGGTATGTCAAGTGCTCTATAACACCAACACTTCTAAAAAATAACGTGTTTATGTTAGTGTCGGACACCGACATTTACACCAATACTATGATTATCTTTAATTTATATATATTTTAAATTATTATCGACGTCGCCGCGTTGGTGTCGGTATCATGTTTGAGATATGCTTATTGATCAAGTGTTGAAGTTTTACGAAAGAAAAACATAAAAAAGAATTGAAAATAATAATAAAGAGATGGTCTAGTGAAACTACTTGGTTCCTCCAAACTCGGCATTTCTTTTGTAGTCAAAGTATATTAGAAATAGTTTGGTGTGGTCGGATTTAATTATGTGACAACCAACAACAATTGACATAATCATAAAAATGGCTTTTAAAGGTAAAATCCAAAATAACCAAATAGGGAAAGAATATTAAATTAAGAATGAATTACCAATCTAGCATTTGTCCGTGCATGCATATATACATATATCCTAAATTACCCTTAACTAATCTCAATAAACAAAGAAAACACGTGGGCGGCTTCAATAGTATCCTCGCAGGAATCAAAGGGTATTATTGTCTTCTACATACAATCATCAAATTGTGTTGTCAGCAACATGATGTTAGCATGCTGAGGTCACAACTTTGGTCAGTGTGAAATGAACATGTTCGAGGAACTTTTCTGAATCAATATAGTACTTCCAAATGGAACAAATTTTAAACTTGCAAGTTGGAAAGAACCAAGTTGAATAAAAGGATGTGTCACTCTTTCTAATTTCTCTCATATCCAAAATATTAAACTAGTTACTTTACACTCCCAAAAAGTTAATGGAAAATGTTGTTTGGCTTTCTACAAATGGCAAAAAGGCAATAGAAGAAGAGCTTATAAGAGGACATGATATGGCAAATCAATTACTTGAAGTACTAACTTTTGATGATAAGTCAAATATTAGTATTAGGGAAGTCAAAGGGTCAAACTCACAATCATTATCAACCTTAATAGCCGGAGATCTTGTTCGAAAGATACTCAAATCATTGACAAATACTCTTTTGCTTTTGAACAACAATAAAGAGTTCAATGATGTTCCTGTATCAGGTAGAGATGTTTCTATCTCAAATAGTTATCACAAGATGGAGGTTGATTTGGATGGAGCTTACAAGAAACTCAAGATCCTCAACACCAAACAACAAAAAGGGTCGAACAAGAGAAAGTAAGAATCATGATCTTTAATCCATGTCTTATACTAAATTCCTTTGAGTATTTCAATTGTTTCAAAGTTTTCTATGGATTTAGATCCTTTCAAATTCGAATTCACCACTTTTTTCCACCTAGGTTTTTAGATATAAGCTATTAGGAAAAACTCAAGTTTTACATTAAATAAAAATAAAGCCAGATAAATATTTGTATAGATAGACATCCTTCATTATGAAAATTGATTTTATGTTGATAGTTAGATGAAAACTCTAACTCTATCATGGCAATTTGAGAAAGTTTGGTCTCCTCCACCTTTAAACAAAATTTCCGTTCCATTTTTTTTATAGAAAGTTCAACTTGTAAATTTTCTCATTTATTTTGATTTTCAAAAAAAAAAAGAAATTGATTCTAAATTTCTTTGTTAAGTTTAGGGTTCAAATAAATGTTTTATGTTCTGATTAGGGTTTTAATTTTTCAAAGATCCTTTATGCCGCATTTTGTATTGCTCACCATTTTTTAATAGTTCTTGCTCTTGTTTATGTTATGTTGGAGTTTTGATTCTTGATTTTGTTTGAGATTCAAATCAAACTTTGTACAATCCTTCGCCTTATTACTGCTATTGATACTCACGCTTTAGATTGATATTTTTATTTATTTAAAACTTGGTGTTTATTTTCGATGAGAATTAGATTTATGGATGGAACAGTGAGATTTAGAATTAGATCGACGGATTTTTCTCATCAATGATAGAGTTAAACTTTAATTATATTATGATATCATAATTTATCTATTAGGCCATGGGTTAGTTACTATTTAGATTTACACATCAAATTCAATAAATTATTAGGCCTGATAAAATATACTCAGAATATCCTAAATTTTACGTTGATTAGAGATAGAGTTAAATAATATTTTTTATATAGAGGGATACCCCTTATTATACAGACCGATTTTATAAGATTGAATTAATCATAACTCACATACGTGCATCAAGTCCAATATAGTATCACCCTCAAATATTGTTCAAACCATCAAACATTTATGTGTACCAAACTCGATAGTATTGGCTGTAAGAGGGTGTTTTGAGAAAAATTTAATTCTAAGTTAGTTAAAGATATAACCTTTATATAAAGTCACACTTTTTACCATACAAACTTACTATGTAACCTAAATTTGTTCAAAACTCTAATTCTTTCATTGACACTTTTTTTTTTCTTTCAATTTTTTGGGTTTGAATGAAATGTTTTTCACAACCCTAAGAGTTGATTTAATGATGAAGACTTAAGTCTTTAGAATATACTTCTCTCACGGTCTCAATTTCGAAGTCCTATTAAATACTAATAATTTTTTGTTAGGTCGGTTCATACAAAATTTTATTTTAACATTTCTTGATTAGTTGGTCACAAGTCCCGAATAGTTAAGATTAAAAAAAATTAAGATGCTTTTCATTCTTTACCACTAATACATATGCTGGCATTACGTTTTAAAGTTTAGGGCAGAAAGTTTATTTATATATATATATATATATATATATATATATATATATATATATATATATATATATATATATATATGTATCATTTTGTTGTGGAATATATGTCTGTATCCTTAAAAACGAATTTATGAATAAAATATAATATCTGATGCCCTCAAGCATCCTTTTAATCTGGAACACATTACAGCTAGACTTCCAGACATATATGCTCATCACTACATACTTAAATGGAATAACAGAAATTAATATTATCTATTAATAATTTATATATACTTTTCTTATTGACTAATATATCATATGATTTTGAATAAAAACTTATTGATTGATATTTTAGGTCAATTTCAGCAACTTGGGAAAAGACCACCCCAATATTGATTGATGATGGTCATACATGGAGAAAGTATGGACAAAAAAGGATAACAAAAGCCAAATACTATAGGTATATCATATGTTCATCAATTTCATATAGTTTCCATATCGATTTACATGGCTGAAATTTATTACATAAATGATAATATATATGCAGAAGCTACTATAGATGCACACACATGAACGATCAACACTGTGAAGCAATGAAACATGTTCAAAGAACTCAAGAGAATCCTCCATTGTACACTACTACATATTATGGTTATCACACTTGCAAAAGCAATTTGGAACCAATTTTGTCCTCTGATGACTCTTCTGTACTGCTTAGTTTCGATAACAACGTTCTGATTAAACAAGAATACCAGCTTCCACCACCTTTGCCATTGCCAT
The DNA here is from genome assembly GCF_024323335.1 of Lathyrus oleraceus. Taxonomy (NCBI): domain Eukaryota; kingdom Viridiplantae; phylum Streptophyta; class Magnoliopsida; order Fabales; family Fabaceae; genus Lathyrus; species Lathyrus oleraceus. The sequence continues at coordinate 535,326,663 of NC_066583.1, read as the reverse complement.
TGCCACCACTTGTTGCTTCAATAAAAGAGGATCCCTTGAAAGAGATTCATCCGAATCAATTGTTCTTATCAGAGAACATCCTGTCATGTAACTTTGAAGTTTATTTCGATAATGTGAAACATACCACTATGCTGTTATCTCCTGAATCATTTGAATTTGAGAATGTTTATGATCAGTTTGGATTTTGATGGCTATGGATATGTTCGTGTGCAATTATTTTTTGCGGTTTGGCGTTGGAGAGTGATCATTATGTGTAAATTGAAGAGCAGGTAAATATTGAAATGTCGACAAAATTAAAAGATATAGATGATTAAAATTATACAAAGTTAAAGGAATTTAAAATATGGAAAACATATTTAGTGTTTAACAATTAACTTTAAACAAAAGAGAGTGTGTTATAGATAGGGTTAACTATGTTTAAAATCCCTCTAAAGTTAGATGTTTTTATTTTTAGTTTATACTTTTTTTTAAAGAATCTTTCTTCTAATATTTGTCGTTTATACTTTTGGTTTCTGACGTTAGGTCGGTCTAATGGAAGGTGATGTGACAGTACTGATAGATATTTTTTTATTATATTGACATTTTTTGAAATTGCCAGGTAGATTTACTTGGAATGAAAATACGTTACATTGTGAGGATTATAAACCTCCTGAAACAAACCTAGAATTAAAACAAAAATATACCTTCATAAGGGTCACTACGCCAAAAATGACTTTTAACAGCGCATCTTAGACAACGCTTTTAAAAGAAAGCGCTGTCTAAGGTTAAAATTAAAAACAAACACGGAAAATGTTCCAAGAAAATAATAAAAGCGCTGTCTAAGGGGGGGGTCTTAGACAGCGCTTTCTAAAAGCGCTGTCTAAGACCCCCCCTTAGACAGCGCTTTTAGAAAGCGCTTATAAATATAGACTTTAGACAGCGCTTTTGGTAAAGTGCTGTCTAAAGTCTTTAAATTAAAAAAAAAATTAAAAAAAAAATTAAAACCAAAAGCGCTGTCTAAGGGGGGGTTTAGAAAGCGCTTTTGGAAAGCGCTGTCTTAGGCATACCTTAGAAAGCGCTTTCCACAAAAGCGCTGTCTAAGGTCTTATTAAAATAAAATTTCAGGATTCTATTTTCGTTCTCAGTCTTTTTGTTTTCCCTCTTCTTCACTCACCTCTCAGACACCCAAAACACGACATCCCCATTTTCCTTCAACTTTCGAAAACCCTATTTTCCGCCTTCGAGGGTCCCTCCGCCGTCACCCAAACAAGCGACCGCCGCACTCGCCTCTCACCTCCGAACCTCCACCGTTTCCGCCACCGCACTCCTCATCTCAACAATCTCAACCGTGCCGATATTCCCAAAATTTTTTGTGTGTACTGTATTCTTGATTTTTTGTGTGTACTGTATTCTTGATTGAGTAAGATACTGGACACAATTACACTGTTCCTGTTTTACCTGCAATGTTCCATTGCTTACTGTATCATTTAATATCATTATATATTGTTCAGGCCAACGCCAAGGCAAAGTTTGACGAAACTGTTGAAGCACATATAAAACCGGGCATCGATTCCAAGCGAACAGAACTGGTATGTTTCAAGATACTTCTTTTTCTTTTTTATTGTTTTTCTTGTGTTTGTGTGTTTTTTCTGAGCTAGGGTGATTCTATGAGTACCATGTAAATTTTAAAGCGCATATTCAATGAACAGAACTGGTGTGTTTGACTTGTGGACTTAAGTTCTTTAGGTTTGGCATATTCAATGAACTACATCCTATCTTCATTGATACTCTCAAAACTTGAGAGTCATATGCCCTTTGAAGACTAATTGTGTTAGGAGAGTTAGATTAGTAGTCAAAACAGTTAGGAAAATGTGTTATGAAAAATGTTAGTTAATAAGCTGTTAGTAATTAGAGGTGACATGAGTTAGAAGTCCATTGATCATGTTAGTTGAGGTTAGTATGGAAGTTAGAAATCATTATTGTGTTGATGGACGTTGCAATGATATGCTAAAGTTAATGATGCTTTGAAATCAATTTGAATGTTCATTGAAACTACTATGGAATATGGTTGGTTTATTGATTTTGAATGTTGATGTTAATTGAATTAATTCTAATTTTATTATGGTTAACTGTTTGTTGAAAATGCTATGCTAATCGGTTAGTTGTTGGTGTTACAAATGCAATGTTTAATGATAGTTGGTGATTTGGGAGTTGTTAGTTTGTGTATGTATGTATATTGAGTTGTGTATGTATATGTGTATGCAATTTGATTTTCTTTATACTTGCTTGGTATGCATGATGAATTTTGAAATGCATTGCATGTTGGGGCTGTCATGACTAGGCTTGGATTTAGATGTTCAATATTGTTCAAACTTCATGTTTCCTTAGTGATTATACTTGAAGATTGAATAGGTAGTTTTTTTTCTTTTTAACTGTGAAAGTGTTGTTCATCTCACTTTCATTCTAAAGGAACAAGATTTCTCCCATAAAATGATTGAACGAACTCTAATATAGTTATAGGTATAGTTATAGGTATATTGTAATAGAAAAAGTTTGATTCTTGTAATATAAAAAATGAAAGTGATGAGGTAATTAAAGTTGGTATATTGGCGTATCGGATACGTTATTGAAGTTTATATTAACATTGGTTATGTATAGGTTTTTGAAGTTTAAAATGAATTAAAGCTTATAATTGTTAGGATATTCAAAGATACTACCTTAGTTATGTATTTTCGTCTGGATTAATTGTTTACTTTAATAAGTAGGAAAACCATGGATAAAACATGGATCTGTGCCGATCGAATGACCAAAGAGTACGAGAGTGGGGTTTTGGAATTCGTTAAGTATGCTGTTCAACACGCTGAAAACCCCAGACGAATGCATTGTCCTTGCTTGCGTTGTTGTTATATTGGTAAGGTTGACGCACATGGATTGAAATCGCATTTGCTGAGGCATGGAATTGATCAAAGTTATCAGTGTTGGATATTTCATGGTGAGAAAATTAACGAGAATGTTGAATCGAGTGGAAAAAGTAATACGACCTATGCTTCATACGACAAAGACACGGAAACATACGATTGTGATCGAGTTGAAGAGATTGTAGAAGCACTGGAAGAAGATCTTCATGATTGTCCTGAAATGTTTGAGAGGATGGTAAGCGATGCAGAGAAACCGTTGTACAAAGGTTGCACTAAATTCTCAAGACTTTCTGCGGTATTAAAGTTGTACAACTTAAAGGCGGGCAATGGATGGTCGGATAAAAGTTTCACAGAGTTGTTGGCCCTTATGAGAGAAATGCTACCGGATGATAATGTTCTTCCTAATCGAACCTATGAGGCAAAAAAAATGTTGTGCTCTATTGGCATGAGCTATGATAAGATACATGCTTGTCCTAACGATTGCATTTTGTTTCGTAACGAATATGCAATGTTAACTGAGTGCCCTAAATGCGGTTTGTCTCGATATAAGAAAAGATTATCTCCCGCAAAAGTCTTATGGTATTTTCCGATAATTCCGAGATTTAGGCGCATGTTTCGTAGTGAAACCGATGCAAGACATCTTACTTGGCATGCAGATGAAAGAATTATTGATGGAATGTATCGGCATCCGGCTGATTCACCACAGTGGTCGAAGATTGATAATGATTATCCTGAGTTTGGATCAGAAGCAAGAAACCTTCGATTGGCATTATCTACTGATGGAATGAACCCACATGGTCTTCAAAGTATCTCACATACCACATGGCCTGTGATTCTTATGATTTATAACCTACCTCCGTGGCTATGTATGAAGCGTAAGTACATGATGTTATCTATGTTAATCTCTGGGCCTAAACAACCAGGGAATGACATAGACGTATACTTGACACCTCTGATCGAAGATTTAAAGATTTTGTGGGAGAACGGTGTGGAGGTTTATGATGGATATAGGAAAGAAAGTTTCAATTTGAGGGCGATGTTGTTTGGCACAATTAATGATTTTCCAGCATACGGGAATCTATCTGGGTATAGCATTAAAGGTCAACGTGCGTGTCCTGTTTGTGAAGACGGAACCGATACGATTCGATTGGAACTTTGCCAGAAGAATGTGTTTCTCGGTCATCGTAGATTCTTACATTCTAAACATCACTACCGTGGGTGGAGAAAAGCATTCAATGGAGACACCGAACATCGTAGAGCTCCACCCGCATTGTCAGGTGAACAAGTTTTTGAAAAGGTGAAAGATGTGCGTACTGAGTTTGGCAAGCCTTTCGCACATAAGATTGTGAAAGGTGGGTGGAAGAAAAGGTCAATATTTTTTGAATTGCCATATTGGAAGTCTTTGTACGTGAGACATTTTCTCGATGTTATGCATATTGAAAAAAACGTATTTGAAAGTGTTATCGGTACATTACTCAATATAAAAGGCAAGTCTAAGGATGGCCTTAAAGCAAGGGAGGACATGTTAAAAATGGGAATGAGAACTGAATTAGCACCCGTGAAGAAAGGAAGACGAACATATCTATCACCTGCTGCTTTTACTTTATCTAGAAAGGAGAAAAAATTTTTGTGTAAGTCTCTGAGTGAAGTTAAGGTTCCAGAAGGATACTCATCTGATATCAGAAGACTTGTTTCTATGAAAGACCTCAAGTTGAAGAATTTGAAGACACATGATTGCCATGTTATAATGGAACATTTTCTACCGATAGGTATACGTTCTATTTTGCCAGAAAAAGTAAGAAGTGCCATAACTAAATTGTGTTTTTTCTTTAGGTCAATTTGTAGTAAGGTGATCGATCCCGAGATCTTACCAACACTACAAAAAGAGATTGTAATTACCTTGTGTGAGCTTGAAATGTATTTTCCTCCATCTTTTTTTGACATAATGGTTCTTTTAGTTGTTCATCTTGTGAAAGAGACACAGTTGTGTGGACCAGCTTATATGAGATGGATGTACCCTGCTGAACGGTATATGAAAATATTAAAAGGGTACGTGAAATCCCGAAGTCGACCAGAGGGTTGTATTGTTGAACGATACATTGTTGAAGAAGCTGTTGAGTTTTGTACTGAATATTTGTCTAACGTTCAATCGATTGGACTCCCCAGAGCTCAGATTTTCGACAAAATGGAAGGTAAAAAATTAATTGGGAATAAAATTGTGACAATATCAAGGGATGAACGGGATCAAGTTCATTTGTATGTTCTGCACAATAATAATGAGGTTGAGCCATATGTTGAAATGCACAAGGATGTACTCCGAAGGTTAAATCCGAACAGAAATGAAAATTGGATAGTTATAGAGCACAATCAAAGTTTCATACAATGGTTGAAGGATCATATTTATTTGAAGCGCTCTTCAGATCCTTCTTCGGTAACAGAAATGTTGAGATGTTTGGCATATGGTCCAAGTTTGCATGTGTTTTCTCATAGCGCATATTCAATTAATGGATACACATTTTATACCAAAGAACAAGATGATAAGAGTACTATGCAAAATAGTGGTGTCACCGTGCTAGCTGAAGCAATGCATATATCAAGTATGAAGGACTTAAACCCCAAATATGCAAATTTGTCATATTTTGGAGTTATTGAGCACATTTGGGTGTTTGATTACGAGAAGTTTCAGATTCCCATCTTTGGTTGCAAGTGGGTGAATAGTAGTGGCATACGAATGGATAAGTCTGGATTTTTGCAAGTTGATCTTACTAGGGTGGGGTACAAAGATGAACCTTTTATTCTAGCATCTCAAGCTAAACAAGTGTTCTATGTGAATGACCCGAAGAGTACAAAATGGTCTATAGTGCTTTTCTCTAACAAAGTGACTGATGATAGCGGTGTCGATCAATGTGATATTGATGTTGAGAATGAGTCATGCATTAGACGGAATGAGTTGAATAGAAATGATGAAGTTGAGGATCTTATACCGGATGAGTCATATATAAGAAACGATCATAATGAGGGAATTTGGATCAATTCATCCGTACGCATTGCTAAGAAACAAGTGATTAATATTCCAACAAAGAAAAGAAAGAGATGTTAGTGACTTAGGTAAATTATCCATGGTTTCTTTATTTATTTTTTCATTTGTTTTGATTATAAGTTATATGTGATAATGCATGATTTCATTATATTTTTGTTTTCAATTGCTTTGATTATAAGTTATATCTGATAATGCATGATTTCTTTATTTTTTTGTTTTCAATTGCTTTGATTATAAGTTATATTTGATATTTGATGGTTTCCTTGGTTTATTACAGGTTAGACATGGCTGATGACCAACATGAGGAAGTTAGTAAAGTATCCGCGGAAGAAGAAATTCGAAGAGGCATCACAGTAATGCGAAGGGTGGTCCAAGGAAGATCTCGAGGCATCATACTAGATGTCTCTTGGAACAACCAGGGACAACTTATAGAACCTAATGGGCATACCTTAACTAGTTTCATCGGTGCACTAGTAAGGAATGAAATTCCCATTACATGTGATGATTGGAGAAATAAAGAGTTGAAAGAGTCCAAAGAAAAAATTTGGAGTGAGATAAAGGTACAATCATTTGGCCCTTAATTATACGGTATCAATTATGTTTTTTCAATTACCGATACTAACTATCAATCTGTATGTTTTTCTTAGCGATGTTTTAACATCGAAGAAGAAAGAAGAGGGTTTTGTATGAAATTGGCCGGAAAGCTTCTTAGAGGGTTTCAGACATTTTTATCATCCAAGTTCCTTAAGGATGCGGATGGTAATTTTGTGGATGCGGAGCTTCCTAGAAAATATGAAAGTTTGATATCGGCTGAAGAATGGGAAGCTTTCAAATCCAAAAGACAAGACCCGACTTTTCAAAGAATAAGTGCTACAAATCGGGAAAGAGCATCAAGTCCCGCATATCCGTACCGAAAAGGACGTGTCGGATATGGACGCTTAGAACAATCCATGGTAAGTATTTATAAATTGCGAAAACAAATTTGTTCATCATATATTAGTTTTATCTGATCAAATTGTATGACTTAATGTGTAGCTGCAGAAGGAGGAAAGTTCAGAAACATCTCTTCCTGCACATGTTTTGTGGGAGGAAGCCCGTGTGGGCAAATCTGGAGTTCCTCAAGAAGAAGTTTTAAACGTATACCAGAAATGTGTAAGTATAACATTTTTTCATTAATTGAATAACATTTTTATACACAAATATTTGACAAGTATACGGTATTCATCTGATTTTTCAGGAGGAGCTATCTCAGTCTCTATCTCCCGATGATACTAAGAGCATACTTAGTCGGGCATTAGATGTCCCTGAGTATTCTGGTCGGGTGAGGGGTAAGGGATTTGGAGTCACTCCGACCTCCCTCAGTGTTAAAAAAGGAAAGGCTCCTAGTAATCGGGAGCTTCATGCAAGATTGGAAGCCATGCAAGCTGAGCTTGATGCATTGAGGAGAGAAAGAGAGGCTAGCGCCTCAACGGTATACAGAGATGCTTCGGACAAAAACAGTATCAACTGTACCTTTCAGCCGAACATTCCAGAGGTAATTACATATAATTGTCTTAAATTGAACTATTTGCTTAAATTATGTATTTGACATATATACACATTAACGATTTCTTGTTATTATTGGTTTTAGGGCATTTCCCATTGTCAGCTGTATTTGTCGTCACCATACTATCGGATGGTTGGCAAGGGAAAAGTGCATAACGTTAGCGGAGTATTACTCCACACTAGAGAGCTCCCTGCTGGATGTTTGAAGGTATCAGTTGATATTGCAGTTGAGCCGAATGCAGCATTACCATATCCTAGCGATGATTCGGATGCAACAACGGTGCACGAAGCAGTAGGTTCGTTTGTTGCATGGCCGACAAACCTCATATGCGTAGGATATGAGGTATGCTTAAAACTTATGTTAACTTTAATGTGTATATTCAAAGTTTAAAATTTATGCTTAAAATTTTACTTACATATTTTCCTTGGTTATGTTAAATAGACTCCCACAAAATCCAAATCAAAAGAAAATGAGGTTAGCAATGCCTCCGCACAACAAAAAAAGGAGGTTAGCAACGCCTCCGCACGGGTAAAAAGTTCTGGTGCTAAGAAGACCGTAGCTAGGAAAAAACCTACCACCAAGTATAGGTCGTGCCTCAGGACATTTCTAGAGATGACCGATATACCGACCGGAGGTGTTCGGAATGTACATATGGAGGTAGGGATTTTCGGCTTTGATTACGACCAAATGATTGGTAATGAAGACTTCATGCAAGTTTTTGGTCATGAAGAAATCGGCGTCAACGTTGTCAATACATATATTAGGTAAATCCGGTCTACTTTGTTTTATTAATTAAACAACTTATGTTAATGATGTTTACTTTATGTTAATCCGGTTTACTTTATGTTTCAAAAGAGGTGTTAATGATGTTTTTATATTAGGTTTTTGTATGACAAATTGATGCGCCCCAATGATTTGGACGAGTCATTCGGATTCTTAGCACCCGCGACCGTCAACTTAGGTTTAATCTTAAGTAGACCGCATACCGTGACGAAGTATGTTCTTCGGATCCTCATGGACAATAAAGATGCGGAGAAGTTGTTTTTTATACCGTTTAATACCGGGTTAGCATTTCATTCTAAATTCATCTATTATAATTATTTTCCAAGTTACCATCTAACATTTGCCTAATCATTACAGTGGACATTGGTTGTTGCTCGCAATCAATCCTATCCGAGAAATTGTGTATTATCTTGACTCGTTAGGAAATGATTGGACAACATACCCGGATATGAAGGTCCTAATTGACACGTAAGTGAGAATATTCAAAATTTTTCTTAGTTTATGTGAATTGTTCTAATTGCTTCATTTTTATTTTATTAGCGTCCTACAAGCTTTTCGGGCCCAACGAGATATCCAAACCTCAAGGAGGGGCGTCAACTGCATTACATGGATTAAAGTGGCGGTATATTTTTAATTACCACATTTTTTATTATATTAGTGATGACACTTGATAAAACTTAGGATTTATAATCCATATTTTTTTTTCATGTAGTGTCCTCAACAACGTAATCAAATAGATTGCGGGTATTTCGTGTTGAGGTTTATGCGAGATACTCTTGCTTTGGGCCGATTAGTGATTCCCACCGATGTATGTATTTCTAACTTATGAGTTATTTTTATATTTACACATATCTCATATAATTAAATAGTTGGAATTAATTCAAAATATGTTATATTATTATGTAGTACTTTGAGGAATTCAAGTGTGCATTTTATACAAAGGATCAAGTGGACGAAATCAAAGAGGAGTGGTGTCAATTCATGATAGAGCTCAAAGTTTTTTCATAAATTTGTGTAATTAATGTGTACATTTGTAGTATATGTAATGACTTGTAAATGTGTACATAAATTTGTATATATTTTGATACATTTAAGGCAAAATTGGTTTGAATTGGTATATATATATATTTGTTAGCCAAAAATTGGTAGAAAAAAGGCCAAAATGGCATGTATAAAATGTGATAACTGTCTGTCAAAATCTGGTTGAAAACAGGTAGAAATTCTGGTTTATAAACCTGGAAAAAATGTGGTTTAAAACAAAAGCTTCAAAAATTTTCGTATACATTAGACAGCGCTTTTGTAAAAAGCGCTGTCTAAGGGGGGGATTAGAAAGCGCTTTAGGCAAAAGCGCTGTCTAAGGGGGGGGGGGGGGGGGGGGGGGCTTAGACAGCACTTTTTGAAAAGCGCTGTCTAAGCCCCCCCCTTTAGACAGCGCTTTTGCCTAAAGCGCTGTCTAAGGTATACCTAAAAAAATTAAAATAGGGGGGGCTTAGACAGCGCTTTTTGAAAAGCGCTGTCTAAGCCCCCCCCTTAGACAGCGCTTTGGCCAAAAGCGCTGTCTAAGGTATACCTAAAAAAATTAAAATAGGAGGGTCTTAGAAAGCGCTTTTGGCCAAAGCGCTGTCTAAGGGGGGGGGGGGGCTTAAACAACGCTTTTAAGATTTAAAAAAGCGCTGTCTAAACCTTTAGCAGCGGAGGTTTAGACAGCGCTTTAAAGCGCTGTCTAAGGCTAAAAAAAGCGCTGTCTAAGGTCTTGTTTGGCGTAGTGGGTGTACATGGATCAGTTTGGGTTGGATTTGACTAAAATTAAAATTCAAACCAGATAGAGTATACTAGTTTGGGTGAGATAAAATAACCACCCAGAATATCATAGAGTCAATGTTAGCTTGGAATTTTCGACGTACAAAGTTCGACAAAGAGGATACGACTCTAAGACAATACTTAGTTAAAATGAGGACACATGGTGACATGTGCGACGAGATCAGTGTTCGACCATAGATGTAGAGTTCGCCACACCTGGTGATGAGTTTGACTTAGCATTTTTTCCAAATGTTGAGATTGTTTTCCTCAGAATTCGACAGGTTGAGTCGTCAACCATGACAATTGGGACGAAGTAAAAGGATCAGATTGAGTAACTGGTTTTCAATATTATCCAGACGTGTCAAACAGTGGAGAAGTAGCCGTTGCAGACCGTTATTTTTGCATTAGTATATATAGTGGTTATAACGTTAGGAATCAGATGTCAATATTATTATAGAACTCAAAGTACCCAAGTCGAGTAAGAAACGAGTTTGCGAGGAATAATTATGATTATGTACACCAACTTTTTTAAAAATAAAAATAGTTCTTACTTTTCCTTTACTTTGTTTTAGTCTCATTACTTTTCCTGTTTATTTCACATTGGATTTCGACACAGTCGAAAGTATCAAGTTCCTTCTTTACATTTTTAGTTGTTTACTTTATCAAACCCTCAATTTTAGACCCATAACAATAGTCGAACACATTTTCTTTTCGAAGTTATGCACAAAAATGCTCTAGGATTTTCTAGTTTTGACCCTGTAAGTAATTATTCAAAACCTAGTTATTGTTTACAAAAAACATGGGTAAACAAATTGGCACACCCGGTGGGACCTTTTGTGCAAAAGTTTCAAATGTTATATTTATTACGTTTCAATTTGTTCTTCATGCATGAAATGATATTAATGTTTATGTGCATATGCATTTGAGAAGTGATAAAGCTCTCCATGAAATGGTGCGTCCACCTTCAAATATCCCCTATTCTCCTAACCCTTTGAATAATTCCCAAAATGCAGGAGAACAACCAGTCAGATCAACGATTGAAGATGTGGTTGTTTCAACAAGATTTCTAAACATCACAATCATACATCAAGAATAAAGATACATATTAAAATCAAACAAGTTACCACACAAGAGCACATCATGGATTAATCAATAATTAAACCCCAAAACCTTCATGTATCATCCAAAGGCTGATTTTTCCAAACCAATAACCTAACTATAACTCACAATCAACGTCAATTAACATCAGAATTCACAATTTATATTCAATCATCCATCTGATAAAATCAAAAACTCATAGAATTGTGTTCTAATCTGTTCACCATGGATTTTGGTAAATAACTGCTAGTCCTTCAAAATTGATACTTTGATTACTTGCAGGATCGACTAGATTGATCCTAGAACATATGTGCATAGTTTTCTTAAGTTTTCTTGATAATGAGTATTTCTACACTAGTTCGTGACTTTAAAGTAATGCAAGAATAGTTTATAAACAAATAAAGAACAACTTCGACTGCAAATTTGAAGAAATGAAGAACAAGTTCGACTGAAACTTAAAAGGTATGAAAATAACATTAACGTAAATGATTCGACATTGAATGAAAATATGGTAAATCATACGTACATTTCACTCGACAACTCTTTTCTCAATACACTTAGATACTTAGGGTAATATGAGTTTTGTATACAATTGAACACCCTTGAATCCTGATACGAGGATCCCTATTTAGACTAAATCGACAATAACGACAACGAACAGTCCTTTCTTCATAGAATGACATGTTCTCGCCTGCATGTGTTTCGCCCTTCACAAGCTTCCACGCGTCCTTCAAGAAACAGATAAGGCTAAAGAATAGTTAATCATCCTTATCTCAAATAATTTTGTCGAAGTCATTATCATACTAGTTCAAAAATATTCTAAGTCCTAGTATGATATATCCTTGTAGAAATGAAGACTTCTTCGCCACATCTAATTGAAATCTCATCAAGATTTTCTTAGTCAAACTCGATTTATCTTCTCCAAATATTTCCTTCAGCTTTTCTTTGACATCTTAAATCCTTCTTAGCTTCAAAATTCCAGCTAACAAATTGCCCCCCAAAAATGTCTTTTTCGAAAAAATGGAGAAAAGGACATTTTTGAATACTTTGATGCTACAATTGTTTCACTACTGTGATGTCATGGTCATCATGACCTCTTTTTCTCAAACGTCTCATCAAGACGTGCAACATCAAACCATAATCATGATCCCTAGGTTGTAGGACAATCGTGGCATCTAAAAAGGTAACCACTTACCCAACCTCTAAAACGTGAACACGCGTTCCACGATTTCACCCCGTTTGGAACTTCATAGAATCTGAATAGTTTCTTTATTTTTTTATATAAAAATACCTCTCATCTTCCTCATTTAAACTCTTTTATCTTCTAGACCTAAAACTCCATCGCATCCGCGATCTTCCTAAAAAAATACTTAAAACATCCTTTTTACTTCAGATTTTTTTCCAACTTTCTACAATGACACCTTCAAAATCAAAGAACAACAAAGTTGACAAGAGTCAAAAAGAAGTTCCACAACCTATTGCTTAAATTCCTAAGTCATTGTTGATGGGGAGTCAAGAATATGTTCCTGAACTACCTCTGTAGGAAGAAAAGCGCAAGATTTATCAATCCTAGGTACTTATTCTCTTCTCTATTGCTGGTGAGACTCACACATTTATGGGTCATTTTCCCGATTTTAACCTAAGTGATGTAAAACTCAAAGAGTTCATTCTTGTTTATCATTGTACCAATCTCATATCTAGCAAAATAAAAACAATAGCTGCTAGTGAAGACGTTAGTGCTAAACTAGATTCTAAGAATGATGAATCTAAGGCAAAAAACAAAGCTGATTCTTAGGAAAAGCCTTCGACTGAAGCCCCAAAACCCAAAGATCAAACTGGGATAAAACTAGAAAAAAACCATTAATCTGGAATATATGAGCAATGCTCTTAGAGTGTTTCACTCTTGTCCTTTATTTAGAGACCCTGAGGCTTATTTCACATGGCTTGCCAAGGTTGAGCAGAAAAAAGCACAAATCTGGAAAGAAATGGGAATTTTCGACATGATTCAATTGTCAAAAAGTGGGACCAAGGTATTGTCAAACTATGATGGTTTCCTCTTTGTATTTCTAGGATAATACCACCAATACCTTACATCTCCCTTGTGGGATGATTACCCTGACCCTATTTGACATTGCTGCGATTACTGGTCTTCGACCAACTGGAGAAAATTTCGACCCCTATGAGATGAATGAAGACACCATTGGTTACGAACATCAACGAGCCAGCTTCACCAACTATATAGCTAATCACCATAACACTGAAAGTGATGACGTCTCAGACGAAGAGCATATTGCCTTCTTGGCACTCTGGTTATCTCACCGCATCTTCTATTGCAAGTCGCTGAAGGTGGCAAAAAGGTTTTTAACTCTGGAGAATCAGTTGCATGTTAGACGCAACATTTACCTTAGTCAACTAATACCGTGTTGACTTTATGAATCCTTGGGATATGCTACCGAATTGTTAAAGAACTATCAGCTAGGTACGAACCTATTGATGGCTGGTTCGTATTGGTTACTTCAATTGTGGATCAATGCTACTTTTGAACCTTCACTTAAAACCCACAACACACTCAACGAAGATGACGAAGCCATTAGAAATAAGAGAATCGAAGGAACTCGACTGACCCTATTGACTCCCACTGATGAAGGACTAAGTTTAAAGGAAGCCTTACATGATGATATTCACCAAATGTCACAACTTCACTCCACCCATTGCTCCTTTTTCCAACAGAACTCATGGCCCCGAACGGTTCACCAGAGAATTCCACGCTCCTTCGACAAATAAAAAATCATAATATTTGGCCATATGGTAAGCATTTCTTATCCCTAGGTTAATTGCGACTAGACTTAGGCCTTCAAACGACCAATTTAACTTGCTCAATTACCAGCCTAACCTTGCCTCTCGATAATTTGGCCTTAACTAATTGCTGCCTAAATCACTCTACAACAAGGATGGCGCTCTCTACCTTCAGAACATGATTTTCTCTTAAGCTGAATGTGATGAATTTCTGGCTCTACATGCCTATGAAGCTTCCCAACTGATTCCTATCTCATTTCGACCATCCTTTCATTGTACTCAAGAGTTTAATACGTGGTGGAAGGATTATTATACTGCAGAAATCCTTGACGTCCCTTCCCTTTCTCGACATCTAAACAACGCTTTTTCTTCCATACAGGAGGGATTCAAGAAAGGTACGACGACTCACATCAAGGAGATCTAAGCATTCCAAAAATACTTTGAAGCTGCATACATACCTGATGATCTTAGTCGAACCACTTGTGTAGCATCAGTTACCTTAAAAGAAAAGTTTATGAAGAAACTCCTAATTTAGAAACCCCTTTATGTGTCAAACACGAAGACAAGTATGAGTTATCTTTCAAACTTCTACCACCAAAGTTCCCACGACTGCCAAGTGCTTATTTTGGCTTGGCATTTCGACATCCATTCCCAAAATGGTTCGTCTATGGGTCTGGTCTATCTCTTCTCAAACAAAATTCACAAAAACTTGCCAAACGGGTGGTTCAGACTAAGCACACTCTGGACAATTTCAAAGGTTACCTTCATGTTAACATATAACATGTTTGCATACTTTCTCCGATACATGAGGGTGCAGAAATGGGAGGATTTTTCGACATGCTCTTCTCAAAACTCTTTAGATAACCTTCTAACTTTAACAAATGTATTCGTATATTCTTTCCTTTTAGCTGTTGATCGAAATAAGCTAATAAAGGATAAAGTTACCGCTGCTAAGGAAGCTGCTGCGGCGAAGGAAGTGGTTGCTGCTACAAAGACTATTGCTTCGACCAAAAGTGACACTCAGGGTGCAGAGGCAACTCTCAAAATGGAAGAAACAAAGGTTTTAAACTCAAATTTAATAGTTTTCATTCCATATATAATATATTTTTTTCTAATACCTTTTTCGTTTCAGGTTAGCAAAAAACCTCATCCCACTCCCAAGAAACGCAAGCAGACCAACCAGCCACCTCAAGCGGCAAAAGAAGATGTTGAAGAGCTATCACCGGACACCTCCAAACCTGTGAAGAAAAATAAGAGACCTAAACCCTCATAATCCACTCCTCAAACAAAACCAACCACCATTACGATCAAGAAGCCAAGGCCTAATGCTCAAAAGGTAATCAATATCGACTTGGGAGAAAACACCAATGTTGCCTCTGATCCTGATAAAAGCGACAAATCCAGTCCTAACGCTGATGGAGTTAAAGTAATCTAACTTCGCCTCATTATCTCCTCTTATTATACTTTATTTTCATTTTCGAACAACTTTCCTTTTCTTTTGCAGGGAGATCCAAGTGGAATTGAATTCTCTAACATCAAATACACCATCCCTGGAAGTACTAGCTCTCCATCTATTTATCATATGTCAAATAAAGGACCGAATAAAGGATCAACTAGCGAAGCTAATCAACCTGCCGAAGTTCATCAAGACATTCCTCCGCCTACTGCTACACCCTAACAATCTCAACAATCTAACTATGAAAGTGATAGTGAAGAAACAAAACATGTCGCCATGGAAATTCTTGACACGAAAGATCTTACTCAAGAGAAACCAGAAGATTCTTCACCCAAAATCCCCAACTATGTGGAAGATGTACAAGACAATGAAGATGAACATACGTCTAACATCTTTGAGGAGCACCAAGGAGAAAAAGAAGAACCAAAAATTGCAATGCTCATCAGGACAACATGACGGATACCAACAAGCCCTTTGGGACAATTAAAAGTTTCAAAACTCTATCAAATGTTACCACTACCCCTCTTTCCCAAGAAGAGTTAAATAATTTGAAGAAGAATAATCCTTATGAATATTTGAAGTTAATGATGAGTGCAAACGGAAGCTCAATAGACAAATGCTTAAGCTCGTCGACTGTCTCTGGTGGACACTCCCATGTCGAAACTACTGACAAACTCCTTCAAAAGATGAAGGAGAAATTTTTTGATGCTGTTATGATCGAGGCTTTGGAAAATGATACTGCTACCTGCTATAGGATCAAGAATTTGCTGAAACAAGTCAACATTCTAAGCTCTCCCCCAAAAGTTGTTGAAGTTGTTGTAGAGCTGGGAATTCTAATCGATCAAGTCATTGTTGACTTCAATTGAAAATGGGAGACGACATAAAAAATTCAAAATAAATAAGAAACTCAGGAAGCGGAGTGGGACGTTGCCACTGATTCTACCAAGAAGGTTGAAGACATGGAGACATCCTTTCAACAAGGTCAAGACAAATTCAACACTTCGGCTACCAACATCTCTACATGGGAGAAACAAATAAAGGAGTTACAAACCAAAATCCAAAAAGGTCAGGATCGTCTGCAAGAAATCGAACAACTTGATCGCAAAACACTCGACGAAGAGGCTACAATGGGCGTTTATCATGTCGAATGAGCCCAACTCTTGGAAGGTGAGATCGCCAACTTACTTGCCAAAAAATCCTTGATTGATCGCCGCTTGACGTTGTCCAAAGAAAAATATGATCGAACCAAGGCCAATTTACCTTTTTGATTTTTGTACTTGTTCATTTTGCTATTTAATTTTAACATTTGACAATTTGTAACAAACTTAGCCATTTTAGCACTTAATTTCAGTTACCATTTTGGCCTTTTATTTTCACATGTGTTCTTTTGTTAAGATTTTAACTTCCTGGAGCATAGGTTTATATCTCTTAAGTTATTTCCCATTCACTCTTAGGAGTCTTTGATCCTATGTTAACTCTTCGATCTCGTAAGCGTTATTTGAAAAAGCCTGAACAATCTGGAGTGGACCCTTCAAATTATGGTACCATTTACCTAATGTCTTATCTTTTTGATCCATGGGTAAAATTACTTTACACACAAAATCTCTAGTCGAAAACGTCCTAACCCTGACTCTTTTGTTATACGCTTTCGCCACTCGCTCTTTTTGCCTTCTCAAGATTTCTAAGGCATTCAATCTGTAACACCCCTTTTTCCACCCCAAAATACTTAACATATAATCAGAGTAAATAAGCACGCATATAAACAAAAGGGCGTCACATCGACGTTTTCAAAAACTAAAAGCTTTTAAAAACCAACATCTTTCATCATCAATATACAATACGCCTGGTCATTCAAAATCACACACTTCAAATATCATGAGTCATCAAGTATATGCGTTCGCAGCGGAAAATAATGAATACTCATGCATTTCATAAAATGATCCATGTCCCATACCATGATCATCTCTCAATAATCTCCTCAAGATAAAATAAAACCATATTCAGAATATTTGGCACTATGGCCTCTCAGACAACAATTTCAATTAAACATGTTCACAAGTAGTAACATGATACATATCCAAATAAGATATGAGTTCAATACTACCAATCTACCCCGTGTTACATGACCAGAGCATTGACTCACTACCTAGTCTCCAAACTAAAATACGGAAGCTCTCCGGCTAAATCTCGAAGGAGCTACCTTCCACTTACTTCAGCAATACTACTCTTGAGTATCTGCAAGATGCCATATAAAGCAACATTCAAACAGAAGGGTGAGAATTCAAATCATTATGAAGAAGTATAATAAGGCACAATGATTGAATCAACAATTAACGGAATTCATCACACCTTGTATAACCATGTAAATAATACTAACCAATATTTATTTCACAAGTTTCAAGCATACATCGAAACTCAAGGAGTATAATATTCAAATCCAATATTATATTCCCAAAAATACACATAACTACAATTATCACATAATCACATACTTTGCCAAGTTATGTATCCAAACATCATCAAATTCAATTACCATATCTAATACACACATCACAATCACAATAATGCATACACTCAATTATCACATAACTCTAATGTGACTCAATGCAAGACATGTGACTCTATGCATGTGGTACCGCAATGTGAACCCAACGTTTCACTGCTTTCCGATTCAATATCTAGAACCCAAGCCACGCTTCCGATCCGGACAAGATCAAAGCCACTACGCCTATTTCCAATTAAGGATCAACGTCTGCTACGCCTATTTCCAATTAAGAATCAACGTCTATGTGAACCCACAGTTTCACCGCTTTCCGATTCAATATCTAGAATCCAAGCCACTATGTCTATTTCCAATTAAGGATCAACGTCTGCTACGCCTATTTCCAATTAAGGATCAACGTCTATGTGAACCCACAGTTTCACCGCTTTCCGATTCAAATATCTAGAATCCAAGCCACTACGTCTATTTCCAATTAAGGATCAACGTCTTCTACGCCTATTTCCAATTAAGGATCAACGTCTATGTGAACCCAACGTTCCACCGCTTTCCGATTCAATATCTAGAATCCAAGCCACTACGTCTATTTCCAATTAAGGATTAACGTCTGCTATGCCTATTTCTATTTAAGGATCAACGTCTATGTGAACCCACAGTTTCACCGCTTTCCGATTCAAATATCTAGAATTCAAGCCACTA
Organism: Lathyrus oleraceus; assembly: GCF_024323335.1. NCBI lineage: Eukaryota > Viridiplantae > Streptophyta > Magnoliopsida > Fabales > Fabaceae > Lathyrus > Lathyrus oleraceus. The sequence goes on along the minus strand of NC_066583.1, from coordinate 535,308,048 downwards.
CGTCTATTTCCAATTAAGGATCAATGTCTGCTACGCCTATTTCCATTCAAGGATCAACGTCTATTACCATGTGAACCCACAGTTTCACCGCTTCCACCATGAAGCCTACCATGCCATGAATGAATGTACAAATACCAACACATATGCAATTAAGATCATCTCTACCATCTTAACATTCCACATATCACCATAATTCAACTCTATGAATTATCCACCAATGGTACATATACACATTCATAACAATATATCATTCACAAATATAGGCTAATTATCAAATACGCACACTTAGATTTCATTCCAAATTGAATACAACTTTTAAAATGTCAATTTTTCATTTTTCACAGCAAGTAACCGGTTAACGCTCGGTGGGTAACCGGTTAACATAAAACAGAATCAATTCCTGTGCAGATTTTCAAGCAAGTAACCGGTTAACGCTCGGAGGGTAACCGGTTAACATAAAACATAATCAGTTTCCTGCGCAGATTTTCAAGCAAGTAACCGGTTAACGCTCGGGGGGTAACCGGTTAACATAAAACAGAATGCAGAATTTTCTGCGTTTTTCATCGTTGGAGGACTTTCGGACCTCCGATTTCGATTCCGTAAAAAGCCAAACATTCAGAAAATTATAACTCATACAATACTCTAAGTGTATAAAGTTAATTTACAGTTTTAACACAATTAGATCACCACAAATCACGAATACTCATCAAAACCTAACAATTTCAAACAACCATACAAAATTAGGGATTTTAACCTAAACATACTTCTATCCATTGACCCAATCATACTAACCCATAATAATAAGGATTCTCCCCCTCACCTCTTCAATTTTCTGGAAACCCTAGCTCCTCTCTTGTTCTTCCCCTCTTCTCCTTACTTTTCCTCTTCTCTTTCTCTATTGCCATCAAATGATCAAATGAATCCTACTTCTCACTCTCCTCCTACTATTCTAGTATTTATATTTGGGCTTAAAGGATGATACCTCTAATTTAATTATTAGGCCCAATAAGACCTAGTATTATAATATCTCTATTTAATTCAAATAAATTAAACCAACTCAATATGCACACCAAGTTAATTAATTCAATTATTCATGATATCTCATATCAACTAAATAATTAATTAACACACCAAATCAATTAATATAATCTATTATTATACTACCTAACAACCAATTAATTACTTAACACTCAAAATAAAAAAAATAAAATATAATAATAATAATAATATAAGAAATAATTACTAAAATTGGGTTGTTACAACTCTCCCCCACTTAAAAGATTTTCGGCCTCTAAAATTTACCTCATACGAACAACTCCGGATACGATTCCTTCATCTTATCCTCGAGTTCCCAAGTAATACTTCCATTGGCGGCTCCTCCCCATATCACTTTCACCAAAGCAATCTCCTTACCACGAAGCTTCTTCACTTCTCGATCTTCAATTCGCATAGGTGATGTATCAACCGTCAAATTATCCCGCACTTGCACATCATCTAATGGAACAACATGCGATGGATCCACAATGTACCTCCTCAATTGAGACACATGGAACACATCATGAAGATTAGAAATTGATGGTGGTAATACAATCCGATATGCCACTTCACCTATCCTCTCGGAAATCTGATAAAGACCAATGAAACCCGGCGTCAACTTACGCGACTTCAAAGCTCTACCAACACCCGTTATTGGCGTAACTCGAAGAAACACATGCTCATCTTTCTCAAACTCAAGAGCTTTCCTCCTTTTATCATGATAACTCTTTTGACGACTCTGAGAAGCCTTCACCTTCTCTTGAATCATCTTAATCTTATCCGTAGTCTCTTGAATCAACTCGGGTCCAACCACAACACTCTCTCCCGATGCGTACCAACATAAAGGAGTTCTACACCTTCTACCATAAAGAGCCTTAAAAGGTGCCATTCCAATACTCGAATGGAAACTGTTGTTATACGTAAACTCGATCAAAGGCAAGAAACTATCCCAATTTCCTCCTTGTTCCAAAACACAAGACCTCAAAAGATCTTCAAGTGACTGAATAGTCCTCTCCGTTTGACCATCAGTTTGCGGATGATATGCCGAACTCAAACGCAACTTCGTACCCAAAGCACTTTGCAAACCTTCCCAAAATCTCGAAGTGAACCTCGGATCTCTATCCGAAACAATGCTCGACGGAATACCATGTAAACACACAATCCTCTCGATGTACAACTTAGGAAGTCTCTCCATCGAATAATCCATCCTCATCAGAATAAAATGAGCACATTTCGTCAACCTGTCCACAACGACCCAAATCGCCTCACAATTACTCAATGTTCTCGGCAAGCCCGAAACAAAATCCATAGAGATACTATCCCACTTCCACTCGGGAATAGATAACGATTGCATCAAACCAGACGACTTTTGATGTTCAATCTTTGACTTTTGACAAGTCAAACATGAATACACAAATTCCGCTACATCCTTCTTCATACCTTGCCACCAAAACATCTTCTTCAAGTCTTGATACATTTTAGTAGCACCAGGATGAATACTCAGACCACTTCTATGCCCTTCCTCAAGAATCCTCTTTCTCAAATCCGCAACATCCGGAACACAAACTCGATCACGACACCTCATGATACCATTCTCATCAATCCGAAAGTCACCACCTTTGTCTTGATTAATCAATGTCATAACATCGACTAATTTTAAATCTGACTTATGACCTTCTTTAATCTCATCAAGAATGCCACACGTAAGCTTCAACATACCAAGCTTAACACACGAAGACGTCGCTTCACAAACCAAACTCAAATCTCTAAATTGCTCCAACAATTCAAACTCTCGAATCATCAACATAGACATGTACAATGACTTCCTACTGAATGCATCGGCTACAACATTCGCCTTTCCCGGATGATAATTCAAACCAAAATCATAATCTTTCAAGAATTCCAACCATCTCCTTTGCCTCATATTCAATTCTTTCTGGTCGAACAAGTACTTCAAACTCTTGTGATCACTAAACACATCAAAGCTCGATCCAAACAAATAATGTCTCCAAAGCTTCAACACAAACACAACGACGGCCAACTCTAAATCATGCGTCGGATAATTCCTCTCATGAACTTTAAGTTGCCTTGAAGCATAAGCTACCACATGCCCTTTTTGCATTAGAACATCTCCCAAACCCAACAAAGAAGCATCACAATACACAACGAAAGGTTCTAACGGATCCGGTAAAATCAAAATAGGAGCCGTAGTCAATCTTCTCTTAAGCTCTTGAAAATTCGCTTCACACTGCGAAGTCCAAATGAAAGCTTGACCTTTCCTAGCCAACTGCGTCAATGGTAACGACGACTTAGAAAATCCTTCAATGAACTTCCTATAATAACCAGCCAAACCAAGGAAACTTCTAATCTCAGCAACAGACTTAGGAGCTTCCCATTGAGATACAACTTCAATCTTCGTAGGATCCACCGAAATACCACCACTCGAAATCACATGTCCAAGAAAATTACTTCACTCAACCAAAACTCACATTTAGAGAGTTTAGCAAACAACTCCCTCTCTTTCAACACCGATAACGCAACCTTCAAATGCTCGGCATGATCCTCTTCACTCTTAGAATAAATCAATATATCATCGATGAACACAACAACAAACTTATCCAGATGATCATGAAAAATCCTATTCATATACTCCATAAATACACCAGGTGCATTATTCACACCAAAAGGCATCACGGAGTACTCGTAGTGACCATACCTTGTCCGAAAAGCAGTCTTTTGAATATCCTCAACCTTTACACGAATCTGATGATACCCAGACCTCAAGTCAATTTTGTTAAACACACAAGCTCCAACCAGCTGATCCATCAGATCGTCAATCCTCGGAAGTGGATACTTGTTCTTAATCGTCACTTTATTCAGTTGTCTATAATCAACATATAATCTCATAGAACCTTCTTTCTTCTTGACCAACATAACAGGTTCATCCCACAGCGACACACTAGGACGAATAAACCTCTTCTCAAGTAAGTCTTCAAGTTGACTCTTCAACTCTTTCAACTCACCAGCAGACATTCGATAGGGAGCCATCGATACAGGACTAGTTCCAGGAACTAAATCAATCGAAAACTCAACCTCACGTTCCGGCGGTAAATCACTTATATCTTCCGGAAATACCTCTGCAAACTCACAAACTATTGGCAATACTTCAATCGTCCTCTTCTCACGAATATCCAAAGTTGCCAACAGCATAAACAACTCGGCACCATCTTGCACCGATTCATCAACTTGCTTAGCAGACACAAACCAATCTTCCTTAGCTCCAACCTCAGGAAAAATAACCGTCTTCTCGAAACAGTTGATATACACCCGATTAAATTTTAACCAATTCATACCCAAAATCACATCAAGTTGCTCTAAAGGAAGACAAACTAAATCAATTCCAAAATCCCTACCAAAGATACTCAACGGACAATTCAGACACACATAGGAAGTAGAAACAGAACCCATAGCAGGTGTATCAATAACCATACTTCTACGCATATAAGATAATATAAGATTCAATCTCTTAGCACCATCCAAAGAAATTAAAGAATGTGTTGCACCGATATCAATAATGGCATTCAAAGGTGTACCATTAATAAAGCACGTACCTTGGATTACCCTATCATCGGTAGTGGCCTCCGCACCAGACAATGCAAACACCTTTCCCTTCGTTTGCTCCTTTTTCGGCTTATCACATTTGGTACTAATGTGACCTTTCTCACCACAATTGTAACAAGTCACACTCGAACCAACTCCACACTGGTTTGCTTTGTGACCACTCTTGCCACACTTGAAACACGTCACAGAATCCTTACTACAATCAACAACACGATGACCTTCAACGCCACATTTGAAACACTTAAGTGGAGTAGAAGATCCTCCCCCACTTGGCTTCTTGCCAAAACCAGATTGTCTCCTCTTGTCATCATACGGTTTCCCACGATCCTGGTTTTTCCCCTTCAAACTCTTGTAGAAAGAAGCACTTTCCCTACTATCCTCATCATAAATCCGACTCTTGTTAACCAACTCCGCAAAACGAGTAATCTGTTGGTAACCAATGGCCTTCTTGATATCATGTCTCAAGCCATTCACAAACTTCAAACATTTAGATCTCTCAGCATTAGCAGTATTGTAATGAGGACAATACTTGATAAGCTCCTGAAATCTAGCAGCATATTCAGCAACAGTACCATTTCCTTACTTCAATTCAAGGAACTCCACCTCTTTCTTCCCACGACAATCTTCTAGAAAATAGTTCTCCAAGAGGACATCACGGAAAAGAGCCCAAGTAACCTCAATGCTGTCTCCTTCAAACCTCTGAAGAGTGTTATTCCACCAATCTTCAGCTTCCTTCTCAAGCATATGAGTACCAAACTGCACTTTCTGAGCATCAGTACAGTTCATGACTATGAAGATCTTCTCAATTGCCTTCAGCCAAGCTTGAGCTTTATCAGGTTCATGCTCACCCTCAAAGACAGGAGGATTGTTCCGCTGAAATCTCCCCAAAGCACGGAACTCATCATCATCTCCATTTTGGTTACCAGCATTCGCTTGAGGGATCTGAACAATGGAGTCAGCCAACATCCTCAGCGCCTCTGCAATGGCATCATCATTCCTGCCTGCAACCATCGTCCTAAACAGCCCGAACAACCAGACAAACAGTATCGATCGTGTCAGATACACAAATCAAATACAGCAGGATTGGAAAACATTAACGACTATTGACCAACTGGTCAACCAGGCTCTGATACCACTAATGTAACACCCCTTTTTCCACCCCAAAATACTTAACATATAATCAGAGTAAATAAGCACGCATATAAACAAAAGGGTGTCACATCGACGTTTTCAAAAACTAAAAGCTTTTAAAAACCAACATCTTTCATCATCAATATACAATACGCCTGGTCATTCAAAATCACACACTTCAAATATCATGAGTCATCAAGTATATGCGTTCGCAGCGGAAAATAATGAACACTCATGCATTTCATAAAATGATCCATGTCCCATACCATGATCATCTCTCAATAATCTCCTCAAGATAAAATAAAACCATATTCAGAATATTTGGCACTATGGCCTCTCAGACAACAATTTCAATTAAACATGTTCACAAGTAGTAACATGATACATATCCAAATAAGATATGAGTTCAATACTACTAATCTACCCCGTGTTACATGACCAGAGCATTGACTCACTACCTAGTCTCCAAACTAAAATACGGAAGCTCTCCAGCTAAATCTCGAAGGAGCTACCTTCCACTTACTTCAGCAATACTACTCTTGAGTATCTGCACGATGCCATATAAAGCAACATTCAAACAGAAGGGTGAGAATTCAAATCATTATGAAGAAGTATAATAAGGCACAATGATTGAATCAACAATTAACAGAATTCATCACACCTTGTATAACCATGTAAATAATACTAACCAATATTTATTTCACAAGTTTCAAGCATACATCAAAACTCAAGGAGTATAATATTCAAATCCAGTATTATATTCCCAAAAATACACATAACTACAATTATCACATAATCACATACTTTGCCAAGTTATGTATCCAAACATCATCAAATTCAATTACCATATCTAATACACACATCACAATCACAATAATGCATACACTCAATTATCACATAACTCTAATGTGACTCAATGCAAGACATGCGACTCTATGCATGTGGTACCGCAATGTGAACCCAACGTTTCACCGCTTTCCGATTAAATATCTAGAACCCAAGCCACGCTTCCGATCCGGACAAGATCAAAGCCACTACGCCTATTTCCAATTAAGGATCAACGTCTGCTACGCCTATTTCCAATTAAGGATCAACGTCTATGTGAATCCACAATTTCACCGCTTTCATTTTCAATATCTAGAATCCAAGCCACTACGTCTATTTCCAATTAAGGATCAACGTCTGCTACGCCTATTTCCAATTAAGGATCAACGTCTATGTGAACCCACAGTTTCACCGCTTTCCGATTCAAATATCTAGAACCCAAGCCACTACGTCTATTTCCAATTAAGGATCAACGTCTGCTACGCCTATTTCCAATTAAGGATCAACGTCTATGTGAACCCAACATTTCACCGCTTTCCGATTCAATATCTAGAATCCAAGCCACTACGTCTATTTCCAATTAAGGATCAACGTCTGCTATGCCTATTTCCAATTAAGGATCAACGTCTATGTGAACCCACAATTTCACCGCTTTCCGATTCAAATATCTAGAATCCAAGCCACTACGTCTATTTCCAATTAAAGATCAACGTCTGCTACGCCTATTTCCATTCAAGGATCAACGTCTATTACCATGTGAACCCACAGTTTCACCGCTTCCACCATGAAGTCGACCATGCCATGAATGAATGTACAAATACCAACACATATGCAATTAAGATCATCTCTACCATCTTAACATTCCACATATCACCATAATTCAACTCTATGAATTATCCACCAATGGTACATATACACATTCATAACAATATATCATTCACAAATATAGGCTAATTATCAAATACGCACACTTAGATTTCATTCCAAATTGAATACAACTTTTAAAATGTCAATTTTTCATTTTTCACAGCAAGTAACCGGTTAACGCTCGGTGGGTAACCGGTTAACATAAAACAAAATCAATTTCCTGTGCAGATTTTCAAGCAAGTAACCGGTTAACGCTCGGAGGATAACCGGTTAACATAAAATAGAATCAGTTTCCTGCGCAGATTTTCAAGCAAGTAACCGGTTAACGCTCGGGGGGTAACCGGTTAACATAAAACAGAATGCAGAATTTTCTGCGTTTTTCATCGTTGGAGGACTTTCAGACCTCCGATTTCGATTCCGTAAAAAGTCAAACGTTCAGAAAATTATAACTCATACAATACTCTAAGTGTATAAAGTTAATTTAGAGTTTTAACACAATTAAATCACCATAAATCACAAATACTCATCAAAACCTAACAATTTCAAACAACCATACAAAATTAGGGATTTTAACCTAAACATACTTCTATCCATTGACCTAATCATACTAACCCATAATAATAAGGATTCTCCCCCTTACCTCTTCAATTTTCTGGAAACCCTAGCTCCTCTCTTGTTCTTCCCCTCTTCTCCTTACTTTTCCTCTTCTCTTTCTCTATTGCCGTCAAATGATCAAATGAATCCTACTTCTCACTCTCCTCCTACTATTCTAGTATTTATATTTGGGCTTAAAGGATGATACCTCTAATTTAATTATTAGGCCCAATAAGACCTAGTATTATAATATCTCTATTTAATTCAAATAAATTAAACCAACTCAATATGCACACCAAGTTAATTAATTCAATTATTCATGATATCTCATATCAACTAAATAATTAATTAACACACCAAATCAATTAATATAATCAATTATTATACTACCTAACAACCAATTAATTACTTAACACTCCAAATAAATAAAATAAAATATAATAATAATAATATAAGAAATAATTACTAAAATTGGGTTGTTACACAATCTCTCTTCATCTAAATCAACCAGTTCATCCAATATCATATTCCAATAAGACTCAGACGGGATTTCACTTTGTCTTTGGACTCTAGTTTATTAGAGGTAAATTTTGATTGGTAAAACTGCATCATGCCCATAAGTCAATCAAAAAGGTGTATTGTTTGTAGCCTCCTTAGGGGAAGTTCGACAAGCCCATAAGATTTGGTCTAATGGCTTATGCTAATTATTTATGTTCTTCCCCATATGCTTTTTTATAAATCCAATAACCAAATTGTTTGCTGCTTCGACTTGACCATCTGCCTGGGTATAATAAGGCATAAATGTTAGCAGTTTAATCCCCATTTCTTTAGCATATTTTTGCATCTTTTGACCAGAGAAAACTGATCCTTGATCAGTTGTAATGGTTTCAAGGATGCCAAAACTATAAATTATATACCTCTGGATAAATTCAATGATCGCCTCTTGGTCAACATTCACCAAAGGTATGACCTCAATTCACTTAGTAAAGTAGTTGATACCCACTAAGATGTATCTCTGGCCTTTGGATGACGCTGGTCGAATCTCATCAACTAGATCTAGAGCCCATCCTCTGAAGGGTCAATGCTTTACTATAGAATTCAATTTTCTTGCAGGGACGTGTTGAATATCTGTATGTATCTGGAATTCTTGGCACCCTCTAGCAAACTCAATGGAATCCTTCAACATAGTAGGCCAATACATTCCTTGTCGAAACAATAACCGCTTCACTTTATGGCCCACTTGATGAGCCCCACATGCCCTAATATGTACATTCTACAAGGCTAAATATGCCTCATTTTTTCTAAGGCATTTGAGCAAAACTCCTTCAGGTGTTTTTTGAAAAATTCATTTCCCACAAGAGTATAACTTAATGAACGATACTTGATTTTTCTTTCCGCATATACTGTTGGAATCTTCAACTAATGCACTATTGATTTTCTTTAATATGTTCATGTCAAGTTATCAATGGCCAATATCTCAAAATTCTCTTCGTCTGCATATCCCAAGTTCATCATTTCCAAATCTGATGGAGATAAACTAGTTTCCATTACTCTTCCTCGAAATTCAATCGAATCTTCTAACTTATCTTTTCACACCTTGTATCTAGAAGAAATTTGAGCCAAGTCATTAGCCTCTTGTTTCTTGAGTCGAGGGCGAAGGAAAATTGCGACCCAAAATGCAGCGGAAATTAAAAATTTTCCTTTAGTGATCCTTACGATTGGGCATGACCAGTGATAAAAACCATTACCTCTTGTTGCAATTGAAACCTTTGATACAAATCTAAGGAGTGATCACGAGTGTTGAATGGTGACAACACCTCTACCCAGTTCACACGAACGAATTCCTTCAGTCTCAGTGCTAGCTGCTACGAATGAAGGCTTTGAATGTGTGTGTGTGTGTGTGTGTGTGTGTGTGTGTGTGTGTGTGTGAGAGAGAGAGAGAGAAATAAAATTTCAGCAAGTCAAATGCTTTTACACAAGGTAGAACCACTTGCGTGGGTTGCAAGCTAAAAAGCCCACTTAAGTGTATGTGGCCCATATCTTATGGTATACCAAAAATCACTTAAGCGCGTGGTACCTTACCATATTTCGTATTCTACTTAAGTGCACCGTACCTTACGATGTTATACAATTCACTTAAGTGCACGGTACTTTACCATGTTCCTTATTTACTCTATCTCTCATCAATCCATCCTTTTGTGTGTGACACTGTAGGTTTTCGCGACATTGCCAATTATATTAAATCACATATTCAACTTAATAAACAGTGAGTGATATTTAGCAACGCATCACTGCTATCCAAGACAAGAAAATATCATATGATATGACAAATCCTTTTTGTGATAATACTTGTGTGTATAATTATCCTTTTCCCCTTATATCTATATTGAACACAAGGAATAGACTGTGGCATCCTTGTCCAGTTCAATATTGTGCCCTTAGACATTTATCCTGTTACGCAGGATGGGCAAATTCCATCTAGGTCACTCATGTCCCTCAGCATGCTTCGTGGAGTATCCATCAATTGTCTTTATGGTCATTGTCGTACCTCGTGAAATGAGAACACGACTTAAGCGAAGCGCGATCGCACGCCCGCAATGATGGACTGAACAGAGTCGCCACCGAACTTTATTTATTCCTAAAAAGGAAAGGGGAAATATCGATAAAACCCAAGACAAAACGACAATGATTATGGTCGTCGCAACCAAATCAGGGTTCGGGAGTCGATTATGCAAGGGGGAGGTATTAGCACCCCTCATGTCCGTTCTACTCAACGGGAACCATTAGGTCAGTTGTGCGTGTTAATTTAAAATGTTAGGCTTTAAGTTATTAGGTGGGAAAGAAAGAATAAAAGAGAGGAAAATGTTTTTGGATTTTTGACGAAGGACTAAACCTAAGTTTTTTATTAGTGGGCCTGACAAGATTTACAAATCCTGCTCCTACGTATCTCAATAGAGAAATCAAGGCTTACGTAGTTCTGGATAGAAAAATGTTTGTTTGTTGGTCGATTTTAGCGAAATCTAACTTAGTGTCAAATCGACGAAAACATTGTGGGACTACCCAAAATAGGTGGAGAAACATTGCCTTGCATTGTTTTGAAACAAAGTACCTTTCGTTTGAGAAAGGGTTTGAAGGATCAATCACACGACGACGAGAAAAGAAATTGATTGGTTTGATGTGTTTTGAATAATGGAGAGAAATTGGATGAGCGAGATATCCATCTCGAATCCTAGTCTCAGGAGAGCGTGATATCCACCACGTTCCATTTCCATCTTATTTGCAAAAGTGTTTAATAAGGATTAAGTGTTTTGAATTTGATTAAGAAAAGGGTTTGAAGAAAACTGCATTGACAATTTTAAATGACGGAGAGAGCTAAGATAGGTGAGACATCCACCTCGAATCTTAATCTCAGGAGTGCACGATATCCACCATGTTCCATTTCCATCTTTATTGGAAAAGTGTTAAATAGGAATTAAGTATTTTGAGTTTTATTACGAAAATGGCTTGACGTTGGATCAAGCATTGATGGACGTTTAAGAGAATTTTGAATGAATGTTTGAGAGAAACAGAATAGATAGATTTGGATGATGGTGAGAGCTAAGATAGGCGAGACATTCATCTCGAGCCCTAGTCTCAGGAGTGCGTGGTATCCACCGCGTTCCATTTCCATATTTATTGAAAAGGTCTTAAATATGAATTAATTATTTTTTTGAGTTTTTATTGTGAAAATGGCTTGACATTGGATCAAACATTTGATGAAGGTTTGAAAGAAATGGAATAGAATGGGAGGAAGAAATGGATTGATTTTTTTATTGAGAAATTACTCGACGTTGGATCGAGTCAATATTTTTGATATTTTTTAAAAGAAATTGGTTTTATTCTTGTGTTAGTAACTAGCTAAACAGTCAAGAAAATAAAGAAATAAAACAGTAAAATTATTACACATCATGGGAGTCGGGATACATTTTGTCGAATGGGGATTCAAAATAATGAAACAAATAAATTGGGCTCAATCAACAAACAAGCAATGCATGGGTGTAGGTGCAAGGGAATGACCTCATTGTAAGAAGGCCCAAGAGTAAGCCATGTGAAGAAAGCAACAAACACAAAGTCATATTTATAAGATAATCAAAAATTAAATCAAAAGGAGTAAAATCGGGACGCGAGGATGCGAATCAAGGTCATATAGCACAAATACTGACAAGGCAAGATGAAATAGAGAATCAAACAAAACCCTATGTGATGTGCTCAAAGCCGGTTTACGCATATTGACAACAACCGAAATATCGTATGCGATGGATCAAAACACGGCGAAATACTATCAATATATCGAAATTTTGGCGGCATACCGATATGAAATTACCGAATCCACGAATTAAAAATCCAATTTATCGCAATGGAAATAAAAATAGCAACCAAATATACTAATTTACAAAAATAAAATGAGGTGCAATTGGTAAGACGAGGGCGTAAGCGTTGGTGGGCTTAAAGATCAAAAAATGCAATGGCCCAAAAAAAAACAAATATAATTCAAAAACTAAAGATAATGAGAATGAATTGATTAAGAATAAAAAAAGAAACGTAATAATAAGAAGAAAACAAAGGACATCGATTAAGTGCATGTTTTTTTCATTTTCATTTTTTTTAAAAAAGTTAACATGAAACCAAACCAAATTATGACACATGGCGTACTATTAAGAATAACATATGAAATACCAAAATTTATCTTTCTCACTCGTGATGATAGTCTGTCCAAAAAGGATGAAAATAAAACCCAAAAAGTTCCTATTATTTCTTATGTAAATAAAAATGCAAACCATTATAAAACCAAAAGTTCCTATAACCATGAATGAACCAACAATGAACCTTGAAACTCATATGAGCCTGGGAATAATTGAATGTATTAAAAAAATCTAATTTCAAACAACGCCTTAATTCCAACGTTCATTCTATATGACTAACTTCAATAATTTTTTACAATATCTATATAATACCTTTTATACATTATAGACCAAAAGCAATGACTATGGTGCATTTAAATAAAGTTTCCAAGCCACTTTACTGATATAAATTCTTACTCGAAGAACACTGTAAATTTCAGCATAAAATAAACACATAACAAACAATAGCAATGCAAATCATGAACATACAAACATATACTCTATTCAAATAACAACAAGGTCCTTCTTCCTCCCATAAATACAAATAAAAAAACATATTGAACTGGAAAAAAATCTTCAATCCAAATCACAAACCTTCATCTTCTTTATACAAAAAAAAACACAACATTCAAAACAAAACATGACAACTTTAAAAATCATGACACAAAATGGATACCTTGCGTTTGCATTTTTGACAATCTTCAGAACGTGATTCTGGCGATGTGAGGGCTGAATGAGCTCGCGGTCGGTTTATTGCGTACCACCTTTTGATTGATGTGTTTCAACGAGGAGAAACCGACGATGATGTAGGCTCGTGTGAGGTCAAGAACTTTGATGAAGAGTGAGGATGATATAATTAAAGATCGTGAGTTTTTTTCGGTAATATGCTTGGTTAGTCTTAGGATCCGACGAAGTGGTTGTCCGGAGATGAAATGAGAGGTGCAAAGTCGGAAGGGAGTACCATAGTTGGTGTTCACGGTGAGTCATGGCGGAGGTTGCTATAACCTGTTTTTGTTTGGAGTGGGTTATTATGGTTTTGTTGTGGTGAGCAAGGTGACAGTGGAGTGTGGATTTGGTGGTTGAAGTCCTTTTTTATTTGTATGAAGAGTGGCTTTCATGGAGACCTTTCGTCGCCGACGGAGAGAGCTACTAGTCAGTGGGTGGAGATTCTTTGTTTGGAGCTAGTTTTTTGGTGTGTTTTTTTTCCTGAGTTATGAAGAGAGGCCCCTTGAGTGTGTGTCCAAGAGAGAAGAAAAAGATCCTTTTTTTGTATTTTCATTTTTCTATTCCTTTCTCTCTCTGTACCAATAGTTGTCACCACCTAATTTGAGAAAGAGACAATTTGTTTGGTAGTAGAGAAAAAAGATCCGTTGGGGGATCCTTATTTGATTCCTCCTTCTCTTTTTTTAAAAAATTCAACATTGTAATGCTAAATAAATAAAATAAATAATAAAACTTATTAAAACAATTAGCCCAAATTCAAACTAAATAGTAGAAGAAATCTGATTAATTAATTTTGATATTTGGACAAAGAAACAAAAATAAAAATGACTGATTACGAATAAAAGTCGGACAAAAATTCGCTTGAAAAATTAAATCGGATGCACTAAAATGATCAACACGAAATATACTTATTGAAAAAATACAACGTTTCTTTTAATTTTGAAATAAATTTTGACCGGTTAAAAGGCTTAGGCGGGTCAAAAGGTGACCGAAAAATTAGCCGAAAAATAAATCGAGCATACCAGATTAAACTACGCCGAACATAGATTAATAAAAATGGTGTTTACAAGCTTGATTTTAAAAATTTTCGTCTATTGATTTGATGCACATCTGACGATTAATTCAACCGGTTCGCCTGTAATTCCAAAAAAAATAAAAAAAATATTCCGACTGATATTCTATACGCTATGCGGTATGGAATGCATGTTATGCTATGCATAGATGCAATAGCTATGATAAATGTGTTGGATCGGCGATTCAGGGTCAAAATCAGGGTGTGACAGTCATCCAGTTACGGACAATGTTTGATCAGCAATAAAACACTCGACTCTACATCTAGGATCCATAGTGGTTTCAGGTTGAAGGGTGATATACACCACTATCACCATGAGAATAACTTATGACACTTTGCATAACATTATATGTAGTATTCTCATAGCGGGTCAATCCAATATAAATATTACTCCTAATATTCATACCCATGTTTAACACTTGATAACTCCTTATCCATGATCCATGAGATGTAATCATCAATCTATTTACATAATAGTCTTAATGCTTTAATGTTATCCCACTTCTCAACAAAGCTCGACTATGTATACTTTAAGAATAGTGTCCTTATGTTTAATGGGATCTCATGATCAAGTCACACATGATACATTAAATGGACTAGCTATTCTAGGGACTTTATTAAACAAATATAATAAATAAAAAGCCTTTAATTATTAATAAATAATTCGATATAAGTATCAAAAGTATTGGCCTCTAGTGCTTACACCAACAGAGGGATGTGTCTAATGTTTACAAATTCAAAATTTCATAAAAGTCGATTTTCTATTACGAAACACATCATCAAATTTTCTTTGACACATTAATACTCTCTAGTTATCTGCTTAACAACCAATCCAGAGTCTCCACCTATTTCGACTCTAGTGACCCCCAATTTCAACAGAATTTCAAGGCCAACTATCAAAGCTCATACTCAGCCTCATTGTTTGAGCAAGGACCATCTATCTTATGCTTGAATTTTGTCGAAATTTTGTTAGGAGAAATTATCAAAACTCCAATACCAGCTCCATCTTTATGACTGGAACCATCAAAATATAATTTCCAGGACTGAAGTTACAGATAATTTTGGGGAGTTTCAACCGTTTCATGGTCAACTATAAAGTCTGCGACTACTTACCCCTTGTCATACCCTAAATTTTGCCCAGTCTAAAGGCATTCATTTACATTTTAAGAATTTCTATTTATCAATTTGCATCCACTCATTGACATAAATTATTCCATTTTTTAAAATTTTATTTCATTGACATTTATTTAATTTTCATTAGATTTTTTTTTCTATTTATCAATTCACATAAAAAACATGACCTTTATTCATAAGAATTCATATTTATAAATCATTCCATTTTTTTTAATTTCATTTTAATGACATTTATTTAAATTTCATTAGAATTTTTTCTATTTACCAATTCACATAAAAAACACGATCTTTATTCATAAGCATTCATATTCATAAATTATTCCTTTTTTTTTTATTTCATTTTAGTGACATTTATTTAATTTTCATTATAATTGTTTTTTTATTTACCAATTCACATAAAAAAAACATGACATTCATTCATAAGCATTCATATTTATAAATTCTTTTTTTTTTTTTCATTTTAATGATATTTATTTGATTTTCATTAGAATTTCTTTTTCTATTTACCAATTCACATAAAAAAATAATATCTTCCTTTAACATGTCATTCATACATTTGTTTTTCCATATTCTCAAAAATTAGATTCTTTTTGATTTGCCTTGGTATTATTTTTAAATTTCTAGCAAGAAAGTTTTTTTTATATTATGTTTAAATAAGTATTGACAAATTAATTTTCGTTTTAAAACATGAATTTAAAAAAAATGAAAAAATGATGATAATTATAACTTGTTTTTACAATTCATTTTATATTTTTGTTTTATAATTTGTTTCAAAATTTTAACTTTGTTTTATAATTTGTTTCACAATTTTAATTTGTTTCATAATTTTAATTTGTTTTCACAATTTATTCATTTCATTTGAATTTATTTGAATATTTTGTAATATTTAATTATATTATTTTTTATTTCATTTTATTTTTTAAATTTTAAAAAAATAAAATAATTTTTATGTTACTTTTGGTCTCCATCATAAGGAAAAAACAAAACAATTAAAAAAAAGAGTAAGCTTTAGTTACAATTAAAAAAAAAAAATACATATTTACAAGAAAGTATTTTTGTCTTGTTGCTACAGAAATTACAATATACACTTAACACATTTTAGTTACTTGCCATTTAAACAGAAAAGTCAAATACATAAAAAGTGCAAACTAATCCAAATTTTGAGATTAATTGTGAACTATTTATTGAGTTAGAAAATCAAGTTTTTTTTTCAAGCCATGTATTTAAACTATTTTTCAAGCCATTTTGAATCTTGTTTTCTAAAGCAAAAAACCAAATACAAGTTCCATTTCAATTCTAAACTCAAATTCCCATTTCAATTACACTTTCAAGAATAAAATATCGAGTTGATCTCAAACCCTCCGTATCAAAGCATGTTCATTCTTCAACTCCAAACAAACTTTTCGTCAATTGAAAGACCTAACAAAACAGAGAGATTTCAGTCCAAACAATGCTCAAAATAGTATAGAAAATTAACCAATTTCCAAAAGAATGAAAATAGAGTAATTGTTATGCAGTAAAAGAACCAACAAAGTACTAAAAAAAAGGAAAGTAGACAACACATATTTTCAATTTGCAGCTACTGTGATAATTTTTCTTTCACAATTACAGCAATACAGAGTTTCACAAAAGAGTGCAAAAACAAATTGTGTAGGATTGATCCCTCAGCTCTATGCCATTTTCGTCAATACCACCAATTTTAAACCCTAATTCTCCCCATATAAAATCATCAGCAAGCAGCCATTGATAGGGGGAGAACTCCAGACAACCTAAAAAAAACATCACAAAGAGCACAATAGTGAAGGAAATTTGTGAGTAGGGGAGTCAACACAGAGCTACACCAAGCATAAAAGAAAGCATTTTCTAAACTCACAAGAAAGAAGAATATACATGTGCCTTGCGTAAGACTTCTTTTTATATGGAGTATTTTCAGTTCAATGTTGTTTTCTTCCTTATACTAACCCTGTTGTTGCTTGCTTTCTGGGTTAATTGTTGTGTATTGGTGAAATATATAACTGTTTTTTGGAACAACCGCCGGTTTCCTGAATAGGTTGGTTGGTTACCATAGTGTGATGTGTTTCCAGAGAGAAAAGAGAAAGTTTCTTTCTCTGTGGAGTGTTTCTCCCATCGCTGGCGTAAACCTTTTTTCGCCATCGCAAGTCTGTTGAGACCACCGACGCGAGGCCTATGTCGTTAACATTTTGTTTGCCGACGTGTGTTTTGAAGGCCGCCGACGCGAGACCGTGGGTTCGCTGGCGCAAACTTTTTTTTTCACCGCCGCGAATTTGTTGAGGTCACTGTTGCGAGACCACCGTTGCGAACGCTTTTCGCCGATGTGGGTTTTGAAGATCGCCGTCGCGAGTTGTGGAGGTCGAGTCGTAGGTTTTGGATCCGCCATCATTGATGTGTGCGTTGGCCAGAAATCTGAAATTCCATTTAGGTTTTTTTCTCTCCAGAAAATAGAAGGGAGAAAGCGTGACCTTTACCTTCTCTTTGTTGGGTTTTGGTTTGATTCCAATTAGTTTCCCAATGATATCATTATAACATCTTTTGAATAGTCTTAAATCTGCATAGAGACTGTTAGTTGTTAATTTAAGTGTCGGGTTTTTGTTATCGTATCCACAGGGATTGTAAGATATCACCGCCGTTCGATGGTTGTATTAATTCTAGCTTTAGGTAACAATAGGGTTTTGGTTGTTGTCACGTTATCTTGCATAAAAATGTAATAAAATGCGGTAAAAGTTTTGGTTTGAATATTTAAGAAATATTGCCAAAGTTAGGGTTCAACGATCACTTTGCATGCCTTTGTTCGGTCAACAATCTTATAAACTCCTTTAGATGATAAATTATTTCACAAAGTCCTCCCAATGTGTTTCTCTCGAACACACATTGTGAGTTTTCCCATTTTGATCCATTGTTTATCTCTAACACAATCTATCAAAATGACAACTTTTTGGTTCAACCTTATGGTGAACAAAATCATTCATTACTATCTCTAGCTAACAAACAAGATTGGATGAAAACCTAGGTTAAGAGTTGGTAAACATCTCTCGATCATAAACCAACACAAAGAGTTTTGAATAAGAACAAAGTTTTCATCATATATTCACCATTAAAGAGTTTACAAATGAAGATCCTTACATTTACACACAAAGCTAATGATCATCTACATCTAACCTTGACAAATGGAGGACTTAGCTACTCATTTTCATGGTAGCTTGGTCGGCAAGTTTCGGAAGAAGGTTGATCAACATCCAAGTCGAATAATCAAGATTGGATGGGAATCCACCTTCTTTTTGTAAAAGATGGTTAAGAGATGAAGAGAAATGAAATCTAGGTCAAAAAGATCTCTAGAGCAAAAGCTGGAAAATATCTAGAAAAAGTACAAAAGTATGGAAAGATGAAGTATGGCTCTCAAAAGTGGCACTTGCTACTTATAGTGCTGTTTCTGGGCTGTCATGCTCGCTAGGCGAGCAGACTGCTTCGCCTAGCGAGCCCCAAAATAAGGCACCTGAGGCATCTGCGCCCAGAGAAACAGCCTTTCCCAGACTGTCATGTTCGCCTAGCAAACAAAACCTTCGCCTAGCGAAGGACATGCTTCAACCTTCGCCCCAGCGAGGTTGAGAGGTTTTGCTACTGGAATGCTCACTGGGAACTCGCTAGAGCCTCGCCTAGCGAGTGAGTGCTGGCTGCGCTTTTCACCAAGTCTGGAAGTGTTCGCTACCCACCTCGCTAGCAGCTCGCCTAGCGAGTTTGGTCATGTTTGCCACTGTAAATTACTGGAGCATTTCGCTGGACTCTCGCTGGACGCTCGCCTAGCGAGTGCTTCGCCACAGCCCTCGCCTAGCGAGCAAACTGATGAATGCTTGTTTGATTTGATCCCTTTGCCAAATTTCTTGTGTCTTCACTTTCTATTATTTCATGCCTACTTCCTGCACAATAACACACAAGTCAAAGGTACCAAGATCGTTTATCATTGAATTGCATTTCATCTAAAACAAGGGTGGTTTTGAACATTTTAGCAAGGAAATGGAGTGAAAGATACCCATATTTGATAGCTCAAATTAGCACTTTTGGGTATCAAACAACTCTCCCCAACTAGATTCTTGCTTGTCCTCAAGCAAAGTATGCATCTTGAAGGACAAGCGGATTTGCTTTAAGAAAAAGGTTTCTCCGAAGTCGGATAAAACGGCTCAAACACAAGCGAATCAGCAGGTACAAGTTTCCAACGGTTCGAATAAAATAATACACAAGAACTAAAACTTAATAGTAATGCGAAATATTTATCTATCTACAACAATATTATTCTGAATGAATCACCCTATCTCTCCTCTTCGAATAAGGATTGAAGAATTTACGCATTTGCAACCGCGAGAATAATCTCACTCTCCAACAAATAATGAAGAAATCAATTCGATTCATACAATGTCTAACAATTATAAATGGTAATGTGGAAGCACGAAGATCACTAAGGGCTTTTCGGTTGAAGCTTGGTCAGGTTAACAAACAAGGGTCATTTCTAAGGCCATTGAAAACGAAATTGCCGATGCAAAAGAGACATTCACTGTACATTATTCACACATCTCGACTTCGTTCCATTTGTTTCTCATTCGAAACCTTCACAACTCTTATTTCACAACTCAATTTTTATTTTTCACTATTTTTCTTCCAAGCAAGCATTCATTTTCATTCTTCCTATTTTTGTTCTTTTCTTTCACATCATATTTACAAAACAGATGTTTCTTTTCTATATTTTTATTTTCAATGCTTGCTCGGTTTTTCTTTTTTCAAGAGTTGTGGTACTTACCGATTCTCCCCAACTTATTTCTTACTCACCCTAAGTGAATGCTCTTAACTTTTTACGGCAAAAGAACAATAATCAAGATTTTCCGGGTTGTAAAAAAAAAGATTTTTGAAATCTCGCTTTATTTCAAGCTGAGATTCAACTGTTTAAGCTCAAAGGGGTTAACGAATACTCTCTCTGCTCACAGGTAAGTTGTTTTTGGATGTAGTTGTGCTCGATAGAAAACAAGTGCCTCGATCATTTCTAATTGCTTCCACATATTCACAATAATAAAAGACAAAGCATGAATCAAATGAATCAACAAAACTTATTAGTATCCAGCATTTAAGTGTATAATGGAGGTTTCCTCACAATTTGTGGTTTTAAGTCCTAGATGAAACATTCATTCAATTATGTTGCAAAAAGACAATACTCAATTACAAAAAAGAGTAAAGTTCTAAGTGCATTCTAAAATTCTAGCCGGAGGTAACCATGTACCTTAGCCTTATTCACTTGTTAATTCTTATCATTACCATCCAAGCTCGGATGCACCTTCATTGGATACTTCTTTGAGGAGCAACCAATCTAGAAGGTTTGCCACTCAATCAACCAAAAATTTATTAAAACAACAAAATTTAAAACAGAAATAATAATATAAACTTCAAAATTTAAATTTGTTCGTGGGGGACAAAACACCCCAAAAGTACAAAGCCAAAATCAAAATACAGAATTCTGGAAATACAATCAAAATAAAACATAACAATAAAAAATAAAAACTTAGCCCTCCAAAGGCTCAGAATCCTCCTCGCTACCGGCTTCAGAACCGGTAGCCTCATCATCATCATCAGCAGCAACACCACCAGAAGACGCACTAGCGCCCGCCCCCTCACCATACACAGGCCTGTCCACAGGCCAGTTAGCGTTAAGCAGAAACTGCTCACACGTCATCAATGCATGAGCACCACTTCCCTGCAGCTGTAACCGGTGCATAGAATCGTGCATATCTATCATGGCACGCTGGGTTGCCGCCATCCATTCCCAATTGTAATCGCACACAGCTTGCAGGTAAGGATCTGGTCCAGGAGTAGAAGTACCAGGACCATCAGAAGCCCGGGTACTCTCTGCAGCTGCACTGCCTCTAACATTCTTCGCCCTGCAATATTTGGCCACATACCTGTCATCAATGGGCGATGGGATCCTTACCTGACCCCTTGAGGGTAGTCTCACCCTCGCCTGAATGCACAAACTCATGATTAAGCACGGGAAAGCCAGGGGACAATTCACACGAGCCCCCGACTTTAGCCTGCTCTCAATCACGGACTTAAGCTCGTTAGCAATAATCCTCGCCACATCGATCTGGACGTTGGTGAGGATACAATGGACCAAATGTGCCACTGGGATCGTCACGGTAGAAGTGTGGGACTTTGGTTGGATGTTTGTCAGCACCATCAGCAGAATCAGTTGAGCCAAGGGAGTCATGTCCTCCCTATGACACCTCATGGGAACCCCGGATGGGTTCAGCTCAACAGATTTCCCTCTTAATAGTAGGGCGGCAAAAATGGCTTCAATATCCCGGTGAAGCCGTAAGTCTGTGTGGTATGTGTCCCTCTCTTCGGCTCCCAGCTGGAGCGGTTCACCTAGGACTCGGTTAATGGCATCCCGATCAAACGCAACGGGACGGCCGACCACTCGATATGTCCAAGTAAACGGCTCGTCATCATCCGGTAGTGCGTTCGCATAGAACTCACGTACCGTTGCGATATCATAGTGCTCGAGTGGGGAAATTAACCGATCCCACTTCTTTGTGTCAATCAACCCGGCGAATGCTCTGTTTGTGCCTTGAGGGTTGATGATGAATCTCTTCTCCGGTAGAATTTTCCGCTTCTCCAAAGCAATGTACCGTGCAGCCTGCTTCGGGCCGACAAACTTGTCGGTATCAAACTGTATTGTTACGGGACGGGAAGTGTTCCCTCCCTTTCTCTTCTTTGAAGCGCCGGATCTAGATTCCATCTTAGTTGCACGGATTGATTGAAATGTGAAATGGAGTAAGGTTTGCAATCTTCCAATTAGGGTTTGAGTGTTTGTGAGAGAGATGAAAATGAGAGAGTGTGGAGAGTGCTCGGTTAAATTGCCTCAGCAGAGTTGCAAAAACAGAAAAGTTGTGTTTGGGCCAAAATGAGTGGCCTGCTGAGATTTTAAATAAGTGCTGTCAAGCAGCGCTCGCTGCTGCTTCACCTAGCGAGCAGCTAGCGAGCATGACAGCAATTGCCTTTTCCAAAGGCAGCAATCCAGGTACATTCAGCATGGTTTTAACAAGTGGAAACCCAATACAACAGAACAGGAAAATAGTAAATACTTACAATGTTGGGGTGCCTCCCAACAAGCGCTTGTTTAACGTCGGCTAAGCTCGACGGTGTGATGCTCACAGAGGAGCATCCAACGGAATAGCACAGCTCTCGCGATCCACATGACCGCCGAGATAAACTTTCAAACGTTGGCCATTCACGGTCCAACTATCCTTCTTGTCCATGTCCTCAATGACAATAGCCCCGTACTTCTTCACCTCTTTGACCCGAAATGGCCCGGACCATTTTGATTTCAACTTTCCAGGGAATAACTTCAACCTGGAATTGAACAAGAGGACCAACTGTCCCGGCACAAATTCTTTCTTTCGGAGCTTCTTGTCATGGTACTTTTTAACCTTGTCTTTGTACAACCAACTTGAGTGATATGCGGCATTGCGCATCTCTTCCAACTCAAGCAGTTGCACCTTCCTTTTTTTACCGGCCAAATCATTTTCAAAATTTAAAAATTTCAGGGCCCACAAGGCTTTGTGCTCCAATTCAACCGGAAAATGGAAAGTTTTACCAAACACCAATTGAAAGGGAGTTAGGCCAATTGGAGCTTTAAAGGCGGTACGGTATGCCCATAACGCTTCATCCAATTTTTGGGACCACTCTTTTTTCGAATTTGACACAGTTTTTTCGAGAATTCTCTTAATCTCTCGATTAGAGACCTCGACTTGCCCATTAGCCTGCGGGTGATACGGAGTTGTCACCCTATGTGATACACCGTAATGTTTTAAAATGCTTTCCAACGGCGCATTACAAAAGTGTGACCCTCCGTCACTTATCAACACTCGGGTGGTTCCGAAACGGGAAAATATGTTTTTCTTCAAAAAATTTATCACCGTTTTTGCATCCGCCCTAGGTGAGGCAATCGCCTCAACCCACTTAGAAACGTAATCAACTGCGACAAGCATATACTCGTTCCCATAAGAGGGCGGGAATGGTCCTACAAAATCGATGCCCCAACAATCAAATACTTCGACTTCTTGGATATTTTGGAGAGGCATCTCATCTCTCTTACCAATCCCTCTGCTTCTCTGGCAACTATCACAACTTTGCGCATGGGTATGTGCGTCTTTGAAAATAGTGGGCCAATAAAATCCCGATTGGAGGATTTTAGTGGCCGTTCTCACCCCATTATAGTGTCCGCCGTAAGGCGAGTTGTGACAATGCCAAAGGATGCTCTGCGCCTCATCGCCAGTAACGCATCTCCTTAATAGGTTATCACTACCCAACTTAAACAAGTACGGGTCATCCCAAACATAATACTTGGCATCCGAAAGAAACTTCCTTTTTTGGTTCGAAGTTAGGTCGGGAGGCACATAACCACTAGCCTTGTGGTTCGCAAAGTCTGCAAACCACGGCCTAACTTGAACTTTAAACAGTTTTTCATCAGGAAATTCTTCCCGGATTTCCTTCTCTGACGCTGTAACCTCCACATTTACTAAGCGGGATAAATGATCCGCCACCAAATTTTCCGACCCCTTCTTATCTTTGATTTCCACATCAAATTCTTGTAACAAGAGAATCCAACGGATGAGCCTTTGCTTCAAATCCGGTTTGGTTAGGAGATATTTAATCGTCGCGTGGTCGGTATACACTACGACTTTAGACCCTATAAGATAAGACCTAAACTTTTCTAGTGCGTACACTATTGCAAGTAGTTCTTTCTCCGTGGTGGCATAGTTTATTTGAGCCTCGTTAAGAACCTTACTTGCATAATGTATCGCATGAAAATTTTTATCTTTTCTTTGGCCAAGTACCGCTCCAACTGCGTAGTCGCTCGCATCACACATTAGTTCAAAATTTTCATTCCAATTGGGAGCGACTATTATTGGAGCGGTAACCAATTTTTCTTTTAAAGTTTCGAAAGCTTGCAAACAATCATCGGTTAAGAGAAATACCTGGTCCTTAGCTAGCAAATTGCTCAAAGGCTTAGCCACCTTTGAGAAGTCCTTGATAAAGCGCCGATAGAACCCGGCGTGCCCCAAAAAGCTTCGGATGCCCTTCACATTCACCGGAGGAGGTAACTTTTCTATCACTTCAACCTTAGCTCTATCCACTTCAAGCCCCCTTGAAGAGACTTTGTGGCCAAGCACGATCCCTTCGGTCACCATGAAGTGACACTTCTCCCAATTAAGCACCAGATTGGTCTTCACACATCTTTCCAACACCGTTTTCAAGTTTGCCAAGCATAGACTAAAAGACCCACCAAATACCGAGAAGTCATCCATGAAGACTTCCATTGTTTTCTCTATCAGATCGGCAAAAATGGCTTGCACACATCGTTGGAAAGTCGCCGGTGCATTGCACAGCCCAAAGGGCATTTTTCGGTATGCGAACACTCCAAACGGACACGTGAAAGCCGTCTTCTCATGATCGGCCGGGTCAACCGCAATTTGGTTATACCCGGAGTAGTCGTCCAAGAAACAATAGTACTGTTGGCCCGAGAGTCTTTCGAGCATTTGATCCATGAATGGGATTGGAAAATGGTCCTTTCGAGTTACGGTATTCAACCGCCTATAATCAATACACATTCTCCACCCCGTTGCAACTTTAGTAGGGATCAATTCATCCTTGTCATTTCGGATTACGGTAATTCCACCCTTCTTCGGAACAACGTGCACAGGACTAACCCACGGACTATCCGAGATCGGGTAAATCATCCTCGCATCCAACAGCTTTACAACTTCCTTTCGAACAACCTCCTTCATGGTAGGATTTAAGCGGCGTTGTGGTTGAGCTACCGGCTTAAAATCCTCTTCCATCAAAATCTTGTGCATGCAATAGGAGGGACTAGTTCCTTTTAGATCGGAAAGAGTCCAACCCATGGCTTCTTGATTTGTTTTTAGCATAGTGATCAGACGGGATTCTTCTTCATTTGTCAAAAGGTTGCTTATGATGACCAGCTTTGCCTCGGTCTCATCTAGGAATACATACTTCAAAGTAGAGGGTAGTATTTTCAATTCAATAGGTGCTTTTTCGTCAATAACCTCCTTCTTCAAGTCTTCTTCCTCTACTTCCCACGGTTGTAGGTCGTCTAAACTATCAAGTTCCTTTAAGCATTCCTCAAGAGCTATCTCTTCATCAACGGTGAAAACCTCCAATGAGTCGTCAAGAGCTAACTCCATAGGAGATATCTCATGAATATGCTTTGAAACTTCCAAAATAGCGTCTTCGGTCACATCGATGCGAAAGCTATCATTTCTATCTTTTGAGTGCTTCATTGCTTCGAATAGATCGAATGTTACTTCCTCATTTTGGACTCTCACCTTCATTAAACCGTCATTAACATCTATCATCATTCGCGCGGTCTTCATGAATGGTCGGCCCAAGATGAGCGGAGCATCATCATCTTCCTCCATATCAATAACAATATAATCGACCGGGAAAAAGAATTTGTCGACTTTAACCAAAACATCTTGGGCTACGCCATGAGGATGGGTTGTCGATTTATCCGCCAATTGCAACGTCATTCGGATGGACTTAATTTCTATGTTGCCAAGCCTTTTTATAATAGACAAAGGTATAAGATTAATGCTCGACCCCAAGTCAATTAGTCCTTTCCCGACATAGATATCGCCAATTTTAACCGGCAAAGTCACTCTTCCCGGATCAACCTCTTTTTTAGGAAGCGTCCTTTGAATAATTGCACTACAGCTCGCATCAAGGACGATGGTCTCCGGTTCCGTATACCTCCGCTTTTTTGTAAGTATGTCCTTCATGAATTTGGCATACTTGGGCATTTGCTCCAAGACTTCGGCAAACGGGATGTTAATTTGTAGTTGTTTAAAAATATCCATGAACCGGGCGTAATGCCGTTCATTCTCCCTTTTGGACGGGGCATGAGGATAAGGAAGATTTTGGATTGGAGTAGTGCTCACTACCTCCTTTCCCTTTGCAACTCTAGAACTCCTCCATCTAGGCTTTTTCACTTCCTCCCCCTTTACTTCATCACTCGTATTTTTCTCAATCTCCACACTTTTTTTCTTTTCAACTTCACCATTCTTTTCGTTATTTTCAACTTCTTCCTCCTCATTCCACTCCCCCACTTCACCATCAATATTTTCCTCCACTATTTCCTCCTCATTTTCTTTCTTTTTCTCTCTTCGTTCACTCTCAACTCTTTTGTTATTCTCACTCATCAACTCCTTCCCACTTCTCGTTGTGATCGCCTTACAATGCTCCTTAGGATTTGTTTGCGTGTTTGCCGAAAAGGAAGGACCGGTTTATTGTTCCGCGAGTTGCTTAGCAAGTTGCCCAACTTGAGTCTCGAGATTTTTTATAGCCGCGTCGTTGCTTTTTTGATTTGCCATTGACATTTGCATGAATTGCGTCAATGTGTCTTCCAACTTAGAAGTTACGACCGCGCGGTTGTTGAGGTATATAAGGATTTTGGGGAGGGTTTTGACGGCTAGAAGAACCACCTCCATAACCTTGGTTATGGTAATAGTTACTCCTAGGTTGGAACCCTTGGTTCCCTTGGTAATGTTGTTGTTGATTTTGAGGGTGCGGTTGATAAGGTTGTTGTTGTTGTTGTCGTCTCGGTTGGTAGTCCCTTTGGTTTGCCATGTAGTTTACATCTTCGAATCCCGGAGGTGGACAGAATCCGGTGTCATGCTCACCTTTGCAAAGCTCACAACAAGCTATTTGTTTAGCTTTAGACGGTTCTCTCAACTCTTTAATTTGTTGCGTTAAGAGTTCCACTTGTTGTGAGATGAGCTTGTTTTGGGCAAGGATGGCATCGTTCGTCCCTAGCTCAAGCACTCCCGGCTTCTTCAAAGAGTTGCCTCGACTTTGACTCTGAAGATCATTTAGAGCCATTCGATTTATGATATTTGTAGCTTCTTCGGCACTTTTTGACAATAAAGAGCCACCCGAGGTAGCATCCAACAACGTCTTGCAATTTGGTTGAAGTCCATTTTTGAAGATATGGATTTGAGTCAATTCATCAAATCCATGCCCTTTACATTTCCGAAGCATGGACTTGAATCTTTCCCACGCCTCATTTAATGATTCATTGGTTCCTTGTGCAAACACCGAGATGGCCATCTTGGATTCCATGAACCGGTTATGGGAGAAGAATCTTTCGATGAATTTCTCTTCTAACACGTTCCAGTCTGTCATGACGGCTGGTGTTTGGTCTAAGTACCAATCTTTTGCTTTGCCGAGCAAAGCGTGGGGAAATAATCTTCTGAATAACGGTAACTCCTGAGCCTGATCCACTCCGGCCGCCAATGCTATCTCATAAAATTTTGTGAGAAAAGCAAAGGGATCTTCATGGTCCATTCCGGTGAATGGACTTCCATATAATAAATTGAGAGTTCCTGTTTTCATCTCAGCTTGCCTTCCCGTGTGGTTGGCAAACTGAGCGGTGTTTCTTGGACTGTTTATGCACGGAGTAGAAATAGGTGGTGGTGGTGGCTCCATGTTAGGTATGAATGGAGGTGGATTTGTGGTAGAAGAACTTTCTCCTTGCTCTTGATGTTGTCTAGCCTGTTGCCTCCTACGTCTCGTTTTGCTATTGTTCCTCCTTGCGGTTCTTTCGATCTCGGGATCAAAAAGAAGTTCGTCCACAGGGATTTGCCCTCGCATAAAACGTAAGCTGCACACTAAACCAAACAGATTACAAGCACAAGTCAAAAATTCGAAAGCTAAAAATTAAGCAACCATTGCGATGCTCGCAATATCAATTTACAATCCCCAGCAACGACGCCATTTTGTTAGTTGTTAATTTAAGTGTCGGGTTTTTGTTATCGTATCCACAGGGATTGTAAGATATCACCGCCGTTCGATGGTTGTATTAATTCTAGCTTTAGGTAACAATAGGGTTTTGGTTGTTGTCACGTTATCTTGCATAAAAATGTAATAAAATGCGGTAAAAGTTTTGGTTTGAATATTTGAGAAATATTGCCAAAGTTAGGGTTCAACGATCACTTTGCATGTCTTTGTTCGGTCAACAATCTTATAAACTCCTTTAGATGATAAATTATTTCACAAAGTCCTTCCAATGTGTTTCTCTCGAACACACATTATGAGTTTTCCCATTTTGATCCATTGTTTATCTCTAACACAATCTATCAAAATGACAACTTTTTGGTTCAACCTTATGGTGAACAAAATCATTCATTACTATCTCTAGCTAACAAACAAGATTGGATGAAAACCTAGGTTAAGAGTTGGTAAACATCTCTCGATCATAAACCAACACAAAGAGTTTTGAATAAGAACAAAGTTTTCATCATATATTCACCATTAAAGAGTTTACAAATGAAGATCCTTACATTTACACACAAAGCTAATGATCATCTACATCTAACCTTGACAAATGGAGGACTTAGCTACTCATTTTCATGGTAGCTTGGTCGGCAAGTTTCGGAAGAAGGTTGATCAACATCCAAGTCGAATAATCAAGATTGGATGGGAATCCACCTTCTTTTTGTAAAAGATGGTTAAGAGATGAAGAGAAATGAAATCTAGGTCAAAAAGATCTCTAGAGCAAAAACTGGAAAATATCTAGAAAAAGTACAAAAGTATGGAAAGATGAAGTATGGCTCTCAAAAGTGGCACTTGCTACTTATAGTGCTGTTTCTGGGCTGTCATGCTCGCTAGGCGAGCAGACTGCTTCGCCTAGCGAGCCTCAAAATAAGGCACCTGAGGCATTTGCGCCCAGAGAAACAGCCTTTCCCAGACTGTCATGTTCGCCTAGCGAACAAAACCTTCGCCTAGCGAAGGACACGCTTCAACCTTCGCCCCAGCGAGGTTGAGAGGTTTTGCTACTGGAATGCTCGTTGGGAACTCGCTAGAGCCTCGCCTAGCGAGTGAGTGCTGGCTGCGCTTTTCACCAAGTCTGGAAGTGTTCGCTACCCACCTCGCTAGCAGCTCGCCTAGCGAGTTTGGTCATGTTTGCCACTGTAAATTACTGGAGCATTTCGCTGGACTCTCGCTGGACGCTCGCCTAGCGAGTGCTTCGCCACAGCCCTCGCCTAGCGAGCAAACTGATGAATGCTTGTTTGATTTGATCCCTTTGCCAAATTTCTTGTGTCTTCACTTTCTATTATTTCATGCCTACTTCCTGCACAATAACACACAAATCAAACGTACCAAGATCGTTTATCAATGAATTGCATTTCATCTAAAACAAGGGTGGTTTTGAACATTTTAGCAAGGAAATGGAGTGAAAGATACCCATATTTGATAGCTCAAATTAGCACTTTTGGGTATCTAACAGAGACTGCCAACAGTCACTTCCCTCTTCACATTCAATGCCAGCTGTCGTGTAAAGCATATTAGCATTCATTGGTTAGATCCTTTAATATTTCCACAGGAAAGGCTTTATGGCTAGGCTAGAGGCGGATGAAGCGTTCCTGCTTCTGAATTTTCTTTTCATATTTCTTTCAAGTTAGGGTTTTGAATTGGGCCAGGATTTTGGCCCATATACTTTATTTATTTATTTAAATTTAGTTTAGTTTATGTCTTTTAGTTTTTGGCGAATTTAGTTTCTAACTAAGCCCTCCTAGCCTAGTGGTTGAGATTTCATTTGTCTTCTATTGGGTACTAAGTTTGATCCTTGGCTTCAGTTGATTTTTATTAATTTTATTTTCTTGAGATACTCATTTCTTTATTTTATTTTCCTTTCATAATTATTTGATTTAGATTAATTTTTTTGTATCCCTTATTTAATTAAAAAACATTGTTACTTTATTCTATTTTCGTTTTTATTTTTTAAATGTGTCAAAAAGAAACTTATTTATTTATTCATATATTTATTAACTTATTTTAAATGACTTATTTTGGGGTCCTTGGATATCAAGTTTTTATGAAAGGGTCCATTCAACTCCCTTTGTATTCCAACCTCCGTACTTCGATCATTTGAATCTTAAACCTTCACGTTATCCAACATTCAAATCCTTTTTCTCAATAAAATATGAAGAAAAAGATTACCCTGGATGAAATATCCAGTTGTAATCCCGAATATTAGGCCCAAGTTGTAAGAGCTTGCAAGCCATAAATATTCGTCTTCTATCCAAGACACTCTCAAATATTCAAATCATTTTCGTAAGTAAGAAAAAGGTTACCATGGATGAAATATCCAGTTGTAATCCTGAATATTAGGCCCAAGTTGTAAGAGCTTGTAAGCCCTACGTATTCGTCTTCTCTTCAAAATATTTGTAAATATTCAAACGTCTTTTCTCAATAATTTTGAAAGAAAAAGATTACCTGGGTGAAAGGTCTAGACGTAGTCCCGAGTATTAGACCCAAGTTGTAAGAGCTTGGAAGTCATAAATATTCGTCTTTCAAGCCCAAAAATAAATTCAACCAATCAAACTCTTTTTCTTGCCGCCGTGCGATCTTCAAAACCTTTTCATAAACGAAAGACACCTTGTCTTAAGGTGATGTAAAACAATGTTTCGGCAACAATTATTGAGTTGAGATGAGTGACGTTTTTCCGAATGTTGATTTGTAAATCCATTCGATGTGTGGTATACGTCTGCCCTTCATTTGTTTTGGGTAAAGCAATGTTTTCGTCGATTAATACAATATAACTTTCGCTAAAATCGACCAACAAACAAACATTTTTCTACCCAAAACTACGTAAGCCTTGAGTTCTCTATTGAGATACGTATGAGCAGGATTGCAAAATCTTGTCAGGCCCATTAATAAAAAACTTAGGTTTAGTCCCCTTTATTACAAAAATCCAAAAACATCTTTTCTTTTCTTTTGATCCTATCTTTCTTTCCCACATAATATCTTGAGAAGCCTAACATTTCAAGCTAACACTAACGCGCACGATTAACCTAATGGTTCCCGTTGAGTACAACGGACGTGAGGGGTGCTAATACCTCCCCCTTGCGTAATCGACTCCCGAACCCTGATTTGGTTGCGACGACTATAATCATTGTCGTTCTTTCTTGGGTTTTATTTTTATTTCCCCTTTCCTTTTTAGGAATAAATAAAGTTCGGTGGCGACTCTGTTTAGTCCATCATGCGAGCGTGCAATTGCGTTTCGCTAAGTCGTGTTCTCATTTTTTCAAGGTGTGACACCCCTTCATAGCCTTTAGAGGCATACAAGTCAAAGAGTATTTAGTCAAGGCAAGTGCCCATTTTCCAATTCGATTGTGCATAATTGGATTAGATAACATATATTTAATAACATCAAAATGAGACAAAATATAAACATCAATCGACTTATATATTGCTTTAACTTGGTACAAGAAAAATAAAGACACAAACATAATTTTTCCACCATGCTATACCTAGTCTCTAGATCATTGAGAACCTGACTAAGATAATAAATGGCTCTTTCGACGACATTCTCATCCTCTTGAGCAAGCATTCTCCCTATGGTTACATCTGATGCATAAATATATAACCTCATACTTTTATTTCTACAAGGAGGTGACATAATTGGAGGACGAACGTGATATTCTTTAATCTTGTCGAATACTTCCTGATGTTGCTGCTCCCATTCGAAACCTTTTTTTATTAGTCGAGGGAGGGGTGAAAAGGCATGAGTCATACCGCTTAAAATTGAGATAAACCTCGTCAAGAAATTTATATTTCCCATCAACGACTGTAATTCCTTCTTTGTTGATGGCGCTTTCTCCTCCATGATGACCTTGGTCTTATTTTGGTTGATTTCAATCCCCTTTATGTGAACCACAAAGCATAGAAAATCCTCTGTCTGCATGCAAAAATCGCACTTGAGAGAATTCATTTTTAAACCATGTTTTCTCTTCTTTCGAATGACTGTCGAAGATGATGGTCTATGTGACTCCTTCCTGACACGGACTTAACGACTATATCGTTAATGTAAATCTGCATAAATGTCTCAATAAAATCATGAAAAATAGAATTGATTTCTCTTTGATAACTTTCCCCTGCATTCTTTAAACCAAAAGGCATTACTACCCACTCATAGGTGCCTAAGGCTCCAGGACATTGAAATGCCATTTTTGGAACATCTTAGTCAGCAATGAAAGTCTGATTATATCTAGAATATCCTTCGAGCATACTAAGGTATTCGAAGCCTGTGGCCAAATCAACTAGCATTTCTGCCATTGGAATTAGATATTTGTCCATTAGGGTCATAATATTCAGATTTATGAAGTCAATGCAAACCCTCAAAGTCCCATTATTTTTTATAACAGGGACAATATTAGCAATCCAGTCAACATATCTGGTTGTACGAATGAACTTACACCTCAAAAGCCTTTCGATCTCTTCCTTGATCTTTGACAGGATTTCTGGCGCAAATCGCCTTGGAGTCTGCTTGATTGGCTTTTTACTAGGATTTATAGGTAGCTTCAACTCCACTAGTTCCCTGCTTAATCCATGAATCTCGTCGCAGTCCCAAAAAAAGCAGTCTTTGTACTCCTTCAATAACTGGATCACATCGACTCTGAGTTCTGGGCTAAGGTTGGTACTAATGTATGTTGGAATTTTATTCGCCGCGTCCCCCATGTCAATTTCTTCTAGAGGATCCCGCACCAGTGTTTTTATATTTGATGCTATTGGATCCTTTTAAAATCCCAAAGGCTCATCATCATATATGACATCAAGCTTCTGGCCTGCTACATCAACTGGTAACTTATCAGGTGGCTCTAGTTCAAAATCAACGCCAGCCCCCCCTAAGACACACTTTTGTTTCATTGGCTTCGACAACCATGTATTTGACTTCAGCCTTAAGCTCCGCTTTCAACATATTCTCGACTATATAAGCCGAAATCTTTTGAAAAATTATGGACTCATACATAATAATTGTCTTCGTCCCCCCCAGCAAGTTAGTTGAAGTCCTAACACCCCTTCAACTTCCTTTTCATCTCCAATGATCTCCCTATCCCATTAAAAGCCATGGGTTTGTGCAAATAGAGAGAATAAAATTCCTTATCAAAAGGCAAGTATGCAAACCTAGTTGGGCTGCAAGGTGCTATGTTTGGTAAGTTCATGTCAAAGTGACGCTTATCGACATGGTTAACCTCTACCATAAAATAACTTTGGTCAACTTCAATGTTTTCCACTATTCCGTCCTCTCGCCAATTCAAAATTCTTTGGTGGAGCCACGAGGGAACCACCTCTATGTCATGTATCCATTCACGACCCAAAAGTAAGTTATAATTGGCTTTTGATGCCATGACCATGAACAAAGTTGGCCTAGTAACATATCCAATTGTCAAGTCAACTTGAATAACCCCCATAATGTGACCAATCTTCCTTTCATAATTTTACAAGACCATGTTATGTGGCCTTAGGTCAGTATCAAACTTGCCAATCCTCTTCACCATGAATTGTGGCATTAAATTAACAACTGCTCCACCATCAACTAGAATATTGTTTACTCCAGTATTCTTAATCTTTCCTCTAATGAATAAAAGTTTCAGATTACTTCTCATTCCCTCATTCATCCTTTCGAAGAAAGCATTTTATTCTTCGACGCATCCATTTTTCATCACATAGTAAAAAACTGGCCTGTGTCGAGCCATTTATGCTTCATTAACCTCTCCAGCCTCTTCGACCTCAGTCACCTGGCTATATTCCAATGTTAACACTGAGACCATATTGCAATTGATATTCAATGAATATTCATCCCCTGAGTCGAAATCATCTGTCAGCATGTCATCATCTGTTGTTGGTTGCTTTGACAATTTCTCCTTGGATCCTTCCCCTTTAGAAGAGACGAGTTTTCTCTATACTAATTTCTTATCTTCAACTTTATCTTTATCTTGAGGTTGGTTACTACTTGATACCACCATTGCATTTTCAACCGCTTCTCTTTCAGTTTTCCTCCTTCTCTATTGTCTTCGCCACTAAGACTTTGATATAGGATTTTTTTCTTTATAATTTTTGGACCTATATGTTTGCTGCCTCGACACCTGTAACTCTTTGCGATAGAATATTAAAGATCGCCTACCAATTTCAAAACATTGCCACTTCTCTTGACCTTGGTCCCCTCTTTCAGCAGGCCTCACCCATTTATCCCTTAGGGCATCAGCAGTTGGCTTGAATATGGATGGCCTCTTTGCTGTTGTCTGCGAGGAATTCCTCTTTTGTCGAAGACGTGTTGACTTCTGGTTGCCTTCCAGTTTTCCCTGTAACATGCTATTCGAACTCTTTCCAGATTCTCATCAGCCTTCCTGTCGAACAGAAAACTGCATCTAGGGCATAACATCACTTCAGACTTCTTTTTTTTGGAAATGATGGAGGAATTCGACCAGGTTTTAGTCATTCTTAGAATAAGCAACCCTCATCTGGTCCTTATTTCTCCTGATGCTTTCTTCATCTGCTTCCATGACATCTTCTTCACTTACTTCGACCAAGTTGATCTCCAAATTAGGACCATCAGTAATCCCAACCTTCAGCAACTTGAAACTAAAGCCTTCAGTAGCCTCCACCATTTCGACTTCATGTTTGAAACCCTCAGTAGCTTCAACCATGACGCTTTCCTTACCAAGATGTTTAGTGGCCTCGATCATGTGGACATCTACAGTCTAAATATAGTGGGCATTTTCCATCTGCAGGGGATCAAAATCAACTTTCATCTGGGCTTTTCCCTTGTCTCTGAACTTTAGCCTTCCGTCCTTGATCGCATTCTGCACAAGATCCCTGAAAAGAAAGCATTATGAGGTCTTGTGTCCTAAAAAACTGTGATATTTATAAAATCCTCTTTTCTTCCATTGTTCTAACGGTGGTATCTTAGCACCAGGTGGTACTATAATTTAACCAACTTTAACTAATAAGTCAAAAATATCATCACACTTTGTTACGTCGAAAGTGTACGTTCTCTTAGGGAATTTATTGTTCTTTTCTGGTTCGATGGGATTTTTCTTGTTCGAAGGTGCAAGAACTTTACAAACATAAGGTGACCCTTAATTTAGTTTGGCCAGATCGACTTCGCCTTCATCGAAACTACTAACATCGATGTTGGCCTTTTGATCACCCTCATCCATTTCGACATATGCTACCCTCTCTTTTTTATTATTCTTACTCGGCCTATCCTTTTCGACCTTGAGGTGTTCTACTTTTCGAATCATGTCCGCCAATTGGACCATATCTCTTAAATGCTAGGTATCTAGTTTCTTCCTGATGGAATAATCCAAACCACCAGCGTCCATTTCGACCAACTCATGCTCAAAAACTTGTGTAAAATACCTTACCTTTAGCAAATGGAACCTATTCAGATAATCATCTATTGGCTCTGTAAACTTGCGTTTAATGCTAGCCAATTATTTTAGACTAATCTTTGACTGCCCCATATGAAATTGTTCATGGAACAATATCTCAAAACAGGTCCAATCATGGATGGAGTTGGCTGAGAGCGTAGTGAACCAAGTAAACACATTCTTTTTAAGGGAACTGGAGAAATATCTTATCCTTAGGTTTTCATTGTTGGCAATGTCCCAAACCTTAGTCAGATACCTTGATATATGCTCGACAGTGGACTCGTTGGTGTCACCAGAAAATTTTGTAAATTTTGGGACATTATATCCCCTGGGCAGTTCAGTCTGCAGGACATATTCAGATAATGGAGAGGTATAGTTTGGCCTGCGCAGGCTTACGTTCACTCTATTTTGTTCCATTATTCTTTCGACTATGGCAGCCAAATTATTCTCTCCTGCTAAATCGTCTTGTCGAACTCAGTGAACCACTTCATCAACGTCTTGATCATGATTGACCATGATAACCCTAGGTCGCTTGACTTCCCTAGGCACGGGTTGTTCGACAACTTTGGGTTCTCCGTGTTGGCCCTAATTAACCTCGCCAATATTCGGTGCAAGTTGCTGGGCCTGATTAATCGTTGTGTCTTCTTCCAAAGTCGCTCCTTGATTTTCCACTAGCCATGCTCTCCCCTGTTGTTCGAGAGGGTTGCTCACCATTATTATTTGGTGGGTTAACAATTCTCCTAACATTTTTCCTTTTTGGCAAAGCTTCTTTATTTCTGGCTATCCTACCACTTCTCAATCTCATGCAACAAAGTTTGAACATTCGTTTTTTGTGTATGAAAAACTAATGCAAAAAAATTTAAAACGCCTAATCACAAATATCCCACCAGGTGTGCCAATTTGTTTACCGTGGATTTTGGTAAACAACCGCTAGTCCTTCAAAATTGATACTTTGATTACTTGTAGGATCGACTAGATTGATCCTAGAACATATGTACATAGTTTTCTTAAGTTTTTTTTTGATAATGAGTATTTCTACACTAGTTCGTGAATTTAAAGTAATGCATGAATAATTTATAAAAAAATAAAGAACAACTTCGACTGCAAATATAAAGAAATGAAGAACAACTTCGATTGAAACTTAAAAGGTATAAAAATAAAATTAACGTAGATGATTTGGCATTGAATTAAAATATGGTGATTCATACGTACATTTCACTCAATAACTCTTTTCTCAATACACTTAGATACTTTGAGTAGTATGAGTTTTGTATACAATTGAACACCCTTGAATCCCGATAGGAGGACCCCTATTTATACTAAATCGACAAAAACGGTAACGAACGGTCCTCTCTCCAGAGAATGACACGTTCTGTCCTGCATGTGTTTCACCATTCACAAGCTTCCACGCGTCATTCAAGAAACAAATAAGGCTAAAAAACAGTTAATCAACCTTATCTCAAATTATTTTGTCGAAGTCATTGTCATACTAGGTCAAAAATATTCTAAGTCCTAGAATGATATCACCCTGTAGAAATGAAGACCTCTTCGCCAAATCTAGTCGAAATCTCATCAAGATTTTCTTAGTCGAACTTGACTTATCTTCTCCAAATATTTCCTTTAACGTTTCTTTGACATCTTAAATCCTTCTTAGCGTCAAAATTCCAGCTAGCACAATCACAACCATTACCAAGAATTCATAGATGTTTTCATCATATAACATCAACCTAATCGGGTTAAGGGAACCCCCATTATCCTAATGCTAACATACAAATTACAAAATAATCTCTCCCTCGTACCTCGATGATGCATAGAATTTCATCTCGAGTTCTCAATAATGGAGGAATCTCTTCATTGAACAACTTGTCTGCTAGGGTTTTTGGCCTCCATTTTCGTTTTTCTCAAAAGATACGTGTTTTCTAACCTTTTCTCTTTTCTCCCTTTTTATTCCCTAATTTCCCATGTAATTTTTTTTCTTAAATAAATATTCAGATTATTTTTATATTTTTATTATGATTACACCATCCTTCCCAATTTCCCTTACCTCACTTATTATTTATTTTTTTCTTCTAAATTTTCTAAACACCCACTTAATTCCAATATTTTTCAAATAATAATAAAAAATAATAACACTAAAATTGAGAAAAGAAACATCAACACACACAAAATTAAATTATCAAAAGAATAAAAATTTGAATAATTTTGGGACTCCCCCAATTATTGATTTTTCATCCTAAATTTTTTATCTGAGATGAACAAATATGGATAAGAGTCTTTCATGTGACTCTCCAGCTTTCAAGTCATGCTAACTTCAATGGTCCTCCCCACGCGAGCTTAACGAAAGGAATCTCCTTTCTTCTTAAATGCTTTACCTCTCAATCTTCATTTCGGAAGGGTGATGTTTCATAAATTAGGTTATCTCTTATCTGTATATCATCCGATTGAATCACATGAGACAAGTCATGATGTTGAGAGACATGGAAGACACTATGGACGTGAGTAATACTAATATCTTCCCCTTGCGTAATCGTCTCCCGAACCTGAATTTGGTTGCGACAACCGTTTTCTTCTGTCTTAAGGGTTTTATCGATATTTTCCCTTTCCTTCATTGAAATAAATAAAGTTCGGTGTCGACTCTATTCAAATCATTTTTTCACGAGCGTGTGAACGTTTCGCGAATGATCGTATTTTTTCGAGATGCGACACTAATATTATTTAAATGTTAAGTGGAGATAAGTCAATAACAAATACTTTAGTTAGGCATTAAGAAAAAACAAGGGAATTATGTCTCAAATACCTACAATTCTCGATAGAAAAGATAAAATGTGAAAAAAGTATGCATTGAATAATGAGATTGATATATATTACTACATGAAGAATTATAAGTTACAACAGTCAAATATCATAGGACAACTTACAAACTTTATCTTTACTATCAACTAACTTACTAATTTTATTTCTAATATGAACTAATTAACTAACTTTTTCTCTCTAATAATTTCAACCATGTAGAAAACTCATAGTTATCCCTTATACTATGGTAGTCCGTGAACAACATCATTCATCTATCTTGACAAACCCTCTTCTCCTGTATGTAAGAATTCCATTGACGAATACGAATATACTATTTAAGAATACCTAAGTTTTCACTCAATGGTGGTAACACATTAACGTCCCTCAAAAGGTTTAAATAAACATCAGATTCCCATAATTGGAGATTCTCCGAAAGAAAAAATTGATTTTGAGAAAAATGATCAACATGCATTACTTCCACATGATTCCCTTCCGAAGAGACGCGAACCGGTGATAGTGGTGGCAATGGTGGCGATGACCATAACATATCTTCTTGTTTACTTGGAATGTTATTATCAAAACTAAGTATTATAGAAGAGTCTGATGACGAAACGGGTTCAAAAATTATATTTGATTGAAAATAGTTTTTGCAAGTGTGATAGCCATAACACGTAGTCTTATACAATGGAGGATTCTCTTGAATTCTTTGAACATGTTTCATTGCTTCACAATGTTGATCGCTGTGTGTACACCTATAGTAACTCCTGCATGCATATGTAAGTATGATCAATTCATTTTAATTTATATAAAGTTTTAAACTTAATTTCTATTATAATGACTTTTAAATTGAATGTCATAGTTTTTTTTATTAATCTTTGTTCTAATGTGTGGATGTAAATTGAAATTATGAAATTAACGAATACCTGACGAATTTGGAATTTGCTATTGTTTTTTGTCCATATTTTCTCCATGTATGACCATCATCAATCAATATTGAGGTGGTTTTTTCCCAAGTCGGTACAGATAACCTTAATTATATCAAGACAAAACTATCCGTTAATTATCGCTGTTTTTAATCAATTATTTTCTTAATATGTAACGATGACCCCTTATATGTGTGGATGCTAAACTGTACTACATATTAAAATTATAATAGATCTACATATTGCTCAAATATAATCATGTTTAATAATATTTAAAAAAAATAGGTTATAAAAAAATATTCTTTAAAAAATATTAATTTCTCTATACTTATTTTTTTATTAAGGGAGAGATTTGGACATAGTATACAATATTTTAATGGGAAAGGGTTTTGAGATTTAATCAGAGGATGAACTAAATATTATAAGTATGATTCAAGAGCATTTTGAGAGATAATATAAATTTTTTACAATTATATTAGAAATTTTGAATTTAAAATCAATTCAAAAATATAGCATGTGCTAATTATCTTGAAGACGAGTCTTCTTTTATACCAAAACAAAAATTATAAGTATATATTAATGGTTTGAGTATTCAATCACACATGAAAGTATATATTAATGGTTTGAGTATTCAATCACACATGAATTATCCAAACTAGAGTTTGAATATCAGTATAAAAATTAGAAAAGTTTAGATTGTTTTTGAAAAATTATGCATACTTAAATTATATTAATAAAAACTAATGATATATAGTTTATAAACATATTAAACTTTTT
Organism: Lathyrus oleraceus; assembly: GCF_024323335.1. NCBI lineage: Eukaryota > Viridiplantae > Streptophyta > Magnoliopsida > Fabales > Fabaceae > Lathyrus > Lathyrus oleraceus. Next base: position 535,267,601 of record NC_066583.1, on the reverse strand, counting down.
TATGCATAAGATAAATCTTTTAAACTACATGTGATTAATTTTATTAGGGTGTTATTTAATTTTGTTTACTATAAATAGCATCATATCATTCATAAATAAATAACATGAACCTATAAATAATAAAATTATATAATTTAGGTAATGCTAACTTGTGACTTAAGAAATCATAAATTAAAAGTTTGTGTTAAAAAAATAAAAAAAATAAATTATAAATTTTTAAATAAAACACAAATTAGTATTACCATTTTGCTATATATTATAACCTAAAAATTTCACCGTGTCATCATATTGTGTGGTATGTATATCAACCTATAAATAGCAAAAGTTATATAATTTTTTTCTTTACTTTCAACTTATAGGAAGTTATATATAACATGGCCTCAAAATAGCACAAAAGTCAAATTGACACAGGCAATACCAAAAAAACAAAAGTCAATCAAAGAAAAACATAACGGAAGCAGCCAAAACTAGTTACATTAGGAAAAATCCAACATCACCAAACAAAAACGAAGCCCTAAAACAATAGTTGCACTACAAACCTATACCTAACAACACACTAGCTATAAGCCAAGCCATCAGACCCACCATTAACAGACCAAAAATAACATGGCTACACTAAAACCATATATGATATTGAAGTAGGCCATTCCTCTAGAACTGCTATTGGTTAAGATATTGGGTAGAAATTTGAAAGCAGTCAGAGAAAGAGAAGGAGTTCACAGATAACCGACCGTAAAACCAACTCCAAACCAAATTACTCTTCTCTTCCAACTATTTCACATTTGTTATCTTAACATAAAAGTGTTTCTCATTACGCACTAACCAAATAGAATAAATGAACGTGTGCCAAATCATGGTAAAAACTCTCCTAGACTTATTCTTGACCCCTAAAGATATGAAAAATTCAAATAGAGTGTTAAAGTTCCTAGGAAGAGCCACTTGAACATCTAACCACCCCAAAAATTCATACGAGTCATTATAGAACAAAGATCATGTAACAAACATGTGGGGGTCGGATTAAATCCAATCCCCAAAAAGGATGCAAGAGATGGCCTCGAGATCCACGATAACCCTCCTCTTGAATAAGCTTTATCTAAAGGGAAGCCTATCGAAAAGAACTTGCCAGGAAAAGACCACAACTTTAGCGTGAGACAAACTATCCTAAATGACGGAAAGATATGGGAACTCCTTAACTAACGGAGGGTTAGAGCCCTGACAAAGATCATGAAGGACTTGATAAGCTGACCCCACAGAGAAAATCTCATCTCTATAATGACTCCAAATTCACTTATCACTCTCCTCGCTAAATTGAACTTCTCGATGGGCAAAGAAAAAAATACGAGACCAGAGGTTCTTCCAGGATGAAGAAAGATCTTTTCCACCTAAGATTACACAAGAATATCCCATCTTCCCACCTCCTTACCTTACTAACAACCCCTTTTTGCACTTGAGAAATAGAAAAGAGAATCGACAATCTGGCTTTAAGAGGAGTTCTACCTAGCAAAGAATATTCCTAAAAAGAAGTCTGAAAACCTGTTTCCACATTCTTAACAAAATCTAAATCAAACCAATTAGGGGGATCATCCTTTTTTTAACCAAGAAGGGAAACCTCATTCCATCAGGTTGAACAGGAACGAAGACTAGAGGACCTTCCCCTTGCAAGGAGGAGACAACGGGGGTACCATACCTGACAGAAAGAATATCGAATAACATACCGGAGCCACCCGAAATAATTCTCCCTCTTCATTTGTCTAAAAGGGTAAGGTTAACCAACCAAAGATCTCTAACCCCTAAGACCCTAATCTTTTTATACTTACAAACATCAGACCGCCTCACCCAAGAGATCATATCATTCCCCTTCACCCAATCCCAAAGGAATCTTCTCTGAATCATCACCAAACTTTTACACACATTCATATGTATTTATGAAAGAAAGGAAGAAAACAAGAATAACATTAAGGATCGAGTTGAGAAGGATTACCAAACCCCATAAGCTAACAATCATATGGCTCCAAGAATGAAGTCTCTTCGAGATCAGATTAACTAGGTGTTCCAAGGTAGCAAAGGACCGAGGACTAGCTCCTACAGACAATATTAGGTACCTAAAAGGAAGAGACTCAATCTTACAATGAAGAAAACCCTCCGTTAACTCTAAGAAAGAAGGATCAACATTAATCACAATCAAGTTGCTCTTGTGAAAGTTAACCCTAAGACCCGAAGCAAGCTCGAGGTCTATCAAAATAGCTTTAATTGACCACAAATTCTTGATCGAAGGATCAGCTAAAATTAGTGTATCATCGACATATTGAAGATGCGAAACTTTCAAAGAAGGGCCAACTTGAAAGTCAGAGAAAAGACTAAGATCATAGGCTCTCTTGATCAAACAATTGAGGCCTTCTGCTACTAGTAAGAATAGGGAAGGAGTTAGGGGATCTCTTTGCTTCACACCTCTTTGAATCTTAATCTCTTATCATTAAGTCAGACTGACAAACATATAATCCAGAAAGCTCTAGCTAACTAAATCGTAAGTTTTCTCAAAGTCAACTTTAAAGATGAGACAAATCTTTTTAGAGAGTTTAGCGATTAAACATGAATAAAAAAGCACAACATACTTTTTTTAATAAGAAAGAAAGAACAATATAAAAGAAGAGAAACATGGACTACAAAAACTCTAAACCCTAAACAAGCATGAATATAGAAGGACAAATTACTTAAAGAAGAAGGAAAATAAACTCAAAGGTTTTGCACAATCAATTTATAGTAAAAAAAAAGAGAGAGGGATATGCAAATAAACAAGGAAGAGTTCATCCTTGAGAGAGTGGAAGTAGAAGGAAATGACAAAGTCGAAGGATTTAGGAAGTAAAGACACTAATTTATTTACACCTAGGGTTTTAAAAACAAAAAGAAAATTACACTTAAAGAGAAAGAGAAAATATGCTAAACTGACAAAACTTCAAATGTCATCAATAGAAAAATAGTTAGACATAGATATTAATTCTTATAGGAAAAATTGGTATTAAGACATAGATAATACTTCTTACTTTCTCTTTTTCGTTCCTTTTGGACTTTCTGTGTTGAGAGTTTTTAGTTGTTCGCAAGCTTCATCCAGATCCTCCTCCATCTTGTGGCAATTGGTTGAGAAAGAAAATTCTCTAACTGTTATAGGAACATCACTAGAGTCTTCTCTCTTGTTCAATAACAAAAGTGTATTTGTCAATGATTTAAGTACCTCTCGAACAAGATCTTGAGCAACATCTTTAGGTAACACTTTTGATGATCTTGAGTTTGACCCTTTGATTTGTTTAATAATATTAGACTTATCTTCAAAAGTAAGTACTTCTAGTAATTGATTTGCCATGTCACGTCCTCTAATAAGCTCTTCTTCCATTGCCTTTTTGCCATTTGTAGGAAACCAACCAAGATTCTCCATTCTTTTTTGGTAGTGAAAATTTGATAACACTTTGCTAAAACTATAACTAGATTTAATATTGGATATGAGAGATATTAGAGAGAGTTACACGTCCTTTTATTCAACTCGGTTCTTCCCCACTTGCAAATTGAAAAATAGTTCCCATTTGAGATTAAATTGACCAAAGTTATCCATTTCATACACCTCAAAGTTGTGTGTGGAGGTTAAACAATATATGAACTTTCCACGTAAAATAAGTGTGTGTCGTAAGAAATTATTGAAGCAAATTGTTTTCAACGTAACACTATTATTAATTCAAATTCAAAGAACTTTCATTATTTTGAAATTTCGTAGACCTCACAAAAATAATTTAAGTTTACTACATGCCTCTTTAAATATATTACTTTCATGAGAAACTTTTGCACTAAAAGTCTTTCTAATTTTTTCTATGAAACCCAAAAAAAAAAAACCACTTAAGTATCATTCTTATTTCTTAGTAATTGTTTAAAATGGGATTGTAGGAGTGAGCTCATCATGCTAGAATCATACTGCTTAGAACACAGTTTTATAATTATACCTAGAAGACAATACTACCCTTATTCATGTTGGGATTTTTTATAGACGCTATGTGTTTTCCATGTTTAATGAAACTAGTTAAGGGCAATTTGGGATATGTATATATGCATGCACAGACAAATGCCAGATTGTTAAATGATTCTTAATTTTATATTCTCTTTCTGTTTGGTTATTCTTGTAATAATGCCATTTCTATTACTATCATTTGTTGTTGGGTTAACACATAATTTATATTCCAGGACGACCATACCATTTTTTTTTAAATTTCTGCTTCCTGCTCAAGTTAAGATATTTTACCAGTTCTTTTTATCTATGAAAAAAATAATACCGGTTTTTGGATGTATCCATAAAGAAGGGGAAAGTTCAATTGTTGAATAGTTGATAGTTGAAGATAGTCTTAGAAAATTATTTAGAAAGAACTATAACATTGATTTTTTGGGTGATGATTTACAAAATATCAATTGCCTATGTATATGCTGAAGTCACTAACCTCTCAATCTCAATGGTGATGAATGTTTCTACATTATTTTAGTTCTTTCCGAATGTTTCATGATAGATTAGTATCATGATAGTTCTAGGTTATTCTATCATTTCCATATACTTTTAGTTTTAAGTTATTATGCCATTTTCATATATATTATAGTTCTAGACTCTTTTGTCATTTTCATACACATTATATTTAAGAATATACTAGAAATTTGTAGCAATTTCAACACTCCTTCTTGATGCAAATTTTTGTGACTCCAAACGTAGCTCGTAGCTCTTCAAATTTTGATCTCGGCAACGCCTTCGTGAATATGTTTGTAATTTGATCTTCTGTTATGCAGTAGTCGAATTTTATCTCTTTAGTTGCTTTAACTTCTCTGATAAAGTGATACTTGATTGCTATGTATTTTGTTTTGTTGTGATGCACTAGATAGTAGTAGGCTCATCTTGTTTTTCTCCCATGTCTTCAAGCATCCGTCGAAGGCATATAGTTTGACTCGTTGCTTCAACAAGAGGCACATACTCTACTTATGTTGTTGATTTACTACTACAAATACTACATTTCATGACAAAGTTTTTGTTAGACAATAAGTCTAGATTTAGAGGGGGTGAATAGATCTCAAGTTAAAAAAAATTTCAAAAATTTGACTTAGAAAAATTTATGGCACGGAAGTAAGTTTCAAATATTTCCCAAATTAAAAATCGTCTAACCAAACCTACTATTGAATAGCCCGAATATGCGTAAAGGTATCAATGTTATGATAATAATTCATAAGTCAATCAACAATAATTAAATACAAATAATTGAATACTCTACAATAGTAAAAGTCCATCTCCAATGATATCCACACACAAAAAACTAAGTCAAACAATTTGTCGAACACTTGATGTACAAAAAACAAAGTTTGGAATTTTATATGGTGTTTGTTGTTCTAAGAAATTGAATCACAACCAAATGGTTAGTGATCAATACAACAAACACAAGATTCAAAATGTAATGAAAATTATAATCTAAACTATATTGATCTGGTGATCAAAGCAATTGACAATTTGCGAATCTAAAAATAAAAGAGATAGATAGATAGATAGAGAGAGAGAGTAAACAAGGATATGTTTAGGCAGTTCCTCAATCGACCTCGCTATGGATACGTCTGTCCTCAATTCGAATTGAAATTGAGATATTATTATAATAAATCTTACATTGCAAATGTATCTATACAAGAAATGAGAGATCAAATCCCACAAACCCTAAATTTGTTCTTGACTCTATCACCTCCAAAAACCTTGATCAAAGATTTATCAAGACACCAACAATGTCTCTTTAATTCACATTTTGTTGCTACTTCCTTGCACGACCTCCTTGTCTCAAAGCTTTCACCCGGTAGAATTACCCCCAAGCACACACTTGTTGAACCCACGATTTGTCAACATGATCCACCGTTTCACGCTACTCCATTGCACGAAACACCTAGTCCCAAGACTTTCTCTCGATCGGATCCGAATTGCACAATCTTGTCCAAAACCTTCAAACCCTAAAGATCTTGAAGGAAAACCCCACCTCAATTTTTTTATTTAAATATTCTCGGTACAACAAACCTAATTGGATGTTATCAATCCTAATCTAGATGACACCTAATAAAAATATAATTATATGTAGTTTGATTGTGTGTATGCATAGATTGAATTGAAGATGATGAGATGCTTTTAAATCCTGGATTCATGTAGGTTTTACTCACTCTAGAAACATTACTAGAGAATGATGCATGTATGAAGTTTATATATTCATGGGTGAATGAGAGAGAAAGGAATGCGATGAACTTTGAGAAAATATGAAAATATGCAAAAAAAATCATCATATAGCTCGACCTGTTGAAGTCATGTGTCAACGTGTAAGAGGCATAGGTTGACCTGTTGAAGGTCATTTGTCGACCTATCAATGTCATGTGCCTCATATGTGCCGACCTTTGGAGTCAACACATGAAACAAAAGCTACATGATTTAATATTATAGTATATATGCCGACCTATGACACGAATGTGTCGACCTATAGTCTGAAAACTTTCACTATAGGTCGACTTGTCTTGGAATGTGTCGACATGTCCTATAATATTCTTATGAAACTTGATTTTTCATGCATGTTTAATGCATGAAACCTTTTCAAAGATGTTTCCAAAGACTTGTATGTTTCCTAATGCTGAAGTGCACATAGAGAATAGCAGAACATCGTCCAATGTACATAAATGCTAAAGAATACTAGTTTTAACATCATACAAACCACTCATAATGGAACTTAACGGAAGATGCATTCACATACTCCCCCTTTTTTATGACGGCAAAACTTGAGACGACGCGTAAGTAATGAATAACTTCTCCCTCTGAATATATGCATTCCCAAAGTTCATCTTGCTTCTTCTCCTCATTTGACAACATAAAAAAGAAATGAAGCAAATTTTAAATCACACATAAACAAATATGAAACACACAGAGGCGAAATGCAAAGATAAGAGAAACAATACGATAGCACTCACAGAGAATGATTTTCATATTGAATAAGAATGCCTAAACATAAATAAAAGCAAAGAAGGCAAGAATAGAATATAATTGCTACATCAAGTGCTTTAAAATAAACAAAAAACAAGTATAAATAATGAAGGATACAAAGTGAACACAAAATACTTGACATGCTACAAAAGCGAAACGATTATGTGATATATTCCTTTGATGCTTCCGAAATGTTGCCCACGCATTTTCTCAAGCAAGAAGATAAAAAAGTACCCCCGCACGAACCAAAAACAGGGATGAAAACATAACAATAACACACAATCAATAATATTGCTAACGATGTAACATATTTAACCATAATTCATGAGAGAAATAGATAACAAACCGACACACCAATCACTTTATTTCACGGGAAATGAAGATAGTCTAAAGTCACTATAAGCATATAAATTGACATACATCAATTGGACATTTTTGGAAGTGAACATACATGAACTATCTAATACGTCAAGAACACAATTATATGGACCATAAACAACATGCAAAAGGAAAAGCTTACATAAAAAACCAAAATCTTAGCCCAAACCTTTCATCAAACACCTGGTGTGCATACCTTTGGTTCAATTTTATTTATGGTTTAAAATATTTTTAAGTCCAAGAGTGATGCTAATGGTAAAAGTAAGGTTACTACCTCTAATACTGCTGCTGAAAATCCATTCACTTTGGTTTCCAAGAAGTATGTCAAGGATTTTGAGTTAAAGCATAAAAACCATCTTGTAGTGAAACAATTTGCGTGGAAGCATGTTACTGTTGGTTGTTTGGATATACCTGGTGTTGTTAAGCTCATTGAGCATCAAAAAATTTACTATTTCCTTCAACTTACTTAGGATTACAATGAGGATCTTATTCTTGTATTATACTCTGATCTACATGATGAACAAGGTTCTTGCTTCAAGTTTTTGATAGGTAACAAAGTTTATCAATTTACGAATGATTTGTGGAAAACTTTGTTTGGATTACCGTGGGTGATGCTGATGAGGCTGACGAGGTTGATCCGTTGGTAACGGATCTTTACACTCACGTAGATTTTAGTTAGAATTTTCATTAGAATGAGATACTCAAGGCTCCTCGTGTCGAGGACTGTTATGATCGACTACCATCGACTATTTAAAGAATTCTGCTATGGGTGGTGTCTCATATCTTGCGACCAAAGAATGACGGGTTTTCTAGAATTGGCCTCACTACTTTGTATCTTGTATGTTCTTTATCAAAAAATGAAACAGGGGCACTTATTTCTACTATCCCTCTATGATTGCTAAGATTCTAAACTACTTCGACATTGGTTTGCCGAATCTCACCTACAAATCTCCTGGTTCTTCTCAAGAATTTTCTCACCGTACCCTAGTTAACATGAACTATATTTGGGATGTAAATTATTGTGTGTACTATCTATGCTTAAGTAAGCATGGCAGGAAGGTGTACAACGTTGATGATCCTATTGAGTGTAGTGATGACGCAACTGAAGCTCCCATGAATGATGAGCAACCTATGGGGGTTCATCATAATGTTATAGAAGGAGATGATGTAATGCATGATTCTCCTAGTGGTGATGATCATGGTGCAGGTTTTGGTACTAACTATCCTGATGCTACCTTTATTATGACTATGCTTCAGGATATGCATCTGAAACAAGATGAGAAATATGATGAGGAGTGTAAGTGACGAGATTCCTTTGAAGGTGCACAAATGGAGAAGCTCCGTATGATGCCTCAACATATGTCTACTCATGATTCCAACTTTGAGGCATTTGCTTCATACGTGACTGAGGCATTGGTGTCCTTACACACTGACATGAACGCAAATCATGAAGTCATTTTGGCTAAGATCAATCACATTATTTCTGCACAAGAAAGATGAATCTCATTGGTATGAGTGTTTCTACAGGGAGATATGTGAGCTTATAGATTCTCAATACCGCAATGAAGGACAAGGCTGGAAAATAGGTGCACCAAAAGGACATGGCAGAAGATATATTGGTGTTTAAATGATGGGTTGTGAGGTTGGTCTGGTGGTATCTGTTTATGTTTGGTGTCTTTGCGATGTTATGCATTTTGTTAATTCATGTTTAGTATCTTTATGCATGTGTCATTTAGATTATCGTTTGTTTGGCTCTTGGTTTATATATTAACAATGGCTATTTAATTGTTTGGATTCAGACAATGGTTATTGTATTAAGTACTTATGGTCGTTGTTATTATTTTGTTGTTTATTTAGTCTGTGTGTTATTATATATGTTATATACCTGTGAGCATATTTCTTGTCTTTGCAAATTTCTTTTGTATTCTTTACTATGTATATGCGATTCTTCTTATTGTGTGCTTGGTCTCTTTTTGATGTTGTCAAAGAGGGAAAAGTATGATGTGCACATTCAGGGGGAGCTTTCCACGAACAAGAACGCATTGCCTCAAGTTTTTCCATCATAAAAAAGGGGGAGTATGTGAGTGCATTCTTCCGTTTAGATATATTTTGAATGATGTCAAAACTAGGAAGTAGAATTTATGTACATTGGACGGTATCATCCGAGTCTAGCTATGCATTTTAGCTTTCATGCATTAGGAAACTTGATAACATTGTTGTAAATATTCTAGAAAACATTTGTGCATCAAAATAGTGTGTTGTGCATGAGAAACTTATTTAAACTGAAAAATCCTCATTATAGGTCGACAGATACGACTACAGGTCGACCTATAGATGAATTTTTAAAACTTCAGGTCGACACATAGATGGTATAGGTCGACACGTACGTTGCAGTATTAAAGCCTACAACTTTTGTCTCATGTGACGAGTCTTCAGGTCGACCTATGGGCAACACAAAACCTTACATGTCAATACATGCTTCCAACAGGTCGACACATGACTTGAATAGGTCGACACATGATTCGTATAGGTCAACCTATTGGTTAAAGATTTTGAAAAATTGCATTTGTTTTCATTCCATTTGCATTCCTTTTGCTTTTTATGAGTCTCACATATATAAATACATGATACATGCATCTTTCTCTAGGAAGGTTTCTAGAGTGAGTAAAACCTACATGAATCCAGGATTTCAAAGCATCTCATCATCTTCAATTCAATCTATGCATACACCCAATCAAACTACACATAATCATTTTTTGATTGGGCGCCATCTAGATTAGGATTGATAACGTCCAATTAGGTTTGGTGTACCAAGAATATTGGGTTGAGATCTTTGAGGGATTCAAATAAGAAAACCGGTTTGGGGTTTTCCTTCAAGATCTTTAGGGTTTGAAGGTTTTTGTCAAGATTGTGAAATTCGGATCTGATCAAATGAAAGCCTTGAGACTAGGTGGGTCGGTAAGGAATGCAAACTCTATCTATCTATCTATCTATCTATCTATCTATCTATCTATCTATCTATCTATCTATCTATCTATCTATCTATCTATCTATCTATCTATCTATCTATCTATCTATCTATCTATCTATCTATCTATCTATCTATCTATTTTATTTTTTGGTTCACAAAATTTTAATTACTTTGATCTTTTGATCAACATTGTTTGGATAATAACTTTTGAATTCTTTGTTAAATTATTTTGTTGTAGTAATCACTTACCATTTGGAAGTTATTGGTTTTTAAGAACTACAAACACTATACTAATATCCAAACTTTGTTGATTGTACACAAAATGTTTGACGAGTTGTGTCAACTAGTCTTTAGTGTGTTGTTGTCATTGAAGATATATCGTTTCTATAGTAGAGTATTCAATTTAATGCTTGAAGTATTGATAAATCAAATTTTGAATTATTATCATACCATTGATACTCATACGCGTGTTCAAGCTTTTCAATATAAGGTTCAGTTAGACGATTTTAGATTCGAGAAATAATTTAAACTTGCTTCCGCGCCATAAAATTTTCTAAATCAAAGTTTTGAATAAATTTTTAATTTGGGACCTATTCACCCCCCACTAGATCTTGGTCTATCGTCTAACAGATAAGTCCCGATAAGTCGAAAATCTACAAGATGACTTAGGCAAAAATTAGGGTATCCCGCTAGACTGACAACTTAAAAGAAACAGTCCAGGAAAAAGTTAGGGATAAGAAGAAAATCGAGAAGAAGAATCACCAAAATGACTAAACAAAAGAAAGAACAAGAACAAACTTGTATGACTCCCCTAGAAAAATAGGTGACTTCCACATCAAGCAAAAACGTCATGGGTTCTCGAACCATTGCATCTTCACCTTCAATAACCTCTTGGAAGTTGAATTCTTGTGTCGAATTAGCTGAACATAGGACTAGAGATCATCATGAAGAAGGGTAGGTTAATTTTTTTTTATCCTTATACCCTTTTGTTTGAAAAATTGTGAACTAGGCCATGTTACAACATTCAAAAGCCCTAATTGAAGCAATGTTTATTTTGAAAGCATACTCAACAAAGTTACGTTAACCATACTCCTAAGATATTTGCTAGTCATCTGTATAGGTATAAATTTCCTGTATCATCTCTCACACTTTGAATAAACTAGTGACCATTCATTATATATCATATTACTTCAATAATGACGTTGATTTAAAAACTTGCATAGGCATTGCATTAAAATTACCATTTTTAGTAAACAATTTTATCTATAATTTAGTGCTTAACATCACGAAAGTTTTAATCAGCGAGGAATTCGATTATTCGTAGATTACCTAAGCTAGGGCAAACCATCTAAGGACCCTGTTGACCAGGTGGAAGCAGTCAAAAGACATTGTGGCCAAGGCCAAATCCCTCAAAAGATAAGTCAGCCTAAGGAAAATCATTTTAAGATTGAGTCAATCTGGGATAATCACTTCAAGGCTCAGTAAATCCCTTAAAGAATCGATTAATCAGGGGCATCCTGCTTCAAGGATTAAGATTCATATACTAGGGCAAGCCATCTCCAAATTATATTATGGTAAGACTACTTCCAAACGTCCTCTTAAGGGAAAATCTCTCCAAAGACCCATAGAATGGGGAAAGGTAGGCTTGAAACGGAAGAGTCATATCCATATCTTCAACATGCTCAAGCAAAATTCTACCATACATAGGTAACTATCAAGTTCAAAATGAGTGTCGGGGAATTATGCAAGCACAACATCTTCATGACGAGAAGCTTGTTGCAAGAACCTTTCTTGGTCTTAACCGTTCAAACAGCCAGAGCAGCCTCATGTATTGGAACCAATCATGTTTGCATGCACTAACATTACTCTTTCATAAGATCATGCATTTCATCTTATGCATTATGGCGTGACCCATATATCCAAAAAATCCAACCTTGTTTGGTACCTCAAATTCTAGTTCTCGTCTGGCAGTCACTTTTCAAATCCAGTTCGCGTCTAGAAGTTAATATTGGAATCCAGTTCTCGTCTGGTAGCCAGCTCTTGTCTGGTAGTATAGTTTTCAAAACCAGTTCTCGTCTAGTAGTCAGCCCAGTTTTCATCTAGCAGCTTAATTCGTAAGTTAGTTCTCGTATGACATCCTTTCACCAGTTCCTGTCTGGTAGCCTAAATCAAATCCAGTTTGCGTCTGGTAGTCAATTCTTGTCTGACGGTTAAATCAAATCCAATTCTCGTCTAGAAGTTGAGGTTCCAAATTCAGTTCACATTTGGTAGCGTATCTTTTTAACCAATTTTCGTCCCGTATCCCCTATTAAAGTCAGTTCTCATTCAATTGTCATTTTCACCATTTCCCGTATGGTAGTCCTTTTTCAAAGCCAGTTCTCGTATGGCAGTTCAACTTTGAATTCCAAATTTTATTTGGCGACATCAAATATCTTGTCCATGCATTGATCAATCATCGCATGAACCACCATTATGCATTAATCACATCGTTTCACTCAAGCATATCATGCAACACATAAGCATATTGCACATCATGCGTAAGACATACACACATAAATCTCAGATAGGGTTCAGTGACCTCAAGATGAATTCTTATGCAATCCCCATCAAAATCCAGATTCCATAGTTATTATTAAGAGTAAACTTAGTTATTTCCTTTAATACAAGTTGCAAAAGTTGCTTTCAAAAAGAAGTTCTTCCCTAGCACAACGACTGATATTTCCCTAAGTAAACTCTAGTGTCAATGGAATTTCTTCCTGGTTTCCCCAGTAAATATTTCCCCATAGAGTTTCTAGTGGAAATTTCTCCAGCAAAGTTTCATGAGCTTCTCAGGCGATTCTCATTTCAGCAGGATTCCTTAGAAAGGTATCCCCAACATCATTATCCTCAGCAAGTCTCTTCAAAGTAGTTATCTAAGATAGACATCTCTTCACTAGGCTATCTCAATTAACAATCTCCCCACCAAGTCCAATGGGAAAGAGTTTCCCAATATACAAGGTCCACTGAATATTCTCATTACATCTCCAGTAATTCTCCTGGGCGCGTATCCCTAGAGAGTCTTTTGTACATCCCCAACAGATTTGCTTATAGCCAAGAGTAGCTGGATGCAATAGTTTTCAACCAAGAGTAGTTAGATGTGATAATTTTAGCCAAGAGCAGCTTGATACATTGTTTGCATATATCTGTCTTTAGCCAAGAGCAGTTGAATATGATGTTGTAAGACCCCAATTTTGACCCTAAGATCCCTCATGCTATCTCATCATATGCATTAGTATTGGGATCACAACTTGGCATCCTCCTTACCCCTCATTCATTGGGTTTGCATTGGGAGAGATCACCAAGCATCATGTGATTGTCTCATACTTTGTACTTTATTATTCTTTACTAACCAAAATACCAAAAATATGTCTTTGTATAACTAACTCTTTTGTAGGTAGGGCATGTGCTCACCTTTGATCTATCAAGCTCACATCTAGGGTTTAAGACCCTCCTTGCAAAGAGATCAATCAAGATTGGTTTTTACTATGGCTCTAAGCATCATATATGAATACCCATGGTTTTCACATGTTACTTTGATCAAGAATTCATCAAGAGTTTGGAGTTGGTTTGCCTTGGAAACCCTAATTCATCTGGGTATCTTGTGTAACTTCTTCAACAAGCTTCTTCACCAATTGATCAAATATTTTAAGGGGTACTTCAAATTTAATAATATTATGCATATATGATCCTCTATGAGTCCCAAAAGTCAAGAGAATTGCAAGTTAGCAAGTTGGTTAATGGTGTTTGACCAGAGGAATTCATCTGATCAAAACCGAGGTTCCCTAGACCCTATCTCCTATAATTTGTATCATATGAAAATGATTCCAAGAGAAACGTTACTATAAATTACATTCCAAACATTCATGTTGAGGTCTAGATCTAGTTTTGCATGTAAAGCCATTTTTTATAATGAAAGATTATAGGTCATTTTGTTTAAACCCTAATTTGGAGGTCAATTTCCCAAGGCCATAACTTTCTCAATTTTTATGAGATGAAAGATTTCAAAGTTTCATAGTTAAATTTAAGGTGTCTACTTAAACTTTGATGTTTGGAGGAAGATCTAATTCAACTTTTATGAGCATGTGATATGAGGATACATTATAGGTCATTTTGGACCAATGTCATTGAATAAGTGATTTTCCTCAAGTTCAAAAATGCACAACTCCTTCATATTAAATCCAAATGAGGTCAAGTATGTGACCATTTTTAAGTACTTTGAGAGAGCTACAACTTTGGTGAAGGAACTTTTCTCATTTGAAGCTCACATAAAATGTTAGTCAAGGTGGAATAAGTGAACATATGGCTTGACACTTAGAATTTTTTTTGACATGTTTGATTTTCCCAACTTCCACCTCAAAATTCATCATGATAAAAGATTCAAATGAAAAAGTGTCCAACATGAAAGTTGTTCCTCTTGATCTAACCTTTCCAAAAAGTCTAATTTCATCCATTTTGGATAAGATTTGAATGGGCTGCACATGGCTTGAACATTGCATCATCATTTGGCAAGATTGAACTTCAAACTTCTATGCACATTTGCCTAGCATTCCAACATGATCTCAGACCTGTTTGTATTCAATTATGGACCAAATGACATGATTTCATGGGCATGTACACGACCATGCACTCATGCATCACTCATTGCTATTTTTGGATTCCATGTTCAAGTGTGCAAATATCAATTGAATTGGCTATAAATAGAGACCTTCTAGGCTCAGAATAAAGGACACTGCGCGCCAACTTTGAATCCACACCTTCAAACTCTTCCATTTCAGAGGACAACCTTAAGAATTTCCATTGGATATTGAGTTTGAATCTCATTGTTTTGAGATTCAAAACTCCAAGGATCCAAAGCCTTTTGATCATTATATTCTACTTATTCAAGCATCCTGAGCAAGATCAACATAAGCAAGAGCAAGAACAATTGAATCTAGACCTACATTGAAGGTATTTTTCAGAAATTTTCATCTCTTTGATTCTCACTTAATTCTCCATAATTCTCTTGGATCTTTGGTTTTCCGAAGTCCTACAAATGTAGGCAACACGATTGAGTTGCTTTGAGGTTAAATCGAAGCAACTCAGATCGTGCACCTCAAATTTCAACTCCTTGTATCTCTCAATATACTTGGAGTTAGGATAAATTGAGGCCAAATTCGAGCTCAGTGCCATTTTTACTTTAAAATCACGTCCTTCTTTTAAATTTTGGTGATGGTTGTGACTGAACCAGTCCGACGAGGTTCGCTGGAGAAGGAGAGCGGAGCTTTGGCTCCGGTGGTGAGTTGACAGTCCTCAGAACCATAGGATCCATTTGATTTAATCTAATCTCGCGCGTTGTTTTAAATGACCGTTTGTGTGGCGCGCTGACTCAAGACCATGGTAGATTGCATGCTGGTGGCCACTTGATCTGCCACCTCAATTAATGAGGGAGATCAAGTGGTCCACGTTTTTTTTTCTTCTGATTATTTGATTTTCATTTTATTTGTTCTATTTTCATTAATTCGTACTAATTTTAATATTGATCCAAAAAATACGAGAGTTTCACCAATTTTTTTAAAATAAATTCCTCTTTTATTTTTTGAATTAAAATTATTTTTTGGATCATTATTAATATTTTTTATGATTTAATTGATTTGGTAAATATTTTTAATTGTTTAAAAATATTTTTAAGTTTCCAAAAGTTATTAATTTTTCCCCTAAGGTCCTTTGACCTTGTTTGACCTATGATAAATCTCATGGCCATTTCTTTGGTGTTTTGATGAGGTTTTAGGAATTTGACAAACCATAATTTAATTTAATGCATTATTTAATTGATTTTAATTGTTTAATTGCAAAATAAATTGTGTTGAGCATTTGGTATTGACTTGTTGATTTTGACTTGTGTTGTTGGGCCTTGGTCAAGGTCGATTTGACTCTATTGAGTTAAAATCATTGGATTTAGGGGATTGATGAAATGTACATTTCATCTTCCAAAATGAATGAATGATTTTAATTTGATAAAAGTCTTCCTTTGACCAATTTGTATTGATTCCATTTTCCCTCCCTCTTCATCTCAATCCCATTCTCTTCTCATTCATTTCATGGACCTGTGATATATCCATATCCTAAGGCTAGTTGATTGTAAAATCAACATAAGTGTAGATGAGATTAGGTCTACCCCTTTTGCATATTCTTTTTAAGTGTGGTATGTTTTAGGAGCATGGTTCATAATACCATGTCTCTAACATGCATTAACACTAAAATTCTTATTGCTCGGCCTCAAATAGTTGTGACTTCTACATAAGTCCAATTATGATTACTTAACATAACGCTAAATTGTTGACACAAAAGGCATAACATTCTAGTAAGTGAGATTGTAAGTGTCCCCTCTTTCATGGTATTGTATGGAAACTTTGAATTTTTTCCTTGCTTTGGAAGATGTATTGGTTCAAGGATCCATGCTTGTGATAAGTGGGTTAAGTGTTCTCCAAAGAATGACTTAAACAAAACAAAAACAAAAACAATACTAACTTTTAATCAACTAACAACTAACATTTAATTTTAAGCCATTTACTTTTATGCACTTTAATTTTAAGTCTTTATTCATTTGTCATTATCCATACCATTCAATTTGTTTACTTTAATGCTATTTTCACTTTGCTCACTTGAGCCATACTTTGTGAATATATTTGTTTGTATATACTTGTTTGTGTTTGTGGTTTTTTGACCTTAATGTACATAATAAGAACAAAAAACCCTAAAAGACATTTTGTGTTGACTGTTGGTTTGCTATGAGACATTGGACTTAGAATTAGGCAACACTCCTTATGCAAAAGGACTTGGCCAATGCCAACTTTTATGAAACCAAGTGCTTGTGAAGTGAACTTTCATCTGATACAATATTGAAGATCCATTTGAGTTCATCTGCAAGATGATCATATTGAAGCTGTTATTTTAAACCCGTGTCTAATGCCTATCTTTGAAGTCATCTGATACATGGGGAATTATGAAGAAGATCATGGAGTTGCTAAGCTCGGATGTGGCTATCTTTATTTGATGCCTTGCTCTTCATCTTGCTATTTGTGTATTGATATTGCTTGATTCTAAAGTCCAAGAGAAATTTGGGTTTCTATATGACATTCTTGTCTATTGGATTGCAGCCCATTGGTCGGATCTTTTCAACTCTTAAATTTTAAATTTGTGCTTAGGTTTAGTCTCTTCATCTCCTCCCCACTTCTTTAATTTCAAATATCTCCCTCCTTTTAAAATCTTCTTTGCTTGTGTTTTCTAAACTTTGACCATATTGTTAGACTATGGCACGGATCTAGAAGGGGGGGGGGGGGGGGGGGGGTTGAATAGATCCCAATTAAAAATTGAGTCGGCGCTACCAATTAAAATTGGTTTTGAAAATTTGTTTTAAGTGCAGAAGCGGCCGACGAAAATCTAGTCTAAAACGAACGGTTATTGGAAAACCAGATATGCGTCTAGCCTATGGATTAGTGATAATGTAGAATAAGAATCACTACACTAGTCACACTATCAATGATTTATTTCACTTGCTAGGATTCCTAGTTCCAATGATTCAAAGAGCAAACCAAACTAGATACACAACTAAGATAATTTTGGTTTAGGCAAATTATCAAACACTTGGTGTGTAAAAACACTCCAAGTGATATTTATGTTAAGTAAGTGATTCCAATTAGTCTAGTACAATATCTTATTGTACTTGGGATTCAAAAACAGAGTTTTAACTTCTTACTCAATTAATATCAAGGTTTGATAAAAGTGCTTATACAAAAATCACTTATTGTTAAGCTAAAAACAAATATGCTGAAAAATAGAGAAGACAAAGATTTGATGAGGCAGTTCCCCTGTCGTCCTCGCTTCGGGGTACGTCTGCCCTCAATTCTAAAACTAGAATCGAGATTGATTTAATAGATATCACCTGTTGAGTATAACAATTTATACAAGGATTGACAAGCAAATATACAATAGAATTCTCAAGACGTTGAATGTTGCTTCCACTCCTTGTTCCTTGATTCAGGGTGAATCAAGTCCTTCGATTGTTGTTGATAGACCTCCGATTCCAGCCCCTTTGTTGAATAACTCTCAGTTCTTCAAACCCTCGGCCCAGCTGATCTCAACTACAACAAATCGAACCCGAAATCTTCCCTTCAATATCACTGAATCTGCTACTAGATTGATGAAGACTTCCTCTTCTCAATCACCTTCGCTCAGCTTAAAATTGATGAAGAATTCGTCCAAAACCCCCCAAAATCAAACCAGTCTTGGAGGACAAAACCCTAAAGGTTTTATTCAAGAAAAAACCGGTCGCAAGCTTCAACCCGAACCGGATTCCCCAATCTCGGCTTCGAACGTTATCACCTTTAACCAATCACAAAGCACTTCAAAAATGGTTGTGTGTAATTGATGTGTTGTGAGATGTTGAAGATGAAGATGAAGAATCTTGGACACCTATTTCACTTTTTCTTGTTCTTTGTACACTTGAATCAATTTGTTAAAATGTTATATGATACAAGTAACTAAACTTCTATTTATAGTAACAAACCAACCAACCCACTTAACAGCTTTTCAAACAAATTGGGAATTACTTAAAAACTGTGTTTGCGCACGAACGGTCGACCATAGCAGGTCTATGCGTCGACGCATAGCCTGCAGTTTTGGACAATCTGAAAAACACATCAGTATGCGTCGACCATAGGTCGGCGTGCACTGACCCGTGGTTCATGCGCCGACCCTGCGGTCGACTCAAGCCTTCATGCGCTGACCCGTGAGGAAATGCACTATGTTATACGCCGACCCTGCGGTCGACTCAAACCCTGGAAATCTGCAAATATTCAGATTTTTGTGGTTTTCATGCATTTTGTCATGACCATATTTTATCCACATATGTTGTATGAGATATAACAGTTTAGATGAGCATAGAAAAGAATATGATAAGTGATATGTTGCATTTGTTTTGTAGAGGTGGAATCGACAATGCCGATTCATCCATGGTGGTAATTTGTCATCATCAAAACCTATGATCGTATGTTGTATGATAGTTTACCCTTACATACTCCCCCTTTTTGATGATGACAACCTGTGTGAAACCAAAGAAAAAACAACATGCCAATATTTACACACACTCCCCCTTTCTTTTGTAATCTAAGGTTGGCTGTAAAACAAACTGTTAATTGGTGTGAATATCTTGGCTTGGCTTTGGTTTGGCTTGGCTTTGGTTTGGTACATGCTCTTCTCCCCCTTTGACAACATCAAAAAGAGAAAGAGAACTATTATCCAACATAACATGATATTCAACAGGAGATAACGAATCATATAACAATACCACACCAAATATTATTATTGAACAAATTGAAAATGAGATAACATTAAACTAGATTAACAAACAAGCATAACAGATAATAAGTTCAGTCAAACAACAAAAGTACAGATGCACATGCAGTTTTATGCCCTAATAGCCTCGTCCTCGACCGTAACAAACATCCGGGTTTCTGTCAGGATCTGCCAAAGAAGTCATTTGGTCAGCAACACTACTTAGATACTTGAGGCCCACATCGACAGACCGCTCTTGTCGTTCAAATGTTTCGGTGAATGCTGTGAGTTTGTAGAAGGCATGTTGCCTCACAACTCCTCTTTGACCAATGTCGTTGTTGAGGGTGTCGACAAGAGCCGGTGGAACTAATGAGACAGCGGTAATGGGTAGGGAGGCAGAGGATGATCCCCTTGATCTCTTACCGATAGGTTTGCGGGATGAGGAAGCCATTGGTAATGATTCTGAAGCTTTTTGTAAAGGTAGAGAGTGAAGCTTGGTGTAAGATTTTGAGAATGATTTGCAAGAAGGAGGTTTGCCCTTTTTATAGATGAAGATTTAGGGTTTTGGGAAGAGGAGAGGCCAAGAGACAATAGGCACTAGGTAGATGCAACTCACAATGTAGTGGGTTGAATGCACACTTAATGAGAATTTGAAATGTAAATGCATGGGAAGTTTAAACGTTTTATGCAGAGAAAAACTGATTTTTTTTCGCGCGATGCGTCGACCATACCCTCTGCATGCGTCGACGCATACTGTTTGAATTTTTTGAAGAAAGAAAATTTTTAAGGTATGCGTCGACCATTGCCCTGTTATGGTCGACTCATATAGGCAAATTTTGCAGATTTTCACTGTTATGCACATATGCTCACATGTTTGATGCATAAATAGAATGCCACACAACATTAACCATCCAAACAAATATGGTATAAGAAACAAGTCATATATATACACAATATTATCAAGTAATACAACTATTTAACCATGAAGATTGGGAGAGAGAGAGAAGGGTAAAGGAACAATATCACCTCGATGCCGGAATAACTTGATGAACAATATACTTGTGTTTGCAACAACATTAACTTGTTAGAAGTACAAGATTATAGTTTTAAATGAAATAAGATAAAGCAAGCAATTTATAACGCCCGTTCCGAAATGTCGAGAAAACCAAGTTCTCGGCGAATATGAAAGAAAGGCTCAGTAGCTAGCGGCTTTGTGAAAATGTCCGCTAGTTGATTTTTAGTGTTAACATGTTCAAATATAACATCACCTTTCTCTACATGATCCCGAAGAAAATGGTGTCGAATTTCGATATGTTTCGTGCGAGAATGCAACACAGGATTTTTGGTAAGATTAATGGCACTTGTATTGTCACAGAAAATGGGAATACGTTCGAGTTTGAGATTAAAATCCAATAATTGTTGCTTAACCCATAGGATTTGAGCACAACAACTACCGGCGACAACGTATTCCGCTTCGGCGGTTGACAAAGCAACTGAAACTTGTTTCTTGCTATGCCAACTGACCAAGGAATTTGAAAATAACTGACAAGTACCACTAGTGCTTTTCCTATCCGATCTGCAACCGGCAAAATCGGAATCGGAGAAACCTACCAATGAGCAATCATTACCTTTGGAATACCATAGTCCATACTTCGGAGTACCGGATAGGTATCGAAGTATTCGTTTGACAGCTTTTAGATGGGATTCCTTGGGACATGATTGGTATCTTGCGCACATACACACGCTAAACATAATGTCGGGACGAGAAGCCGTAAGATAGAGAAGTGATCTAATCATACCTCTATACCCTTTTACCTCTACGTCCTTACCATTTTCATCTTTTTTCAAGTTTGCACATGTTGGCATGGGGGTGTCAATGGCCTTGGCTTTTGTCATGTCAAATCTCTTGATAAGGTCCAAACAATACTTTGTTTGACTCACGAATGTTCCTTCATTGAGTTATTTAATTGGCAAACCGAGAAAGTATGTGAGCTCCCCCATCATACTCATCTCGAATTCACCCTGCATAAGATCCGAAAACTCTCTCACGGGATTCATGTTAGTAGACCCAAATATAATATCGTCAACATAAATTTGTACTAGTATCAAGTGCTTTCCTTGGCGTTTAATACAGAGAGTTGTGTCAACCTTTCCTCTTGAGTAACCTTGATCAAGTAAAAATTTACTTAGTCGCTCATACCAAGCTCTAGGAGCTTGTTTGAGACCATATAAAGCCCTTTTTAGTTTGCAAACATGATCGAGATACTCATGAGATTCAAAACCCGAAGGTTGTGCGACGTAGACCTCTTCATTTATGTAACCGTTAAGGAACACACTCTTAACATCCATTTGGAATAGTTTAAAGTCTTTCGCACAAGCGAAGGCAAGGAGAAGGCGTATAGCCTCGAGTCGGGCAACCGGTGCATAAGTTTCCTCATAGTCGATGCCTTCCTTTTGGTTATACCCTTGCGCGACTAAACGCGCCTTGTTACGGGTTATTACCCCATTTTCGTCCAACTTGTTCCTAAACACCCATCGGGTGCCGATTACTCGATGACCTCGCGGAGGAGGGACAAGGTCCCAAACCTCATTTCTAGTGAACTGATTTAGTTCCTTCTGCATTGACAAAAACCAATGTTCATCGAGTAGGGCTTCTTTAGGGTTTTTAGGTTCCATTTGTGAAACGAAAGCGAAGTGATAACAGAAATTACTTAGCTTCGATCGAGTTGTAACACCCTTTGAGATATCTCCGAGAATGTTGTCAATTGGATGGTCTTTAGGAGACTTCCAAACTTGAGGGAGATCATCGTTTGAAGGCGGATGAGCTACCTCGGTTTCCTCATGATGTACATCTTTATCCTCCTCAACTTTGACTTTGTCGGGTTGATCAATCCCCGGCTCGCCACCCTTGAGTATGTCTTCCGTAGATGTACCTGCACCATGAACAACACTACCCTTTCCGACGTTTCTCGGATAGATTCGTCAAAAGTGACATGTACAGACTCTTCCACAGCAAGTAATCGTTTATTATATATTCTATATGCTTTACTCGATTGAGAGTATCCGAGGAAGATACCTTCGTCGGCCTTGGAATCGAATTTGCCCAAGTTTTCCTTTCCATTATTTAATACAAAACATTTGCAACCGAAAACATGTAAGTGAGAAACATTTGGCTTTCGCCCTTTTAAAAGCTCATACGGTTTTTTATTTAGAATGGGGCGAATGAGCACCCTATTCAAAACATAACACGCCGTACTAATGGCGTCGACCCAAAAATATTTCGGTAAACCACTTTCGTTAATCATTGTTCTTCCCAATTCTTCCAAAATTCGATTTTTACGCTCCACAACCCCATTTTGTTGAGGAGTACGAAGAGCGGAGAAGTTATGATCGATACCATGGTTACCGCAATATTCTTCAAATGAATGGTTTTCGAACTCACCCCCATGGTCGCTTCTAATTGAAACAATGTTTGTATTTAATTTATTTTGGGAAAGCTTAGCAAACCTTTCAAAGGCGGCGAACGTATCACTCTTGCTTACTAAAAAGATAGTCCAACAAAATCTAGAAAAATCGTCCACTATTACGAAACCGTAATAATTTCCTCCTAGACTTTTAATCCTAGACGGCCCAAATAAGTACATATGAAGAAGTTCGAGAGGTCTCGTTGTTGAAACGATATTTTTGGATTTAAATGAGATCCTCGTTTGCTTCCCTTTTTGACAAGCATCACAAAGGTGATCCTTGGTGAACTTTATTTTGGGGAGACCTAAGACTAGATCTTTTGAGACTACTTTATTTAGTAAGTCAAAGTTAACATGTGCTAAACGCCTATGCCATAACCATGAATCTTCACTCATTGTTACAAGGCATTTGTCACTTGTTAACGATACTTCGCTCAAGTCTAACATATAGACATTATTCACTCGCAGACCATTAAACATACTCTTCTTATCATCATTATGTACAATTTTGCAACAATCTTTTGAAAAAGATACATTGTATCCTTTGTCACATAATTGACTGATGCTAAGTAGATTGTGTTTAAGACCTTCGACAAGCAATACATCAGAAATAGTAGTGGAAGAAGGGTTACCTACACTACCTTTACCTAGTATTGCTCCACGGTTGTTGTCACCATAGGTTACATATCCTTTCTTCTTAGCCACGAAGTCAATGAAGAGTGATATGTCTCCTGACATGTGCCTTGAGCATCCACTGTCGAGAACCCATCTTCTCTCGGTGGTCTCGAGGCATTGTACCTATGGAAATGCAATTAACAAGAGAAGGTACCCAATGGCTTATTGGGTCCTGAATAGTTAGTAACGAGATGGTTGCATTTGGGCAGCCGTTGATAAATGCCTTTAGGAACTAAGAATCTCCTAAACCTGCATTTAGCAATGGAGTGGCCTTTCTTGCAACAATAAAGACAAGAGAAATTAACATTTTGATTGCCTTTGCTATCTTCATCCTTTATAACATATTTATATTTTTGATATGGATTAACCATACTTTTTCGAAAGTTTGATTTATCGATTGCAAAGGTAATCTTGGGCTCAAGAGCCTTGTCAAGTTTGGTCTTTAGGTTTCTTACTTCACCTTGCCAAATATAACAAGTATCATACCCATAGTTAATTATCGTATTTCTAAGGTCCTCACAACCTGCTTTTGTGCTTTCTACCATAGAAGCTTTGAGTGCCTCAAGTTTCCTTTCGGATTCTCGAATTTTTTGTTCCAAATGGATAAAATTTTGGTTATTTGAGGCAAGCCTTTTAAAGGCCTCTTTAGCTTCACAGTGTAAAGTATCAAATGCAGCTTGTAATTCATGATGAGACATACTAGAGGATTTTTCATATTTAGCATGTCGTACCTGTTTCTTTTTGTTCTTTTGATGAGCAGAGAGGAATAGGTTTGCAGCTTCATCTTCATCACTAGAACTTTCATCATCGGAGGAGTCGCTATCGCTTTCCCAAGCTATGTATGCTCTCCTTGGCTTTGATAATTTCTTGTGTGATTTGTATGATTCCTTTTCCTTTGTCTTCTTGTTCATCGGACAGTCCGGTTTGTAATGACCGAGCTTCCCACAAGTGTAGCACGACCCTCTAGTCTTTTTGCCTTTTGAGTCATCATCTTTAGAGTACCTCGATTATTTCCGGAAGTTTACCAAGTTCTTCTCGGAATGTTGGATGCCGTTCTTTCTCACATAACGATTGTAGCGTTTAACGAACAACCCCATATCTTCGCTCTTGTCCTCTTCTTCTTCGTCGCTCGAAGAATAATCACTTTGCTCTTTTGCTTGAGACTTCGAGGAGAAAGTCTTAAGAGCTATAGATTTTTTTTCACTCACCTTTGTTTTTTCCTTCTTTTCGTGTTGTTCTTGGCTCAAGAGTACTTGTTCGTGCTCTTGTAGTTTGCCAAATAATGTTGTCAAGTCTAATACAGTGAGATCATTTGCTTCTTTGATGGCGGTCACTTTCGGCTGCCATTCCCTGTTAAGACATCTCAAGATCTTATTAGTAGCAACATCATTGGAAACCGGCCTACCTAATGAATGCAATCGATTGATGAGATGAGTAAATCTCTTTTGCATGTCAGCAATGGTTTCCCCTTGCTCCATGAAAAAGAGATCAAACTCTTGTGTTAGTGTGTTGATTCTTGCCAACTTAACATCGTTCGTCCCCTCATGGGCGATTTGTAGTGAATCCCACATGGCCTTAGCAGTAGGAAAGTGGGATACACGATAGTATTCATCTACACCTAATGAGGAGATTAGGATATTTTTGGCTTTCCAATCATAATTGTATTTTCTTTCATCATCATCAGTCCATTGTGCTTCGGGCTTTGGCACTAATTCATTATTCTCATTGGTCATGGTTATTTCAATTGGACCATTGAGAATAACGTTCCATATTTTTCTATCTATGGAATTTATGTGCACCCGCATACAGTCTTTCTAATAACTATAATTTTCACCATTGAAAACGGGAGCTCTATTATAAGCCCCTTTAGGTTCGTTAGCCATTTTCTATCAAAGTTATATTTTGAAGCACGGAGTGAACCGGTGCTCCAGATACCACTTGTTAGACTATGGCACGGATCTAGAAGGGGGGGGGGGGTGAATAGATCCCAATTAAAAATTGAGTCGGCGCTACCAATTAAAATTGGTTTTGAAAATTTGTTTTAAGTGCGGAAGCGGCCGAGGAAAATATAGTCTAAAACGAACGGTAATTGGAAAACCGGATATGCGTCTAGCCTATGGATTAGTGATAATGTAGAATAAGAATCACTACACTAGTCACACTATCAATGATTTATTTCACTTGCTAGGATTCCTAGTTCCAATGATTCAAAGAGCAAACCAAACTAGATACACAACTAAGATAATTTTGGTTTAGGCAAATTATCAAACACTTGGTGTGTAAAAACACTCCAAGTGATATTTATGTTGAGTAAGTGATTCCAATAAGTCTAGTACAATATCTTATTGTACTTGGGATTCAAAAATAGAGTTTTAACTTCTTACTCAATTAATATCAAGGTTTGATAAAAGTGCTTATACAAAAATCACTTATTGTTAAGCTAAAAACAAATATGCTGAAAAATAGAGAAGACAAAGATTTGATGAGGCAGTTCCCCCGTCGTCCTCGCTTCGGGGTACGTCTGCCCTCAATTCTAAAACTAGAATTGAGATTGCTTTAATAGATATCACCTGTTGAGTATAACAGTTTATACAAGGATTGACAAGCAAATATACAACAGAATTCTCAAGACGTTGAATGTTGCTTCCACTCCTTGTTCCTTGATTCAGGGTGAATCAAGTCCTTCGATTGTTGTTGATAGACCTCCGATTCCAGCCCCTTTGTTGAATAACTCTCAGTTCTTCAAACCCTCAGCCCGGCTGATCTCAACTACAACAAATCGAACCCGAAATCTTCCCTTCAACATCACTGAATCCGCTACTAGATTGATGAAGACTTCCTCTTCTCAATCACCTTCGCTCAGCTGAAAATTAATGAAGAATTCGTCCAAAAACCCCCCAAAATCAAACCAGTCTTGGAGGACAAAACCCTAAAGGTTTTATTCAAGAAAAAACCTGTCGCAAGCTTCAACCCGAACCGGATTCCCCAATCTCAGCTTCGAACGTTATCACCTTTAACCAATCACAAAGCACTTCAAAAATGGTTGTGTGTAATTGATGTGTTGTGAGATGTTGAAGATGAAGATGAAGAATCTTGGACACCTATTTCACTTTTTCTTGTTCTTTGTACACTTGAATCAATTTGTCAAAATGTTATATGATACAAGTAACTAAACTTCTATTTATAGTGACAAACCAACCAACCCACTTAACAACTTTTCAAACAAAGTGGGAATTACTTAAAAACTATGTTTGCGCACGAACGGTCGACCATAGCAGGTTTTATCATCGACGCATAGCCTGCAGTTTTGGACATTCTGAAAAACACATTAGTATGCGTCGACCATAGGTCGGCGTGCGCTGACCCGTGGTTCATGCGCCGACCATGCGGTCGACTCAAGCCTTCATGCGCTGACCCGTGAGGAAATGCACTATGTTATGCGCCGACCCTGCGGTCGACTCAAACCCTGCAAATCTGCAAAAATTCAGATTTTTGTGGTTTTCATGCATTTTGTCATGACCACATTTTATCCACATATGTTGTATGAGATATAACAGTTTAGATGAGCATAGAAAAGGATATGATAGGTGATATGTTGCATTTGTTTTGTAGAGGTGGAATCGACAATGCCGATTCATCCATGGTGGTAATTTGTCATCATCGAAACCTATGATCGTATGTTGTATGACAGTTTGCCCTTACACATATTGCAAATTAGAAACTTTGGCCTTATGCCATTGCATTTTAAAAACTGTTTTATTAATCAAACTTGTAAATAAACTTAACTATACTTGACTTAAAATTTTAAAAGATAAAAAGAACTGACACTCATTCAAACCTTTTTAGGCCTTTTGTGCCTTTGTTAAATTCAAAATTTTGTTAAAAGCAACTCATTCACTTTGAAATTTATACCACGAACTACGAGATTTTGATCCCTCATTTTTATGTTGGTATGTAGGCACAAGTTTGAAGGTCTTGTCAAACAAAAAAAATATAATTAATGAATTATTTCCTCATCCCTCCACTCTATTTATTGCTAACATCATTTTATACCAAAAACACATATGCACACGAAAAAAGGCTCCCTAGGAGTACCTAGGACACTTTGGGTGCTAACACCTTCCCTCTGTGTAACTAACCCCTTACCTGTAATCTCTAGCATTTTATTAGTTTTGATTTGAAAACTTCTTATTTTTGGATTTTATTCATACTTTTCCCTTGGAAATAATAAAAGCGCGGTGGCGACTATGGTTTAATTGACGTCTAGCTTATCCATAGCTTGATGGTCATGAATTTACCGCTACAGATGTCTTCCTCCAAGAGCAGTTGAATATGATAATTTCTTCTCAAGAAGAGTTATCTCCAACCAAGAACGACCGAATTTAACTTTGATGAGTACATCTATCTTCAACGAAGGGTGTTTGAATATGATGTTACTAATAATCTATCTCCACTAATTAAGTGTTTGGATAAGATTACATCCCTAGAAATCGCATTTGGATATGGATTTATCCATCCCCATAGCTGCAAAATATGTTTACATGTTTGTTGCGATCCACCGTCAGCAAGAAGCAACAAAGTGTGATTTGTCAACATTAGGAATCAAGTGTCAGTCAAAATCAATAAACATGATTTTATAATCCCTTGAGGAGTCCACTTTCAGTCAAGAGTAACTGAATTTGTTTCCCCTATATCATTTGCATAACATCTGATGATTGGAAAATCAAGAGTATTTCTTAACTTCAGTGCATTCATCATTTTATGGTTAAGAAATCAAGAGTATTTTTTAATTCATTCATTGCATCTGATGTTTAAGTAATCAATAGTATTGCTTAATCTCAACGCATCCATCATTCCATGATTGAGGAATCAAGAGTATTTCTTAATCTCATCTCACAGTTGTTGGAAATCCCCCACAACCTATGGAGAATTTCAATCAATCTTGATGAACAAGATTGTTATCACCCACACAATAACAATGAAAAGAGAAGACTAATGGAGAAATAAAGAAAGTAAAGAACGATGAAGAAGAAGAAGAATTAAATTCTGTAGAGTTTCTCTCTGTCCACAAACTGTGAAAAACTTCTTATTCACTTTGCAACTGCAAAATACTGTGAATTACAATGTTATGAATACTCTATTCACTTTTTTTTACAAGAATAAGGTTACTCCCTCTATTTATAGATTTAGGTTAACTTGGACCTCAAGACAAAGCCCAAAACTATAAAATTCCAAAATAGTTAACACTAGTAAAATAGGCCTAAGTCGAAATCATGAGTGAAGCAACATGCTTTGACACTTCGACACACTAACACAACTTAACACCCTAGGTGATTCGATACTTCCTTGTTCTGTTGAGCAACCTACTTCGACACAAGGATTTACAATTCAACACACCACCTAATTCATTGTGTCTAAGCTATCTACATTCATCATAGCTCATAGTCTTCTGAACACTTCGACCTGCACTCCTTTTGTCATGATGTGTGCAGTCTGATTTTCTTCGTTGTGCCGTGTTCCACATTCATCTTCCCATCTGCTACCTGTTCTTGAAGATAATGGAACCTCATCTAGATGTGCTTGCTTCCACCATGTGCTATCGGATTCTTTGCCAAATTGATAGCTAACATGATGTCGATCTTCATGGCAATTGCTTCATGACTCTTCGATGTTATCTCTTCGATCAGATTCACCATCCATGTTGCTTGACACGCACAAAGAGAAACAACTATGTATTCTACTTCACACAATGATAATTCCACTATTGGCTCCTTTATCGAACTCCAAGCAACTGGTGCACCACCTAGCATAAAGACATAGACCGTTGTGGATTTTCGATCCTCAGCATCACTACACCAACTTGAGTCGTTGTATCCCACTAATTTGAATTCTTTTCCTTCATCAGTTGCAAGAAACAAAATACCATAGTCAAGAGTTTCTTTCATATACCTTAGTATCCTCTTCGCCGCTTCTAGATGTGATACCTTTGGCTTTTGTATGAATCTACTCACCATACCTACAATGTATGCTAAGTCAGGCCTTGTGTGACAAAGGTATCGAAGTGACCCAATAAGTCTTCTATATTGGTTGGGTCGACATCATCATCTAAATATTTTGACAGTTGTAATATGGGCTCAGTTGGAGTCGAAGTTGGGTTGCAATCTTGCATCTCAAATCTCTTGAGTATTTCGTGTGCATACCTTCTTTGGTGCATTATTAAACCTCTACCACTCTTGTAGAATTTGATGCCAAGGAAATATGAAATGTCACCCAGATTTGGCATTTCGAATTCCTTGTTGAGATCACATTTGAAGTCTTTGATTTCCTTCTTACAGTTACCTGTTATCAACAGGTCATCGACATAAATACATAGTATAAGCAATTCACTCTTGCTTCTTCTTACATATACTCCATGTTTAGATTTGCACTTCACAAATTCCTTCTCCCTTAGAAATCCATCTATCTTCTTGTTCCAAGCTCTTGGAGCTTGTTTAAGTCCGTACAGAGCTTTATGCAGCATGTACACCTTTCTTTCTTCGCATTGTTTCACAAACCCAACTGGTTGTGCAACATAAACTTCTTCTTCTAAGGGGACATTCAGGAATGCACATTTCACATCCATCTGGCACATCTTCCAATTGTTTATATTTGATAGACAAACAATAAACCTAATTGTTTCGATCCTAGCAACATGTGAAAAATCTTCATCGAAGTCGATTCCTTCTTTTTGAAGAAATCCTTTCGCCACAAGTCTCGCCTTGTGTCGAGTCACTTCTCCTTTGGGATTCAACTTCACCTTGGATACCCACTTCACATCGATTGCCTTCTTTTCTTGTGCCTACTCTGCAATTATATATATATATATATATATATATATATATATATATATATATATATATATATATATATATATATATATATATATTTATGTAGATATATATATATATATATATATATATATATATATATATATATATATATATATATATATATATATATATATATATATATATATATAATTGCAGCAATTTGATATGACCATAAAAATATCTTTTATTTATATAATTGGAAGGATTACATTGAGTACAATTTCAGAAACCAAAAATGCAAAATATAAGAGAAAAGGAGACTAGTCATCCTAAGGATCCATAATAACAACATTAGAAGATCTGGCTGTAGGCGCGTACTTCCTTTGAATGCGTCGGATCTCGGTCTCAAAAGATGTCTTCATCTGAGCCTTTTGAAGGACAAGTTGATCGACAATCTTCTTCCAAGCGACGGAAGGCTGAGGCATAATAGAGGAAGATGAAACCTCTGGCTCTCTCTGTCTCTTTGTCACTCGGTCTTCAAGTAGCTCAATAAGTGCATCTTTGTCCTTAGACTCAAGCTGCAACTCCTCATGCTTTCTGCTCAAAGCATGGAAACACTCTTCCCACATATCCTTCTCTAGCTTCATCTTCGTGAGTGAATCTTCCAACTCCTTTATATCTTGGTTAGGGAGAGTTGATGGCTCAGTCACAACCAAAGACATAGGTCTCTCACAAGCATACAACATCTTCAGCTCCAAAGCTCTCTCCTTCACCCAAATAGTGTAAACTTCCAAAGCTACACAGTTGCACGAACCAAAATCGGATCTTCCTTTCCTATGCACATTATGCCAAGCATGTACCATTCTCTGCTTCAAATGTTTGGGATCTTTACCCTCTTGATAGAAAAGACCTTCTAACAAAGTGTTATTAGGTTTGTCTCTCAAGGGGAACCCAAGTTGACGATGAGCCAGAACATGGTTGTAGTTGATTCCTCCTTGTGTACCAATGAGAGGCACATTAGAGAACTTACCACAACAATCAATAATCTCTAAGCTACTTAAAAAAGTATCATACCAAACTATATCATCATTAGGGAGAGACATAAGTCTCTAAGACCACCATAGACATTGTTTGTTCTCCACAAAAGCAGGTGTCTGAGGCAAGTGCAAAATAAACAATTGTACAAAAGAGGAACACATCACGCAATAGTTCCACCACCTTTAGAATTCCTTAGATGCAAAGAGAAGTACATATCTCCTAACAGAGTAGGCACAAGATTCCCAATCAAGAATATTCTAATGGCGTTAACATCAACAAAACCGTCAATGTTAGGGAATAAAGTTAATCCATAGATGAGCAACACAAAGATAGCTTCAAAAGCATCCACACTACCGACTTGAGCAAACGCAGTAGCTTCCTTGATGAGAAACTCAGAAGTCAACCCAAATAATCCTCTTTTCTTCACCCAATGAGCCTCTATCTCAGACTTCTGCAAGTGAAGAGCTTCAGCAATAAGATGAGATCTGGAAATCTCTTCCAATCCACTAAAGGGCACTTTGTTAGAAACAGGTATTCCCAAGAGATGGGCATACTCCTCCAACGTAGGCACAAGCTGATAATCCAGAAAAGTGAAGCAACGGTAGAGAGGGTCATAAAAATGAACCAACACACTCAGAAGTCTTTCAACTACATCAACGGACAAAATAGATAGAAGCTTCCCATGACATTGCTTGAAGTCCAAGGGATCTAATACAAAAGATGCTAGCTTCCTTAACTCTTTCAAATTGGGACACCTAAAACTGTACTTCTTAGTATTCCTTCGTCCACAATCCATGGTCTGAAAATATTTGCAAATAATACCTCAATTCCTTGAAATTTTCGTGTGATGAATGTTATGATGCGCATGAATGCATGAAAGAAACAATCACAAACAAGGGATCACACACAAGGCAAACAAACAAAGGTCAAGGGATGAATCAAGTCATTGTCAAGATCAATCATCCATTTTGGTCGATTATGGTTTACACCTTCTCAACACCCAAGTTCCATTGATATTGACAAGAGTTGATTGGATCGACCAAGAATCAAGGGTTTGTTGTGAATCACGAGCATGGAGTCAGGGTAAGAACCATCCCTAAGGAGTGAACTAAGGATAAAACCTGTAGATCATGTTCTAAAAAGTTCCCAGAGTCTTAATTTCATCTATCGGATATTATAGGTTAGGATGACTGACTCATCAACCCATAATATTCTCAAGAGAAACTCGTCTGAGTGTAGTATCGTATAACAACTGTTATCAAGTCTACACTTGAACAGTCTCCGCACTACGTCCTAAATAGGCCAAGAGGGGTTAAATGTTCTACGGTCCTCAGCTTCTCGGACCCTAAATCAGAGATAGTAATGCCTAACCACAAATACTTGTGTGACATTCCTAACTCCAAAAGAGTCTCCACTTAGTAGATGGGTCTCAAGCCAACTTGTTAAGGACTACTCCACACAAATCGAACATTACTATACCATCTTCCTATCTTAATTGCACTCAACTTCATGTTAGAACTTATCTCACCACTCAGAGATCACCAAGCACAACAAGCAGATTATATCACACAAACAAATATACATACATCAAATATATACAATTATATACACACAAAAAAGTAGGCTAAACCCACTGGAGACTACTCCCCAGCAGAGTCGTCACTTAATTTTTGTAGCGGTAAATTCATGACCATCAAGCTATGGATAAACTAGACGTCAACAAAACTAGAGTCACCACCGCACTTTTATTGTTTCCAAGGGAAAAGGGAAAATTACGAACAAAACCCAAAAATAAGAAGTTTTCAAATCAAAACTAATAAAATGCCAGAGATGATAGGTAAAGGGGGTTGGTTACACAGATGGAATGTGTTAGCACCCAAAGTGTCCTAGGTACTCCTAGGGAGCCCATTCTTGTATGCATATGTGTTTTTGTACAAAATGATGTTTGCAATAAAATAGAATGGAGGGATGAGAAAAGAATTCATTAATTATATTTTTGTGTTTGACAAGACCTTCGGACTTGTGCCTACGTACCAACATAAAAATGAGGGATCAAAACCTCGTAGTTCGTGGTATCAATTTCAAAGTGACTGCATTGCTTTTAACAAAAAAACTTTAAGTTTAGAAAGGCCAAAGGGCCTAAAATGATTTGAATGAATGTTAATTCTTTTTGGCTTTTGAAATTTTAAGTCAAGTATAGTTAAATTTATTTACAAGTTTTAATTAAGAAAAGATTTTAAAAATGCAATGGCGTAAGGCCACAGTTTCTAGTTTGCAATAAGGTCAAAGTTTAGAAAGCAGACACAAGCAAAGAAGATTTTAAAAAAAGGGAAGAGATTTTGTAATTAAAGAAGTGGGGAGGAGATGAAGAGACTAATCCTAAGCACAAAATTAAAAGTTGAGAGTTGAAAAGATCTGACCAATGGGCTGTAATCCAATAGACAAGAATGTCATATAGAAACCCAAATTTCCCTTGGACTTTAGAATCAATCAACAAACAATACACAAATAGCAAGTTGAAGAGTAAGGCATCAAATAAAGATAACCACATCCAAGCTTAGCAGCTCCATGATCTTCTTCAAAATTTCCCATGTATTAGATGACTTACAAGATGGCATAAGTCACAAGTTCAAAATAACAGCTTCACAATGATCATGTTGCAGATGAACTCAAATGGATCTTCAATGATGTATCAGATGAAGTTTCAATTCACAAGCATTTGGTCTCATGAAAGCTGACATTGGCCAAGTCCTTTTGCATAGGGAGTATTGCTTAAATTCTAAGTCCAATAGTCTCAAATCAAACCAACAGTCCACACAAGATGTTTTTTTAGGGTTTTTGTTCTTATTATGTACACTAAGGTCAAAAGACCACACAAACAAACAAGTATATACAAACACAAAAATATCATAAACTATGATCCAAATGGAGAAAGTGAAAATGACATTAAAGTAAACAACTTGAATGGTATGAATAATGGCAAATGAATTAAAGCTTAAAAATTAAAGTGCATTAAAGATAAATGACTTGAAATTAAATGTTAGTTGTTAGTGAATTAGAAGTTAGTATTGCTTTTGCTTTGCTTTTGCTTAAGTCATTCTTTGGAGAACACTCAACCCACTTATCACAAGCATGGATCCTTGCACCAAGACATCTTCCAAAGGAAGGAAAAAAAGGCCAAGTTTCCACACAATACCATGAAAGATGGGAGACTTACAATCTCACTAACTAGAATGTTATGCCTTTTGTGTCAAAATTCAGCGTTATGTTAAGCAATCATAATTGGACTTATGTAGAAGTCAAAACTATTTGAGGCCGGACAATAGAATTTAGGTGTTAATGCATGTTAGAGACATAGTATAATGGACTATGTTCATGAAACATACCACACCCAAAAAGAATATGCAAAGTGGGGGACCTAATCTCATCCATACTTATGTTGATTTTGCAACCAACTAGCCTTAGGATATAGAGATATTATAGGTCCATGACATAAATGTATAAAGAAGGGGAATGAGATGAAGAGGGAACGAGAATGGATCAACACAAATTGGATAAAGGAGGACTTTTACCAAATTAAGATCATTCATTCATTTTGGGAGATGGAATGTACATTCCATCAATCCCCTAAATCCAATGATCTTAACCTAACAAAGTCAAATCAACCTTGACCAAGGCCCAACAACACAAGTCAAACTCACAAAGTCAATTAAAATGGCTCTACACAATTTATTTGGCATTTAATCAATTAAAAATATTAAAATAATGCATTAAATTAAATTATGGTTGGTCAATTTCCTGAAACCTCATCAAAACACCAAAGAAATGGCCATGAGATTTATCATAGGTCAAACAAGGTCAAAGGACCTTGGAGAAAAAATTTCAGAATTTTTGGAAACTTAAAAGTATTTTTAAACAATTAAAAATATTCACAAAATCAATTAAATCATGAAAAATATTAATAATGATCCAAAAAATAATTTTAATTCAGAAAATGAAAGAGGATTTTATTTAAATTTTTTTGGTGAAACTCTCATATTTTTTGGATCAATATTAAAATTAATATGAATTAATGAAAATAAGAGAAATAAAATGAAAATCAATTAAATCAGAAAAATGTGGACCACTTGATCTCCCTCATTAATTAAGGTGGCAGATCAAGTGGTGGAAAACGCGTGTTCCATGGTACGCTTGAGTCAGCGCGCCACACAGCTGGTAATCAAAAGGAGCGCTTAGGATTAAAACATTTTGAAATGATCCAATGGCTCAGAACGTGTCCAACACATTGCTAGAGCAAACTACCGGTCATCTTCTCCGATGACCCTGGCCGGACTGGTTCTCTCATTACTATTATATAAATGAAAAAAGAGGACATGATCTTAAAGAAAAAATGGCGTAGATCACGAATAAGACCTCAATTTAACCCAACTCCAAGTATATTGAGCAATACATGAAGTTGAATTTTGAGGTGTATGAACTGAGTTGCTTCGATTTGATCTCAAACCAACTCAATCTTCTTGCCTATATTGGTAGGACTTCAGACAACCAAGGATCCAAGAGAATTGATGAGAATTAGGAGAGAATCGAAGAGAAGAAAAATCTGGAAAAATACCTTCAATGTTGTGCAGAACTTGATCTCTCTTGCTTCAATTCGTGCTTGATCTTGCTTATGGAGCTTGTAGAAGTAGATTAGGAATGGTACAAGGCTTTGGATCCTGCAGTTTCTGAATCTCCAAACAGTAAGATTCAAACTCAAATTTCAAGTGAAATTTATCAGGTTTTCCTTTCAATTGTGAGGGTTTCAAAGGTTGGAGGCAAAGATGGCGCGCAAGGTCCTTCAAATCTGATGCAATGGACCTCTATTTATAGCAAATGCAAGTGATATTTGCACACTTGAAAATGCTTCCAAATTTGGCAATATGAAGTGCACGCTTGCATGGGCATGTACAGGCCCATGAAGCAACTCAATTAGGTCCAAATGCAAGTGAGATTGAGTCTGAATGAGAATTGGATTCAAAGGCAAGAGTGTATTGATATTTGAAGAATGATTCTTGCCAACTGATACAGCTATGTTCAAGCCATGCACAGACCCCTCAAACCTTGTCCAAAATGAACGAATTTGGACTCTTTGGAAATGTTAGATCAAGGGGAACAACTCTTATGTTGAACACTTTTCCATTTGGAGCTTGTATCATGCTGAATTTTGAGGTGGAAGTTTGGAAATTTCAACATGTCAAAATATTTTCTAAGTGTTAAGCCATATGTTTAATTATTCCACCTTGGCTAACGTTTTATGTGAGCTCCAAATGAGAAAACTGTATTCATCAAAGTTGTAGTCCTTTCAAAGACCTTCAAAATGGTCACCAATTTGACATCATTTGAATTTGGGATGAATGAGTTATGCATTTTTGAAGTTGAGGAAAATCACTTGTTCAATGGTATTGGTCCAAAATGACCTATAATGTATCCTCATATCACATGCTCATAACAGTTGAATTAGATCTTCCTCCAAACATCAAAGTTGAAGTATGCACATTGAATTGGATTATGAAACTTGGAAATCTTTCATCTCATAAAAATTGAGCAAGTTATGGCCTTGGGAAGTTGACTTTCAAATTAGGGTTTAGACAAAATGACCTATAATCTTTCAACATAAAAAATGACTTTCCAAGCAAAAATAGCTCTAGACCTCAACATGAAAGTTGTTTGGAATGTCATTTAGAGCAAATTTTAGCTTGGAATCATTTTCATATGATGAAAAGTGTAGGATATAGGGTCTAGGGGAACCCAGTTTTTATCAGATGAATTCCTTTGGTCAACCACCATCAACCACCTTTCTAACTTGCAATTCTCTTGACTTTTTGGACTATGGGAGATCGTATATGCATAAGATGATGAAATTTTGAAGTGTCGCTTGGAGTATTTGATCAATTGGTGAAAAGGCTTGTTGAAGAAGTTACTCAAGATACCCAGATGAACTAGGGTTTCCAAGGCAAACCAACTCCAAAATCTTGAAGAATTCTTGATCAAAATAACATGTAGAGATCATGGGGACTAATATATGATGCCTAGAGCCATTGTGGATCATTCCTTGGTTGAGCTCTTAGCAATGAGGGTCTTAAACCCTAGATGTGAACTTGATGGATCAAAGGTGATCATGTGCCCTCCCTACAAAAGAGTTAGACAAATACAATGACATATTTTTGGTATTTTGGTTAGTAAATGATAAAATACAAAGTATGATACAATCACATGGTGCTTGGTGATCTCTCCCAAAACAAACCCAATAAAAGAGGGGTAAGAAGGATGCCAAGGTATGATCCCAATGCTAATGCATATGATGAGATAGCATGAGGGATCTTAGGGTCAAAATTGGGGTCTTACAGCTTGCAAGGCACCCTTTGTCCCAAGGCTTTCACTCGATCAGATCTGAATTTCACAATCTTGCCCAAAACCTTTAAACCGTAAGAGATCTTCAAGGAAAATCCCAACTTGGTTTTCTGATTTAAATCCCTCAAAGTTCTCAACCCAATATTCTCGGTACAACAAATCTAATTGGATGTTATAAACCCAAATCTAGATGGAGCCCAATCAAAAAATGATTATGTGTAGTTCGACTGTGTGTATGCGTAGATGGAGTTGAATATGATGAGAGTACTTTGAAATCCTGGATTCATGTAGGTTTTACTCACTCTAGAATCCTTGCTAGAGAAAGATGCATGTATATAGTATTTATATGAGTGATTGAATGCAAAAAGGAATGCAAAAGGAATTGAAAATAATGTAAAAATTCAATATTTTAGGTCTATAGGTCGACCTATACGAGCCATATGTCGACCTATACAAGTCATGTGTCGACCTGTTTGAAACATAGGTCGACCTATAAAGGTCATGTGCTCTTTATAGGTCGACCTGATAAGGCGACACATGGATAAAAGCCTACATGCTTTAATAATGTAATATGGGTGTTGACTTTTATACTCTATGTGTCGACCTATAGTTTAAAATGGTCTTTTACATGTCGACCAATGATCATATGTGTCGACCTCTAGTGAGTATTTTTCACCAAAAACCAAATTTTTCATGCACAACACAATATCTTGATGCACAAATATTTTCCATACCATTTCCAACAATGTTGACATGCTTTCTAATGCAAGAACACTAAAATTCACAGCTAGACTCAGATGATACCATTCAATTTACATAAACGTTATTTCCTGGTTTTGACATCATATAAAACATATCTAAATGGAAAGTTGCAGTCACATATTTGAACACTTATCTTCCTTTGATTGATATTACTTGGACACCTCATAGTTCATGCTTTATAATAAAATGGATCACACACCAGATCTAGCATTCAGGCCCAACTTCGGGCGATCAGGCCCAATAAGGAAATCAACCCCAATCGAGCGACTGAGTATAACATCACATCACTTCGCTCGTTTTCTCATCATGGGCATCCTTTTATGTCTCAATAATATTATACTAGTACAAGAGGAAACTAGACTAGTCTCTTGCTAACATGATTAACTAGTATAAATATTTTGCTTGTTATTGTCTATCTGCATTATCTTTATCTTTCTATTTCCATTATCATTGTTCTTGCAAAAACTCAGAAACATTTTTAATCCAACTTAATTCAGATTTCATTGTTTCTTGTATTCTTCTCACGTTCAGTTGGCATCAGAGTACAAGTCTCTTATTTAAACACTTAATTGAACAATATTAGTTAGGATCTTGATTGAACAATATTATTTGTTCAAATTTAAGGAGGATGGAGATATTAAAATTGTTTAGGTATACCAATAAAGTTCAACATTTCATAATGTAGGTGTTTAATTGGCTGCATTGTATGGTAAAACACTAGCTGGATTCTAATGTCTTGACTGATGTCATGACATGCTGTGGAGGTGTTTGTGTGACTGCATTATAGGTTAGAATATCTAGCTGTACTCTGATGTCTTGACTGATGTCATGACATACTTGAGTAGTTTACTGCAGGATTAGCTAATACAGGATGTATTGAATGTCAAACTGGATGTTATGACATTCATCCCTGTCAGCAGATACTGAGGAATAGAACAGTTGGTGTTCTGTTAGAACTCCGTATTTATTTTCAGTCTGGTTATCAAGGAAATACCAGACCTGGCATAAGGCCTACTGCCTGAATGTCAAACTGGATGTTATTACATTCATCATTGACAGCATATACTGAACAATAGACAGAGTGGTGTTCTGCTACACTTCAGTATGTTTCTCAGTCTGTTCTTCAAGAGGATAACAGAACTGACTTAAGGCTAAATGTGTAAATGTCAAATTGGATGCTTTGACATTTATTAATGTAAGTTGTTACTGTAGAATGGACAGATTGGTCCTGTACAGTTCAGCAAATTTGTACAGTCTGTTTTCAGGAAAAACAGACTTAGCATATGGTCCTTGATGTCAAGCTGAATGTTGTGACATTCATTCCTGACAGCATATGCTAAATTATAGGTTGTTTAGTTTTTCTGTTTCAGCATTTTTCTCAGGCTATTCTTCAGGGATTCAACAGCTGAGAGAAAATCCAGGAAACCAACAACCAAGCTACATTTAATGAACCTAACAAATAGCCTATTTGTTAGTAACCTAGATGTGGAATTTAGGGGAACTCGCGTGACCTTAAATTCAAGAGAATACAAGTACAAGGCCCAAGTGCTGCAATATAAAAGGAAGTCATTCCTTCATTCAGAACTGGGGATTTTGAGGCGTGAAGATTTAGAGTGTCCATCATATTTCACTGCTGTATTTTTGTGAGTCTTGTATTAGACATATCTTGTAAGCCAAGCTATTATCACGTAGATGATTGCATTGGTATAGGGTGTTCATTGAGTTGTAAGTGTTGTGTCACTCTAAGCTTTTAAGCGTGAGTGATGTGTATCTTGATTAAAGCTGTTAAGCACAATCAAGAGTTGTTTGAAGTGTGACTTCAAAATTGTCTTTAATATTGATTAAAGGTAGTAATCACTGAGGTGATTGAGGGGGAGTGAGTAGGAACTCTGATCTTCGTGTAAGATTGAAATTGCATTGGGTAGGTATTAAGTGATAGGGTTAAACAGTTGGTTTAAGGTCTGAATTAATACTACTAATAGTGGATTTCCTCCCTGGCTTGGTAGCCCCCAGACGTAGGTCATGTTGGACCGAACTGGGTAAACAATTACTCGTGTTATTTACTGCACTTACATTTTTCTGCATAATCCTTGTCTGCGCAGAATTGGATGTCATAACAACCCGTGTGACATCGAAAGTCTGTTAACTAGAATTTCACATAAGAATCGAGGCTAAGAGTAATTTATATACAACACCAACAATACTCACTCAACAAGAGGCCTTTTATGAAAACAATACCTCTTAGATGAATTGGATCATACTTAAGGATGATAGCAACATTAATGCTAAAAGGAGGGAACATACCTATAAGCTCGCGGTTCATGCCCTTTATCCCATTAGCCTCGGTTGAGGGGTAACTATTAAGGTTCATCGAATAGTCTCCCATTTCTTAGAAATAAAGGATAAATGGAGTTTATATATAACACTCATACCCTTAAACCCAACGAGGAACAATTTTCAAATGACAAAACTGTGACAGATTCTCACATAAAAAAGAACAATACCTCGTAGACACAGTGGCACAGACTTAAGGTCAATTGGAACATAAACCATGTTTTATAGGTTTCAAACTATTCTATCTAGACTCTAGGTCCTAGAAAAAATCTACACTAATAGATATCATGTAAAGAATATTCTTAAAGTGTTCCTCTTAGTTGGAGACCAAATGTCACAATCATCCAGAAGCACAAGAAATTTGAAAAATGTTACACTTGGACAAATCATTTTCTCTCTAAGGTGTTACGAACTTCTGCTAGACGCAAATGAAACTATCAAGATGGTCAAAAACATTTCTTTGAAGTCTAACGGTAAGATTGTCAAAGCCAAAGCACTAAAAATTGGGTAATTGGAGTTT
Source organism: Lathyrus oleraceus (assembly GCF_024323335.1). Classification (NCBI taxonomy): domain Eukaryota; kingdom Viridiplantae; phylum Streptophyta; class Magnoliopsida; order Fabales; family Fabaceae; genus Lathyrus; species Lathyrus oleraceus. The sequence goes on along the minus strand of NC_066583.1, from coordinate 535,225,897 downwards.
GAAGAAGAGATCTCAAACTATGAAGATGTTGAAGGACCAAATAATGATGAAGAGCTAGTATTTATTACCAAAAATTTCGAACATGTGTACACAATAAATTTTTTACTCATAAGGAACTTTAAACCAATAGAGGATTGGCATCCAGACCAAGCAAAGAAGCCTAGAAGGTAAACTATGGATGCAACAAGCCTGGACACTTCAAGATTACTCCAAAGGAAGTAATAAGAAATTTCTCATGGAAACATATGATGATATTGAAGAATAAGATGAAGAAGAAAATGAGTAATGATGGCAACATATTCTTGTAATGATCAAGATACAAACAATGAAGTTGAAGATGAGGTATTATATAATATTTATATATCCAAATTAATATCTACTTTGAAATATCAGCTTAACCATACCTAAAGAAAATATAAAAAGTTTAAAATCTTGCAAAAGGATTACTTACTTCTGGTTGAAAAAGAAACTTCTTCAGACCAGGAGATTAAGGACCAAGGAAATGAAAATAAGTTTTTTAAAAGACAAACCCCAATCACCTATACCAAGTAGCTATGATTATGATGAACGTGAAAAATATATCCAAGAGTTCTTAGCTAATAAAATAGAGAGAAGCAAGAAATATTCAATGATTTATGGTATGAGCAAGAAAAACAAGAGAGGAAATGGATGTATAAAGGGTGAACCTATTAATAAAGTGCATACCTTAGAAAAATCAATCTTTGTGATTGGTTCAAACAAAATTAAAGACAGAATGACTAATCATCTTGCCAATTTTCACCAATAAGGTCAAAACATTTAAGAACAAGAAATCCTCTATAACTAACCTTAAAGGACCAAAAAATATATGGGAAAGAGGCATATGTTCAAAAGCCTAGAACTCAAGTAGAAAGGAACTGTGGGATTTGGAAGAAACGAAAAGGGAAGATCATTAGTGGTAACTCATTTTTTCATTCTATTAATAATGTGATTTTAGTTTAAGGAATAAAGTATAACACACTGAGCATACGTCAATTAAGAAAAAGTGGTTATGGTATTGTTATCAAAAGTCATGTAAGTTTATTAGACAAGACGATGGTTCATATATGTTCCATGGGAAAGGATAAAAAATGTTTACAAAATCAACTTATTTTTATTTGAAAGCACAAAAGGTCATATTACTTTTGTCTATGAACATAGATAAATATGCTTGACACATATAATTAGGACATACTAGTTGAAGATTAAAATATAAACTTAGTAAGTCATTGTAGGACAGTAAGTGCACGACAATGTGAAGTAATATAATAAGATTGAACCCACTGGGAGATGATTTTGAGTACTAATTTTTATCCTAATAGGGTGTAGCTAAAACAATTGAATATTCAAAAAATTTAGTACAAATGAAATACAATTAACATATGATAAAAACAGGACATGGGGTATTTGTCATACCTCAATTTTGTCCAGACATTTTTTAAATTTTCATTCATCCGTCTTTACTTCACTTTCCAACATCTGCATAACATAACATGTTTTTCACCATACATAATGTCTAAAAATGTCGATCAGAATAAACTTTTGGATAAACAGGCGGACCAGTTTAATTGTTTCTCAAATGTATATAAATTTAGTGGACGAAAAATTTAAAGACAGGGCTTGCAGACATCAGTATTACTGATCTACGGTCCACGTGGTTTAACCTGGCATGCTCATTTTGATTTTTTTGACTACTTTTTCAATCGCAATTTGACTAGCTTGAGCTTCTTTGACAGTGCATTTTTTAATTCAAAATTTAATCAAAATCTGTCTATTTTCCAGAAGTTTATTTTGTGTTGATTCTTGTAGTGCATTAATTTTATTTTTTCGAGCATATTGGCGCCCACTTTTTATTCATTTTAATCCCTTTTATTTTTATTCTTTTGCCAAATTGATCAAAATAATTAAATAGAATTTTACATGTTGTCATTTTAATTTTATCATGTTTATTTAAAAAGATGTGAATTTTATTTGATTTAGTACATTTAATTTCATTTTAATCTTTTAAAGCTTCTAGACAGGGTAACTTTGATCAAATTCGTCCAATAAGAAGGGACACCCGTCTCCTATTCATTGGAGGAAAAAGGAAATCAGATAAACATAAAGGGGGGAAGGAAATTCCAGCTAGAGGAAACTTGTCCTCTCTCCACTCCCAAAATAAATGGATCCCAATTTTTTCAATAATGCACCACTCTCTCTCTCTCTCTCATTTGCTATTATAAAAAGTAAAAAGAAAGTCCTCCACTAAGGAGGCAGCATGCGTCCAACTCCAATACTCCCTCTCACCCACGATTCAATACACTCTGCCTTCCCACTCAGTAATGGAAATTGAGAATTAAAAGAGAGAATTCATAAGCAAGTCCTTTCGTCTCTCTCAATCGCTTGAAAAACTGCAAATCCCTTCACCCAACTTAAACAACTATCTACCTCCATTAAAACAACCACACCTTAAAACTCACAAAAATAAATGAATCATGAAGGAACACCACCTTGTTTTTAGACCGCCGACCACTCCCTCTATTTCCTTAACCTTCCTCCACCATCTATAAACCACATCCAAAATCTTTGTCTGCCCCTCCAACCTTAAAATAACCCACCATTTTCCAATCCAAACCCTTCGTCTGAACTTATCGATCCATATACTACCCTCCTTCATCCTTATAAAGATTCGCCTCCCGTCATCACCACAAAAACGGTTAGCAAGTGTTTTCGCAACACTAATGGGCTTGGAAGCATTCATCTGAAACTTACTTAGCTCAAGGCAATGGTTAGCTTCCAAGATCACCGAGAAATAGATTTATAAGACCGCTCTGAGTTAGCATATGTGGGGAGTATTTTTCTATAAGTAACAACAAAGATCTTTGCAACAATAAGAAACAATTCAGATCAAAGCAATGTTGGACATTTTAAGCAATGTCATTCATCGAGGTTCAAGTGATGTTTCGATTTAATTACTTTCTTTTTTTATCTTGTTTTAACAGGCTGTGTGCATTATGTTGAGTTTCATTTCTCTTCGTTGTTTGAATATGTATGATGCAACTATGATTTTCGAATGTTTCGATTTCAGTTTTGCTAATATTCGTTTCAATTTTGGTAATAGTTTCTGGTGGTAATCATTTTGCGTAGGTGATTTGTTTGTATTGATGTATATAGTTTGGTTATGGATTGCAATTCGATTATGTTTTTCTTGTGTTGGATTTGAATGATGTGATATGGATATTGATATAATGTGGGAAATATGTGGTAGTTGACACTATTCTTCTATTTTGCGTTGTGTAAATCTTCTTCTTCTTCTTTTTCTGCTTATATTTCAACTTTTACTATTTATTCAGTAGAGTATGTTTTAATTTAATTTTAAAGTTGGTTTAGTTTTAATAATCATATTATTTAACTTTCTGTCAAATATGATATTTGTTTGCTAGCTAGTTTTTGTGTCTCTTTTTTGTGGGGCGTTTCCTTGTATCGATTATGATGATTCTAATTCTGATTTCGGTTCCATTGAATTGTCATTGGATTTTGTTTTGAGGCTCGTAGTATAGTGTAACTAGTAAATACGTAAATATAATATTGGGTTTTGTTTGATTTTTGTTGCATTTTGAATCGGTTTTTTAATATGCAGATTCAACAATTTTATGTCGTTACCGTTGAAATTTCGATACATTAACACAATATTTTCGTCGCGTTATGATCATTGTGTGTGACATTTTACTCGTGTTGTTATTACGCACAAACCATCTTTGAGCATATTTTTATTTTATTTCGAATCTATTTCATTCAATTTTTATTTCACTTTAAAGTCAACAAGCCATCTTCTACTCAAAATCATTTTATAAATTAGTTGATTAATTTTGATTTTAATTAATTAAATTTTTTAAATTAAATTTAATAGCTCAATTATGTTGATAGAATTAATTTTTTTAATAATTTAATCTTGATAGTTATTGCTAATGACCTTAATTAATTAATTCAATTAAATCTTAATTAATTTATTTATTTTTCATTTGATTGCTTAATCATGCATTGCTAATCATGGATTAACTTGTGCATTTGAGATCAACCTGGAAATTAAGTAATAAAACAACTTAAAATGAACCTTTTTCATTAAACGAAACCCTTGGTCCAATTCCAAGTGAATCTTTTCTCCAATTCATTTCATTCGTATCGATTCAATTCATATTCAAACCTTTCCAAGCCAATTTTATTATCGACTTTACACCATTTCAAAAATACTTTCAAAATCAAAACCTTTCAAGCTCATTTTCACAACTTGGAAGAAAAAGGAGAGATTGAGTATCGAGCTTTCTCCTTCCCTGAATGCTTGGACACTGCTGTAGAGCTACATGTTTGAACACTTATCTTCTGTACTAAAACACATCATTAATTGAACTTAATGGGTTCTCTTATAGAATAAAAAAGACTGATTGGGTTTAGACCTTCCCCAGTCTCCGATTATTTGAACACTGCTGTAGAGCTCCTTTCCAACTCTAAAACATACTCAAACACATTAAATCTAATTTCCCACCCACGTGCGATCAACGACTTCTTTTCAAAAGAACATTGTTTAATCATTTCTAATGCGTATACAAACTATCGCTTAAGTCTCCACCGCGATCAAACAAGCTAATGTTTAACCATTAGAATGCAATCTAAACACTTGTTCATTAAACCAAGCCAACCAATCAAACCTTTTTTTCTCTCCCCCGTGTGATCAAATACTTTATCACAAACTAACATTGTTTAGTCCTTTCTAACGCGTATACAAATTAGCACTTAAGCCTCTCATGCGCGAGCATACAACTAAATGTTTAAGCTGCTAGAATTCGATCAAACACGATCCCTTCTACCGCAAAACAAACAACCGCTAAGCCTCCCATCCGCGAGCAAACAAGCCAATGTTAAACCTTTAGAATGCGACCTAAACATTCGTTCCCTAAAATCAATCAACCAACACTCATTTTCTACCAAGAAATACGTAGCTTTGAGTTCTCCATCGCACCTGGAGATATGTAGGAGCGAGATTCACGTCTCATCAAACATTATAACAAAAAAAACCAAAAATATATTTTGTCATGCCCAGAATTTCATAGCTTTGAATTCCTCATTATACTTGAGAATACGTAGGAGCAAGACTCGCAATCTTGTCAAGCACCCTAATAAAAAGATTTTTGCGACCCTTTCTATTTTACTTTTTACATCTTTTATCATTCAAAGAAAACAATTAAAGTAAGCTAGAATTCAATCTCAAGTTTAACTAAAAGGTTCATGTTGAGTACAACAAACGTAAGGGGTGCTAATATCATCCCCTTGCGTAATCGACTATAGAACCCTGAATTTGGTTGTGACGATTATTTTCTTTTTCTTTTAAAGGTTTTATCGATATTTTCCCTTTCCTTCGTTGAAATAAATAAAGTTCAGTGGTGACTCTGTTCGAACCAAATTTTTTCGCGACCATCATGAAGGATCGTTTTTTTAGATGCGACAACTGGTGACTCTGCTAGGGATTATGCTCCAAGTAAGAGAGAGTCAAGCCTAACTTAGTTCATATTGATACGAATGTTAACTTTGTTTATTTGTTTTCTGCTATCTTCTTATCTTTATTATCTGTCCCATTACTTATGTGTTGATACTATTTGGGATTTCTGATTATTGGCAACATGGGAGATATGCTCTATACCCGAGTATTAGGAAAACCATAGGATTAAGATGGTTGTTATATAGTGTTCTGTCTGCGAGACTTAGGACATGTTGGGTTGACACGAGAACCCCACTTAGATGAGATCCCTTGGAAGTATTGCTATCTTACGATTAGTCATTATAACGATAATATTTTCAACCTTGATTGATGATTATGAGGACCTTTTTAGAACCTTGGAGTTGATGGTTGAGTAGTATGGGCTTGCGAGACTTAAGACTCGTGGGATCGATACGAAGAACTCGCCTATAGTAGATTCTCTTGGGGTGTGATTATCTAACAATTATTCGTTACGGCAAATATATTCCTAAGAAGGATCCATGACTCTGGAAACCTTCCACCTTAGAGCCTACTCTTGGGAATTTCAGTAATCATAGACACCTATACTTCCTCTTATTACCCTAGTTACATGATATACCTGTGATCTTGAGAATTGCATTGTATTTACTTGCATATAAAAAACATGACAAATTTCATGCATTCGTATTACATTAACATGCATTGCATATCATTTTACAAAATACAAAAAAACTCATCTGACTTTTTTCCCATAACTAGTAGGATGACTTCCCGGTACTCGTATTGAACCCTTGATACTGACTAAAGGACAATGGAGCGTTGGAACAAAACCAGGATGAACAGAGAAAGGATATGAATGACATGAAATGCAAGGTAGACAAAATGTTGGAAGCTATGCTAGCTCATTCGATAAAAAATCTTCAGCATGTTGTCACAAAGAATGTTGCTTCTACATCAGGGTTTACCGTGATGACCAACCCAATATATGGTCTTCTACCTGACTATGATCCTCCACAAGTGAGCATTCCTACTCAATCCCAGATGATGCCCTTAACTGATCCTACTAATTAAAGACTTTGTGCCCTTGAGGAGAAAATCCGAGCAATGGAAGCGCATGACACTCCTAGGCTTAATGCTATTGATATGTGCTTAGTGTCAAGCCTAACTACCCCGCCAAAATTTAGAGTACCCAACTTCGAGTATTACAAAGGGGATAGTTGTCTAAGGCACCATTTAGTGATGTTCTTCCGAAAAATGGCCTCTCATACTCATAATGATAAGCTGATGATTCACTATTTTCAAGATAGTTTGATGGGAGCATCATTGAGCTGGTACATGAAGTTAGAAAGGAACCATATTCGGTCATGGGAAGACTTGGCCAATGCCTTTTTGAACCAGTATAAGTATAATTTAGGCATAGCTCAAGACCGAAGGAAACTGCAAATCTTATCTCAAAAGGGCAACAAATCCTTAAAAGGATATGCACAATGATGGAGAGAATTGGCAGTCCAAGTGCAACCATCACTCTTAGACAAGGAATTGGTTGACTTGTTTATGGATACCTTGCAGAGCCTGTACTTTGAAAGAATGGTATGCAATGCATTATCAGACTTCAACCACCAAGTGTCAATTGGAGAATGCATCGAGAGTGGCCTCAAAAGCGTAAGAATCCAAGGTACCTCGAACAACCAGACTAGCGAGACAAAATCCCTCAACAATTCCCAAAAGGAAGAGGAGGATGAAACTAATGCAGTTATAGATGTCAGGTATTCCCATGGTGCACCGGCCAGACCTTAGGATCCCTCATCTTCTTAGCAATCATCATTTCCAGTGCCATGCTATCCTTATGGGAAACCAACAACGCCTAAAATGCCATACCAGAAACCATGGACCGCTCCTCATTCAAATCAATGAGCCGAGGGTCCAAGGTATCAAAATCAGTTTGAAAACTAGCCTAGGCCTCGAAACAATATGGAAAGAAGAAATTCTCCTCTTGATCTAATTCCTATGACATACAGTCAACTTCTTTAAGATCTGATTCAAAGCTCATAGGTGAAGCCCAAATCTCTCAAGCCATTGCCACAACCATACCCACCTAGGTACGATCCTGATGTGCAATATGGATATCATGCCAGATTGATAGGGAACTCGACTGAATATTGCAACACTTTCAAAGTTAAGGTACTACAATTGATTTACAAAATGTATATATCCTTTCCAGAAGGAAACCTGGTGGTGCACGTCAATCTCTTATCAGAATGAGTTCGAAGACTTCAGGGAGTTCCTCCTAAAGCCAATGGTTCAGACAACAAGACATCCTCAATGCTGGAAATCATTAGGCATTGTTATTATTTGCATTTGTAATTTCTCTCCTGTTAAATGCTACTTGTTTTTTACACATTATTGTTTTAATGGTAATATTAATGAAGTGATCATTCATTTTTTAGAATCCATCATATCGTATTCATTCATTTTTCTTCTCTTATATCACAGACAAAAAAAATCCATATATCAACTGTTGTTTTAGCAAAGATTGGAGGGAGGATGACAAAAATAAAATACCCATAATTACTGACGGTATGCTTTCGGATAAAATCATGTCAATGATGTACAAGAATTATTTCAAATCCCCAAACACTGGAGAGATAAGGAGTTAATTGTAACACCCTTCTATACCCCAAAATAATAATCTGACATTTTAATTAGAAAACATAACCGCAAGGGTGTCACACACATAAAACACATAACCTGCTCTGTAACACGAGTTATCACAGAAATAAATTCAAATGCACATATTTATACCTGGGATGTTACACGATATCCAACACATCTGATTTGTAATTGGGATGTTACACGACATCCAACACATCTGATTTGGGTCAAGTACTTATATAATACGACATTCAGTACATGTCCTCACATACTCACCCAAAAATTTACAGTATCATCGCAGTGGAATCACTAATAAACATACAATAATAGTATTGTAACTCAATACATTAGGTCTCATGAACTTCAAATTAATGGCATAATTAAAAGAGTATCGCAACCAACTCAAAACAACTTAAAATCTCAACAACATAAAAGTTTGTGACATCGACAACAATGATAAAAAAATCAAATTAAGCGTTTATCCCAACCCGATGTTACATGATCAGAGGAAGGAACCACTAAATAAAAACAATAAGCTACGGAAGTCACTTCAAGAGCTATCCTCCCACTTACTTCAGTTAAAGCTACTCCTGAGTATCTGCACGATGCACATATAAAGGCAATATTCAAACAGAAGGGGGGTGAGAATACATTTCAATAATTAGCAGTGGAAACAAAGATTAACTAACAACATCACGCACTAATTACAACAATCATCAACATATTAAGTATTCTCATCCACACGCCATAGTACCAAAAATAATCACCCAATGCAACACAATGCAAATGTACTCGACGACTGACTTAACATGCATGTGGTACCAAATTATGAACACTCGGGTCCATTTTACTCCATGATCCCCACCATAAGATCGATTCCCTCTTTGAACTAGAGTATACCGTAATCACTACTGTAACACCTCAAAATTTGCCCTCCTCTCTTGGGACTAGCATAACATATTGCATATTATTTTTTGGTCATTAGGCATTGCATATTGCATATCATGTGGTTACATTGTGCAAGTCATCTTCACAAGTCTTGATCAGAAGATGAGGAAGTCAAAGTGCAAGCTAGGGTTTCATTGGACTGGTCATTAATCATCTGAGGATGTGGAAGTCCAAATTAGGGTTTCATGATTCTCAAGGATATTGGTATTTATCTTGATTGCAGTGATTCCTCATCATCATCATGGTTTGATATCATCAAGTGTTGAAGCAGATTCCTTGAGATTAGGGTTTTGACCACTGGTCAACCCTAATTAGTTGCATCGGGCCAATCAGGGCATGATCAGGAGATGGGGTCTATGATGTATATGGGGATCATCCCATGGTTGTATGGAGTTTATTGAGGCTAGGGTTTCATCCTTGGGCCATTTCATCAGAAGGTTGGGGCTCAGATTGATCAGTGCATTGCCAGATTCATCTATCAGTTGAAAAAGTCAACTGTGGTCAACTGTGCATGATTTAATGGATTTGGAGGTGGGATTGAGTTGGATACACTTCATTCATGTTGGAACAAGTGTTATTTGACATGTCAAAGCTTAAGAATGAAGAAAATCAAGTCAGGACAAAAATTGCCAAAAATAGAAAGTGACTTGTAATAGAAGCTTCCAAAAATGGAAAGTTTTTGACCTCAAATTTACATGTCCAAGGAAGCTTCAAATGAAAATTTGTTCAACATGAAAGTTGTAGATCTTGGTCTCACCTTTCTAAAAAAGTCCAAGAACTTGAAAATCCCATGTATGGTTGGCAAGTTATGGTCCATTCAATTTCAAAAATGACCCATAATCAGAGGGGCATAATGTAGCACCTCAAATTTGCACCTATCATTATACATACATTTTCATATTAGGTCATAGCATATCATGGTCCATTGCATAGCATTGCATTGCCTCTTTTGCCTCAAGTGCAAGCCAATCAAGGAATTAGGTCAAACTGATCAGGAGATCAGTCAATCAAGCAAGCAAGCACAATTCTCATTGAGCCAAGGCCCTGGGGTTGGTCCAACATGTTCACATGACTTGGGGATCCATTTGAAGTGATTAGGTCAAAGATTGGAGGCTCAGAGGTCATCAGTCAATGCACAGTCAGGCAAAAAACCCTAGACAGTCAACAGTCAGTCAAAGCGGTGGATGGTGGCCATTCTTGTGGAATTTGGGCACCATGCTCATTAATCAAGAGTTCATATGTCTTGGGACATCATTTGAAGTCAAGTTCTCAAGGAATTAGGGTTTGGAATTCATCAGAAGAGGTTCAGTCACCCAGAAACCCTAAAAGTCAACTGTTGGTCAACTGTCCATTTAATCAGTGATTTGATGATGGAAATTGGTTTGAGAGGTTTCATTCATGTCCAGATAGTCCTCATATATCATGTCAAACACCATCATGGAAGAATTTGAAGCCAGAGCAAAAATTTCCAAAAATGGAAACTGGGCCTGTAACTGAAACTTACCAAAAATGGAAAGTTTTGATCCTCAAATTTACATCATGATACAAGCTTCAAATGAATTTTTCCCCAACATGAAAGTTGAAGATCTTGTTCTCCCATTTCCAAAAAGTCCAAGAACTCTTAATTCCCATGTGTGGTTGGCAAGTTATGATCGAATCGATTTCAGAAAATCTTGAACTTCAAAAGGCCATATCTCCCAAACCGTTTGGCCAATTTTGGTGGGGTTTTTTCCTACAAGTCACATTTGATCCCCTCTTTCCAAAAATATAAATTTCATGTGCCAAAACTTCACCAAGAAAAATGGCATTTTTTGACTTATCTCATTTAAATGCAAGTTTGACCAATGTTTGACTTTTTGATTTATCATTCTTTAAACCACTTGGCCAATTGAAATAGCTCAGAAATGTCATTTAAAGTATGTTTGCAAGCTCAAATTATGCAGTACATGTAAGCCCATGCTAGTTTGCTTGAACATTGGAAGAAGTACAATTTCACTCATTCTATCCACACTATCCACCATGCCATGCTTTGTACTCTTAAAACAGAAAATTAAAAGAACATTTGCTGTCATTTGGAACCTCATTTTGCAGCCCATAACCAACAGAAAAAAGAGGCCATTCCTTGCTTGCTTGAAATTGGGAAGAAAGTACCATTTCACCATATCCATCCATACTCCCATGGACCATACTTGGTACTCTAAAGCAGCAGAGTTTACTCATCTGTTTCTGTCATGGCCAGACCTTAATAGCAGCCCACATTGCACAGAAAATGACTGTTCCTAAAAAAAAAACTTCATTCACCTTGCTTTGGCATTTGAGAAGAAAAGCTGTCAAGACTCCAAAGAAAAGAGCCATGCCTTGTACTGTCCAGCAGACTTTGATCATCATTTTCTGTCAAACCAATCCTAATAGCAGGCACAAAAACCACCTTGGACAGCACAAAAAACCAACAGAAATTCATTGATGCTAAAAATCACTTTTTGGCCATTTTGCTAAAAACCCTGTCAAACTCCAAAGAGAAAGCTGGGCTCAATACCATATCCTCCATCATGTTTCTGTCATGAGTAACACTTAGCAGCCATCAACTCTGTCCAAAACACCAAAACTCTCATTCTAAAAACCTTCATTTGGCATTTTCTTCCAAAACAGTCCAAAACTTCCAATGAGCTTGGCCATGGATTTGCTTCACCCAAGGCAGCATATATCATGATCATTTTCTGTCATGTTGATCATTAATGGCAGACACACAAACCAATAGAAATCCACTCATGCCTGAAAACTCCTTTGGTGCATTTTCATTTTCTGTCCAATAACTCAAGGAGAACAAAAGCTGGCTTGGCTTGAGGCAATATTTTCCAGCATTTTCTGTCATGGAAGACCATCTGCAGCCAACATAACCAACAAACACAAACCAACATAACAGAACTCATTCTAAAGAGCATCACCTTGCTTTTGGCCATTTCAAAAACCAGTCAAGACTCCAAAGACAAAACTTTGCCCTGCCAAAAGCAACTTAAAACAGAACATCAAAACATCATTTTCCTGTCATGGACAAGCCCTGCTAGCAGAGATAACACAACCACTTTCACTCATTCTCCAAAACCTCATCCTTTGCATTTTATCAAGATCTGTCCAAAAATTTCCAAAGGGACCTAACCTTGCTTTGACTGGTACAATATCCATTGATCATTTTCTGTCACCTAGCATCCATCTAACATAGAACAAACCTTGGTTCTTTCATTTGGCTCAAGAACTCACTCATTAACATTTGTTCCAAAACAGTCAAGAGCTCTCAATGAACTAAACCTGGCCTTGTTTGTTTCACCACCATTTCATCATTATAAACCAGTTGCAGCCACAAAACACACAGTAGAAAACCCTTGGCTCCCACTCTCTCAAAAACACACTTTGCATCTTTTCCAAAACTCAGTCCAAAACACTCAATGAACTAAACCTGGCTATTGTGTTCTCACCATCCAAGCGTCATTTTAGACTCATGGCAAGCATCATTCTCCATCTGTAAGCTCCCCTCCTAGCACTGTTCTCAAAGAGCTCAACCATGGCAGATGGGATTTCAATCAAAACCAAGCATCCACAAGCCAAAGCCAACTTCACACTCATCATTTGAAGGCCTAAGGTGCAACTGTTTCACTTCAAAACAACCAAACAACATCAAGAACACAACTGTCCTTCAATTTTTGGTATGAATTCGACCCCCCCCCTTTTGTTTAATCAATACATGATTTTAAAAGGTCTCTTGATGCTGAGTGTCATGATGCTTTTCTTTTTGAAAATGGATGCTTATTCATGAAGTTATGTCGTTTTGAAGTTTGATGATGCTTGTTTATTTTGCTCGATTCTTGACTTGTATGGTGTTTTAATGGAAACCAATGGTGGATTCATGCTTGTCATTGCTTGCTGGTCATTTGGGTATACTCAATTTTGATTTTTGGAAAAGTTTGTGAAATTCGATTGAAAGAGGGATGAAGGTGTTGAAACCCTAGCTTCAAAGTGCATTTGCCCAGATTTCTTCTTCCCTTCCACGTGCATGCATGGCCTTTTACTCATCAGCCAATAGAAACATTTCAAATTCTTGGCCAAAACGGCCGTGTTTTGATTAGTGGCGCAAAGAATTACCAAACTGCCATTCCACATTTTAATTTTAAATCATTTCATTTTTGTTTCTTCAATCATTTCATCCAACTTGCAAAATTCATAACTTGTCCAATTTTGATCCAAATCTAATGGGATTTTTTTGTGTTGTGTTCATCATGATCTCTACTTTTTTATCATTATTTTTCCAGAATTTTTGGATGAGTGGTTTTTTAAATGTTGCTAGGGTTTGTGACACGTGACCAAATTTTGTACACTTTGCCAAATCAATTGTGAAATGATGAGAATGTATCCAATGGCTCCCAAATGTTTTATGCTCGAACTAGACACATTCATGGTGATTTTGGTGTAGAGTTTGTGAATTTATCATTTGTGGTTTGTGAGTTATGAATTTTTGAATTAGGGTGTGACAATTTGTGTCACACCATTGATGTCTAACTTCATGATTTTCATTACCATGCTTCATGACCTCCAATTGACCCAATTTTTTGCATGAACCTACTCTTGTATGTCTAGTTTACATGTGATGTTTTGTGGATTTATTTGTGGCATTTCCTAATTGTTTGAGATTTTCTCCCCTGGTTAGTCATATGTTGACCTTGTGTGACACTTGTTCCCATTTCATTTGTGAAATTCTCATACTTTATTGGATGGACATGAAATTTTACATGAGATAACTAGACATCCTCATCTTTGCCATGGTTTTGATCCCATTCATTTATCATATGCCATCTCTGATTTATGAATTTTCTAAGTTGATACATGTTTGTTTGACTTCTTTGAGCATGTTCAAAATTGCTTTGACTTTCTGATTTTCATTGACTGCCTTCCACTTGTCCAAATGAGATGAAATTTGACATGCTTACCATGCTGTGGATTGTGATTGACCATGATTTATTTGGTGATTTTTGGAAATGTTTGAGTTGACTTTTGAGTTAAATCTTGCTGTTGACTCCTATGAGCTTCTGTTTGCTATACTTTGACCTAAATTGTTCATGAAATGATGATAGTGATTGATATGCATGTGAACCCAATTGGTTGTGTTTCTTGAATGTTTAAACTTGACTTTGATTGGATATCCCTTGCTGTTTTGGCTTTCTCATTCATTTTTGACCCTAGGCTTGCCCTAGTGGTCCTGTTACTCACTTTTGAGCTTGTGTTTTCAGGTTGGCCAACAAATGACCAATGAGACCAATTCTTTTTGTTTGAGCTTGCCTAAATACCATGACTAACTTGTGTGTTTTGTAGGTGGCTTGGCTCACATGCCTTGAGCCTTGCGCCTTGCACATCCATGTGCCTTTAATTAACTGTTGGTGTCTGTTTCTTTTGCTTTGTTTGAACTTGCATACTAACATCTGTTTGACTGTTTCAGGTGCTTTTAGTTGCTTAGTTCCTTGTGAACTTTTTTGCTTTGCTTTGCTTGTATAAGCAATTTGCATTGAGGTATGTCTCCTTATCTTCATGTAGTCTGGAAGACCTGGCCTGTTACCTGGCCATGCAACTGTCTGAAGTCCTCCTTAAGAGGCAATGTTTGTGGATGTTTAATTTTGTCCTTGCATAGAGTCAAAGTCCTCCTAAGTGAAGAGGCAATTGGTGGAAGGTAGGGATATGCAATCTATCCCCCACTATTCATGTTGTGTCATCTGCTTTGCTCACACCACTGTGTTGATGCATTACAGATAAAAACCCAAGATCTTGTGCAATTGCACAGTTGAGTCGGTATCAAATGTGTAGAAGGGTTCCCACTTTCTGAACCCACACATTCTTGTCTTAAGCTCTCCCAGACCAGGGATAAGAGCTGTGAAGTCTTATCTTCACTCACCTTTCATCAGCTTCACCTTAGCCCCTCAATGGCAAGGTTAAGAGCAACATTCACCCAGTTCCAGAGGTTTGTTTGTTGAGGTTGATATGACCCCTTGACTAAAACCTAACCCTTGTTTGAGCCACTTGCTTGTGTATAGTGTGTGCTATCTGTGCTTGTAGGATTGTTTGACTTGCTTCCTGTGCAAGTTAGGATTGTTTGACTTGCTTCCTGTGCAAGTTAGGATTGTTTGAATTGCTTCCTGTGCAAGTTAGGGTTAGTTTAGACTTGCTTCCTGTGCAAGTTAGGTTTTGCTTGGCTTGCTTCCTGTGCAAGTTAAGTGTGTGTGTGGCTTGCTTCTTGTGCAAGTCATGACTAGGATAGGCTGGCTCCCTGTGCCAGTTAGCTAGAAACCTTAACTTAGGGATGAATTTGCATGATAACATCTAGGCTCGAGTCGTAGTCTCCCTAGTTGTGTCTCCCTCTGTTATCTGGTTAGGCTAGTCCTTTATCCCTGCGTAGGGGAACTACGTCGCCCTGATCCTCATACCAGATGAGGTACGTAGGCAGGAGATGAGCTGATCTCTCCGGGCGCCTTTTTTCTTTTTGTGTGTGTTGTTTGACAGTTGCTAGGCTCGAGTGCCTGACTCCTTAGCAATCTGTTGTCTGTTTGTTTGAGTGTGTGCTTGACAGTTATAGGCTCGAGTCCCCGACTCCCTATTAACTTGTTGTGTTGTTGTGTGCTTGGAAGCCGATGTAAGTCCATCGAGTGGCATTTGGGTTCCAGTGTGCGTGTGCTTGGTTCGGATGCTGATGTAAGCCCAGTGATTGGCATTCAGGCTCCATGTTTGCCTTCTTGCGTGTGTTTTGGTTCGGATGCTGACATAAGTCCAGTGATTGGCAGTCGGGCTCCACGTTTGCCTGTGTCTTGTTTGTTTGTGTGCGTGTCAGCCGAGCTACGAATGCTTTGATTCTTCTCTCGTCCAAGAAGATACGTATGCATAGGATGCGACATCCTAGCGAGCATGTGTCGTTTCCCCAGTCCGAACTACTTCGACTCTGATGTCTATGCCTGATAGACTAAGTAGGCCCAGGATACGATATCCTGCCGAGTCAGTTTCAGTCAGTTTCTTGTGTCTCTTTCAGCCAGTGTGCGTGTGTTTGAGCAGTATTTAGCAACCATTTTCCTTCCTTTTGTGCATGGATCCCGTAGAGTACTACGGATGCGTAGGGGTGCTAATACCTTCCCTTCGCATAACCGACTCCCGAACCCATTCTCTTTGGTCGCGAGACCATGTTCTTTCCTAGGTTTACTCTGAGCGTTTCCTTTCCCTCTTTTGGGATAAATAACGCACGGTGGCGGCTCTGTTGTTTCTTGTTTTCCCGCCGGTTTTTTCGCGTGATGCGACAGCTGGCGACTCTGCTGGGGAAATAGAGAAGTTGACCTCTGCTGGTCCATCTTCCCTGAGCGAGTCTCTCCTAGCGCTCTCTAGGATTAGGGTTTTGGTTGCTTTCTGCTTGTTGTATTTTATTGCATTCATTGTATATATGTACATTTATTGTTTGCATTGATTGTGTGCATTGATGTTTGCATTCATATTCATTATTCATTACTGGCTGGCTGTCTGTTTTTCTCTGTGTGGGGGGGAGTCAGTTGAGATAAAAGGTCCAATACCCAGACCATGAGTGAAAATCTAGGATGATTAGGAATAGAGTGATTCATGGGAAGCGGGTGGTATGGCGCCACTTAGCGGAACATTGATATCACGAGCAGTTCAGACCCTGGTAGGATATTATTGGTGCATACATCGGGTGTGCACAGGATGATATTCTGCGAAAGGTTATTTATGCTGCGTTTCTCTTCGACTTTACCCTGGCCTAGATAACACCCGTGAGTGGGGAGGGTTTGATCATTACAGGTACAGTTGCTGATTGATTGGTGATTTGTTGGTGACTCTTGGTACTGATGGTGACTGTGAATTATGGGGCATTTATTTCTGGGACGCCAGAATTCTGTCCATGGTTTATCAGCGGGTTCCGTTTATTTCGGATCCCCGGGCTGAGTTGAGAGTACTTGTTCAGAGGATCCGTTTGTCACCCGTTTAGTGGTTGTTCCTGTAAAGATAAGTGATATAATCTCCGGTTCCGTTTATTTCGGAACCCCCCCAAGTTGGATTTATGGTGACTTGATCCCACAGATTGACTGATTCAGAAAAGCAGAGGGTCTACAGTTGACTTGGTGGCACAAAGGCCTGCATTCATGCATTTGCATCATATCATCTCGCATTCATCTGCATTCAACTCATGTCTGTCCGTACTCAGGGTCCATTATTTTTAAATTAAAAACCCCGGTTGAGAGACATCCAGATGTCAAAATGTTGTTGATGAAATTTTATCTGTCTCGATGAAACCAGAAAAAAAAGAGGACTGAATATTCCTAGTACGGACAAACATTGCATGTGTGAGTCATACTAACCCGTTTGCTGTTTTGTAGGTTTCAGTATTCAACCGGTGCGCATAGCTCGTCTATTCAGATAACCTGCTGGGGGTCAACAAATCCAAGCTGATGGATCTTCCCAACGCCGATATCCTTGAGCTGAAAGGGATGATGAGGGACTTGTTCAGTGTTGTGCAAGGGCTTGCCTTGGGACAGAAGGCCATGTCTGAAAGATTGGAAAGGATTGAGAAATGGCTGATAGTGGAGAAAGTTCAGGAGAAGGCTCCGTCCTCCGAAGTGAACAAACCTTCCGGTACTGTAGCAAGGAAACCCTCCGACAGTGGTCCATTCAAGAAGAAGGTTGAGCCAGTTGGTGTGCCCGCAAAGAAAGAACGTAGCAAAGATCGTTATCACCCTTACGCTACCACTGTATCCACTCCTGTCAGCAAAACACCTGTTCAACAGCAACAACTGCCACCTCAACAGAAGACACCGAGAGCTGAAAGCCAGGTGAAGAAGAAGAAAGAGGATCGTCAGTTTGAGGAACCACCCGTGACTTACGCCCTTCTGTTCCAAAGGTTGATGGATCTTGCTTTAGTACGGCCAAGGATATTGATTCCCATAGAACGGCAGAAGAGGCCACCAAACTATGATGAGAATGCCAAGTGCGAGTTTCACTCTGGGGCGCCCGGACACAACATTGAGGGCTGTAGAGCTTTTAAGCATGTCGTCCAGGACATGGTGGACTCCGAGACCATTAACTTGGCCCAGATTATGAAGGGGGATGTCAACCCTGCGCCCAGAAGGGGTCCTTTAAAAGTCAAAATGGTGAAGAAGGCCAAGAAAGGATTGAAGATGACTGAGGAGGATCAGCTAAAGGTTCCAATGGCCGTGGTCCCAAAATCTCTGATGCAGGATGGAGCTTTCCCTGTTGTTGATATTTGTTGTGCGACTGTCACTACAAAAGAGTGTGTGTTGATGAAGGACACGACCCAGAAGATGAAGAAAGTAGAAATGGACAATGTAAGATGTAGAGCACCCAATCTGGCAGTTGAAACCGTCCAGGTAGAGAATGCCTTTGTCGTTGAGAAAGAGAAGAAGTTGTCCATTTCTTCTTATAAACAAGCTCTGGAAGTGGTGAAAAACAAAGAGGCGCAAGGCTGGGGAAGGATCATTGACATCGTGGTAAAAGCAGACATGTTTGGGGTCGGTTATCAGCCAGATCAAGAGTCATCTAGACCAAATAGAGGATGTCGCCCACCATACACCTTCGTCAGTGCAGGGATGTTGGATCCTGGTCATGCCCGTTCAGTGGGTGAAGATGTTGACAGCAACCGCGAGCTTGAGGCGTGGATAAAGTCGTGCGTACCAGGCAATTGGAAGGCCTCCAAAAGCATCACTGTCACTCATCCAGGAGTGTAGTATTTCTGTGTTTTAATCTTGTTTGCATGAAAGCCGTACGTTTTGCCCGAAGCGTACTGGTCCATTGTAAGGGCCACCTCATGTGTTTCATTTTGCAACATTTTGCATCAGTAATAAATGGATGTTTTTTGTAATTAAAAGCGGCGTTCCCTGTTTTTCACTTTTTGCAGTTTTTAAAAAAAATAAAATAATAATAATAATAAAAATGGCAATGTTTTTATTCTCTTTCCTTTCGATTCATTTGGTTCCGACCTTAAAAGTGACTCTCCTGATCTCACCAATAACAATTTGGTTACACCTCTATATGACTTCGACAATCCAAGCTATCATGCCGAAGAAGAAGGCGCAGAAGATTGTGATCAGCTGGAATTAGCCAGGTTGTTGAAACAAGAGGAGAAGGTGATTCAACCGCACGAGAAGCGAGTCAAGTTTGTCATCTCAGGTACCACCGAGGTCAGAAGGGAAAGTGAAAGTTGAGGCCGCTTCAGAGGCAAGTTGAGAACAGAATGGTAGCCCTGTTAGAAGAGCAGGTTGATACGTATGCCTGATTGTATTTAGATACCCCAAGAAGGAATACCAATGTCCTGGGGCACGAGCTACCCTTAAGAGAAGACTGTCCTCCAGTGAAGCGGAAACTGGTGCTGAAAGATGAGAAGGTGTATGGACCACCAAGATGCGAGCAGAGCTAATCTGAAAGATGGATTCCCGGTACATCACAATGAGGTATTGGTTGATTATATGGCTCAGGTCTCAGTGTTTATCTTCATGGATGTCTTCTTGGCCAAGACCAGATTGAATTGTTGCCAGATGATATGGAGTAAACCAGGTCCATCACACGAGGGGTACCTTCTTGGTCTAAGTTGATGTCGTTCCGTCACATGAGGCCGGTGCCACGTATCAGAGGTCTACGGTGACTTTGTTTCGTGATATGATTCATCGTGAAAGCAAATGCCATGTTGATGACATGATGACAAAGTCCCAAGCAGAACAGGGGCATCCGGTAGACTTGGGGCAAGTTGTTTGACCGTTTGAGATAACTCATACTTTTGAGTCTGAATCAGTGCACTTATGGAGTGTTGTCCATCAAGCTACCGAGGCTTGTTGTGAGCGAATCAGAGGAATCGAGGTCGATCCTGCTAAAAAAAAAAAAAAAAAAAAAAAAGAAAGGGTAAGTTGTAGGAACCTCTGATTCCGATACCTCAGTGAAAGAAATAACTGTTAATCCGGTACTTGATAACCCTCGAGGGGTCTACGAGGTGCGTATTGAGTCAGCATGACTAGTCTTGTCGAAAAGAGTATGCAATTTACCTAAGCAAAAAGTTTATCGACTGTGAAACAATACACTCATTGTTCGAAAAAAACTTGATGTACTTTGGCATAGGCTGCTCGCCGACTGAGACAGTGTATGCTGATCCATACCACTTTGTGGATGTCCAAAATGGATCTGATTAGGTATGTGTTTGAAAAGCTAGCAGCAACCCGTGGAAGGTCATTAACCAAGGAAGTTTGAGGTCCCTGATGAAGACATCTCGAGGTACTCAAATCGAAAGATTGGGAGTGACTGATCCCGGAGGAGGGGTCTGACCCCGAATCCGAACGGATTCCGATGTCTGAGGGGGAAAGAGACGAGGTGAATAAGGTGGTGCTTCCCGGATCACAGTTGGTTGCACCAACAATGGTGGCTGAACATAAAATCTGTATCCTGGATGTTGAACCTAGGGATGTGTATCTACCTGGGGCAGTGTTTTCCTCACGGAAATATGAGAAATCAGAGAAGACTGAATGGATAAGGACTCGGAATGACACGTTGAGCCCAACTGAGGGAAAGGGCTGACAGTTACTTGGCATGGGGCAATTGTACCCAGTGAACGAAGCATGTTGTTAACCAAGAAGTGTGACCTCGCGTGTACCACGTGGAAGAGTTGGTTGAAGGAGATCCTTCCTCCTCAAGACGATTGTGGGGCAAATGGACAAACAGTTATGAATGTCCATTCGTGGTCAAGAAAGTTCCCCCCTGACAGAACCTTGTAGTTGACGACCACGGATGACGACGATTTTCCATTCCCTGTGAATGCGGACGCAGTTAGAAAATACTTCGTGAAAGAAACCCGCTGGACAAAAAAAAAAGAATAAAGAGTCCAGGCAAAAAAATGGGCATCCCGGCGAACCAAGAAAAAGAGAAAGGTTCGGGCAAAAGTTAGGGATAATAAAAGAAAAGAAATGTACACCCGGCAAGTTGAAAACCCGCAAGGGCGACTTGGGCAAAAAAGGGTATCCCGGTGGACTAAAACCCGAAAGGGCGGTCCAGGCAAAAGAGGGAATGAAACGAACAACTGCGTCTAGCATGATCATTTGTGCTCATGATGACTTGGATAATCTCCGACAGAGACCGATCGGAAGCGTCTTGTTCAGAAGACAGAAGGTGCGGAAAGTCCTGAGGGCATATGAGGTGTAACTGAGTTGGAACCCGATGAGATCACAGTTTCACGTTGCCATTAGGATAGATTTTTTCTTTTGTGTGCAATCACCTCTTTCCAGGGTTTGCTTCCTGTTGTGTTGCTCAATTGGGAGCCATCTTTTATTCCAGTCAAATAAAGCGTGTGTTCGGTCAAATAAATTTTGTTTTTGTGTCATTACTGTTTTGGTTACGAAAACATCCGTTTATTTTGATAAGAATATTTTCATTTTTGAAACATAGAGGTCCCTTCTGATGCATGCTTATGAGGTTGAAATCTGGAAATATTGCTCGGAAGTTTGAATGACCTAAGTGTTGAAACATCAGAACACCTGGGGCATACCTGGGGCACGTTTTTATCTGACGATATCTTGTGCAAGTACTGTTGGATATATTCATTCACTTGTCAGTGGTGATGTGAAGCCTTTATGACAAGAGATCCCTGCAGAGCCAAATCAGGGGCAAGGGATAGTTGAACGGTGAAAAGACAGTGAAGGATTACGACGACGGTCCTGGAAAATTAATCAAGAAGACTCTTCAAAGTCTGATGATTGGAAAATTTGTATGAATACCAGGAGTTCGATCCCCGTGGAGTACGGACGAGATTTGGAATACAAGATGATGGAGCAGAAAAGTCCAGAAGCATCTGGGAGTTCTTAAAAGTGGAAAGGTCAACACTATGGGTGGATGATGGACACCAGTGTTCGACGAGTCGACCGACGTCCCTGTCAAACAAGCTGTATCTCCCCAGAGGATTGAGAGTGTGATCTCCCTGGCAGATTCGAGATCGTTGTCTCCTCAGCAAGCCTGAAGGTTGTCACGTCCCCAGCAGGGGCAGGGGCAGGATGTTTCTCAGGGTGGAGGACGTCCCCAGCCCAAGCCAGTATTGAAGCTATCAGAATTATTTTCCCCTGCAGAGATACCTGTGGACAGTACCTTCTTTCCCCAGCAGATCTAAGGATTGCTTCTCCCCAGCAGGCCTATGCTTGTAGATTTCCCCAGTTGAGAATCCCCGCTGAGCGCCTGACAGTTATTTTCCTCGGGAGCACCCCAGTGGAGTTTATCTGTAGACCGTTGGTGTGTCCCCCAACAATTGGTTTTGTGATGCTATCATCTCCAGTATGGCCGTGAGTGCTTATCCCAAGCAGGTTTGTGGGAATTCATCTCCAGTATGATATGACGTGCTATCATCCTCGACAGAGTTGTTACTCTTGCCACTACGGTTGTTCTCTCCGCTAGGATTGTTCTCCTCAGCAGAATGGCGTGGTTTTTCCTCAGCAAGTTCCCCGAGTGGAGCGGGTCTTATGAAATGCATCTCCAGCAGTGATTCTCCTACATATGGATTGGTTGGGTCGTCCCTAGTGGAGTAGCATTCATTTCTCCAGCAAGAGTTCATCCTACCAGTGGATTGGGCGAGTTTCTGTAGTAGACTGATATCTGCATCCCCAGCTGAATTGATTCTACCCATGGATCGCGTGGGTTATCCCTAGCGGAGTAACAGACATTCTCCAAAGCAGGGTTTATCCTATCTGAAGATTGGTTGAGTCTTCCTCCCAGTGAAGTCGCTTTACCATTCCCCAGCACGGCTCCTGGAGTTCCCCGGTGTTGTCTCTGAAGGAGACATGTGTTTATGCATTCATCATTTAGATAAGCATAGCATATCGCCTCATTAGTGCATAGCATTTCCATAATCATGGGGCATTGGGTAAAGCAAGAATAAACTCATGCATCAACATTGCAAGCATATCCATTAGCCCTAGGCCGTGGCAACCAGCCGAGGTTGGGTTGTTGGAAAGAGTTTGCGTCGCGCCTTTGGATCGGTTTCAGAATTGAGTTCATCAGCATGGTTGAGAGGTTGGTGTTTTCCCAACAAGTGATTCCTCAGTCGAGTGGGTATCCCCAGCGGTGTTACTCCCCAATTGTTAGCATCTTGCCAGCTTGGGTCTTTTTTCCTTAAGCAAATATGGGTGTGTCTGATCTCTCCATGTAGATTCTACCCCTTAAGCAGAAAGTGTCAATCTTTTCCTGCTAGTTCCCCACTGAGATACATCCTCGTGGATGACGGTTGCTTCCGTTCCCTCCCTAATGGGATGGGTTTTCCCTATTGAGTTCTTTCCTCATTAGGATGAGTCTTGATTCAGTCTGCCTTTTTGGATCGATCCTAAATTGGCTTCTTGTTGACTATCTCTTGTGCTGCCCTGGGGCATAAATGAATAGTCGCTCACTAACCGGCACTCATTCATTTCATCCTCAGCAGAATTTGTTGGCCTCTACCTACAACCCGGTAGTTGTAAGTCCTATATTTGTGGTTTTCTACCTACTAGCTGGTAGTTGTAAAATCCCACTTTCATCCCCTTGTTGGAGTTAACCCTTTGTGCTCATCCTATCGATGACTGGCTACTTTTCCGTGGTTTTCTGCCTACAAACCGGTAGATGTAATCCCCTCCTTGCAGTTATCAGTATCCGGTTCGTGATATTGACATTCTTTCCCCTCTGGATACTTGCCTTGATCAAGCAGTATTGTCCCCAGTGGGTCTTCCCCTTCTTTTTGGATACTTGCTCCGAATAAGCAACTTTATCCTCTTTTGATTGGTCATCTTTTGCATACCTAGTCTGGTACCCAGATGCTTGTCCTTTCGGTCGATTATTCATTTAACAACCTACAACCCGGCTATGGATAATCTTCCATGCGAGTGTATTATCTACGTTTTGACGGCTATAGATAATATGTCTTATGTTTTTCCGGTATTCAGACCGAAGGAGTTTCCGACGATCAGGTCGATGTACTCATGGCACTCAGGCCAATTTTCCGGTATTCAGACCGAAGGAGTTTCCGACGATCAGGTCGATGTACTCATGGCACTCAGGCCAATTTCCCGGTATTCAGACCGAAGGAGTTTCCGACGATCAGGTCGATGTACTCATGGCACTCAGGCCAATTTCCCGGTATTCAGACCGAAGGAGTTTCCGACGATCAGGTCGATGTACTCATGGCACTCAGGCCAATTTTCCGGTATTCAGACCGAAGTGGCGATCAGGCCAATCCGATTTTCAAATCGAAGAAGTTTTCCTCCTCTCCGTTGGTGTCGATAAACGTCGAGTTTTTCCCGATCATCCGTTGATGATTTGGTTGTGTCCTTCTTCCCTAGTGAAATATTCCTCCTCTCCGTTGGTGTCGATAAACGTCGAGTTTTTTCCCGATCATCCGTTGATGATTTGGTTGTGTTCACTCTCTCCAGTAGAGTTTCCTCCTCTCCGTTGGTGTCGATAAACGTCGAGTTTTTTCCCGATCATCCGTTGATGATTTGGTTGTGTTCACTCTCTCCAGTAGAGTTTCCTCCTCTCCGTTGGTGTCGATAAACGTCGAGTTTTTCCTATTCGTCCTATGACGTCTAGTTGTACCTGTCCCCACGTGGATTTACCTCTCCGTTGGTCTTGGTAAACGTCGAGTTTTTCCCGATCATCCGTTGATGATTTGGTTGTGTTCACTCTCCCCAGTAGAGCTTCCTCCTCTCCGTTGGTGTCGATAAACGTCGAGTTTTTCCTATTCGTCCTGTGACGTCTAGTTGTACCTGTCCCCGCGTGGATTTACCTCTCCGTTGGTCTTGGTAAACGTTGAGTTTTTCCCATTTCGTCCGTTGACGTATGGTTGTATCCCTTCCAGTCATTCATTAATGTCTGGTTACCTCTCCGTTGGTCTTGGTAAACGTTGAGTTTTTCCTAGTTGTCCGTTGGCATCTAGTTGTGATTTCTATTCCCATTCATCATCGTTGTGATGTCTGGATGTGGCCGTACCCTTTGAAAACAAAACCAAAAAATATATACCCAGCAATAAATATCAAATCCCAGTGGACGCTTCCATTGGTGGATCCCTGTATTGTGCAAATTCTACGGTTCTTGGTATTCAATCCCTGTTTACCCTGAAAGTCTGACAGCCGATGCTCTCATCCATTCGGGTTCCCAGCTGATTGAATAGGGGCAGCTGTAGCACCTCAAATTTGCACCTATCATTATACATACATTTTCATATTAGGTCATAGCATATCATGGTCCATTGCATAGCATTGCATTGCCTCTTTTGCCTCAAGTGCAAGCCAATCAAGGAATTAGGTCAAACTGATCAGGAGATCAGTCAATCAAGCAAGCAAGCACAATTCTCATTGAGCCAAGGCCCTGGGGTTGGTCCAACATGTTCACATGACTTGGGGATCCATTTGAAGTGATTAGGTCAAAGATTGGAGGCTCAGAGGTCATCAGTCAATGCACAGTCAGGCAAAAAACCCTAGACAGTCAACAGTCAGTCAAAGCGGTGGATGGTGGCCATTCTTGTGGAATTTGGGCACCATGCTCATTAATCAAGAGTTCATATGTCTTGGGACATCATTTGAAGTCAAGTTCTCAAGGAATTAGGGTTTGGAATTCATCAGAAGAGGTTCAGTCACCCAGAAACCCTAAAAGTCAACTGTTGGTCAACTGTCCATTTAATCAGTGATTTGATGATGGAAATTGGTTTGAGAGGTCTCATTCATGTCCAGATAGTCCTCATATATCATGTCAAACACCATCATGGAAGAATTTGAAGCCAGAGCAAAAATTTCCAAAAATGGAAACTGGGCCTGTAACTGAAACTTACCAAAAATGGAAAGTTGTAATCCTCAAATTTACATCATGATACAAGCTTCAAATGAATTTTTGCCCAACATGAAAGTTGAAGATCTTGTTCTCCCATTTCCAAAAAGTCCAAGAACTCTTAATTCCCATGTGTGGTTGGCAAGTTATGATCGAATCGATTTCAGAAAATCTTGAACTTCAAAAGGCCATATCTCCCAAACCGTTTGGCCAATTTTGGTGGGGTTTTTTCCTACAAGTCACATTTGATCCCCTCTTTCCAAAAATATAAATTTCATGTGCCAAAACTTCACCAAGCAAAATGGCATTTTTTGACTTATCTCATTTAAATGCAAGTTTGACCAATGTTTGACTTTTTGATTTATCATTCTTTAAACCACTTGGCCAATTGAAATAGCTCAGAAATGTCATTTAAAGTATGTTTGCAAGCTCAAATTATGCAGTACATGTAAGCCCATGCTAGTTTGCTTGAACATTGGAAGAAGTACAATTTCACTCATTCTATCCACACTATCCACCATGCCATGCTTTGTACTCTTAAAACAGAAAATTAAAAGAACATTTGCTGTCATTTGGAACCTCATTTTGCAGCCCATAACCAACAGAAAAAAGAGGCCATTCCTTGCTTGCTTGAAATTGGGAAGAAAGTACCATTTCACCATATCCATCCATACTCCCATGGACCATACTTGGTACTCTAAAGCAGCAGAGTTTACTCATCTGTTTCTGTCATGGCCAGACCTTAATAGCAGCCCACATTGCACAGAAAATGACTGTTCCTAAAAAAAAAACTTCATTCACCTTGCTTTGGCATTTGAGAAGAAAAGCTGTCAAGACTCCAAAGAAAAGAGCCATGCCTTGTACTGTCCAGCAGACTTTGATCATCATTTTCTGTCAAACCAATCCTAATAGCAGGCACAAAAACCACCTTGGACAGCACAAAAAACCAACAGAAATTCATTGATGTTAAAAATCACTTTTTGGCCATTTTGCTAAAAACCCTGTCAAACTCCAAAGAGAAAGCTGGGCTCAATACCATATCCTCCATCATGTTTCTGTCATGAGTAACACTTAGCAGCCATCAACTCTGTCCAAAACACCAAAACTCTCATTCTAAAAACCTTCATTTGGCATTTTCTTCCAAAACAGTCCAAAACTTCCAATGAGCTTGGCCATGGATTTGCTTCACCCAAGGCAGCAGATATCATGATCATTTTCTGTCATGTTGATCATTAATGGCAGACACACAAACCAATAGAAATCCACTCATGCCTGAAAACTCCTTTGGTGCATTTTCATTTTCTGTCCAATAACTCAAGGAGAACAAAAGCTGGCTTGGCTTGAGGCAATATTTTCCAGCATTTTCTGTCATGGAAGACCATCTGCAGCCAACATAACCAACAAACACAAACCAACATAACAGAACTCATTCTAAAGAGCATCACCTTGCTTTTGGCCATTTCAAAAACCAGTCAAGACTCCAAAGACAAAACTTTGCCCTGCCAAAAGCAACTTAAAACAGAACATCAAAACATCATTTTCCTGTCATGGACAAGCCCTGCTAGCAGAGATAACACAACCACTTTCACTCATTCTCCAAAACCTCATCCTTTGCATTTTATCAAGATCTGTCCAAAAATTTCCAAAGGGACCTAACCTTGCTTTGACTGGTACAATATCCATTGATCATTTTCTGTCACCTAGCATCCATCTAACATAGAACAAACCTTGGTTCTTTCATTTGGCTCAAGAACTCACTCATTAACATTTGTTCCAAAACAGTCAAGAGCTCTCAATGAACTAAACCTGGCCTTGTTTGTTTCACCACCATTTCATCATTATAAACCAGTTGCAGCCACAAAACACACAGTAGAAAACCCTTGGCTCCCACTCTCTCAAAAACACACTTTGCATCTTTTCCAAAACTCAGTCCAAAACACTCAATGAACTAAACCTGGCTATTGTGTTCTCACCATCCAAGCGTCATTTTAGACTCATGGCAAGCATCATTCTCCATCTGTAAGCTCCCCTCCTAGCACTGTTCTCAAAGAGCTCAACCATGGCAGATGGGATTTCAATCAAAACCAAGCATCCACAAGCCAAAGCCAACTTCACACTCATCATTTGAAGGCCTAAGGTGCAACTGTTTCACTTCAAAACAACCAAACAACATCAAGAACACAACTGTCCTTCAATTTTTGGTATGAATTCGACCCCCCCCCCCCCCTTTTGTTTAATCAATACATGATTTTAAAAGGTCTCTTGATGCTGAGTGTCATGATGCTTTTCTTTTTGAAAATGGATGCTTATTCATGAAGTTATGTCGTTTTGAAGTTTGATGATGCTTGTTTATTTTGCTCGATTCTTGACTTGTATGGTGTTTTAATGGAAACCAATGGTGGATTCATGCTTGTCATTGCTTGCTGGTCATTTGGGTATACTCAATTTTGATTTTTGGAAAAGTTTGTGAAATTCGATTGAAAGAGGGATGAAGGTGTTGAAACCCTAGCTTCAAAGTGCATTTGCCCAGATTTCTTCTTCCCTTCCACGTGCATGCATGGCCTTTTACTCATCAGCCAATAGAAACATTTCAAATTCTTGGCCAAAACGGCCGTGTTTTGATTAGTGGCGCAAAGAATTACCAAACTGCCATTCCACATTTTAATTTTAAATCATTTCATTTTTGTTTCTTCAATCATTTCATCCAACTTGCAAAATTCATAACTTGTCCAATTTTGATCCAAATCTAATGGGATTTTTTTGTGTTGTGTTCATCATGATCTCTACTTTTTTATCATTATTTTTCCAGAATTTTTGGATGAGTGGTTTTTTAAATGTTGCTAGGGTTTGTGACACGTGACCAAATTTTGTACACTTTGCCAAATCAATTGTGAAATGATGAGAATGTATCCAATGGCTCCCAAATTTTTTATGCTCGAACTAGACACATTCATGGTGATTTTGGTGTAGAGTTTGTGAATTTATCATTTGTGGTTTGTGAGTTATGAATTTTTGAATTAGGGTGTGACAATTTGTGTCACACCATTGATGTCTAACTTCATGATTTTCATTACCATGCTTCATGACCTCCAATTGACCCAATTTTTTGCATGAACCTACTCTTGTATGTCTAGTTTACATGTGATTTTTTGTGGATTTATTTGTGGCATTTCCTAATTGTTTGAGATTTTCTCCCCTGGTTAGTCATATGTTGACCTTGTGTGACACTTGTTCCCATTTCATTTGTGAAATTCTCATACTTTATTGGATGGACATGAAATTTTACATGAGATAACTAGACATCCTCATCTTTGCCATGGTTTTGATCCCATTCATTTATCATATGCCATCTCTGATTTATGAATTTTCTAAGTTGATACATGTTTGTTTGACTTCTTTGAGCATGTTCAAAATTGCTTTGACTTTCTGATTTTCATTGACTGCCTTCCACTTGTCCAAATGAGATGAAATTTGACATGCTTACCATGCTGTGGATTGTGATTGACCATGATTTATTTGGTGATTTTTGGAAATGTTTGAGTTGACTTTTGAGTTAAATCTTGCTGTTGACTCCTATGAGCTTCTGTTTGCTATACTTTGACCTAAATTGTTCATGAAATGATGATAGTGATTGATATGCATGTGAACCCAATTGGTTGTGTTTCTTGAATGTTTAAACTTGACTTTGATTGGATATCCCTTGCTGTTTTGGCTTTCTCATTCATTTTTGACCCTAGGCTTGCCCTAGTGGTCCTGTTACTCACTTTTGAGCTTGTGTTTTCAGGTTGGCCAACAAATGACCAATGAGACCAATTCTTTTTGTTTGAGCTTGCCTAAATACCATGACTAACTTGTGTGTTTTGTAGGTGGCTTGGCTCACATGCCTTGAGCCTTGCGCCTTGCACATCCATGTGCCTTTAATTAACTGTTGGTGTCTGTTTCTTTTGCTTTGTTTGAACTTGCATACTAACATCTGTTTGACTGTTTCAGGTGCTTTTAGTTGCTTAGTTCCTTGTGAACTTTTTTGCTTTGCTTTGCTTGTATAAGCAATTTGCATTGAGGTATGTCTCCTTATCTTCATGTAGTCTGGAAGACCTGGCCTGTTACCTGGCCAGGCAACTGTCTGAAGTCCTCCTTAAGAGGCAATGTTTGTGGATGTTTAATTTTGTCCTTGCATAGAGTCAAAGTCCTCCTAAGTGAAGAGGCAATTGGTGGAAGGTAGGGATATGCAATCTATCCCCCACTATTCATGTTGTGTCATCTGCTTTGCTCACACCACTGTGTTGATGCATTACAGATAAAAACCCAAGATCTTGTGCAATTGCACAGTTGAGTCGGTATCAAATGTGTAGAAGGGTTCCCACTTTCTGAACCCACACATTCTTGTCTTAAGCTCTCCCAGACCAGGGATAAGAGCTGTGAAGTCTTATCTTCACTCACCTTTCATCAGCTTCACCTTAGCCCCTCAATGGCAAGGTTAAGAGCAACATTCACCCAGTTCCAGAGGTTTGTTTGTTGAGGTTGATATGACCCCTTGACTAAAACCTAACCCTTGTTTGAGCCACTTGCTTGTGTATAGTGTGTGCTATCTGTGCTTGTAGGATTGTTTGACTTGCTTCCTGTGCAAGTTAGGATTGTTTTACTTGCTTCCTGTGCAAGTTAGGATTGTTTGACTTGCTTCCTGTGCAAGTTAGGGTTAGTTTAGACTTGCTTCCTGTGCAAGTTAG
This sequence comes from Lathyrus oleraceus, assembly GCF_024323335.1. NCBI lineage: Eukaryota > Viridiplantae > Streptophyta > Magnoliopsida > Fabales > Fabaceae > Lathyrus > Lathyrus oleraceus. Next base: position 535,195,204 of record NC_066583.1, on the reverse strand, counting down.
GTTTTGCTTGGCTTGCTTCCTGTGCAAGTTAAGTGTGTGTGTGGCTTGCTTCCTGTGCAAGTCATGACTAGGATAGGCTGGCTCCCTGTGCCAGTTAGCTAGAAACCTTAACTTAGGGATGAATTTGCATGATAACATCTAGGCTCGAGTCGTAGTCTCCCTAGTTGTGTCTCCCTCTGTTATCTGGTTAGGCTAGTCCTTTATCCCTGCGTAGGGGAACTACGTCGCCCTGATCCTCATACCAGATGAGGTACGTAGGCAGGAGATGAGCTGATCTCTCCGGGCGCCTTTTTTTCTTTTTGTGTGTGTTGTTTGACAGTTGCTAGGCTCGAGTGCCTGACTCCTTAGCAATCTGTTGTCTGTTTGTTTGAGTGTGTGCTTGACAGTTATAGGCTCGAGTCCCCGACTCCCTATTAACTTGTTGTGTTGTTGTGTGCTTGGAAGCCGATGTAAGTCCATCGAGTGGCATTTGGGTTCCAGTGTGCGTGTGCTTGGTTCGGATGCTGATGTAAGCCCAGTGATTGGCATTCAGGCTCCATGTTTGCCTTCTTGCGTGTGTTTTGGTTCGGATGCTGACATAAGTCCAGTGATTGGCAGTCGGGCTCCACGTTTGCCTGTGTCTTGTTTGTTTGTGTGCGTGTCAGCCGAGCTACGAATGCTCTGATTCTTCTCTCGTCCGAGAAGATACGTATGCATAGGATGCGACATCCTAGCGAGCATGTGTCGTTTCCCCAGTCCGAACTACTTCGACTCTGATGTCTATGCCTGATAGACTAAGTAGGCCCAGGATACGATATCCTGCCGAGTCAGTTTCAGTCAGTTTCTTGTGTCTCTTTCAGCCAGTGTGCGTGTGTTTGAGCAGTATTTAGCAACCATTTTCCTTCCTTTTGTGCGTGGATCCCGTAGAGTACTACGGATGCGTAGGGGTGCTAATACCTTCCCTTCGCATAACCGACTCCCGAACCCATTCTCTTTGGTCGCGAGACCATGTTCTTTCCTAGGTTTACTCTGAGCGTTTCCTTTCCCTCTTTTGGGATAAATAACGCACGGTGGCGGCTCTGTTGTTTCTTGTTTTCCCGCCGGTTTTTTCGCGTGATGCGACACATAACTATCACATGGAGTGTCCAAATTGAATGATCTTTTTATGCACAAACTCCATTTGACATGTACTTTCATGGTGCATAATTGGAATTCATCAAAAATGGTCAATGCAAAAAGTCAAATTTCAAGTGTACAGTTAAAGATCCAGGGGCAAAATGGTCCAACTTGTGAAATAATGGGAATTTTTGAGTGGGGATTTTTGCAACACCTCACAAATGCTATTTGGAAAGGGTTTGAATCATCAGAATATGTCAAGGCCTCATGGTTGAACAATTCACTTTTGAAATGAACTTGAAAATGCATAAACTTGCCATAGCATAGTGAAATTCCAAAATACACAACCAATGAAGATGAGACAAGTTGCAACAGCTCATGACAGATATTTAGAGCATGTGTGAGCTGGCAATGAGCTGTCATTGGCTTGCAAATGAAAATACCATTTTGCCCTTGCCATTGAAAATGACACTTATGCTAATCATATTGCATTTTGTTAATTAAGGTGATTAAGGCTTGATTAATCAGGTGTATATATTCCTAATCCTAACAAACTCATAACAAAATACACATTTCCCAAAATCACAATCTCTTTTCCCTCCAAATTCATCAAATTCTCTCAAGAACACATCAAGCAAAACTCCTTCAATCTCTTCCAATTCTTGATCATTTTGCAAAATTCTTTTTGATTCGATCTTCATTCACCTTCCTCTAGCTCTGTTTTGGCATTTGGCATTGAGATTCTTCATAGATCGTGACTGTCCAAGTGAGGTTCAACTATGGTGAATTGGATTTTCGTGCACTAGGAGCCACTTCAACTGAATCTAACACTTCCACTCATTTCCCTTAACATCTTGCTGTATCTGTTTTGGTAGTACACGCGCCAACATTTCCAAATTCAACACTGCCTTCCATTCAAGGTAATTTTTCGAATGTCACGAATTGATGAATGCTTATAGGCTTTTTGTAGAGCGTTTCATGTAGAGTTCCATGATGTAATTGGTTTGTGAATTGATGAAACATAGCTCGAGTTATCTTGATTTGAAGTTTTGATGTTAAAACCTAAAGTGTTCGATTCGTGAGATTTAGGAAGAATTAGTCAAAACCATTGGCATAGTTGTAATCCTGACATTGAGACCTTTCCAACGAGTATTAGTTTGTAGATTTTGGTTAGGGTTTGATGTTCTTCATGTTCATACGAATCTGGAAAATTTCTGGAAAAAAGAGATGGAGAATCCCGTGTTTGATCCGCTGTAAGGCTTGGCTCGGTTCAAATTATGTTTAGCGCGCAAAACCAGCCAATCAGGAGAAGCCACTGAATTATTGAAACGCCAGCGTTTTGGTCTGGGAGCGCGTAATTACAAGTATGCCATTAAATTAACTTAATTAAATTAAAACATTCAATAATTATTTTAAAGATCACATAAATCTTAGAAAAATCATAGAAAAATAATGGTTAATCAGAAAATTATGAGAGTTTTTGTGTTGGATCCCATTTTTCCTGTAGAATTTTATGGACATGATTTTGCAAGTTGTGCATGATGAAATGTTGACCTGGCTTAGGGATCTTTGACTTGTGTGTATTTTTGACAAGTTCTACCATTTCCATTGTAAAATACTCATACCTTAAAAGAAATGCCTGAAATTTTTTGAGCTTATTATAGACATGTTGATGGTGATTTACATATAAAGTTTGTGGTTTTTGGATACCTGTGGAGTGAGATATGATTTTTTGAACTCAGGTGTGACAATTTGTGTCACATCTAACTAGGTCAACTTCATGAATATTTTTTCCTGGCCTATGATTGTTGAAATGGATTGAAATTTTTCATGGATGATTGTGGATATGTTGAGATGCTATGTGAATTTTTCTGGATTTTTCTATGGCAGTTTCAATTTGATTGATATTTTTCATCTCTGTTGGTTAATTGTGCAAGCTTGTAGGACACATGTTTGTAAATCTTGTGTGAAATCCTCATATGGTTTTAGATGAATGTGAAATTTGGTATGCTGGTTGTAGACACATTGTGGGACATCACTGTTTTGGTCCCATTCATTTCTTGATTGATTTCATTGACTTATGAATTTTTGAAGTGAATGCATGTGTTGTTGCCTTGAATTGGCTTGAATAATTGTGTCTGGAGTTTTTGATTTTCATTGCCCTAGTTCCTTTTGTCCAATTGAGATGAAAATTGACATGCTATACCTTGAATATGTCCTGTTTAGGTGTGAATTATTTGAGGATTTTTGGAATTATTTTGGTATGCTTTTGATGGAATTCATTCTGTTTGGACATTGGATGTTACATTTGACCTAGTTTGACTTGTTTTGGTCATGAAATGAATATGGTGAATGATATGAGTATGGGATCAATTGCATTTGCTTTCTATTTGCATTAATTTGGTTTTGGTTGAGAATTACTTGCTGTTTCGAATTTTTTCTCCCTTTTGGACCCTAGGCTTGGCCTAGTGGTCCAGTTTCTCACATTTAGTTTGACTTTTCAGGATGAAATGCACAAAGCTTAAGGAGAATGCTTCAAGTCAATAAAATTGAGATTGTTTGATGCTTGTGAACTAATTTGAATTTGTTTTGTAGGTTGTGAAGCTTGAGCTTGAGCTTGTAGCTTGCATTTATGTGCTTGTGTTGTTTGTATAGTCTGACTGATTAACATTTGCTGTTTATTGTTGTCTGGCTGAGTACTGATGATACTTGATTGATTTCAGGTACATTTAGTCGCTTACAGTTCTTTAAGAACTTGCTTGCTGCTGCTTAGTTTTTAAACCACTTGAGGTAGGACTTCTATTCTTCATGTAGTCTGGAGACCCGGTCTGTTATTTGGCCGGGCAAAATGTCTGAAGTCCTCCTTAAGAGGCGATGTTTGTGATTGTTTAATATTGTGCCTAAGCAGGTGAAGTCCTCTATGAGGCAATTGGTGGAAGCCAAGGGATATGCAATCTATCCCCCACTATTCTGTGAGTCGTCCCTCTGCTCACACGGCTGTGTGTTGATGCATTGAGGCACAAACCCAAGATCCTGTGCTGTTGCACAATCGAGTCAGAGTCTTTGAGCGTAGAAGGGTCCCTCCATTCTGGACCCACGCTCCTTTGTCTAAAAGCTCTCCCTGGTCAGGGATAAGAGCTGTGAGGTCTCATCCTCACTTCACCTTTTCATCTGCTTCACCTTAGCCTCGTAATGGCAAGGTTAAGAGCGAGCAATACCCATGTACAGATGACTTGCTTCGGCAGTCAAACCCATTGTTTGAGCCTCACTTGATTGGTTATAGTGTGTGCTATGTGAACATTTGTTTGAAATGCTTGTTTTGATCTGTATGCTTGTATGCTTGCTTCTTTCCTGGATAGGATTAGCTTGCAGTTGTGCAAGTAGGTAGAAACCTGAACGTAGGGTAACGATGCATGACAACACTAGGCTCGAGTCCAGCTCCCTGGTAGTGTGTCTTCCCTTGGTTTCTGGCTAGATTTTCTTTCCCTTTAGGGGGAACTACATCGCCCTGATCCTCGTTCCAGACGAGGTATGTAGGCAGGAGACCGTGCGAGGTCTCTCCGGGCACTTTTTTTCTTTTTTGCGTGTGTTTGCTTGTTATCTGATTGTGTGTTTGGTTCGGATGCCGACGTAAGTCCAGTGATTGGCGGTCAGGCTCCACGTTTGCCCTTTTGTGTGCGTCTTGGTTCGGATGCTGATGTAAGTCCAGTGATTGGCATTCAGGCTCCATGTTTGCCTGTGTTTCTGTTTGTTTGTTTGGCGTGCGTAAGCCGAACTACAGTGGCTCTGATTCTCGTTCCAGACGAGATATGTAGGCATAGGATGCGATGTCCTATCGAGCTCCCTTCTCTTAACCCCACCTGCGTTCCCCTGTGTGTGTGTGTGATGTTTTAGCAACCTTTTCTTGTCTTAGAGCGTGGATCCCGTCGAGTACGACGGACGTGAGGGGTGCTAATACCTTCCCCTTGCGTAACCGACTCCCTTACCCTTTCTCTTTGGTCGCGAGACCATTTCCTTTCCAGGTTTCTCTGAGCGTTTCCTTTCCCTATCTTGGGATAAATAACGCGCAGTGGCGGCTCTGTGTTGTGTTTTTATTTGAGTCCCGCCGGTTGATTTTCGCGGATGCGACAACTACCATCACCATAGGTAACGCTTCACTAATTCCTGACTAGAATTAGCTACTCGCAATCAATCCCCATCATAAGATCAAGGCTCGCCAAAACTGGACTGAAGTCCGTACACCATGACGCATGAACTTCAACTATATGCAATGTCACAAATTATCCCAAAATTATGGCCAAAGTCATCACCCAAAATTAACACCAAATTATCATCCAAATTTATAACCAAAATTATTATCCAAAAATATAACTCGACAGAGTTCCCAAGGAACTCGAAAACAACTCTAAATGCTCAAAAATATTCTACCGACAACTGTTGCACATAAAGATAACTCTTATAGACTCAATCAGCAACGCTAATAACTCTACGAGAACTCCAACAAAATTGAAAATAATTTAAGTTGGCCAAATAATTCAATTATTTCTCTCGAACTCAGAACTCCAAAAGCATATTATACTAATAATATTAATTATTATTATTGTTTTTAATATTATATTAATAAAATATATTATACTAATGAACATATTATATTAATAAAACACATCATGCTAATGAAATGTACTTATGCCAGTAACATGAAAACAAGCGACAACTTGTATATGCCGCAAACAACCACCGCGATGTTTACGAGAGCTACAATATATAATGAAACAAGTTATCTCCATAGTAATTGAAACAAATCTTTTGAAACATATTATATATTAATCGAACTAAATCATTGTATATAATTGAAACATATTATATAGTAACGATACAACACCATCTATTGATAAAAGTGTCAATACAATGTATATAAGCGATGTATATAAGCATATATAATAAAGCTACAGTACAATTTCAATTTCAAATTATAGACATCAATTCACACAAAATTAACACAAATAAAATCAGTAAAACATCAATCTCTCCTAAAAACACATAATTTATCAAAATCACCATCCTTATTGGAGGTTAAGGGAACCTCTCTATCATTCCATGATTTAGTATCCATAGATGAATAGTTCCTCCCCCTTACCTTGATTTTCCAGCAAAACGACAGCAACTTCTAAGAAATTCTTCTCTCAAATCCTAACTCTCTCTCTTTGCCTCTTTTTGCTCTGCCTCTCCAAAAATACGTACTGACTCTTTTAGGTTCTTCTAAATCATATTTTATTCCAAAACCTATTTTATTTCAAATAAAAATACTATATATCCTAATAATTAGTTAAAACTCCCATTAATTTCTAAAAAGTATGAAAAACTCTTACTCTCTTTATACCTCTACTTAAAGGATACTTACCCCCACAATCACATAATAATTAATTTAAAACATCAATTAATCAAATAAAAATCTAAATAATTCAAATTAATTAATTAATTGAATTCGGGGTGTTACGACTCTCCTCCACTTAAGAAATTTTCATCCTCAAAAATTAGCTATTGAAAATAGAGTCGGATACGACTCTCCCATCTGCTATTCATGCTCCCAAGTCATGCTCCCACCAGTCGGTCCTCCCCAAACTACCTTTACCAAGGAAATCTCTTTACCCCGTAATTGCTTCACTTCTCGATCCTCTGTCCGCATGGGTGATGCCTCCACAATCAGGTTATCTCTCACATGTACATCATCCACTTGGATCACATGAGACGGATTCGAAATGTATCTCCTCAACTGAGACACATGAAACACATCATGAAGATTAGCAAGCAACGACGGTAAAGCAATCTGATAGGCCACCTCTTCTATCCTCTGTAAAATCTGGTACAAACCAAGAAAACACGGTGTGAGCTTTTGAGACTTCAAAGCTCGACCAAAACCCGTTACCGACATAACTCTAAAAAAATGTGATCCCTCTCCTGGAACTCAAATGCTTTCCTTCTCTTGTCATGGAACTTTTTTGACGTCTCTACGATGCTTTCATCTTTTCTTGGATCATCTTAATCTTTTCAGTCGTTTGGTGAATAATCTCAGGTCCGAGCACAACACTCCCGCCTGACTCATACCAACATAAAGGAGTCCTACACCTCCTACCATACAATAACTCGTATGGTGCCATTCCAATACTGGAATGATAACTATTGTTGTAGGTAAACTCAATCAACGATAAGTAGTTATCCCAAGCACCTCCTTGTTCTAACACACAAGCCCTCAGCAAATCTTCCAACGACTGGATAGTCATCTCTGTTTGACCGTCTGTCTGTGGATGATAAGTAGAACTCAATCTCAACTTAGTACCCAAAGTTGTCTGCAATCTCTCCCAGAACCTCGATGTGAATCTCAGATCTCTATCAGATACAATACTTAAAGGAATACCATGTAGTTTCACAATCTCATCAATATATAACTCGGCCAGCTTCTACAAAGAATAATTGATCCTCATTGGTATAAAATGAGTTTATTTTGTCAATCTATCAATAATCACCCAAATTGAATCGCACCCCTTCGAAATATTCGGTAGACCTTTCATAAAATCCATGGAAATGTTATCCCATTTCCACTCTGGAATATTCAACGGTTGCATCAGACCCAACGGTTTTTGATGTTCAATCTTCGACTTCTTACAAATCAAACAAGCATACACAAACTCAACTACTTCCTTCTTTATTCCTGGCCACCAAAACAATTTCTTCAAGTCTTGATACATTTTTGTGGCACCGGGATGAATACTTAATCCACTTCTGTGACCCTCCTCAAGAATGCTCTTCTTAATTTTTGGCACATCTAGAACACACACCCTATCTCTAAACCTCATCTCATCATTCTCATCAACCCGAAAATCACCCCAGTTACCTTGGTTGATTAACGTGAGATGATCCACCAAACCCAAATCAGATTTCTGGCTTCCTCTTATTTCTTCGAGAATACCACTAGTCAGCTTCAATATACCCAATTTCACACTGTTAGGAGTCTCTTCACACACTAGACTCATATCTCTGAATTGTTCAATCAGTTCTAACTCTCGAACCATAAGCATTGACATATGTAAGGACTTCCTACTCAACGCATCAACTACAACATTAGCCTTACCCGGATGGTAACTCAATTCAAAATCATAATCCTTCAGAAGTTCAAGCCATCTCCTCTGCCTCATATTCAACTCTTTCTGATCAAACAGATACTTCAGGCTCTTGTGATCACTGAACACTTCGAACCTAGATCCAAAAAGATAATGCCTCCAAATCTTCAAAACAAAAACCACATCTGCCAACTCTAAGTCATGCGTAGGACAATTCCTTTCATAAACCTTCAGTTGTCTGGAAGCATAAGCAACGACCTGGCTATTTTTCATCAGTACACCACCAAGACCCATCTTTGACGCATCACAATATACTACAAAAGACTCATTCGGATTAGGCAAGATCAATACCGGAGCACTCATCAATTTCTTCTTAAGTTCTACAAAACTCTTTTCACATGCAACATCCCAAACATAAGCTTGACCCTTTCGTGTCAATTGAGTCAAAGGTAGTGTTATCTTAGAAAAGCCTTCTATAAACCTACGGTAATAACCAACCAAGCCAAGGAAACTTCGAATCTTAGTAGCAGACTTCGGAGTCTCCCACTGCAACACAACATCAATTTTCGACGGATCAACAACAATTCCTCTACTAGAAATCACATGGCCAAGGAAACTCACTTCTTTTAACCAGAATTCACACTTGTACAACTTGGCATAAAGCTTCTTGTCCCTTAACACCTACAATACAATGTTTAGATTATCTGCATGTTCTTCCTCTGACTTAGAATATATCAAGATGTCGTCGATGAATACGACCACAAATTGATCCAGATAAGGATGGAAAATCCTATCCATATACTCCATGAACACACCTGGAGCATTAGACACTCCAAACGGCATTACTGTATACTCATAATGACCATACGTGCCTTATCCTGAATGCAGTCTTCAGAATGTGATGATAACCTGACCTCAAATCTATCTTGCTGAACATGCAAGCACCCACCAATTGATCCATCAGATCATCAATTCTCGGAAGAGGATACCTATTTTTGATAATAACTTTATTCAATTGTCTGTAGTCAACACACAACCTCATACTGCCATCCTTTTTCTTAACTAACAACACTGGCGCACCCCACAGATAAACACTTGGTCAAACAAAATTCTTCTCAAGCAACTCTTCTAATTGTTTCTTCAATTCACCCAATTCTGAAGCTGACATCCTATACGGAGCCATCGACACAGGATTAATACCAAATACCTCATTAATGGAAAACTCAATCTCACGCTCTGGTGGCAAGTCACTGATATCATCTGGAAATACATCCGGGAAATTGCACACAATAGGCAGATCAACACTTGCAACCTTATTGTCAACTTGCAATGATGAAAACATTGCAACCATCTGAGCCTCATCTTCTAAGAGTTTTTTTTACTTGCTTAGCAGATAAAAACATCATCTCTCCACAATCACCAAACTCTGGGAACCTCACGGTTTTGCTATAGGAGTTGATATGAACATAGTTAAACTCTAACCAGTTTATTCCAAGAATAATATTGATTTGATGCAAAGGTAGACAAACCAAGTCCATCGCAAAATTCTTACCATAAATGGTGAAAGGACAACTCAAACAGACTAACGCAGTAGTCACCGAACCATTAGTCGGGGTATCGATAACCATACTCCCAACCATATAAGATAATTTTAAACCCAACCCCGTAGCACTCTCAAGAGAAATAAACGAATGAGTAGCACCAGTATCAATAATAGCAATTAACTCAACGTTGTTAATGAAACAAGTACCTTTGATCAAGTTGTCTGTCTTGGGAACCTCTGAACCACTTAAGGTAAACACTCTACCATTAATATGGGCAGCAGTAGCGGCCGTCTTCTTTGGCTTCTAACATTGTGTACTGATATGACCCTGTTCACCATAATTGTAACAAGTCGGACCATCTCAGAACGGTGACCCATTTTCTTGCACTCTACAACACGGTGACCCGTTTTTCCACAATTGTAACATCTCAAAACCTTATATTACATTCATTAGCACAGTGGCCCAACCCACCACCCTTGAAGCACTTGACAGAAGCGGGAGCCCCTCCCCCACTTGTCTTCCTCCCATATGAAGCCTTCTGCTTCCCTTTGTCAGCTGGAGTTACATAAGGTTTCCATCTAAATTGTCCCTTTCCTTTCTTCTCACTTATACTCTTATAGTAAGCAGACCGGGCTCTGCTATCCTCATCATAGATTCTACTCTTATTCACCAGTTCAGCATACTGTAGCACCTCAAATTTGCACCTATCATTATGCATACATTTTCATATTAGGTCATAGCATATCATGATCCATTGCATATCATTTGCATTGTCCCCAGTTGCCTCAAGAGCAAGCATTCAAGAATTAGGTCAAACTGATCAGGAGATCAGTCAACCAATCAAGCAAGTGTGTTTTTCATTGAGCCAAGACCTTAGGGTTTGTCCAACAAGTTCACATGACTTGGAGGTCCATTTGAAAAGTTCAAGTCAAGGGTTGAAGGCTCAGAGGTCATCATTTCATACACAGACAGTCAAAAATCCTAAAAAAGTCAACTGTCAGTCAAAGCAGTGGATGGTGGTCATTCTTGTGGAATTTGGGCACCATGGTCAATAATCAAGAGTTCATACAACTTGGGACATCATTTGAAGCCAAGTTCTCAAGGAATTAGGGTTTGGAAGTCATCAGTCAATGCACAATCAGTCAGAAACCCTAAAAGTCAACTGTTGGTCAACTGTCCATTTAATCAGTGATTGGACGATTGGAATTGGTTTGTGAGAGTTCATTCAGGTCCAAATAGTCATCATACATCATGCCAAACACCATCATGGAAGAATTTGAAGCCAGATCAAAAATTTCCCAAAATGGAAACTGGGCCTGTAACTGAAACCTGCCATAAATGGAAAGTCTTGATCCTCAAACTTACATCATGATACAAGCCTCAAATGAATTTTTGCCCAACATGAAAGTTGAAGATCTTGTTCTCCCATTTCCAAAAAGTCCTAGAACTCTCAATTCCCATGTGTGGTTGGCAAGTTATGATCGAATCGATTTCAGAAAATCTTGAACTTCAAAGGGCCATATCTCTCAAACCGTTTGGCCAATTTTGGTGGGGTTTTTTCCTACAAGTCACATTTGATCCCCTCTTTCCAAAAATATAAATTTCATGGGCCAAAACTTCACCAATCAAAATGGCATTTTTTGACTTTTCTCATTTAAATGCAAGTTTGACCAAGAGTTGACTTTTTGATATAAACTTTTTTTTAACATTTGGCCAATTGGAACAGCTCAGAAATGTCATTTAGAATGTGTTTGCAAACTCATTTTATGCAGTACATAAGGCCATTGCTTGGTTGCTTGAATTGTAAGAAAGGTACAATTTCACCATACTTGTCCATGCTTCCACAACCATGCCTTGTACCTCAAAAGAACAGCAGCATTATGCAGCATTTTTTCTGTCATTGTGCACACATTTTGCAGCCAAATAACCAACAGTACATATGGCCATACTAGCTTACTTGAACATTGGCAAAAGGACATTGTTTCAACAACCAAATCCATGAACCATACTTGTACCATATGACATAGCAGATTTTATGGAAAATTTTCTGTCATTTTGAGGATTTGGCTGCATAACACAAGAGAAAACTTCATTCTGTGGAGCATGATCCTTGGCCATTTTGAAAAGAGCTGTCAAAAACATCCAACAGCATGAGCCTTGCCATGCTTGGTACTGTTCATAGCAGACCAAGGCCATAATTTGCTGTCACTAGTAGCAGCAATTGCAGCATGAAAAAAAACCACCTTTGACAGCAAAAGAAAGGATGGTTCACTCTCTCTCAAAACCTCACCCTGCTGTGCATTTCAAGGGGACTGTCAAGAGAACTTCCAAGAGGAAAGAACCTGGCCATGCCCTGTACCACAGCATAGCAGTTTATGCTTCATATTTCCCGTCATAACAAAACCAAAAAAAAACAAAAAGAACCAAGAGAGATCCATTCATCAAAAATAAAAACACATTTTGCAGCAAAAAAGGTCACTCCTCCTAACTGCATTCATTTTGCCTTGCTTGTGCCTATCAAAAACCTGTCTAAACTTCCAATAGTTCAACCTTGCCTTGCAACCAACAAACACATGACCAACCATGCTCTTACCCTGCTACTTGCATTTCATCTAGAACTTCCAAATCCACCCTGCCTTGCAACATAACCAACAGCATACCACTCTCTATCTCAAAAATCCACTTATGCTCAAAAACCATCTCTTGGCATTTGCAAAGGCTTTTTCAAGAAACAACCAGCAACACAAAGCAGCACACCTTTCCATCATGTTGAATGAGCATTACACAAGCATTTGACAAAGAACAACCTACTTCATTCACTTTGCCAAAACTTCATCTTTGGCGCATCTATGATTTTCAGTCATGAACTAACAGACCAACCAAAAGCCTCTCACCTTGCCTTGCATTTTCTGTCCAAAAGTTGTCCAAACACAATAGCACCAAAACCTGGCCAAACCAAAAGGAACAAAGAACAACAAATTGGAAACACCATTTCCTGTCATGAGTAACATATTGGACAGCATTAACCAATAAAGCTTCTTTCAAAAGTCACTTTGGCCAAACCTGTCAAACTCCACACCACAAAAAACTAGCTTTGCCTAATACCATCCATTCATCATTTTCCTGTCAACAATGGAACCAATGACAGTAACATAACACCCTGCACAATAGAAGCTGAACATTGAATTCCATTCCAAGCCTCCACAAGTCAAAGGATTTTTCACCATTCATCATTGGAAGGACCATTGAGCAACTGTCTCACTTCAATAACAACGAACAACATCAAGATCACCACTGTTCCTCAAAAATGGTAAAATTTCGAGCTCCATGATTTTTCAAATTGACACATGCTTAGTGTAGGTCCATCCATGCTGATTGTCATGATGCTTTCACTTTTTAAAATGATTGCTTATCCATGGAGATATATTGTTTTGAAGTTTGATGCTTGAAAATGTTTCCATTGATTTCTTGTTGTGTAGTTCAAATTAATGAAAACCAGTTTTGGGATGTTGTTGTTTGATGTTTAATGAACACAATGGTATGCTCAATTGAGATTTTTAGGCACTTTTTGAAAATTCGATTTTGAGAGGGATGAAGGTTGGAACCCTAGTTCATCAAATGCCTTTGCCCAGATTTTTTCTCACGTGCATGGCCCCTTTTTCCACCAACCAATGAAATTATTTCATTTTTAAGGCCAAAACGCAGAGTTTAGTTAAGTGGGGCGCCTATTTACAATAGTGCCACTGTTGACCATTGCTTTGACCATTATGCCATGCTTTTGTTCATGTTTTGTTCCAATTGTTCCTCCACTTCTATAATTCATATTTGATTCATTATTCATCCAAAAATTATGAAACTTTTTTCATCATGTTCACAAGCATGTCCTCTATTTTATCATGAATTTTATTAATTTTTTGCTTGGATGGATATTAAATGGCTCTAGGGTTTGTGACATGTGACCAAATTTTGTACACTTTGCCAAATCAATTGTGAAATGATGAGAATGTATCCAATGGCTCTCAAATTTTTTGTGCTTAAACTAGACACATTCATGATGATTTTGGTATAAAGTTTGTGAATTTATCATTTGTGGTTTGTGAGATATGATTTTTTTGAATTAGGGTGTGACAATTTGTGTCACACCATTGATGACCAACTTCATGATTTTCATTGCCATGCTTCTTGGCCTCCAAATGACTTGATTTTTTTGCATGAGCTTAATCTTGAATGTCTAGTTGACTTGTGAATTTTCTTGGATTTATTTGAACTATTTTCCATTTGTTTGAGATTTTCCTTCCCTGCCTAGTCAAATGTTGACTTTGTGTGACACATGTTTCCATTTCATTTGTGAAATCTTCATACTTTATTGGATGGACATGAAATTTGACATGTGATAACTAGACATCCTCATCTTTGCCATGGTTTTGATCCCATTCATTTATCATACACCATTCTTGACTTATGATTTTTCTAAGTTGATGTATGTTTGGTTGACTTCATTGAGCATGTTCAAATTGGCTTTGACTTTCTGATTTTCATTGACTGCCTTCCACTTGTCCAAATGAGATGAAATTTGACATGCTTACCATGCTGTGGATTGTAATTGATCATGATTTATTTGGTGATTTTTGGAAAATGTTTAGATTGCTTTTGAGTTAAGTCTTGCTGTTGACTTTTGTGAGCTCCTGTTTGCCATGTTTTGACCTAAATGGTTCAAGAAATGATGATGATGATTGATATGAATGTGAGCCCAATCGGTTTTGTTTCCTAATTGTTTGAGCATGATTTTGGATACTTACCCCTTGCTGTTAGGACTTTCTCATTCATTTTTGACCCTAGGCTTGTCCTAGTGGTCCTGTTACTCACCTTTGAGTTTGTGTTTTCAGGTTGACCATCAAATGGCCATTAAGACCAATTCTTTTGATTGAGCTTACTCAAATATCATTGTCTAACCTCTTTGTTTTGTAGGTGGCTTGGCTCACATGCCTTAAGCCTTGTGCCTTGCACATCCATATGCCTCTAATTGACTGTTGGTGTCTGTTTCTGTTTGCTTTGTTTGAAGTTGCATACTAACATCTGCTTGACTGTTTCAGGTGCTTTAGTTGCTTAGTTCCTTGTGAACTTTTTGCTTTGCTTTGCTTGTATAAGCAATTTGCATTGAGGTATGTCTTTTTTACTTCATGTAGTCTGGAAGACCTGGCCTGTTACTTGGCCAGGCAACTGTCTGAAGTCCTCCTTAAGAGGCAATGTTTGTGGATGTTTAATTTTGTCCTTGCATAGAGTCAAAGTCCTCCTAAGTGAAGAGGCAATTGGTGGAAGGTAGGGATATGCAATCTATCCCCCACTATTCAGTGTGTCTTCTGTTTTGCTCACACCACTGTGTTGATGCATTGCAGATAAAAACCCAAGATCTTGTGCAATTGTACAGTTGAGTCAATTTTAAATGTGTAGAAGGGTTCCCACTTTCTGAACCCACACATTCCTGTCTTGAGCTCTCCCAGGCCAGGGATAAGAGCTGTGAAGTCTCATCTTCACTTCATCCTTTCATCTGCTTCACCTTAGCCCCTCAATGGCAAGGTTAAGAGCAACATTCACCCAGTTCCAGAGGTTTGTTTGTTGAGGTTGATATGACCCCTTGACTAAAACCTAACCCTTGTTTGAGCCACTTGTTTGTGTATAGCGTGTGCTATCTGTGCTTGTAGGATTGTTTGACTTGCTTCCTGTGCAAGATAGGATTGTTTGACTTGCTTCCTGTGCAAGTTAGGATTAGTTTAGACTTGCTTCCTGTGCAAGTTAGGTTTTGCTTGGCTTGCTTCCCGTGCAAGTTAAGTGTGTGTGGCTTGCTCCCTGTGTGAGCCATACTTAGGATAGGTTGGCCCTTGTGCCATTTAGCTAGAAACCTTAACTTAGGGATGATTTTGCATGATAACATCTAGGCTCGAGTCGTATTCTCCCTAGTTGTGTCTCCCTCTGTTATCTGGTTAGGCTAGGTCCTTTATCCCTGCGTAGGGGAACTACATCGCCCTGATCTTCATACCAGATGAAGTATGTAGGCAGGAGATTGAGCTGATCTCTCCGGGCGCCCTTTTTTTTTTCTTTTGTGTGTGTTGTTTGACAGTTGCTAGGCTCGAGTGCCTGACTCCTTAACAATTTGTTGTCTGTCTGTTTGAGTGTGTGCTTGACAGTTATAGGCTCGAGTCCCCGACTCCCTACTAACTTGTTTTGTTGTTGTGTGCTTGGAAGCTGATGTAAGTCCATCGAGTGGCATTTGGGTTCCAATGTGCGTGCGTTTTGGTCCGGATGCTGATGTAAGTCCAGCAATTGGCATTCAGGCTCCATGTTTGCCTTCTTGTGTGTGTTTTGGTTCGGATGTCAATGTAAGTCCAGTGATTGGCATTTGGGCTCCACGTTTGCCTCTTTGCGTGTGTTTAGGTTCGGATGCTGACATAAGTCCAGTGATTGGCAGTCGGGCTCCACGTTTGCCTGTGTTTGCGTTTGTTTGTGTGCGTGTCAGCCGAGCTACGAATGCTCT
Organism: Lathyrus oleraceus; assembly: GCF_024323335.1. NCBI lineage: Eukaryota > Viridiplantae > Streptophyta > Magnoliopsida > Fabales > Fabaceae > Lathyrus > Lathyrus oleraceus. The sequence continues at coordinate 535,178,915 of NC_066583.1, read as the reverse complement.
GATTCTTCTCTCGTCCGAGAAGATACGTATGCATAGGATGCGATATCCTAGCGAGCATGTGTCGTTTCCCCCAGTCCGAACTACTTCGACTCTGATGTCTATGCCTGATAGACTAAGTAGGCCCAGGATGCGATATCCTGCCGAGTCAGTTTCAGTCTTGTTTTCTTGTGTCTCTTTCAGCCAGTGTGTGTGAGTTTGAGCAGTGTTTAGCAACCATTTTTTTCCTTCCTTTTGTGCGTGGATCCCGTAGAGTACTACGGATGCGTAGGGGTGCTAATACCTTCCCTTCGCATAACCGACTCCCGAACCCATACTCTTTGGTCGCGAGACCATGTTCTTTCCTAGGTTTACTTCGAGCGTTTCCTTTCCCTCTTTTGGGATAAATAACGCACGGTGGCGGCTCTGTTGTTCTTTCTTTTCCCGCCGGTTTTTCGCGCGATGCGACACATACCTACGAATCTGTTGGTATCCAATACCTTGTTTGATTTCTGGTCTCAGCCCATTCTCAAACTTGAGACATTTAGAAGTCTTAGCATCATCACGGTTGTAATGGGGACAAAACTTCACCAGCGCCTCAAACTTCGCAGCATACTTTGCCACAGTCATGTTCCCTTGCTTTAGCTCAAGGAACTCCATCTCCTTTTTTCCACGAACGTCCTCGGGGAAATACTTCTCCAAGAATTCTTTTCTGAACACAACCCAAGTTATCTCCGTACCAATAACTTCCAATATCTGACGCGTGTTATCCCACCAATCCTCAGCTTCCTCTAACAACATATGAGTAACAAATTGTGCCTTCTGAGCCTCTGTGCAAGCCATCACTCGAAATATCTTCTCAATTACTTTGAGCCATTCCTGTGTACCCTCTAGGTGATGGCTACCCTTGAAAGTTGGTGGATTGTTCCTCTGAAATTTTCCCAAAGCCCGAAACTCATCAGGAGCTCCTCCTGCTCCCCCATTCTGATTGTTCTGTGCCGTTTTAGCCATCACCTGAGCAAGGGATTCCAATTCTTAAGCAATAGCACGATCGTTTCTCCCATCCATTATGCACACCATCAAACAACATTAGAAGAAACAATGCATCGATACTGTATACACACTCATCGACTAACAAGGAACTGATATCATATAAAAACTTTTGCCGGACGGATCGACCTGCTTTGATACCACTAATGTAACACCCTTCTATACCCTAAAATAATACATTTTAATTAGAAAACATAACCGCAAGGGTGTCACACATATAAAAACACATAACCTGCTCTGTAACACGAGTTATCACAGAAATAAATTCAAATGCACGTATTTATACCTAGGATGTTACACGACATCCAACACATATGATTTTTACTTGGGATGTTACACGACATCCAACACATCTGATTTGGGTCAAGTACTTATATAATACGACATTCAGTACCCGTCCTCGCATACTCACCCAAAAATTTACGGTATCATCGCAGCGAGATCACTAATAAACATACAATAATAGTATTGTAGATCAAGCATTAAGTCTCATGAATTTCAAATTCATGGCATAATTAAAAGAGTATGACAACCAACTCAAAACAACTTAAAATCTCAACAACACAAAAGTTTGTGACGTCGACAACAATGAGAAAAAAAAATCAAATCAAGCGTTTATCCCAACCCGATGTTACATGATCAGAGCAAGGAACCACTAAATAAAAGCAATAAGCTACGAAAGTCACTTCAAGAGCTATCCTCCCACTTACTTCAGTCAAACTTGATGCCCATATAAAGGCAACATTCAAACAGTAGGGGGTGAGAATACACTTCAATAATTAGCAGTGGAAACAAAGATTAACTAACAATATCACACACTAATTACATATTAAGTATTCTCATCCACACGCCATAATACCAAAAATAATCACCCAATGCAACACAATACAAATGTACTCGACGACTGACTCAACATGCATGTGGTACCAAATTATGAACACTCAGGTCCATTTTACTCCATGATCCCCACCATAGGATCGATTCCCTCTTGGAACCAGAGCATACCGTACTCGCTACCATCACCATAGGTAACGCTTCACTAATTTCTCACTAGAATTAGCTACTCGCACTCGATCCCCATCATAAGATCAAGGTTTGCCAAAACTGGACTGAAGTCCGTACACCATGACGCGTGAACTTCAACTGCATGCAGTGTCACAAATTATCCCAAAATTATGGCCAAAGTTATCACCCAAAATTATCGCCAAATTATCATCCAAAATTATAACCAAAATTATTATCCAAAAATATAACTCGACAGAGTTCCCAAGAAACTCTAAAACAACTCTAAATGCTCAAAAATATTCTACCGACAACTGTTGCACATAAAGATAACTCTTAAAGACTCAATCGGCAACTCTAACAACTCTATGGGAACTCCAACAAAATTGAAAATAATTTAAGTTGGCCAAATAATCCAATTATTTCTTTCGAACTCAGAACTCCAAAAACATATTATACTAATAATATTAATTCATTATTATTATTATTATTAATAATATTATATTAATAAAATATATTATACTAGTGAACATATTATATTAATAAAACACATTATGCTAATGAAATGTACGTATGCCAGTAACATGAAAACAAGCAACAACTTGTATATGCCGCAAACAACCATCGCATGTTTACGAGAGCTATAGTATATAATGAAACAAGTTATCTCCATAGTAATTGAAACAAATCTTCTGAAACATATTATATATTAATCGAACCAAGTCATTGTATATAATTGAAACATATTATATAGTAACGATACAACACCATATATTGATAAAAGTGGAAATATAATGTATATAAGCGATGTATATAAGCATATATAATTAAGCTACAATACAATTTCAATATCAAATTATAGACATCAATTCACACAAAATTAACACAAATAAAATCACTAACATCAATCTCTCCTAAAACACATAACTTTTCAAAATCATCATCCTTATTGGAGGTTAAGGGAATCTCTCTATCATTCCATGATTTAGTATCCATAGATGAATAGTTCCTCCCCCTTACCTTGATTTTCCAACAAAACGACATCAGCTTCTAAGAAATTCTTCTCTCAAATCCTAACTCTCCCTCTTTGCCTCTTTTTGCTCCGCCTCTCCAAAAATACGTACGGACTCTTTTAGGTTCTTCCAAATCCTATTTTATTCCAAAACTTATTTCCTTCTAATTAGGTTTTTCCCTTCTTATCCTACATATTTTCCTTAATTCCAACCTTGCCCTCAATTTTTCTACATATTTTATTTTCTTATTATTTTATTAATAAATCTAATATTCCTTATTTTTCTATCACCCATGATTTTTTTAATTATTCACCTCATAATTCTTTTTTTTAATTCAAATAAAAATACTATATATTCTAATAATTAGTTAAAACTCTCATTAATTTCTAAAAAGTATGAAAAACTCTTACTCTCTCTATACCTCTACTTCAAGGATACTTACCCCCACAATCACACAATAATTAATTTAAACATCAGTTAATCAAATAAAAATCTAAATAATTCAAAATAATTAATTAATTGAATTCAGGGTGTTATATTAATCCCTAGTTAATCACTTCGAGTCTAGAAGTAGGTGTTTTTTTTCCAAATTTACAAACCCTCACGCATAACTCGAGGCTGGATAGTGTTAAGTTAATTTGATTGCACATGTGGATTACCAGATGAAACATCCCATCTAGGGATCAACCATAAGATATTCTTCGCACACATCTTGAAGTGTCGAAGGAACCATGCAAAATTCAAAGGTTATGATGGTTGTTCTTCAATAACTAATGACTTGACAGTCCCAACCCTTCAACAAAACAAAAACAAAAAGAAAAACCCCACTAATGCGAACACCCAAAGAGGTGACTTAGGGAGAAAATAGGGAAATCCCGATGGATTAAAAGCTTCAAAAAAGCAGTCCAGGAAAAAATTAGGGATCAAAAAGAAAAAAATAATCAAAAGAGTGGTCATTAAATCCTCAGCAAAAGCAAAACAAGATTCGGTGACCACCATATCCAAAATCAAAAGCTCACTGACATCCACTGGAGAAAAAAAGGTGACTATCATTTCAATAAAATCTTGAATGTTCATCTTGACTCTTACATCGTCAAGTTCTCTTAAAGATAAATGTGTGTGTGTTGAGTTAACTGAATATAGGACTGGAGATCATCACGATGAAGGGGTGGATTAAAATAAACTTTGAGCCTTATATCCTTTATTCAAGAACCATGAACCAGGTCACATTACAACCCTAAAAAAACGTAAATGAAGTAGAGTTTATTCTGAAAGCATACTACATCAAGGTTACATAAACTGACTCCTAAGATTTGCTAATCTTCTACATTAATTTCATATCCTTGATGTATGTTTCACACTTTGAATAGCTAAATCAGCACTACGTTTAGATAAATGGCCCACTTGTCACATACTATCAGATTATTCTAATAATGATTTTTTTTCAAAACCTGCATGAGCATCGCATTAAAATTACCATTTCTGAATGGACAATTTTAACGACAAGTCAGTACTTGACATCAGAGAAATTCCAACAAAGAACAAATAAAGAAGAAATTTATCATTCATTAATGATGAGTAGAATCAAGACCGCCTCATAACCCTGTGGATCAGGAGTATGTCATCCAATGATTATGTTGACTAAGAATCAGTCAGTCTGAAGCAAGTCTCTAAGCATCTGTTAATTAGGGGGGAAATCATTTCAAAAATCGGTTGATTTAGAGAAGACCATCTCAGGACTCTATCAACCAGGGGCAAATCACCTAGAGGTTCTATTGACTAAGGGAAGAACCCTCTAAGGCTCAGTCAAAATGAGTTTAAGTCACTTCAACGCTCATACTAGGGAAAGCTACTTTAAGAGCACAATGCAATCCTCCAGAGATCAATCGATCAATCTGAAGCCATCCACTCTAAGAGTCGGTTAAGCAGGGGCAGATCACTACAATACTCAAACACTAGGGCAAGCCATCTCCAAGACAAATTACGGTATAACAACTTCCAAAATCCTTTCGAGGTATACCTTCTGCATGGACCCAACAAACCGGGACAAGATGACCCATAAAGGGGAAATTCCTCTCCATACTTTCAAGCTGCTCACACAAAACTTTCCATACATATGCAATCATTGAGTTCAAGACAAGTATCGGGGAGTCATGTTATCACCCTTGTCAAATAACCTTTTAACAGATAAGAAGCCTTGTTGCAAAAGAAACACTTCCTTCTATTATCCACCTCATGGGCACTTTAGAAACCCTCAAATCATTGAATAAATCATCCTCATGCATTAGCCATGTCTCTTCGCTCTATCATAAATCCATGCATATCATATCATTCATCGGGCATAACCCCACAACATCAACCAGGCATACAAAAATCCTTATTTCACAATGTTGCTTGGAAATTCAAAATCTAGTTTCCGTCTAGCAAATCATTTACAAATACCAGTTCTTATCCGGTAGACAATTTTAAACCAGTTCTCGTCTGGTCACCTATTTTGATTCCAGTCCCGTATGGTAGTCAGTCTTCCATAGTCAATTCTCGTCTGATAGCCAATTTTTAAAGTCATTTCCTACCCGATAAACACAAAACCTAAACACCAACTCTCGTATGGTAACCCATCCTCCAAAGTCAGTTCCCGTCTGACAACTCAATCTTTTTTCACTAGTTCCCATCTGGTAATCTACCCTTCAAATCTAGTTCTCATTTGGAAGTTAACCTTCAAAGTTTAATTTCATTGGCAACCAAGAATAAAACCCTGTAAAAATCCAATTACCTTGTTTGCATTCCCACATGCATCACACACATCCTGCATGCATGAATTTCCCACAAAAATGGTAAGTTTCAAAAACATAAATCCTATCGAATCATCAACATACATATGCATAACTCCCACCGAAACGGGAAGCTTCATCATTATACCAAATCGTGTCAATCATTTGCATGCATCTAAAAAATCCCTAGCGATTGCATCCTCATGCATCATTCCATGCATTGTATTTCCGTCCAAAGTGGAACATCATACACAAAATAAAATGTAACACAAATTAGGATCTAGGGTCAATCATAAGTATCCAGGACAGTCCTCCCTTAACCCAGTCTTATTTCTCTAACTAGAGTTATTACCCCACATGTGCTCATGGAATTATTTCCCAGCAAGTTCTTCTTCAACTTTGTGTTGATGATGATATCCCCCAACATTTTTTCCATGTTTCTCCCTAAGAAGAGGCTACCCTAAAAATTATCTTATGAGCTTTTCCCCTATAGAGTTTTGCTGGTAAACCTCCTCCAAAGGGAGTCTTTACTGAATTATTTTCCCCAACAGATACACATTTGAGATACTGCTCTAGTATCCTCAAAGAATCTTAGATATGATTGGGATTTCATTCTATCTTTGGAAAGTCTTGATTATATCATATAAGATACTGCTTTTTTGATCCTCAGGGAGTCTCAAGTGCTTTTTTTGAGATACTGCTTTAGTATCCTCGGAGAATCTTAGATACGATTGGGATTTTATTCCATCTTTGGAAAGTATCGATTACATCATATAAGATACTGCTTTGTTGATTCTCATGGAGTCTCATGTGCTTTGTTTGAGATACTGCTCTAGTATCCTCGGAGAGTCTTAGATACAATTGAGATTTCGTTCTATCTTTGGAAAGTTTCAATTATATTATATAAGATATTGCTTCGTTGATCCCCATGGAGTCTCATGTGCTTTGTTTAAGATATTGCTCTAGTATCCTTGGAGAATCTTAGATATGATTGGGATTTTATTCCATCTTTGAAAAGTCTCGATTATATCATATAAGATATTGCTTCGTTGATCCTCAGGGAGTCTCATGTGCTTTGTTTGAGATATTGATCTAGTATCCTTGGAGAGTCTCAAATACAATTGAGATTTCGTTCTATCTTTGGAAAGTTTCAATTATATCATATAAGATACTACTTTGTTGATTCTCAGGGAATCTCATATGTTTTTTTTTTCAAGATACTGCTTTGTTGATTATCAGAGAGTCTTGATTGTTTAGCTTTCTTTAATGATTGCTTCACTATATTGCTTCTCTATATTTTCTCCTACATTTCACTATATTGTCTCTCTGTATTTTATCTCTACATTGCATATATGCATAACGAAGGACAAAATTCGGGGTACTTTCGTATTTAATTATCTTCCACCATGAATGTATGAGGACGAATATTATTCATACCTTCTCATTCAAGTTAATTAAATAGGGGGAGCTGTCATACACGAATTTTGTTCGAGCATTTTTAAAACATTCATACATCCAACTTTACTTCACTTTGCATCATCTACAAAGCATAATATGCTTTTCATCATGCATAATTCCTAAAATGTCGACCATAATATATTTTCAGATATATAGACAGACCAATTAAATTATTTCTCAAATGTATGTAAACTAAGCAGGCGAAAAATTTAAAGATCGGGCCGACATATGTCAGTATTACTAATCTACGATCCACATAGTTTAACCTATCGTACTCGTTTTAATTTTTTGACTACTTTTTCAATCTCATTTTGACCAGCTTAAGCTTCTTTAACCGAGCATTTTTTACTTTAAAGTTTAATCAAATCCTGTCTGGTTTCCGGAAGCTTATTTTGCGTTGGGAAGAAAAATCAAATCCTTCCAATAAGAAGGGACACGGGTCTCCCTCTCATTGGAGGAAAAAGGAAAACGGATAAACATAAGGGGAAGAAAATGCCATATAGAGGAACCATGTCCTCACTCCACTCTCAGAATGAACGGATCCCAATTTTTTCAACAATGCATGACTCTCATTCTCGCTCTCATTAGCTATTACAAAAAGTAAAAAGAAAGTCATCCATTAAGGAGGCAGCACACGTCCCACTCCAATACTATCTTTCACCCATGATTCAATATACTCTCCCCTCCCACTCAATAACGGAAATTCATAATTAAAAGTTAGAATTAAGAAACAAGTCCTCCCACCTCTCTCAATCGCTTAAAAAAATGTAAATCCCTTCACCCTACTTTAACAACTGTCTACCTCCATTAAAACAACCACACCTTCAAACTCACCAAAATCAATAAATCGTGAAGCACTACCACCTTATTTTTACGCTGCCGACCACTCCCTCTATTTCCTCAGCCTTCCGCCTCCATCTATAAACCACATCCAAAATCTTTGTCCACCCCTCAAACCTTCAAACAACCCACCTTTCTGATCCAAACCCTTCGTTTGAACTTCTTGATCCACACAGTACCCTCATTCAACCTTCTAAACATTCACCACTCAAATAACCAAACTCTTATTCTACCTACTTACACCATCAACTTTCAACTTAGTGGCACTGCAAACCACTCATCGCCTCCCTTCATTAGCACAAAAACGGTTAGTAAGTGTTGTTGCAACACTAATGGGCTTGCAAGCAGTCAACTGAAACTTACTTAGCTCAAGGCAACAGTTAGCTTCCAAGATCATTGAAAAATGGATTCATAAGACCACTCAGAGTTAGCATACGTGGAGAGTATTTTTCTAGAAACAACAACACAGAGCTCTACAACAACAACAAACAACTCTGATTCGCAGCAACGTTCAACATTTCAAGCAGTATGTGAGGCGATCGTTTATACGACAAAATCAATGTCATTCATCGAGGATCAAGTAATGTTTCGATTTGATTAACTCTCTTTCTTTATCATATTTTAACTGGTTGTGTGCATTATGTTGAGTTTCATTTCTCTTCATTGTTTAAACATGTATGTTGCAACTATGATTTTTGAATGTTTTGATTTCGGTTTTGCTAATTTTTATTAAAATTTTGGTAATAGTTTCTGCTGGTAATCATTTTGCGAGTGTGATTTGTTTATAATTATGTATATAGCTCGGTTATTGGTTGCGATTCAATTACGTTTTGCTTGTGTTGGATTTGAATGTTGTGATATGGATATCGGTACAATATGGAAAATGTGTGGTAGTTGACGTTGTTCTTTTATTTTGCATTGTGTAAATCTTCTTCTGCTGCTTTTCAACTTCTAACATTATTCATGAGAGTATGTTTTAATTTCATTCTAAAATTGGTTTAGTTGTAATAATCATATGATTTAACTTTCTGTCAAATATGATATTTGTTTGCTAGCTAGTTTTTGTCTCTTTTATGTGGGGCGTTTGTTTATATCGATTATGATGATTCTTATTCTGAATATGATGATTCTTTCCATTTCATTGTATTGGCATTGGATTTTCTTTTCAGGCTTGTAGTATAGTGTAACTTGTAAATATGTAAATATAATATTAGGATGCTGTTTGATTTTTGTTGCATTTTGAATCAGATTTTTAATATGCGGATTTGGAAATTTTATACCGTAATGCCGTTGAAATTTAGATACATTGATATGGTATTTTCACTGTGTTATAATCATTGCGTATGACATTCTACTCGTGTTGTTATTACGCACAAACCGACTTTGAGCATATTTTTATTTTATTTCGAATCTATTTCATTTTATTTTTATTTCATTTCAAAGTCAACAAGTCATCTTCTAGTCAAAATAATTTTATAAAATTACTTAATTAATTTTTATTTTAATTAATTAACTTTGTTAATTTAATTTAATTTTTACTCAATTATGTTGATAGAATTAATTTTTTATTATTTAATCTTGAGAATTATTGTTAATTACCTTAATTAATTAATTGAATTAAATCTTAATTAATTAATTTCATTTTCATTTGGTTACTTAATCATGCATTTCTAATCATGGCCTAACTTGTGCATTTGAGATCAACCTTGCAATTAAGTAATAAGACAACTTAAAATGAATATTTTTCATTAAACAAAACCATTGGTCCAATGCCAGTGGACCTTTTCTCCAATTCATTTCATCTATTTCAATTCAATATAAATTCAAACCTTTTCAAGCCAATTTCATTATCAACTTTAAACCATTTCAAAGCCATTTCACAATCAAAATCTTTGAAGCTCATTTTCACAACAACTTGGAAGAAACATGAGGGATTGGGCATCGACCTTTCTCCTTCCCGGAGTGTTTGGAAACTTTTGTAGAGCTCCATATTCGAATGCTCGACTTCCGTACTAAAACATATAATTAATTAAATTCAGTTGGTTCTCTTATAGAAGAAAAAATATTGATTGAGTTTAAACCTTCCTCAGTCTCCAATTATTTGAACACTGTTGTAGAGCTCCTTGTTCGAATACTCGTCTTCCAACTCTAAAACATACTCAAACATATTAAACTTAATTTCTCTCCCCCGTGCGATCAACAACTTATTTTCAAATGAACATTGTTTAATCATTTCTAATTCGTATACAAACTAGCGCTTAAGTCTCCATCGTGAGCAAAGAAGTTAATGTGTAACCATTAGAATGCAATCTAAACACTTACTCCTTAAAACAAATTAACCAATAAATCCTCTTTTTCTCGCCCCCGTGCGATCGAAACCTTTTTCACAAATAAGTAATATTTGGTTCTTTCTAACGCGTATAGAAACTAGCGTTTAAGCCTCTCATGCGCGAGCATATAACTAAATGTTTAAACTATTAGAATGCAATCAAACATGATCCCTTCTATCGTAAAATAAACATACACTAAGCTTTCCATCTGTGAGAAAACAAGTCAGCATTTAACTGTTAGAATGTGACCTAAACATTTGTTCCCTAAAATCAATCAACCAACACTCATTTTCTACCAAGAACTACATAACTTTGAGTTCTCCATCGTACCTGGAGATACGTAGGAGCAAGATTCACGTCTTGTCAAGCACTATAACAAAAAACACCAAAAATATCTTTTGTCTTGCCCATAACTATGTAGTTTTGAATTCCTCATTATGCTTGAGGATACGTAGGAGCAAGACTCGCAATCTTGTCAAGCATCCTAATAAAAACATTTTTGTGACCCTTTTTCTTTTCCTTTTACATCTTTTATCATTCGCAGAAAAAAATTAATGTAAGCTTACATTCAATCGTAAGTTTAACTACAAGGTTGTCATTGAGTATAATGGACGTGTAGGGTGTTAATCATTTACCCTTGCGTAATCAACTCCTGAACCCTGAATTTGGTTGCGACGACCATTTTCTTTTTCTTTTAAAGGTTTTATCGATATTTTCCCTTTCCTTCATTGAAATAAATAAAGTTATATAACCAAATTTTCCTGCGACCATCGTGAACGATCATATTTTTCAAGATGCGACAGTAGTAATCATCTATCTTGACTTACCCTATCGATCATCCTAAATTGAACATGAGAATATCATAGCAAATTATAGAAAAGTAGATAAATATGGACTACACTCAATTTTTTGGCATGCATACTAGATGTGTTTCTCGCACAACTAAGCGACTTCCTCAATAGAGGGTGAGTCACTTTGTCATGGAGGGTGCCTCGCTACTCAATTGTTTAGAAATCCGCTGTTCGATATCGATTCATATCCTTTCAGACTACGATCGTATCTGGGTTGCCTTTGCTTTTGTAACCAACATTAATATATTTAAGATTTCGGATCCTAAAATAAAAATACATATAATTCTCATTGTTTATGTTCGGATAAATCAATTTGGGAATCACCATGAGATAGAATCTTATGACTTGTTGTTCTTAGAAAACTACTCACTAATTGTGAGGTTAACAAAAATAAAATAAGGTAAAAATATAGCATGGATAACCAAGTTAATAATGTAAAGGCAATTGCAAGAATAAAAAACTTGATCGAAGGAAAGCTTAATTAAAATAAAGAACCAGAAAAATACATCAAGAACATCGCAGAGAAATACAAAGAAGAACAAAGAACCAAAACTGAAAGTTACAAAGTAGGTAGAAGTAACAAGTTACCCTTTTGCCATAAGCTCAAGTGCACTACTTATACAAAACTAAAAATTAATCACTCATAATCTGTGTATTATCATTAAGATCCACTAAGCATTAAGTCTTGATTAGTTTTAGACTTCCAAAATTTACAAAACCGCCCCCAAAACTATTGTTTTTATAACTTTTGTCAGGTTCAACACAAGTGTGTCACCTGACATGGGGGAGGGGGAGGTGGGTCGTGTCAGGCGACATGGCATGTGTTTTCCCCAGTTTCCTTGTATGGGCGCATCATCTTGGACCAACATGACCTATGTCAGCTGACACGACCCAACCGTGTTTGCCTCAAGTATTTTGTACTGGGAGACTTCATTTTTCATGTGATCCTTAGCCTTTTTTCACTCGAGTTGGGTCTATTACTATCTTATTTCCTATAAAATAGAAAAGGAACACAAAGTGCATAAAATCAAATCAAAATGGTAAAAACACACAATAAAACAAGAATAAAATAAGCTAAAAATATGATCCAAGAATCACTTATCAAACACCGAAACTTAAACTGTTGCTTAGGAATTTTTTTGGATTAAGCGGTTTAGTTCTTCAAAATCCTAAGAGAATGAAATCACTGGTACTCATATGTGAATCGTTGTTTCAATTGGCTAAGATCTAGGTTCCCTTGTACTCCTTGAAACCAAAGGCATTACAAGAACACAAGACTATAAAAAAATACAGACAAAAGTTTCCTATTTTAGTCATCTCTCTAACTATGCTTTGGACTTAAGTTTTTTTTTTATTTTACTTCCCTTTTGTTATGACGACCATATGAAGGAAATTGAAATAATGATAGTCATCACACACACACACAAGATCGATCGAGGATTTTTTATTCAGTTATTTACAACACATAGGCAAAGTATTTGTTCTTTTTTGGGTTATCATTGGGGTTCAACCACCATTGGGTTGAATAACCTTGTAAGGGTTACCCAAATTAATAGGTACAATTGCCTTTTACCACCATTTTTTCCTTTTCTTTTCTTTTTGGTGTTGTATTTCCTCAATCGATCAAACATGATATATGAATCAATGATATTGTAGATTGTCAAAATAAACTACTTGGAAAATAATTCTCAGAGTCCGAATACCATGGTACAAAATACGTGTTAAACTTGTATCCTACTTGAGAAACTTAGGGTGTTCAAGTAATACCAATTTTATCAACTTTCCACGGATCCTTAAACTCATCTTATCATCCCTTCACACCTATATACTTTCACGGGTATTTCTCAAACTCAAAAGCTTTCTTTTTTTTAGACTTTTTTTATAGCTCTAATTTGGGGAAATCTAACAGTGATACATGCAATATACACACAAACTATCCTAAACAACACACATCAAACATCAAACAAATACAAAAAATTAAAATTTGAAAACAAAAATAGAAAAGTGAAATACCCCTAAACTTAAATCAGGCATTGAACTCAATGATCTAATACAAGTAGAGGGAGCTAAGGAGAAAATTCATAGAACACCTCACTGCGGAGGATGGAAGCAAAGCATAAGAGGAATGAAAAACAAAAAGAACCTACAAAAAGAAGCAACAAAAAAGTGTCGGTTTCCTCCTATAAAGCGTTTTGTTTAATGTTGTTTCATCTCAACGGTCCTTGAGTGTCAGATGCTTAGCGTGGATATCTAAAAAATGATTCCTTAGTCTTACTCTCAGTAGTCTTAGGTGTCCATGCTCACTAATCAAGCCACCTCTCGTATCCATTACTCTTCCTTTTCTTTTTTCTAAGGGGTGGTTCTGGTTCTATTCTAAGTATCACCTGTTCGAGTTTTCTTCAATCCTTCCACCCCCACCTCAAAGGTAAACCTTCATCTCTTAGAATCAATAATCTCTCTAGTTTGATATTCCTTTAACTTTCTATTTTTAGAGAGGATTTTTTTTATAGAAAATTAGCATATGTATGCGTTTGAGAAAGAGCCTTTACGTTAACCTTCACAAATCTAAAATGTAAATGAAATCAGTTTCTTATAGGGAGGAGGAGCAACATAAGGTGATTTCTTCTCTACCTCTTAGACAATATCCTTTTCGGATGGTGTCGGGGAATTTCCTTAATCCCTAAATTTTCCTCAACTTATCTAATCTTATCCCCAGAATTCTCAACTTGTGTTTCCACTTCTGGTTATCACATTGTTCACATATTCCTCAAGGAAGGGTCCTAGAGGGATGTGTGCAAGCTGGGAGATTTGGGTCTCTAATGGCTTGCTGTGAGTCTCCAGATACTCAACCATAGTTGTTATCTACCAAATGACTTCACTACTATGGAGATTTTGTTCTATAAGATCTCCATTTTGCCAATTTTTCATCGCAACAAAATTCTCCATTATAGTTTCTAGGCTAGACTTCCAAGGAATTTATGTCACAACAAAATTCTCTATTAACTTTTCAAGGTTGGATTGTTGGGAACCTTGTGGTCCTATGACTTGTTAGGGGTAGTTGTTGTGAGGAAAATTTGGGTAATTCATCTGTCCTAGATTATAGGTGTAGCTCTATGAGTTTCCGCAGTTATAGTACTCACAATTGACCATACCTTGGTTAAACCCTCCTAAAAGGATCATTTTGGAATGGGGATCTTTGAAAAAAAAGTGCTTTAGTCTATATTGTGTTGGAATAAAATTTCAATATCAAAATTATCTCCCTGGTAACAACGCTAAAAACTTAAATGTAGAGCCCCGAGTGCACGGTAATGCAAAATAATATAATAATATCGAACCCACAGGGCGATGATTTTAAGTACTTATTTTATCCTAATGGTGTGTAGCTAAAGTGATCAAATATTCAAATATTTCAGTGCGAATGGAATAAATTTAACAGATAATTAAAACAGGACATGAGATAGTGATCATCTATCTTGACTTACCCTATCGATCATCCGAAATTGAACATGAGAATATCAAATCAAATATAGAAAAGTAGATAAATATTTACTAAACCCACTTTTGTGGCATACGTACGGGATGTGTTTCTGGAATAGTTAAGTTGTTTCCTTAATTGAGAGTGAGTCACCTTGTCATGGAGGATGCCTCACTATTTGATTGTTTAGCAATTTGCAGTCTGATATCAATTTATATTCTTTTGGATTACAATCATATATGGTTTTCCTATGCTTTCGCAACCGACACAAATACATTTAATATTCCGGATCCTAAATTAAAAATACTCATAGTTCTCATGGTTCTTGTTTGGATAAATCAATTTCGGGATCGCCATGAGATAGAATCTCACGACCCCTTGTCCTTAGAAAACTACTCACTCATGGTGAGGTTAACAACAACTAAATAAGGTAAAAACATGGCATGCATAACCAAGTAAATAATGTATTGGTAATTGAAAGAATAATAACTTGATTTAAGGAAATCTTATCTAAAATAAAGATCTAGAAAAATACAACAAGAATGTTGTAGAGAAATACAAAGAAGAGCAATGAACCAAAACTGAAAGTTACAAAGTAGGTAGGAGTAATCAGTGACCCCTTTGTCTCAATCTCAACTGCAATAATTATACCAAACTAACAATTAATCACTCTTAATTGCTCATAATTTATGTACTATCATTAAGATCCAATAAGCATTAAGTCTTGATCAGCTTCAGACTTCCAAAAATCACACAAATGCCCCCAAACCTCTTGATTACGTAATTGTCGTTGGGTGCAACACGGGTGTGTCACCTGACACGGGGGGGGGGGGGGGGGGGGGGGGGGGTTAGGAAACACAACCCTTTTCATAAGACACAGCTAGCCCGTGTAGTCCACGGTTTTCTTGTACGTGCGCAACAATTTTTGCCAACTGTGTTGCCTTCGAGTATTTTGTATGGAGAGACTTCCTTTTCATGCGATCCTCTGTCTTTTTTCACTCCATTTGGGTTCATTCCTCTCTTATCTCCCGAAAAAACAAAGTAACATAAAAGCGAAACAAAATGGTAAAAACACACAATAAAATAAGAATAAAATAAACTCAAAATACGATTCAATAATCACTTATCAATAAGTTAAAACTTCTCACAGGCCTACGTGATTTAAAGTATAAATCAAAAATCTCTTTTTGAAGTTTGTAAAAATGGAAAGATGGTGAAAACCTCTTTTAAAACTAAAAACCTTGTTTCATCTATACACCTAAGACTTCTTCACACTTACCTATTTGGACTAGTTAATGTTGCGGAAGTCAATGGCAAGAAATATTTATTAGTTATAATTGATGTCTTTAGCAGATGGTCATGGGTAAAATTCTTTAAAAAGAGAAGATGGGGTAGACCCTTTATTTGTTGTGTTCTACAAACAAATCCAAAATGAGAAAGAAACAATTACTTTGAAAGTTATAAGTGATAATGGTATAGAAATTGAAGATGAACTATTTAAAAATATTTTTGAAGAAAATGACATACTTCGTGATTTTTCATATCTTAGAACACCACAATAAAATGAAGTTGTAGAGATTAAAAACATACCTCTTTAAGAGATGACAAACACTATGCTTAATGAATCAAAGATTCCAAACTACTTTTGAAAAAAAGTAGTAAATATATCGTATTACGTTCGAAATAGGATTTATATTAAACCTATCTTAAACAAGACTCCTTATGAATTACACAAAGGCAGAAAACCCAACATTACATATTTTCATCAGTTTTGATGCACCTCTCGCATTCTAAACACAAGCATTAATTCGAAAAAAATCAATCTCATAGGAAAAAAATGTGTCCTTCCAGGATACTTTGAGAGATCTAAGGCATACAAACTTTATAACCATGAAGACTTAAGAGTTAAGGAATCAATCCATGTAAGGTTTGATAATTTAGAGTCTGACAATGAAAAGTTAGAGCTAGTTGAAGTTTTTGCACACTTATGATCATAGATAAAAATTAATCACTAGTAGCAGCACATAGCAACAAAGAAGAAACCTATGATGGTACAAAAGTCACTACTCTATATGATGATGATGTTAAACATATATCAACTATTAGTTACAAGTATTCTCATCTAGAAGATTAAATCATTGAAAACAAAAATGTTCCTCTGATGACCAAATAATCTTTAAAAAGTGAAGCATCCCTAGTAGGACTCATTTAAATTATTGAACCGAAATCTATTGGTGAACTCCTATAAGATGGCTTGATAATGGATATGCAAGAGGAACTCAACCAATTCAAGAGGAATGAGATCTTACTCCATGACCAAATGGAAAACATGGGATGAAAACCAAAAGGGTTATTAAAAAAAAAGATAGACGAACAAGCAAGTATGGTAAAAATATTAAACTAGTCTATTAGCTTAAGGCTTTAGTCAACAAAAATGCATTTATTACATTGAATCTTTTGCACTTCTTTGTAGGTTATAAGAAATTAGATTATTATTATTTTTATTATAATAATAATAATAATAATAATAATAATAATAATAATAATACTTATTATTATTATTATTATTATTTATTTTTATTATCATTATTATTATTTATTTATTTTTATTATCATTATTATTATTATTATTATTATATTATTATTATTATTATTTATTTTTATTATCATTATTATTATTATTATTATTTTTATTATTATTATTTTCTTTTAACCATGACATCACATTATATAAATGAATCTCAAAAGTGCATTTCTTAGTGGTATATCAGTGAAGAAATGAAACAACCTACTAAATTTGACGATATCAAATATCCCTAATATGTTTTTAAGTTGAAAAATTTCTTGTATGGTCTTAAAGAAGCCTGCATGGCTTGGTATGACATACTTAGTATCTTTCTCATTAAAATAAGCTTTCAATAGGGCACATTAACACTAGATT
This sequence comes from Lathyrus oleraceus, assembly GCF_024323335.1. Taxonomy (NCBI): domain Eukaryota; kingdom Viridiplantae; phylum Streptophyta; class Magnoliopsida; order Fabales; family Fabaceae; genus Lathyrus; species Lathyrus oleraceus. Next base: position 535,161,208 of record NC_066583.1, on the reverse strand, counting down.
ATTCAATAAGATAATCAAGAATGAATGTTTTTTTGTTCTAATATATGTTGATGATATTATTTTTTGATCCTCTAGTTTCAATCTTTGTTGAGATTTTGCTAAGACTATAAAGTTGAATTTGAAATGAGCATGATAGGAGAGTTGAAGTTCATCTTAGGAATTCAAAACAACCAAGGAATATGAGGAGTACATACTAATCATTCTAAGTATACTAAAGAACTTAGTAACAAGTTTAACATGATAGAATGTAAGCGGACATAAACTAAAATGCAACCAACTTGTACATTAAGAAAAAATGAAAACAATACTAAGGTATATCAAAAGATATACAGAGGTATGATAAAATCACTTATATTGTTACATTTCATGACCTTATATTATATTTAGTACTTGCTTCCAATCAAATCCTAGAGACTCTCATTGTTAAGGGAGTCTTTAGATATTTTAAAAGTCCTAATAACATTGGCTTTGTTGTATAAAATTAGAAAAACATTACAAGCTAGTAGGTTTATGTGATGACGGTTATGTTGGAGATAAAATTCATAAAAAGAGCACCAATGGAAGCCGACAAATCTTTGGAAAAAATCTAATATCTTAGGATAGAAAAAGTTAATAGACAAATAAAGTATCCACAACAGAAGCATAATATATTGCAACCGGAAGCTTTAGCATACAACTTCTCTAGATGAAGCATTAACTATAATATTCTCGTATAAATGAAAGTAAGATCCCTATCTTTTGTGATAATACTTATGCCATTTTCCTATCGGTGAATCAAATTTTTAATTATATAACCAAACATATAGAAATGATGCATCATTAAATTCTAAACTATGTTCAAAAGGGATTTTTATATAAAGTTTGTAGAAACACACCATCAATGGGTTATTTTCAAAACAAAACCTTAACTGGTGATATATTAAATTTTATCAAGGAAAGTTTAAATATTACCATTATAAAATAATGGTATTTGAACTCATATGATGATCCTATGCACAACAACCCTTTGGATATAAGTTCATTCTAAAATATAAACTTGCAGGTTATGCTAGGGTTTATGATGAACGTGCCTTCACCGAAACCACCATCGGTGCCAACACAAGTGGAAGATCGGTTACCAGATGCTGATCAAAGAGGTAGAGAGGTAGAGAGAGAGGTATATATATATATATATATATATATATATATATATATATATATATATATATATATATATATATATATATATATATATATATATATATATATATATATATATATATATATATATATATATATATATATATATATATATATATATATATATATATATATATATATATATAGAGAGAGAGAGAGGAGAGAGAGAGAGAGAGAGAGAGAGAGAGAGAGAGAGAGAGAGAGAGAGAGAGAGAGAGAGAGAGAGAGAGAGAGAGAGAGAGAGAGAGAGAGAGAGAGAGAGAGAGAGAGAGAGAGAGAGAGAGAGGAACACGATGTGCATTTGGAAATGTCCAACATTGCATTCCATGCAGGGTCCAATCCTTTAGGTCTTACAACACCATGACTGTATGTATCCACATTCCTTAACAATTTGGATGCAGAGATGCATGGAGGTAAGAAAGGGTGCGAAGTTTGATATAGAAATGCAATCACAAGGATAGATATTGTATGCACGCATGAAGGAGATAGTGAAGAGGTTCTGGAAAATGAAGTTACAACCGAGATGGGTATGGATGGAATTAGAATTGAAGAAGTGTCTATTGGAGGGTATGAATGCCCTCAGTTTGTCTTTTCCAAGAATAAAGAAAGAAGAATTTACAGGCCTTGGAGGAGAGGTGTTATTGTCAAGTTGCTTGGGAGAAGGATATGATATAAAGCTTTAGAAACCAGGCTAAAGAAAATGTGGGTGACGAAAGGGATCATAAACATTATTGATTTAAGTAATGAATAATATCTAGTGGATTTTACTCATGAAGAAAATTAGAATGCAACACTAGCAGATGGTATGTGGTTTATTTATGATCACTATCTTACTGTGAAGGATTGGAGTCCAGACTTTCACCCTGAAAGTAACACCATAGATAATGTGGTTGTATATATTATAATTGCAGGGTTACCAATAGAGTACTATGATCCAAGAGTTCTTTACTTGATTGGTAATAGAGTGGGGCGTGCTATTAAGGTTGATAAAAACACAATGCAACATGAAAGAAGAAAGTATGATAGGAACTGTATGGAGATCAACCTTTCCAAAGCTCTATTGGCCATGTTCTCTATCAAAGGAAGAAGATATAAAATAGAGTATGAAGGTGTATATCTTTTATGTCTTACGTGTGGGAAGTTTAGACATTGTAAGGATGGTTGTCAGGTTTCTATTAAAGGGAAGAATGTAGATGTGGCCCAAGGAGGTTCGAAGAATCATAACATGAAGCAATGTGAAACAAGTCGCGAGAATGAAGGAGAAGTCATTGGAGAAGCAAGAGAGGGTCCATGGCAAGTTGTTCAGAAACAACACAGAGGGAGAAAATGTTTGGAGGTCAGAATGTGGAGAAAATTTAATAATCTGCACGTTTGGGTTGTCCTAGTTTTTAGGAGTATCAGTAAGTTTGTTTCAGTTTACCTAGTCAATAGGAGTTTATTTTTGAATATGTTAGATAGTGCCTATTTTCATGGTACCTTTAGTTATGTATTTGCCTATTTATAGGCTATTAAGTTTATCAATGAAATATTCCAGAAAATTATATTCTATCACCTGTTGTTAACAGTGGTATCTAGAGCTGGTTTTACGTGAGAGGGACTGCAAATTAAGAGGAAAAAAAATACTGTGAGGGAGAGAACCAGGAAAAATAGTAGTTTTTTTCTGCACACATGGCTTCTGAAAATAGCTTTGTGCAAGCATCTATTCCACGCTTTGATGGTTACTATGACCATTGGAGCATGCTCATGGAGAACTTCTTGAGGTCCAAAGAATATTGGACGATTGTTGTTTCTGGAGTAGCAGAAACAGCAGCAGGTGTTACGCCTGTTTCTGGAGCAGCAGAAACAACAACAGGTGTTACGCCGACAGATGCGCAAAAGACAGAGCTTGAAGGGTTGAAGTTAAAGGACCTTAAAGCAAAAAATTATCTCTTCCAAGCTATTGATCGCTCAATTTTGGAAACCATTCTGTGCAAGGACACCGCAAAGTATATTTGGGATTCCATGAAGAAGAAATACCAAGGTACAACAAGAACAAAGAGGCAGCAGCTTTAAGCACTTCGTTCAGAGTTCGAATTACTTCGAATGAAATCAGGAGAGTTAGTTACCAACTACCTTTCAAAAATGATGGCTATTGCTAACAAGATGCGGATTCATGGAGACAAGACAACAGATGTCACCGTTGTTGAGAAGATTCTTTGATCCTTGACACCAAAATTTAATTTTGTTGTCTGTTCAATAGAAGAAGCTAATGATGTTGATGAACTTTCAATTGATGAATTGCAAAGTTCCTTGTTGGTTCATAAACAAAAAATTAACCAACAGGAAAAAGAAGAGCAAGCATTGAAGACCTTATTAGAAAATCACTTCATACCTAGTAGAGCTGATAGAGGACGGGGAAGAGGTAGAGGTCGAAATAGAGGAGTTAGAAACAACAATGATCGTGGGAACCAACAGCAAAATCATCATCAAGAGAGTCAATTTCAAGGAAGAGGCAGAGGACGCGGAGGCCACCACTCAATAACTTATCGATCAAAGTCAGCAGACAAGTCCAATGTTGAATGTTTCATATGTCATAAGTATGGTCATTATAAATCAGAATGCCAAACTGATTTGAATAAACGAAGTGGAGATCAAACTAACTTTGCAGAAAAGGAAGAAGAGGTGTCTCTTTTGATGGTGTGTCACGTGAAGGAAGAAACTCAACAAAACATGTGGTATTTAGACACTGGCTGCAGCAACCATATGTGTGGAGAGAAGGAGGCATTTTCTGACTTGGATGAATCCTTTCGCAACTCTGTTAAGTTTAGTGACAACTCCAAAATTTCGGTTATGGGAAAAGGAAAGGTAACAATCCAAACCAAATGAAATTCCACCCACACTATCACTAATGTTCTTTTTGTGCCTGATTTAAAAACCAACTTGCTTAGTATGGGTCAGTTACAAGAAAAAGGATACGAGATTTTTATCAAAGATGGAGTATGTCAGATTCAAGATGCAAAGTTGGGCTTAATTGCTCAAGTTAACATGACGGCGAATCGTATGTTCCCACTTTATCTCCACAATACATCTCATTCGTGCCTCTCGACAAAATTAGAAGATGAGGCATGGCTATGGCACTTTCGCTATGGGCATCTAAATTTTGGCGGATTGAAAACACTACAACAAAAAGGCATGGTGACGGGGCTTCCTCAAATTACAGCTTCTTCTCAAGTTTGTGAAGAATGTGTTGTTAGCAAACAACACCGTAAGCAATTCCCACAAGGAAAATCTTGGAGAGCGAAGAAAACATTGGAGCTTGTTCATTCCGATATTTGTGGGCCAATAACACCACATTCTAATGGAGGTAAAAGATATATAATTACTTTCATTGATGATTATAGTCATAGGATTTGGGTTTATTTTTTGAAAGAAAAATCTGAAGCCTTTATAGCTTTTAAAAGCTATAAAGCGCTTGTTGAGAAAGAAGTTGGCAACCCAATAAAAGTTCTTCGCACGGATCGTGGCGGAGAATATAACTCACATGAATTTGAAATTTTTTGTGAGAACCATGGAATCAAGAGACAACTTACAGCAGCTTATACACCGCAACAAAATGGTGTATGCGAGAGGAAGAACCACACTATTATGAATATGGTGCGTAGTCTTTTGACAACAAGTGGCATTCCAAAAAGTTTCTGGCCCGAAGCAGTTAATTGGAGCACTCACTTATTGAACAGAAGTTCTACATTTGTTGTTAAAAATCTGACACCAAAGGAAACATGGAGCGGAAGGAAACCTACTGTAGATTATTTCCGAATTTTTGGGTGTATTGCCTATGCCCATATTCCAGATGAGAAGAGGTGGAAGTTAGACAACAAGGGAGAAAAATGTATTTTTCTTGGTGTTAGTGATAAGTCAAAAGCTTATAAACTATACAATCCGAGCACCATGAAAATTGTCATTAGCCGTGATGTGGTATTTTATGAAAAATGCACCTGATCATGGAATCAAAATGGTGTTAAAGAAAGTATTCCACCTGATTTTGATGAGGAGGAGAAAGTGCAGCAGCCTATGGAAAAAGAGCAAGAAGATGAAGTCACTCAAATAGTTCCAACTGATCAAAGCCCACTTATAGCTGAATCACAATGACCTCAACGTGTTCGAAGGAGACCAGCATGGATGATTGATTATGAGGTAACTGGAGTTGACCAAGGTGACGACCCACTTACACACTTTGCTCTATTTTCAGATTGTGATCCTACCGTCTTTGAAGTGGCTGTCAAAAAACCAAAATGGAGAAAGGCTATGGATGCTGAAATTACAGCCATTGAAAGAAATGACACATGGGAGCTATGTGATCTTCCAAAAGGGCAGAAGACAATTGGTGTAAAGTGGGTTTACAAGACAAAGCTGAAGGAGAATGGTGAGGTTGACAAACACAAGGCGCGCTTGGTAGCTAAGGGCTACAAGCAGGAGTTTGGTGTTGATTATAAAGAAGTCTTTGCTCCTGTTGCAAGGCATGATACAATCAGATTGGTGATTGCTATGGCAGCTCAAAACTCATGGCCTATCTTCCAGTTGGACGTGAAATCAGCATTCCTCCATGGAGATTTGCGAGAAGAGGTATTTATCGATCAACCTCCTGGTTATGTAAAGCTTGGCAATGAGCACACAGTGTATAAGTTAAAGAAATCTCTATATGGGTTAAAACAAGCTCCACAAGCTTGGTATAATCGTATAGAAACTTATTTTTTGAAGGAAGGATTTCAAAAATGTCCTTATGAACATACACTTTTTACAAAGACTGAAGATGGAGGAAAAATGCTCATTGTTTGCTTATATGTAGATGATTTGATCTACACTGGAAATAATACAGCCATCTTTGGAAGTTTTAAGAAATCCATGATGGCTGAATTTGAGATGTCTGATCTTGGCATGATGCATTACTTTCTTGGCATTGAAGTGGTGCAATCTTCTATTGGAATTTTCATTTCTCAAAAGAAGTATGTGCGGGAAATCTTGAACAGGTTTCAAATGAAGGATTGTAATCCTGTAAATACTCCATCTGAGTTTGGTATGAAGTTAAACAAAGATGATGGCGGAAAGAAGGTTGATGACACTATTTACAAACAAATAGTGGGGAGTTTAATGTATTTGACAGCAACAAGACCTGATATAATGCATGTTGTAAGTGTGATTAGCAGGTACATGGGATGTCCCACAGAGATTCATCTCTTGGCTGCAAAAAGAATTTTTCGTTATTTGCAAGGAACTAAGGACAATGGGTTGTTCTACAAAAGTGGAGAAAAGTCAGATCTGTTTGGGTTTACAAATAGTGATTATGCAGGAGATTCAGATGATCGAAAAAGCACATCTGGGTATGTTTTCAAGATGGGGACACGAGTTGTTTCATGGTCATCAAAGAAACAACCTATTGTCACATTATCATCCACTGAAGCTGAATTTGTTGCTGCAACAGCTTGTGCTTGTCAAGCTATATGGCTAAAGAAAATTCTTAAAGAACTGCATTTTAAGAAGGATGGACCTACTCAGATTTACTGTGACAACAGTTCAGCAATAAGGCTTTCAAAAAATCCAGTTTTACATGGTCGAAGCAAACATATAGATGTGAAGTATCATTTTCTGAGGGATCTCACAAATGATGGAGTCATTAATCTTACTTACTGCAGAAGTGAAAACCAGATAGCTGATATTCTAATCAAGCCTCTCAAGTTTCCTGCATTTCAGAAGCTCAGGAGGCTACTTGGTGTTTGTACTTCAAAGTTTTCAATTTGAGGAATGGAGTTTTAAAGCTTAACTCTCACTAAACTGAATGTGTGTCTGGAACATCAGTTTAAGGGAGCACTACGCCAAATAAGGGAAAAGAGGGCGCTTTTTTTGGCCTATAACAGCGCTTTAAAGCGCCCTCTAATCTGGCGCTGGCATAGGTAAAGGCAGCGCTTTGTTTTCCTGGAGAAAGCGCTGTCTAAAGTGGCCACATTATAGTGCGCTTTCAGAAAAAAGCGCCCTCTGGAGTGGTCCATAAAGGGACACCTTAGAGGGCGCTTTCTGGAAAAAGCGCCCTCTAAAGTTGTCAATGTAAAGTGTTTAGAGGGCGCTTTCAGGAAAAAGCGCCCTCTAAAGTTGTCAATGTAAAGTGTTTAGAGGGCGCTTTCTGGACAAAGCGCCCTCTAAAGTGTTAGTTATTTTAAAAAAATTTGTTTGAAAAACAGTGGATATTTAATTAGTAACCTGTTCGCATGCTGCAAAAGTGTAAAATTCATATTGATTTCATCCTTTAATCCAATGTTATACACCATTAATCCATTGATATATACAACATGAATCCATTTATATACAACATTAATCCTCCATATATACAACATTAATATATGATTCTTTGATCAACAATATACAACAACATATTCATGATTTAGTAAAATTACAACAACAATATACAACATATATACAACAACAGCATACAACAACAACATTCCATACATATATGTACAACAATATACAACCTAGCTATATGATTCTTTGATCAACAATGAATTGACACAATTCATCCTTGATTTCATCCAAATTTGCTCTTGAGTAAGTTTTGTATTCCTCAAAGTACTACAATTAAGAGAATAAAACATATTAATGATTTAGTAACAAATTAGATGAAATATTCGATAATATTAAAATAAACCCTAAGTTATTATTCCATACCATTTTTGGGATGTCTATACGATTCAACGCAATGATGTCTCTCATAAATCTCAATACAAAAAATCCGCAATCGACCGAATTATTTTGCTGAGGACACTACACAGAAAAACAAACAATATATATATAGTTAATTTCTTACAAACACTATTATAAGCAAAAAAACAAACACTATTATAAGCAAAAATAAGATACTTAATATATACCTGAACTCTGATCCAGGTAATGTCCTTCCTATTGCGGTATTTCTTTTTCAATCTAAATTTTATTATTGCCCTAACAAAATAAAAACGTATATTGAGATCAATCTGACAGACATAATTAAATATACAAATACACACGAATATTTAGGGGAATTTCACTTACGCGTCAACCGTCTTCTTCATATTCGGATATTTACTCCAATCACCCGATAAAGAATCGAGATAATACACTATTAGTCTCGAAAGATCCATAGCAACCAACACCCAGTGACCACTGTAAAATAAAACAAAAATTTAGATGAATGAAAATTTTCTACAAAAAAGATATACATAGATTAGAATGAAATTATTAGAAAGAAAATCTAACCCGTTGCCAGAATTAAACGGTAAAAAATACAAACTGGGTGTAGTATTATCGCCGGCCGCCATGAATCTATCGACTAGATCATTCTTTACGGATGTTGGATTATTCGTTATTAACGTTGCATTGATACGGGAAGCAGCAATAAAATTGAAACGGTTACACAATTCAGTTCCCCGCATCAATGTTACATACATATACCTTAAATAGAAACATAATAAACATTAGACTACTCATTGAAATGTGTAAATAAATTGTTCAACTAAGTAAATTATAGATTGATCGGAGTACCATATGTATGTATGAATGACAGCGATGCCCAATTCGGTGTGTTCAAAAAGTTGTTGGAAGTCCTCCTTTGCAATTATTTCGAACTGAGCAGCTCCGAAAACACCTTCATCAAAATCTATACTACGAACGGACCCTTGCATAATATCGGACTCCTCCACCATTTTCTCAAGACACATCATAATTTGAGATTTTGTCCCGGACGTCGTTGGAATATCCTTAGCAGCGCTTTTCAACTCTCGACCGGGAACCTAAAAATTCATATAAAATAAATCATGACTTTTTGTGATGCAACAGAATCGTTGCGTATATAATTCAATGGGTATATATATTTGTACCTCTTTTTGAGATGCAACCGACTCGATGCGTCTTGAAATCCCTTTACCAACTTTATGTGTGGGTCTTGTAGGAGTCTAACATTACCATATAATTGATTAAATATCATAATTGTAGCTGAATTGAAATGTGAATACTAAATATTCATAATCATTTAGAACATATATACCTCGGCATCAGGGAAAATTAGATCTGACGACCAACCAACAAAGGATCCGACTGCATCTCGCATCAACGTTGTCTCTGAAACAACGTCAGGTAATGGTAGACGGGCGTCCGTATCTAATACGAGGTCAACCGAAACTTTCATAAATCCCACCGGGAGGGGATTATGGTGAAGTAATTCACCCGAAGTATTGTGCACTTTTCCCTTGCCAACCATGCGATAAGTTGGTGACGATAGATACAGCTGACAAGGTGAAAAACCCTAAACCAATAATAAATGTTATTGTTAACTTGTATATGTGTCAAGTAAAAAAGTGCTATTTTAACTTCATAATAACATATATAATTACCTCGGGAAATTTCGGTTGATGATTGATACTAGCTCGGTCACTAGTATCTTTTGCCTCGGAAGCGCACCTTTCCTCTCTATACCTTGCATTCTCGTTTTGCAGTTGGAGTACTTGTGCTCTTAACTCCGCCAAGGTCTCCATCACCTCTTTGTTGGTAGGATTTTTTGTTTTTGTTTTTTTATAAAATGAAGACGGAGTCACACCAAAACCCTTACCCCTCACACGACCGGAATACTCAGGAACATTTAGTACTCGACTAAGTACGCTCCTGCAATCCTGGACCTCGGTTGAAGGTACGGTTTGGGATAAAGTCTCCTGAAATATTATTAGGGGAGATTAAAAATGAATTATATGTCTAACAAAATTTTCGATATAATTAAAGAAATAATGTTACATATACTTACACATTCGTCATAAACATTTTGGACCGCTTCAACGACAGCCCCATCCTTCCCAACCCGAGCAGCCTTCCATAATACGTGCTCCGGAAGAGATGTTGCGTCACTTTTCTCCTCGGCTAGCTACACATTGAATTAGATTATAAGATCATCAATTATAACATATTGTGACAATGTATAAGCTCATAGCATTTGAATATACTCACAATTCTTTGTTGTAACCGTGCATAACCCGTACGCCCTTTTTTGTACGGATACGCGGGTTTTGATGCCCTTTTCCTATTTATGTCGCTTACTTCCTGGATAAAAAAGTTTAAGGCATATTAGAACCAAGTAACTTAACAATTGTATAATACCATAATTAATAGACATTACATGGAATTTTTCGTTTCTTCGTTTGGCGACAAAGTTATCCCATTCATCGGCTGAAATAATCTCGGCATACTTCATTGGCCGTTCTCCTTCAACAAATTTTCCTTCCTCATCCTTGAGAAATTTGTTGCACAAAAAGGATCGAAATCCTCGGAGTCTTTTTCCGGCCAATTGAATACAATATTTTTGCCGGCTTTCATCGATGTGAAAGGATCTCTAAAAAACATACAAATGGAGTGTGTTATTATAAAGTAATATTATAACAATATATGGTTAACAAATAGTCAACAAAAAAAACATATAACAATATATGGTAAGTACCTGTATCTCCGACCATATTTTTTCCTTGTCAACCTTCAAGTCCGGACTTTTCCAATTATCACATGTAATCGGAATATGTTGGCGAACAAGGAAACCAATGTAACTTGCCAACATTGAACCGTTAGGCTCAATTAGTTGGTCTTCAGCACTCCAATGTACTTAAAATTTTACACCCTTGTCTCTTGCACGAATGATTGACTTCATAACAGTCAATCCTCGTTTGATTTCTTTTTCAACATTATTACGTGATTCATTCGCGGCATGGGTATCGTCTTGGTTAGCCATTTTATCTGTAATATAGAAATGATTCAATAAGACCCAAGTAAGACAATGATTCAATACGTGAACACATTCATATACCTTCCATTTCTCTCATGTTACAACAATCTAAACTCTTTTTTTTTATCATTATTGAATACAAACTCACACACACCTACTGCATGCAAAAGACCAATGCAAACTTATGGTGTTTGGAACATGAACAAACTTGCATCCATAATCATCAAACTTCCAAGCACAAGCTCAAACACACTTCAAATATATCAGTTTTCAATCAGAAATAAAAAACCTAGTTTGCCCTAAACAACATTGATCAACATAATGCACAAAATGAAAAACTAAGTTTAGAAAATGCCCTAATCAAACACATGAAGAAAGTGAACGGTAACGATGGAGAAGAGAAATACCTTAAAGGTGACGGTAACGATGGAGAAGAAAGTGAACAGTGACGGTGGAAGAGGATAACGCAGTGAACGTGAACGGTGAGGGAGGGAGAACGAACGGCGACGATGACGGTGAGGGAGGGAGAACGAACGGAGGACGAGAGTAATCGCAGTAGAGAGTAATCGCAGTTGAGAGAAAACCCAGTTACGTAAACGAAATAGCTTATAGAGAGGGAAAATAAAGAGACATGCAGTATATGTTATAATTTTAATGTTTACTAAAGGGGACCTTAGAGGGCGCTTTTTTAAAAAAAGCGCCCTCTAAAGGGGGCCTAAGAGGGCGCTTCTGAAAGCGCTCTCTAAGGCTTTCCAAAAGCGCCTTCTAAACTGGAAATGTACATGGACTTAGAGAGCGCTTTTTCAAAAGCGCCCTCTAAGGGTAACCTTAGAGGGCGCTTTCACAAAAGCGCCCTCTATTGTTGTCCCTCCATTTTTTTTTGGCTTCACTTTAGAGGGCGCTTTGTTACAAAAGCGCCCTCTAAAGGGGGCCTAAGAGGGCGCTTCTAAAAGCGCTCTCTAAGACTTTCCAAAAGCGCCTTATAAACTGGAAATGTACATGGACATAGAGAGCGCTTTTTTAGAAGCGCCCTCTAAGGTTACCCTTAGAGGGCGCTTTCAATAAAGCGTCCTCTATTGGTGTTCCTCCATTTCCTCATTATTTTTTCGCTTCACTTTAGAGTGCGCTTTGTTACAAAAGCGCCCTCTAAAATGCTCTGTCTATTCTAGTAGTATGCTCCTTATTTTTTCTCTTCACTTTAGAGTGCGTTTTTGTAATAAAGCGCCCTCTAAGGGGCGCTGTCTATTCCAGTTTTTGGCGTAGTGGAGGGATTGTTGAGAAAATTTAATAATCTGCACATTTGGGTTGTCCTAGTTTTTAGGAGTATCAGTAAGTTTGTTTCAGTTTACCTAGTCAATAGGAGTTTATTTTTGAATATGTTAGATATTGCCTATTTTCATGGTACCTTTAGTTATGTATTTGCCTATTTATAGGCTGTTAAGTTTATTAATGAAATATGTCAGAAAATTATATTCTGTCACCTGTTGTTAACACAGACAAGGAAATATTAATATTTCCCAGAATGTGATTGATAAAAATATGGAGGTTAGTAAAGGAGATAAAGTTGTGGAAGACAACATAAGTGAGGAATTAACTGCATCACTAAACAACCTAGCAGTTAATGATAGGTCATTACGGGCAATGATGGGAAATTAAATGAGATTCAGGTGGAAAAGCATATTCTGTTGAGCACTAATATGGAAAATCATTGGGTGGGGCAAGAGACAAGAAAAAGAAAAAATAGAAAAAATGGAGGGAATCAACATGGAATAGATCAAGAGTATAATAAGAAAAATGTATTGGACCAATCATAAAGAAGTTAGAAGAAAAACATGGTCAGGAACAAATTAATACCTTGTTGACAGGTAGAAATATTATTGAGACGAGGAATGATAGAAAAAATAAAAAATATGTGGACAGAACAAAGGAAAGTAATGTTTCTTAACCTAAAAGTAGTAATATGGATAACACAAGGAGTCCTTTAGCGCTTGGTGGTGACAGTAACAACATGCATTTTCATAGGAGAAGACCTCCAAACAAGAAGATTTCAAGTTTAATAAATGAAGAAGCATGTGAACCTGAGAAAGTCATGCAGGATAACAACAAGAGTAGTGTTGAGATACATGAAAACGTGAAAGATGAGGAAGTGGTGAAGGAAACTCCCTTAGAGAGTTGACCTTGTGATATGTAGTTCTTTCCTTTTTTCATTTGATAGTTGTTATCATGAATACGGATAATAGTATTATAGTGCGGAACTGCAGGGGTGCTGCGAGTAAAGTGTTTTATAGATATAGTAAATTTTATATTGATATGTATAAGACATCAATGATTGTAGTCATGGAGACTCGTTGCGAGCCAAACATGCTACACAATTATTTGCAAAAGCTAGGGTTTGATGAGGTTATTTCTTCAAGTAATATGGGATATGCTTGAGGTACTATAGTTATATGACACAAGGATATACTGAACATTACTCTTAGTTCCAAGGAGGATCAATACACTCACCTGAGAATAAGGATTTTGACAAGGGAAGAGTGGTTGTTCACATGTATCTATGCTAGTCCAAATGTGGACATGAGAAGTAGATTGTGGATAGCTTGAAGAATATGGATAGGATTGTTATGAGTCCTTAGATTCTAGCTGGAGATTTTAATGAGATTGCTTATGCTAATTAAAAAAAGTTGGGGTGCAGATTTCTCATAGAAAGTGCATGGCTTTCCGTAATAATATAGAAGAGTGCAAGTTGCATGATCTAGGTGCTAGTGGCCCAAAGTTTACATGGAGAGGGCTTGTTTTCCAAGGAGGCCAGTGTATATATGATAGATTGGATAGAGCCTTGAGTGATAAGGAGAGAATATTGATGTTTCCAAAAGCTCATATTAAGGTTCTTGCTAGAGTTGAGTTCTCTGATCATCACCCAATCATGATATCCCATTATTGAAATGCCTTATCCAAACTTGCTAAGCATTTCAGGTTTGAGAGTGTATGGATGCTTGATGGTAACTACATTGAAAGGCTCATGGGACTATGGAAGGATAACGATGGTTTAGGTCTGAACCGACAAAAGATAGGCGATGATTTGAAAGCTCTGAAGTTTAGTACCCTAAACCAAGTCCATATGAGGAAGAATGAGATTATGGCGAGATTAAATGGAGTGTATAAGTGTATTCATAGGAAAGACAATATGGCGGGCATGAAATTGCTAGAACTAAGGTTGCATGATGAGTTAAACAGTATCCTAAAGAAAGAAGAGCTCATGTGGTTTCAACGATTGAGGGCAAAATAACTTGCTAATGGGGATATAAACAAAGTATTATCATTTGAAGACAATTACTACAAGAAGGAAAAATGTGATTGTCATGCTGAAATATGACCATGGTAATTGGATTGAAGATGGTGAGCAGCCGAAGGAGATGGTTAACAACTATTACAAAAAGTTGTCTATGATTAGTGGAAAATGGAAAACTTGTCATCAAACTCAAATATATTATCCTAGTCTTGAGGAAGCTAATATTGTCAATCTAGATATTCATTTTACGAATGAAGAAATCAAAAGGGATCTCTTTGACATGAAGTCGTGGAAAGCCCATGCTCCAAATGGTTTTCCTGCAAGCTTTTACAAAAATTTGTTGGATATTGTTGGAAAAAATATGTGTGACTATGTCCAGAGAATTTGGAAGAAGCCTGGTGGGATTGCTAAAGTGAACCAAACTAATATTTGCCTCATACCTAAAGTTGATCACCCCAAAATTGCTATGCAATTTCGACCCATATCTTTATGTAACACTATATATAAGGTAGTGAACAAGGTGATTATGGGAAGATATAAGAATCACATGGATAGGTTGACATCTTTGTTTCAAACAGGTTTTGTGCAGGGAAAAGTAATTCATGAAAACATTATTATAGCTAAATAAGTCATGCATAACATGGAGAAATTGAAGGGCAAAAAAGGTTACTTTGTGATAAAAGTTGATATATCAAAAGCTTACGGTAAGATGAGTTGGAAATTTATTTGGTGTACGCTTTAAGAAATCAAGTTACTGCTAGTATGATCAATTTAATCATGCACGCATTTTTGAGTGTGGAAACCAATGTCAACTAGGATGGAGCTAGAAGTAGTTGTTTTCAGCCTCAATGTGGAATTCGGCAAGGAGATCATATCTCACCATATCTTTTTGTCCTTTGCATGGATAAACTAACGCACCTTATTGATAATGAAGTTAGAATTATCAATTGGAAGGCTTTGAAGTTAGGAAGACAGGGCACTCGAATTTCACACCTTATGTTTGCAGATGATCTGCTGCTGTTTGGAGAAGCTACGGAGAATCAAATGGAGTGTGTCATGAGGACCCTTAATCTATTTTGTAATATGTCAGGGAAGGAAGGAATCAGAAGAAAATAAGCCTTCCTTTTCCAAGAATGTGGCTAGAGGAATGCAGAACAAGATGGCACATCTTTCCGGGTATAGGGTCATGAGCAACCTAGGGAAATATCTTGGAGTTCCCCTTAGTGGGAAATTATTGAGAAGAATGATTTTCAGTACTTAGTGGAATAAATAGCTGCAAAATTTTCGACCTGAAAAAATAGCAGTCTATCTTTCGCATGGAAGATAACTTTGGCCAAAAGTGTCATTAAAGCAATGTCTTTATATCTGATGTTTACTAACAGATTACCTAAAGCGACTATTGAGGAGATTCATGGCATGCAACGTACGTTTGTCGGGGGGACACAGATGAGCCGAGGAAAATGCATATTGTCGATTGGAACACAATAACTTATCTTAAAGATCGTGAGGGATTAGGGTTGAGGAATCTGGAAAGCTAAAACACAAATTGTCTTATGAAGCTAGGGTGTAAGCTTTCCCCTAATGCTCAAGATATATGGTATGATGTTATGCAATCCAGGAGGAGTGCAGGTTTTCTAGGGAGAAGGTAGGGGACTCTAGCCTTTGGAAGGGTATAATAAAGGTTTACCAAGATATTCACATGTATGGTTGTTGGCATGTCAGAGATGGTAAGACGATAAAGGCTTGAGAGGATAGTTGGTTGGGAGAGAAGCTTCGAGCTAGTGATATACAACATCTTATACCAGATAGCTTGGTTAGAGCTAAAGTTCTAGATCTGGTGAATGAACATATGGAGTGGAATTGTAACATTCTTGAAGGATGGTTTCCTAGTGGATAGAGGGACAAAATTCGAGCCTGCTTACCGCCATGTTTGACGCGAGATTTAGACCTTTCCTATTTTGCAGGTACTGCCAATGGAGAGTTCTCGATGAGGGAGGTTTATCATTCTATTAAAGGGTTGGAGACTAGACACGAAACTGATGATTGAAAGATGATTTAGAGCATGCTTGTGCTGAAGAGGTGTTAGAATTTTGTGTGAATGCTTAAGCATGGTAGCCTCCTCACAAACCTTATCAAAATTAGCAAAGGGATTCGTAATGCTAGTTGTAAGTTGTGTGGTAATGCTTATGAAAATACTTTGCATGCTACTAGGGATTGTGTCAAAGCCATGTACAATTGGAAGAGTTTAGTGTCAAACAGTATTATGGGTGAGTTTCTTTCCCTTGATCTGCAAAATTGGATAAGACTAAACTTGAGTTATAATGGAGATGGAATCAACAACTAGAGGAGTGTGTAGGCTGTTGCATGCCATGCAATATGGATATGGAGAAACAAGGAAGAACATGATGATTAGTATGTGAGACCTTGTGATCCATCCTATTATATTTTCCAAAGATGAAAGGAGTATTATAGAGAAACAAAGTTGACATCTCATGCGATAAGGAATGAGGTAAGAAGCAAGAGCATTGTTTGGAAGCTGCCTTTGACTAATATGGTTAAGCTTAATTCTCATGGTGGTATTATTCGAGATACGAGAGGTGATTGGATGTGGGGATTTTCCAAGTTTTCCGGAAATTGTAGTGCTATTATGGAAGAATATTGGAGAGTTTTGGAAGGGGCTCAAGATAACTAAAAGTTTTGGTTTGAGGAGAGTGGAAGTTAATGTCGACTATAAGTTGGTGGTGAGAGCTATTCAGAGGGAGGGATGCAACGATCATAGTTGTTTTGCGTTGATTCGAGAAATTAAGAAGTTAATAGAGGAGCATGAGATTGTTATAATTTATCACATTTTCAGAGAGGCTAATTTATGTGTTGACACACTACCAAAAATGGGATGTTTGGATAAAGAGTCTCGTATTTTCAAAGATGTTCCAAAGGCTATAGTGGTCTTGGTGAAAGCTGATAAAGCTAGTTTTCTTGCCTCTTTAGAGGCGTCCTTGTAGTCGTTTTCTTTTTGGGCTTAGACCCTCTTTGTAATATAAAAAAAAGAATTTCATTTTATTTTTGAAACATGACCTTTTTTTAAATGATCCTCTAGGACATCTCTAAACATTTGGGGATTTCAACCCTCTAGACCTCTTGATAATTTAGATAAGAAAATCAATTAGTTCGTTAATCATATAGATTAAACTTACCCTCAAGGATATTTTGGTCAAAACACTTGGACATATAATTCTTTTGGGCTTATGCATGCAAAAGAAGCTGATGATCATGTCGGAAACCTTCCTTAGTGTTTTGAAGTTGGTGATAATAATATTCCAACTCTCTGATGATGGTGATTAACTTGAAGACATCTCAAACCTCAGTAAGTTGGAGACTCAAATTTCCATTAAAGTGATAATATGATTAGTATATATGGAATAGGAACTTGAAAGCTTCAGAGTTTTGAAAGAGAGGAAGTGTGAAAGCTCGTTTGGTCATGTATGTATGAGTGACCAAAGTCTTATGAAAGTAGAGAGTAACTCCTAAGATACTAAGGAAACTCTCTTTCTCTCTCTCTCTCTCTCTCTCTCTCCCCCTCTCTCTTTCACACACACACACACACACACACACACACACACACATACACACACTTAAAACAACTTTAAAACCTCTCTTTAACTAATAAAATACCTAAAATTGTTTTTAATTCTTAGCTAGTTGATTGGGAAAATGTCCGCTTTATCAAAAGATATTATTTTGAACTACCTAATCAATTAGGTCAAAAACCTAATTGATTATATGAAGCAAAATCAGTTACATAATCAATTTTGATAGTGACTTAATGATTGGTAAAAAAGATTTCTATCCAATCTTTCCAAATTAGGCTCAAATAATAGACTATTTGTGGTACCTAATCGATTAGGTGAGTTAATTGGCCCATGTATTGTTCCTTTTGAGCCAACTCCTCTCCTATATATAAGAGACACCCCTCCTCTCCTTTTGAGCTCAAGGAAGAAGGACAAAGATGAGAAGGCTACTACTGACTTGAAGCCTGGGCAAGACTGGTCTAAGGAAGAAGATAAACTGGCTCTTGGAAACTCCAAAGCTTTGAATGCTCTATTCAATGGAGTTGAAAAAAAACATATTCAGGTTAATAAACACCTGTACTATGGCCAAAGATGCATGTGAGATTCTCATAACCATCCATGAAGGCACATCTAAAGTGAAGATGTATAGACTTCAGCTTCTCACTCCCAGATTTGAGAATCTAAAGATGAAAGACGATGAGAGTGTTCATGATTTTCACATGAATGTTCTTGAAATAGAAAATTTATCTAGTGCCTTGGGAGAGAAGATGTCAAAAGAAAAGTTGGTTAGAAAAATTCTCAGGTCCCTACCTAAGAAATTTGACATGAAGGTCACATCCATTGTAGAAGCCTAAGACATCAGCAACATGAGAGTAGATGAGCATGTTGGGTCACTCCAAACTTTTGAATTAGGTATTAGTGACAAATCTGAAAAGAAGAATAATAACATATCTTTTGTATCCAACACTAAAGATGAGGAAGAACAATGTGACTTGGATACTGATGAGGGAATGTCTAATTCTATTGTACAACTTAGGAGACAATTCAGGCGCTGAAGGGAATGGATTGGAAGTCAAGACCAATTGTCAATAATATTTCATCTGACATCAACAAGAATAGTGATTCTCAGAGAAAAGCAAGAACAGAAAAAAAGCCCAATCAAGAAAAAGGTATTTAGTGTCATGAATGTGAGTGTTTTGGTCATATTAGATTAGAATGTCCCACGTATCTTTAGAAACAAAGGAAGGGCTTGTCTATTTCTTGGTCGTGCGATTCTGAAGGTGAATCTGATGATGAAACTGCTAAGCATGTTACAACTTTCACTAGTAGATATGAATATGATGAAGATTCTTGTGATGAGGATGTCTCTTATGAAGAATTGGATGCTTCTTATAAAGAGTTTTGTGTCAGAAGTGAAGAGGTGTGTAAGACAGGAGAAGAGCAAAATAGAATCATAGCTCAACTAAAGGTTGAAAAAGAGAAACTTTTATCTACTACCACTGATCTTAAAAATAAGGTAACTCTATTGTTTTTTAAACTTGAGAACATGACCAAATCCATAAGAATGTTGAACAATGGGTCTGATATGCTAGATGAAATTCTTCAAGTTGGAAAAGGGGCCAGAAACTTAAAAGGTATATGTTTTAATTACCAATATCAAAATAAACAAGGAAAAACCCCTTTGACAAAATTTATTCCTCCAAAAAGGAAGTATGAGTCCATGATGTCCGCCAAATGTTACAACATCCTATCATACATCAGGAAACTCAAATATGTCATTATTATGGTAAGTATGGACATATAAAGCCTTTCTGCTATAAATTGTATGGTTATCCAAAACATCCAACATATCCTAGGGCTAACCATGTAATGATTAAAACTAGAAAAGAGTTAAAACTTAAGGTTGTTGTCTCTAGTCTTATAACCCATACTTCACTTAGAGCTTCATCTAGACAACACTGGTACTTTGATAGTGGTTGTTCAAGACACATGACAGGGGTCAAGAAGTATTTGCTGGACATTAATTCTTATTCCTCTAGTTTTGTCACGTTTGGTGATGTATCTAAAGGTGAAATCAAAGGTATAGGAAAGATAGGTTGCATTGGTCTTCCTAGACTAGATGATGTTTTGCTTGTGAAAAAACTGACTGCAAATCTCATCAGCATTGGTCAGTTATGCATCAAGGTTTAAAAGTCAATTTCACCAAGTCAAAATGTTTGGTTACAAATGAGAAGAATGATGTTTTGATAAGAGGAATTAGGTCTAAAGATAATTTCTATTTATGGATACCACAAGAAACTACATGTTCTTCCACATGCATAATGTCCAAGGAAGATGAATTCAAGTTATGGCACTAGAAGCCTGGATATCTGAATCTAAAAGGGATATCTCTTGGTTACTCTACAAACCAATGGCATGATAGAATCCATTAATGTTGTGGTTGATGATTCAATTATTGTAAAATGGGATGATATTGATGAACATGTTGGAAAATCATTTAAGCAGACTGATGCTTTAGAAAATGTGGAAGACATTGAGTTAAACATTGAGCCGACAAGGAATGAATTAGATGTTTTTGGTGACATTAGAGTTGTTTGTTTTTCTGTTTTATTTTCTATTTTTTTGTGGGCCTTTTCCCTGAATATTGCACCTCCGTGTGCCATGGTCTGTACCTCTAACTCACATGTTCTACTACTGCTTTCCTCTATTATTTTGTTGCCATTGATGGATGTCTTCTTGGTTTGTCATATTCTGGCTAAAAAAGGGGGAGTAGATAGTGTAGAGTTGTGTTATTGATTTTTTTATTTTCTGTGTGAAAGTTGCCTCTTCGAGGGGGAGTATGTTTCCTGTGTGACAATGGGAGTTATTTCTATGTTGCTGATCATGACATTCAGGGGGAGTTTGATTTGTTTGTGCTTAGCCTATTGCATACTTGTTGTGATGTCATACATAATGTCTTGACATTTTGTTTCAGAGAATTATGTTTGTGCTTAGGCTGTTGTGTACTTGTTGTGATCTCAGACAAAATGTCTTGACATTTTGTTTCAGAGAATTTTGTTTGTGCTTAGGTTGTTATGTGCTTGGTGTGATGTCAGACATAATGTCTTGACATTTTGTTTCTCAAGGAGGCTTGGAGTGTGAGAGTTTATTTCTCTCTATGTATTTTTTGTGAAGTTAGGTTTCTACTATTTATTTTTGCTGCGTGTGCCTTTGATATGTCTTGGTGTTATACCAAGTGTTTGGTTTTTTGGTTTTTGTGCTTGTGATTATTGTTGTTGTTTTATCTTTTCTCCAGCTATATGATGTAAAGGTTGTTTTAGCCAAAATTTGGGAAAGGGGGAGATTTTTAGTTATGTGTTTTGTGACTGGCAACATTTTGTTAAAACTAGTGAAATAGAAAGATGTTGGACACGGTATCTTGACATGCTTGTACAACATCGCGGCCTACTATTGTTTCAGTTTCTTGGAAGATTTGTTTTTCGATGTGTGTTTAGTGAAGATTCTTTGATGATTTGATTCACACATTCTACGGCTCAAAGTGTGTATTTTAGAAGCTCAAAGATCGGTTCCAGCTACGCAATGTTTCCTAAGAATGATTGTCAAAACATTTAAGGGAACATTTGATTTGATTCTGCAGACTGGATGTCAAAACATTTTAGGAAACATTAGATTTGATTCATCAGAAGATTGTGCAGACTGGATGTCGAAACATTTAAGGAAATATTAGATTTGATTCTGCAGAATGGATGTCAAAACATTTATGGAGATATCATATTTGATTCTGCATAATGGATGTCAAAAAATTGAAGGAGACATCATATTTAATTCTGCAGAATAGATGTCAAAACATGTAAGGAAATATCATATTTGATTTGATCAAATATAATGCCGAACAAGTATCAAAAACATTTAAGGAGACATCAGATTTGATTTAATTTTATTTGATTTAGATATGTTGATTTTTTAGCCCGGAGCCCATGCTATTATGAGGCTATGTAAAGGGTGATTCAAAACCTAAGAAAAGCAAGAAGTTACATTGGAAATTGTTATTGTTAGGGTTTAGTTATCGTTGTTATTTGTGAGCCATTCTAGTATCTCTTTGATACTTGAATTAGACTAAGTTTATTGAGTTGTAATTGTGAATCACTCATGAGCTTTTAAGAAAGAATGTATTCTGTTTCAATGAAAGTGTTTCTTCTGTTCTTTGATTATTTTCAAGTGTTATCATCGCTGTGTGATTGAAGGGAAGTGAGAGGGGTCTCATATCTAGGATAGTCTTAGATAGAAATTCCATGGATACTGATTAGGTGAGAAGTTTGTAAAACCAGGGGTTGTTTAAGACTTCAAACTAATATTATTATAGTGGATTTCCTTCTTGGATTGGATGCCCCCAAATATTGGTGGCGTTGCACCGAACTGGGTTAACAATTGTCCTGTATTATTTACTTCCTGCTTTTTACACTATAGTTGTTTTTGGTGCAACATATCCTTGATCTGGTGTCGTGACATCGTATATGACATCTGTTATATGCTTACTATTATTTTTGTGTGAAGTACTAATATTAGTGTCGTGACATCGCATATGACATTTGATATCTGCATACCAAAATTTCAAAGTTGACCACTTAAACTCCAATCTTGAAGGTGTGACCAAATATGTGCGTATGCTAAATTTTGGTTCTTAAACCCTTTATGAAATTCTAGGGGTAGGAAGTACCACAAGAGATACGAACAAAGTTAGGTTTAACTATAAATCTTTGAATGAAAAAGGTAAGTCTATTCCCCCGATTAAAAATACTAAGATCAAAATGTCAAATGATAAGTCTCATCATCCTTTTTGTTACAAATTATAGGGTATACCATATTACCTTCATCAACCCCGTCCCATCTGGAACACTTCAAAAGATGTTCTCCCTTAACTAGTGTGGATAGATAAAGAAGAAAATACAAGTCACATAGTTTACACTTACCTTTGAGATTCCTCTCGTGAAGACTAGTCTTATGATAGTGGTTGCTTACGACACATGACACGGTAAAGGAATAACTTGAAAGATCTCAAGTCTTACTCCAATAGCTATGTCACCTTCGATGATGAATCTAAAGGAAAAATCATAGGAAAGGGAAAATTGGATTACCTAGGCCATCCAAGTTTGGATGATGTTCTACTTGTAGAAGGCCTCACTGCAAACCTAATCATCATTAACCAACTATGTGATCATGAATTATGTGTTAATTTTAACCGTTCTGAATGCACACTCACTAAAAACATCATGAACAAATAATGAAGGGTACCAGATCATCAGACAATTCTTATATATGGTGTTCTCAAGCAAAGGATCAAATTCAATCATGTATGATCTCCAATATGGATTAAACTAATTTTGGGCACAAGAAACTTGTCCATTTAAATCTCGGAAGTATGAGGAAGATTGCCTCAGAAAAGGCCATTATTGGTCTTCCTAATCTTAAGATTTAATAGGGGAAGATTTATGGACACTTGTGGAGGATATAGACCAAGATGTCACACAAGAAGTCCAACATCTTACCACCTTCAGAGTACTTGAGTTACTACATATGGATCTCATGGGACCCATGCAAGTGGAAAGCCTAGGGGGAAAAAATATGTCTCTGTGTATGTTGATGACATCTCAAACATGGGTTGACTTTCTCCGAGAAAAATAAGATACTTTTACCATCTTTAAAAGCCTATGCCAACTTTTACATGGGGAAATAAATTGGTAAGATTGTTCGAAGCTATAGTGATCATTGAAGGGAATTTAAGAATGCTAGTTCCTATGAATGTTGTTCATCTAAAGGCATAGCGTGCGAGTTTTCATCCCTCATCACTCCCCAACAAAATAGGGTTATCGAACAAAATAATCTAACTCTTCAAGAAATTTCTATGGTCATGCTTCATGCCAAAAAACATCCCTATTAATTTTGGGTAGAAGCCATGAACACTGCTTGTCACATTTACAATTGTGTGACCATTAAGCCAAGCATAAAAACTACTCAATATGAGCTATGGAGAGGAAAAAGTCCAAGTATAAAGTAATTTCATGTTTTGGTAGAAAATGTTATATCCTCGCCGATATAGAGCAAAGACGAATGTTGGATCCTAAAAAATGATGAAGAAATCTTCTTAGGATACTCTACAAATAGTAGGGCATACTATCATACAAGGAAAAACCCCTTTGACAAAATTTATTCCTCCAAAAAGGAAGTATGAGTCCATGATGTCCGCCAAATGTTACAACATCCTATCATACATCAGGAAACTCAAATATGTCATTATTATGGTAAGTATGGACATATAAAGCCTTTCTGCTATAAATTGTATGGTTATCCAAAACATCCAACATATCCTAGGGCTAACCATGTAATGATTAAAACTAGAAAAGAGTTAAAACTTAAGGTTGTTGTCTCTAGTCTTATAACCCATACTTCACTTAGAGCTTCATCTAGACAACACTGGTACTTTGATAGTGGTTGTTCAAGACACATGACAGGGGTCAAGAAGTATTTGCTGGACATTAATTCTTATTCCTCTAGTTTTGTCACGTTTGGTGATGTATCTAAAGGTGAAATCAAAGGTATAGGAAAGATAGGTTGCATTGGTCTTCCTAGACTAGATGATGTTTTGCTTGTGAAAAAACTGACTGCAAATCTCATCAGCATTGGTCAGTTATGCATCAAGGTTTAAAAGTCAATTTCACCAAGTCAAAATGTTTGGTTACAAATGAGAAGAATGATGTTTTGATAAGAGGAATTAGGTCTAAAGATAATTTCTATTTATGGATACCACAAGAAACTACATGTTCTTCCACATGCATAATGTCCAAGGAAGATGAATTCAAGTTATGGCACTAGAAGCCTGGATATCTGAATCTAAAAGGGATATCTCTTGGTTACTCTACAAACCAATGGCATGATAGAATCCATTAATGTTGTGGTTGATGATTCAATTATTGTAAAATGGGATGATATTGATGAACATGTTGGAAAATCATTTAAGCAGACTGATGCTTTAGAAAATGTGGAAGACATTGAGTTAAACATTGAGCCGACAAGGAATGAATTAGATGTTTTTGGTGACATTAGAGTTGTTTGTTTTTCTGTTTTATTTTCTATTTTTTTGTGGGCCTTTTCCCTGAATATTGCACCTCCGTGTGCCATGGTCTGTACCTCTAACTCACATGTTCTACTACTGCTTTCCTCTATTATTTTGTTGCCATTGATGGATGTCTTCTTGGTTTGTCATATTCTGGCTAAAAAAGGGGGAGTAGATAGTGTAGAGTTGTGTTATTGATTTTTTTATTTTCTGTGTGAAAGTTGCCTCTTCGAGGGGGAGTATGTTTCCTGTGTGACAATGGGAGTTATTTCTATGTTGCTGATCATGACATTCAGGGGGAGTTTGATTTGTTTGTGCTTAGCCTATTGCATACTTGTTGTGATGTCATACATAATGTCTTGACATTTTGTTTCAGAGAATTATGTTTGTGCTTAGGCTGTTGTGTACTTGTTGTGATCTCAGACAAAATGTCTTGACATTTTGTTTCAGAGAATTTTGTTTGTGCTTAGGTTGTTATGTGCTTGGTGTGATGTCAGACATAATGTCTTGACATTTTGTTTCTCAAGGAGGCTTGGAGTGTGAGAGTTTATTTCTCTCTATGTATTTTTTGTGAAGTTAGGTTTCTACTATTTATTTTTGCTGCGTGTGCCTTTGATATGTCTTGGTGTTATACCAAGTGTTTGGTTTTTTGGTTTTTGTGCTTGTGATTATTGTTGTTGTTTTATCTTTTCTCCAGCTATATGATGTAAAGGTTGTTTTAGCCAAAATTTGGGAAAGGGGGAGATTTTTAGTTATGTGTTTTGTGACTGGCAACATTTTGTTAAAACTAGTGAAATAGAAAGATGTTGGACACAGTATCTTGACATGCTTGTACAACATCGCGGCCTACTATTGTTTCAGTTTCTTGGAAGATTTGTTTTTCGATGTGTGTTTAGTGAAGATTCTTTGATGATTTGATTCACACATTCTACGGCTCAAAGTGTGTATTTTAGAAGCTCAAAGATCGGTTCCAGCTACGCAATGTTTCCTAAGAATGATTGTCAAAACATTTAAGGGAACATTTGATTTGATTCTGCAGACTGGATGTCAAAACATTTTAGGAAACATTAGATTTGATTCATCAGAAGATTGTGCAGACTGGATGTCGAAACATTTAAGGAAATATTAGATTTGATTCTGCAGAATGGATGTCAAAACATTTATGGAGATATCATATTTGATTCTGCATAATGGATGTCAAAAAATTGAAGGAGACATCATATTTAATTCTGCAGAATAGATGTCAAAACATGTAAGGAAATATCATATTTGATTTGATCAAATATAATGCCGAACAAATATCAAAAACATTTAAGGAGACATCAGATTTGATTTAATTTTATTTGATTTAGATATGTTGATTTTTTAGCCCGGAGCCCATGCTATTATGAGGCTATGTAAAGGGTGATTCAAAACCTAAGAAAAGCAAGAAGTTACATTGGAAATTGTTATTGTTAGGGTTTAGTTATCGTTGTTATTTGTGAGCCATTCTAGTATCTCTTTGATACTTGAATTAGACTAAGTTTATTGAGTTGTAATTGTGAATCACTCATGAGCTTTTAAGAAAGAATGTATTCTGTTTCAATGAAAGTGTTTCTTCTGTTCTTTGATTATTTTCAAGTGTTATCATCGCTGTGTGATTGAAGGGAAGTGAGAGGGGTCTCATATCTAGGATAGTCTTAGATAGAAATTCCATGGATACTGATTAGGTGAGAAGTTTGTAAAACCAGGGGTTGTTTAAGACTTCAAACTAATATTATTATAGTGGATTTCCTTCTTGGATTGGATGCCCCCAAATATTGGTGGCGTTGCACCGAACTGGGTTAACAATTGTCCTGTATTATTTACTTCCTGCTTTTTACACTATAGTTGTTTTTGGTGCAACATATCCTTGATCTGGTGTCGTGACATCGTATATGACATCTGTTATATGCTTACTATTATTTTTGTGTGAAGTACTAATATTAGTGTCGTGACATCGCATATGACATTTGATATCTGCATACCAAAATTTCAAAGTTGACCACTTAAACTCCAATCTTGAAGGTGTGACCAAATATGTGCGTATGCTAAATTTTGGTTCTTAAACCCTTTATGAAATTCTAGGGGTAGGAAGTACCACAAGAGATACGAACAAAGTTAGGTTTAACTATAAATCTTTGAATGAAAAAGGTAAGTCTATTCCCCCGATTAAAAATACTAAGATCAAAATGTCAAATGATAAGTCTCATCATCCTTTTTGTTACAAATTATAGGGTATACCATATTACCTTCATCAACCCCGTCCCATCTGGAACACTTCAAAAGATGTTCTCCCTTAACTAGTGTGGATAGATAAAGAAGAAAATACAAGTCACATAGTTTACACTTACCTTTGAGATTCCTCTCGTGAAGACTAGTCTTATGATAGTGGTTGCTTACGACACATGACACGGTAAAGGAATAACTTGAAAGATCTCAAGTCTTACTCCAATAGCTATGTCACCTTCGATGATGAATCTAAAGGAAAAATCATAGGAAAGGGAAAATTGGATTACCTAGGCCATCCAAGTTTGGATGATGTTCTACTTGTAGAAGGCCTCACTGCAAACCTAATCATCATTAACCAACTATGTGATCATGAATTATGTGTTAATTTTAACCGTTCTGAATGCACACTCACTAAAAACATCATGAACAAATAATGAAGGGTACCAGATCATCAGACAATTCTTATATATGGTGTTCTCAAGCAAAGGATCAAATTCAATCATGTATGATCTCCAATATGGATTAAACTAATTTTGGGCACAAGAAACTTGTCCATTTAAATCTCGGAAGTATGAGGAAGATTGCCTCAGAAAAGGCCATTATTGGTCTTCCTAATCTTAAGATTTAATAGGGGAAGATTTATGGACACTTGTGGAGGATATAGACCAAGATGTCACACAAGAAGTCCAACATCTTACCACCTTCAGAGTACTTGAGTTACTACATATGGATCTCATGGGACCCATGCAAGTGGAAAGCCTAGGGGGAAAAAATATGTCTCTGTGTATGTTGATGACATCTCAAACATGGGTTGACTTTCTCCGAGAAAAATAAGATACTTTTACCATCTTTAAAAGCCTATGCCAACTTTTACATGGGGAAATAAATTGGTAAGATTGTTCGAAGCTATAGTGATCATTGAAGGGAATTTAAGAATGCTAGTTCCTATGAATGTTGTTCATCTAAAGGCATAGCGTGCGAGTTTTCATCCCTCATCACTCCCCAACAAAATAGGGTTATCGAACAAAATAATCTAACTCTTCAAGAAATTTCTATGGTCATGCTTCATGCCAAAAAACATCCCTATTAATTTTGGGTAGAAGCCATGAACACTGCTTGTCACATTTACAATTGTGTGACCATTAAGCCAAGCATAAAAACTACTCAATATGAGCTATGGAGAGGAAAAAGTCCAAGTATAAAGTAATTTCATGTTTTGGTAGAAAATGTTATATCCTCGCCGATATAGAGCAAAGACGAATGTTGGATCCTAAAAAATGATGAAGAAATCTTCTTAGGATACTCTACAAATAGTAGGGCATACTGAGTTTCAATAATCGTACAAGATCCATGATGGAGTCCATAAATTTTATTATTGATGATATACAACATGAAGATGTCATTGAAGAAGAGCGGGAGTCTATTACTACTAAGTAGCATGTCACACTTGATGTACCATACAAATGTACAAACATTGATATACCTCCTGAAAATGAAAACTTAGAAGGTGTAGATGATAATGCTCTTGTAAACATAGGGACATCCACAAGAATTCAGAAAGATCAACCCATAGAAAATGTAATTGCGGATCTAAATGAAGGAGTTATCCCTATGAGTTCAACTTCCCGTTAGATGTATTTTGTATGATGTCAAAACTAGGATACTTTAGGGTTTATGAACATTGGACAATATCCTCTGAGTCTAGTTGTGAATTTTAGTATTAGGAAGCATAACAACATGTTGGATAAGGTTTAGAAAGGGTTCATGCATCAAAGAAAAGGTTTCATGCATCAAAGAAAATGTTTCATGCATTAAAAACTGTTTTTCATGTGAAAAACAACTATGTGTCGACACATACGCTCTATAGGTTGACACATAGACATAAATTTTCTCTACAGGTCGACACATATGTTTTTCAGGCCGGCTCATGTACTGCATTTTTAAAGCATGTAGGTTATGTTTGATGTGTCGCCTTTACAGGTCGGCACATGCATTGTATTTGTCGACGCATGACTTACATAGGTCGAAACATACATTAAAAATCTTGAAAAATTGCATTGTTTTCTATTACTTTTGCATTCCTTTTCCTTCATACTTGCTTACATGTATATACTTCATAGAAGCATCATTTTTAATAAGGTTCTAGAGTAAAGCTACATGAAACCAGGATCTTAAAGCATTCTCATCATCTTCAACCTCATTCTATGCATACTGTAGCACCTCAAATTTGCCCTCCTCATTCATGCATTCATTTTAGGTCATTTAACATTTCATATTGCATTTCATCATGTCAAACAGAATTAGCTCCAAGAGTTTATCTTTCGAGAAGCTCGGATACCATTCAAGTCACTTTGTGGGTTATATCTGAAGGATCAAGCTTAATGGGCTCAGTACGATTCAAAATTCAACTATGAAGCCAAAAGTCAACTGCTGGTCAACTGAGGGTCAAATGGCTAGGGAATGACTTGAGATACTTCCAACATGTTCAAATAGGGTCTATTCATCATTCAAAACGTTAATCTTGAAGGAGAAAAAGTTTGTTCATGAGCTGTCATACTCGCTAGGCGAGCAGAATGGTTCGCCTAGCGAGTCCCAAGAAAAGCCATCAGAATCACCTGCGCTCAGAGGAATTTCCTGAACTGTTATGCTCGCTAGGCGAGCAGATTCTTCGCTAGGCGAAGCCTACGCATTTTGAAAATAAAAAAAATATAACAGAAAAATCTTGGACTTGGACCTCTCTCATTTTGAGCCCACAAAGCCACGAAAATCAGGTTATAAATTCTAAAAATTCAGCGAAACAAAACCCTAGAGAAGAGCTAACAGAATTCAGAGCAGCCTCCAGACACTGAAGAAAAAAAAAACTCCTTTGCACAGGATCACCTCTATCAATTCCATCTCGTATAAACCCTGAGATTGCTCTGCAAACCGAACCGTGCAATTCAATTTCATTCGATCTCTCCAATCAGGTTTGCCCTATTTCCATTACTTTATGCTTTCAATTTGAAATTTCTGAATGTACGAGGTATTATGGGTGAATTTGGAAGAGTGGGTATCGTTAGGTTTTGCATATGGGTTTAGATGTGCATGAATGTGTAGAACAATGCCTTGAATGTTTAATCACTTCGTTTCTGAGATGGGTACCAGAGGGTTTGGGGTTTCTGAAATCGGACTATTATCAAGGAAAAACCCAGAACCCGCAAATGTAACACCCTTCTAAAATACCCCAATATTCAATTAAAACAACAAAACATAAATCAGAGTAAATCTGCAATTAAGGGTGTCACACTTGACACTTCACACCATTTTCCAAATAACTGGTCATACTCATTTGTTTATCAAAATAAAACATTGCACAATACGCAGCGGAATAAAATCCAACAATGAACAAAACATGTAACATATTACATGTAAAACTTGTTCAACAACCAACAAATGAAACAAGGTAAAACACCCTGTCCCAATGTTACATCTACCAGAGCATGACCCACTAAGGAACTACACTAGACTCCAAGCACTAACTTCTACTCAATCACTGCTGGTTACCTGAAACATAGTTGTAAGGGTGAGTTCCTCAATCGATATAATAAGCATTATAAAATATCATGTAATGCTAAGTAAATTAACACATTTCATCACCCTAATCAGATCACACATTCAGCAACGGCAACATCAACTCATAATCATACTCAACACAACACAACACAAAACACACGTATAATATTGGAATACATCCATTCATATTATACTTCATACATACATTATGCAATGAGACTCCATGCATGTGGTACCGACTATTCGTGAACATATAGTTCAACCTCACCGATCAAATCCAGATACGGCTACCAAGCTCACTAGTCCCACTCATTTGAGACCTAGTGACTCACATCACTAATTCCTCACCATGGGAATTAGCTACCACCCCAAGGGCTATGCTATGCACGCTAAATCACCTAGCATGCAAACATCAACAACAATCCACAACAACTCACTCACTAATTCCTCACCATGGGAATTAGCTACCACCATAAAGGCCATACTATGCACGCTAAATCACCTAGCATGCAACATCAACAACAATCCACAATGGACATATGCTCACACTCTAAGCCATAAACAATCCATTCACAATTTCATACATAACAGATACATTCACAGTATTATGCATACCATCATACATCATCAGCATATTTATCACAAAAGCATATCATGTCATGCCAAATAATAAATCACAGTATTAGCACACTCTACTAATACCTATACTACTCAAAACAACGGGAAATGATCCCTACTATATCCTACACCAACATAGGCCAATCATCAAATATGTCCACAATATTTAAATATCAAATTTTCACTTTTCAAACAGTGTTAACCGGTTAACGCCCTGGGTTAACCGGTTAACGCAACACAGAACACGCTTCCTGGCACATTTTAACAGTGTTAACCGGTTAACACCCTGGGTTAACCGGTTAACGCAAGACAGACAGCAATATTTCACAATTCATAACAGTGTTAACCGGTTAACACCCTGGGTTAACCGGTTAACGCAAGACAGAAAGCTGTTCCTGCGCTAACACGAAGCAGAATGCAGAATTCTCCGCATTTTCCGCCGTTGGAGGACTTCCGGACCTCCGATTCCAATTCCGTAAAAAGCTACACGTTCGGAAAATCACAACTCACCCAATTATAGATTCAATTACAGCTTTAACATAACTTATTCATCACAATTTTTCAGCACTCATCATCCCAATTAGGGTCAATTCAACGGCTTATTACTACCCATTACATGTTAACCCATAATACCCATTAAACGACGATAAACCCCCCTTACCTGAGTTAATCCGGCAATTGATTCTTTGACCTTCAACAATCGTGAATCCTCCTCTTGAGCCCTAGCCTCTTCTTCTCCCTTTCTCAGTTTCTTCTCTTTCTCTCAATGTTACGTGTTCTCTGCTTTCACGTGAAAACCCTTTTTACCAAATGGGACCTTTATATATATTCCAACTTTATTATTCCAATAATATTCCAATTATTTAATTCAATTAATAAATATTCTATTAACTTAAATTAAATAATTATCATATTTTATCGGGGTGTTACAACTCTCCCCCACTAAAAGAGTTTTCGTCCTCGAAAACATACCTCAAGCGAATAACTCCGGATAAGATTCCTTCATCTGACTCTCAAGTTCCCAAGTCACATTGCCACCTGCTGGTCCTCCCCAAGCTACCTTTACCAAAGCAATCTCTTTACCCCGCAACTGCTTCAACTCTCGATCCTCTATCCTCATAGGTGATGTTTCAACAGTCAGGTTAACTCTCACCTGTTCATCATCTACTTGGACCACATGCGACGGATCAGGAATGTACCTCCTTAACTGAGACACATGAAAAACCTCATGCAAATTCGCAAGTGACGGCGGTAAAGCGATACGATAGGCTACTTCCCCTATCCTCTCCAAAATCTGATAAGGACCAATAAATCGAGGTGTCAACTTCTTCGACTTCAAAGCTCGACCAACCTCAGTTATCGGAGTAACACGGAGAAACACATGATCTCCCTCTTGAAACTCAAGTGACTTCCTCCTCTTGTCGTGATAACTCTTCTGACGACTCTGAGCAATCCTCATCTTCTCCTGAATCATCTTAATCTTTTCCGTAGTTTGTTGAACAATCTCCGGTCCAACCACAACACTCTCACCGGACTCATACCAACATAAAGGTGTCCGACATCTCCTACCATACAAAGCTTCAAACGGTGCCATACCAATGCTCGAATGAAAACTATTGTTGTAGGTAAACTCAATCAAAGGTAAATAACAATCCCAAGCACCTCCCTTTTCCAAAACACAAGCCCTCAAAAGATCCTCCAGTGACTGAATCGTCCTCTCAGTCTGACCATCAGTCTGCGGATGATATGCAGAACTCAATCTCAGCTTAGTTCCCAAAGCCCTCTACAAACCTTCCCAGAACTTCGATGTAAATCTAGGATCTCTGTCCGAAACAATACTCGACGGAATACCATGCAAACTTACAATTTTCTCAATATACAACTCAGCTAATCTCTCTAACGGATAATCCATTCTGATCGGAATGAAATGAGCCGATTTTGTCAATCTGTCGACAATCACCCAAATAGCTTCAAAATTCTTAATTGTCCTCGGTAAACCAGAAACAAAATCCATACTGATACTATCCCACTTCCACTCTGGAATAGCCAACGGTTGCATTAGCCCAGACGGCTTCTGATGCTCAATCTTTGACTTCTGACAAGTCAAACAAGAATAAACAAAACTCGCAATTTCTCTTTTTATTCAAGGCCACCAAAATAACTTTTTCAAATCATGATACATCTTCGTAGCCCCAGGATGAATACTCAGGCCACTACGATGTCCTTCCTCAAGAATACTCTTCTTAAGTTCGGTAACATCCGGAATACACACCCGATTACCAAATTTCAAAACACCATTCTCATCAACTTTGAATTCACCACCTTGACCTTGATTCACTAGAGTCAACTTATCAACCAAAAGCACATCGGATTTCTGACCCTCTCTAATCTCATCCAGAATACCACTCGTTAACTTTAACATTCCCAATTTAACACTATTGTGAGTACTCTCACACACCAAACTCAAGTCTCTAAACTGCTCAATTAAATCCAATTCCTTAACCATTAACATAGACATATGCAATGATTTCCGACTCAATGCATCAGCCACTACGATTGCTTTACCCGGATGGTAATTCAAACCAAAGTCATAATCCTTCAGAAACTCTAACCATCTCCTCTGTCTCATATTCAGCTCTTTCTGATCAAACAAATACTTTAAACTTTTATGGTCACTGAAAACCTCAAATCTTGACCCGTACAAGTAATGCCTCCATAACTTCAGAACAAATACCACAGCTGCCAACTCTAAATCGTGTGTCGGATAGTTCCTCTCATGAACCTTCAGTTGTCTCGAAGCATAAGCTACAACCTGCTTATTATGCATCAAAACACCACCCAAACCCAACAATGAAGCATCACAGTAAACCTCAAATGGTTCCGATGGACTCGGTAATCTCAAAATAGGAGCAGTAGTTAACCTCCTCTTTAACTCTTGGAAACCTTCTTCACATTTTGAGTCCCAAACAAACGCTTGCCCCTTTCTAGTCAACATCGTCAACGGTAACGCCAACTTAGAAAATCCCTCAATGAATTTCCTATAATAACCTGCAAGTCCAAGAAAACTCCTTATCTCAGAAACTGACTTCGGAGCTTCCTACTTAGATACCGCTTCTATCTTAGAAGGATCAACAGCAACACCACCTCTTGAAACCACATGACCAAGAAAACTAACCTCTTCTAACCAAAATTCACACTTGGACAGTTTAGCAAATAACTTCTTTTCTCGTAGAACTCCTAAAACCACTCTCAATTGTTCAGCATGCTCTTCTTCAGATTTCGAATACACCAAAATATCGTCAATAAACACCGCAACAAACTTGTCTAGGTACGGATGGAAAATCCTATTCATATACTCCATAAATACCCCAGGCGCATTAGTCACACCAAAAGGCATTACAGAATACTCATAATGTCCATACCTTGTTCTGAAAGCAGTCTTCTGAATATCTTCAGTTTTCACACGTATCTGATGATACCCCGATCTCAAATCTATTTTGCTGAACACACTCGCACCAACCAACTGATCCATCAAATCATCAATCCTCGGCAAAGGATACCGATTCTTGATCGTCACTTTATTCAGTTGTCTATAGTCCACACACAACCTCATAGTACCTTCTTTCTTCTTAACCAATAACACTGGTGCACCCCACGGTGACACACTCGGACGAATAAATTTCTTATCCAACAGATCTTCCAACTGACTTTTCAATTCAGTTAACTCAACAGCAGACATACGGTACGGAGCCATCGACATCGGCTTAGTACCAGGTACCAAATCAATCGAGAACTCAACTTCATGCTCTGGCGGTAATTCATTCACTTCTTCAGGAAACACATCAGGAAAATCACACACCACGGCTAGATCGCAAATCGCCAGTTTATCTTTAGCCTCCAAAGTCGCTAATAGCATAAACAACTCTGCCCCATCTGCTACTGCCTCATTCACCTGCCTTGCTGATAGAAACAAACTCTTTCCTTCCTCAATCTCAGGAAAAATCACAGTCTTATCAAAACAGTTGATATAAACTCGGTTAAACACCAACCAGTTCATACCCAGGATAACATCAATTTGTACTAGGGGAAGACACACGAGGTCCATCCCAAAGTCTCTACCAAAAATACTCAAAGGACAATTTAAACAAACTGAAGTAGTAGTCACTGAACCCTTCGTAGGAGTATCAATCACCATACCCCCATGCATCTCAGATATCTCTAATTTAAGTTTCACAGCACAATCCAAAGATATAAAGGAATGAGTTGCACCTGTGTCAATAATAGCTACAAGAGGAAAGCCATTAATATAACACGTACCTCGGATCAAACGATCATCTGCAGAAGTCTCAGAACCCGATAAAGCAAAGACTTTGCCCCCCGACTGGTTCTCTCTCTTCGGCTTAGGACACTGTGGACTGATATGACACACCTCTCCACAGTTGAAACAAGTCACAGTCTTCAACCGGCACTCTGCAGCCAAGTGACCACCTTTTCCACACTTGAAACACTTCTTCTCATTACTGGTACACTCATGGAAACGATGTCTAGCCTGACCACATCTGTAACACTTAGCAGGGGCACTGGAGTCTCCCCCACTAGGTCTCCTCATCCCACTCTGTCTCTGGAAACCTTTGCCAGCGGCATACGGCTTCCCACGATCATTCTGATTCTTGCCTTTCCTATCAACCCTCTGCTGATAGCTCTCTGCTCTAGCCTTGGTATCCTATTCAAAAATCCTGCAACAGTCAACCAAATCAGAAAACACTCTAATCCGCTGATACCCAATAGCCTGCTTGATCTCGGGACGTAACCCATTCTCAAACTTCACACATTTTGAAAATTCCCCAGTAGCCTCATCATAGGGAGTGTAATACTTCGACAACTCTGTGAACTTAGCAGCATACTCAGTAACAGACTGGTTGCCCTGCTTCAATTCTAAGAACTCTATTTCTTTCTTTCCTCTGACATCCTCTGGAAAGTACTTCCTCAGGAATCTCTCTCTGAACACCGCCCAAGTGATCTCAGCACTCCCAGCAGCTTCCGACTCCGTGCGGGCAGCAACCCACCAATCATCTGCTTCCTCTGACAGCATATACGTACCGAACCTGACCTTCTGGTTATCGGCACACTCAGTCACTCGGAAGATCCTCTCGATCTCCTTCAACCACTTCTGAGCACCATCTGGATCGTATGCTCCCTTGAACATTGGAGGATTGTTCTTCTGGAACTCACTCAGTTGACGAGCAGCTCCCAATCCCACAACATTCGGATTCCCTCCAAGTACTCCAGCTAGCATACCCAGAGCCTCAGCAATCGCAGCATCGTCTGTACCTCTTCCAGCCATCTCTATTCTGAGAACCCAACAAGCTAAAACAATAAGTACTGATAGGGTTACACAACACCTATCACATACAGGGAAACAGAATAATTACGACTCGACTCGACCGACTATGCTCTGATACCACTAATGTAACACCCTTCTAAAATACCCCAATATTTAATTAAAACAACAAAACATAAATCAGAGTAAATCTGCAATTAAGGGTGTCACACTTGACACTTCACACCATTTTCCAAATAACTGGTCATACTCATTTGTTTATCAAAATAAAACATTGCACAATACGCAGCGGAATAAAATCCAACAATGAACAAAACATGTAACATATTACATGTAAAACTTATTCAACAACCAACAAATGAAACAAGGTAAAACACCCCGTCCCGATGTTACATCTACCAGAGCATGACCCACTAAGGAACTACACTAGACTCCAAGCACTAACTTCTACTCAATCACTGCTCGTTACCTGAAACATAGTTGTAAGGGTGATTTCCTCAATCGATATAATAAGCATTATAAAATATCATGTAATGCTAAGTAAATTAACACATTTCATCACCCTAATCAGATCACACATTCAGCAACGGCAACATCAACTCATAATCATACTCAACACAACACAACACAAAACACACGTATAATATTGGAATACATCCATTCATATTATACTTCATACATATATTATGCAATGAGACTCCATGCATGCGGTACCGACTATTCGTGAACATATAGTTCAACCTCACCGATCAAATCCAGATACGGCTACCAAGCTCACTAGTCCCACTCATTTGAGACCTAGTGACTCACATCACTAATTCCTCACCATGGGAATTAGCTACCACCCCAAGGGCTATGCTATGCACGCTAAATCACCTAGCATGCAAACATCAACAACAATCCACAACAACTCACTCACTAATTCCTCACCATGGGAATTAGCTACCACCATAAAGGCCATACTATGCACGCTAAATCACCTAGCATGCAACATCAACAACAATCCACAATGGACATATGCTCACACTCTAAGCCATAAACAATCCATTCACAATTTCATACATAACAGATACATTCACAGTATTATGCATACCATCATACATCATCAGCATATTTATCACAAAAGCATATCATGTCATGCCAAATAATAAATCACAGTATTAGCACACTCTACTAATACCTATACTACTCAAAACAACGGGAAATGATCCCTACTATATCCTACACCAACATAGGCCAATCATCAAATATGTCCACAATATTTAAATATCAAATTTTTCACTTTTCAAACAGTGTTAACCGGTTAACGCCCTGGGTTAACCGGTTAACGCAACACAGACTACGCTTCCTGGCACATTTTAACAGTGTTAACCGGTTAACACCCTGGGTTAACCGGTTAACGCAAGACAGACAGCAATATTTCACAATTCATAACAGTGTTAACCGGTTAACACCCTGGGTTAACCGGTTAACGCAAGACAGAAAGTTGTTCCTGCGCTAACACGAAGCAGAATGCAGAATTCTCCGCATTTTCTGCCGTTGGAGGACTTCCGGACCTCCGATTTCAATTCCGTAAAAAGCTACACGTTCGGAAAATCACAACTCACCCAATTATAGATTCAATTACAGCTTTAACATAACTTATTCATCACAATTTTTCAGCACTCATCATCCCAATTAGGGTCAATTCAACGGCTTATTACTACCCATTACATGTTAACCCATAATACCCATTAAACGACGATAAACCCCCCTTACCTGAGTTAATCCGGCAATTGATTCTTTGACCTTCAACAATCGTGAATCCTCCTCTTGAGCCCTAGCCTCTTTTTCTCCCTTTCTCAGTTTCTTCTCTTTCTCTCAATGTTACGTGTTCTCTGCTTTCACGTGAAAACCCTTTTTACCAAATGGGACCTTTATATATATTCCAACTTTATTATTCCAATAATATTCCAATTATTTAATTAAATTAATAAATATTCTATTAAATTAAATTAAATAATTATCATATTTTATCGGGGTGTTACAGCAGACACTCGTTAGCACCTCACTAAGCGAGCATGTAGCGAAGCTTCACTAAGTCTTCGCTAAGCGAAGCAGTAACGATCATGACAGTAGTGGTTTGTTTTGTTTGCTCTCTAATCTATTTTGTGTTTGTTATGACATGTTTTCTATTACCTCCGTGCACCCTGTACCTGACGTTGTTGTTGTTATGATTCTTCTGTTTGGTGCAACTCTTGATTGCACCCTATCTCATTTTTCTAACTTGTTTGTTGAGTTTTTGTGAGGGCTCACATGACTCTTGAAGAGATAGCTTGCTTGGTATTCCACTTTATTTGTGGGATACCATTTGGAGATTTATTCTGATTACTTTGCTGACTTGTTTTCTTTGATGGTGCTAGCCTAAGAGATCTCCGGGTTTCTTATTTCTTTAGTTGTTGTTACTTCGGATCTTTATCCGTGTAGTAGATCTCTTGATCCCTTTATCTGTCCCGTATTTTACCGCTTTCTTAGCTGGAAGACCTCGATAGGAGGCGATGTTTTGTGTGTTTACTTTTGTGCCCAAAGACCTCCAAGAAAAGGCGTCAGTGCTAAAGACCTCCACGAAGAGGCAATTGACGGATAAAAGGGATTAATAGTCAATCCCCCGTTATCCAGTGTGTCATTCTTTATGCTCGCACTACGTGTCGATGCTTCAGAACCAAGGCCCAAGATCTTTTGTCCGGTCGGTCAGTGGAGAGGGTTCCATCTTTCAGAATCCCCACTTTTTGTCATGAGCTCACTCTGTCCAGGGTTAAGAGCTATGAGGTCTTATCCTCATTACCCGTTTGATCTGCTCACCCTAACGTTCAATGTCAGTGGTTAAGAGCCCATTTGATTACCTTTCCATGGCTTGTTTGTCGAGGTTGATATGACCCCTCTTGACTAAAGCCCTACCCATGTATGTTTGAGCCCCCTTGTTGGCGTGTTTACTTTATGCATATGTTTTTGTATGGTGCGATCGTCTCCCCATAGGATTGCTAGGCTTCGTATAGTCTCTCGTTTGCATGTTAATTAAGGTAGCACGGTTCCTTCGTCTAGGACTTCCTTTTTGCATGAGCATTCCTAAAACACAATAAACTCATTGATTTTTCTTCTCCTAAGAACACGTTAACTCCTTCTACTACAGGCGAGTAAGTCTCCAAAGGTCGAGCATCCGGTAGATTGCGTAGTAACGTCGTTCATCTAAAAACACAAACAAATAGGTCAGCCGAGCTACGAAGACTCTGATTCTCATATTCAGATGAGATACGTATGCAGTGGATGCGACATCCGTGCGAGTCATTTTCTTTTGACCCCTCTTTTAGTAAATAGTACATTAGATAAACCCACACCTTTTAGACAAGAACAACAAGAGTGGATCCCGTAGAGTACTACAGATGGGTAGGGGTGCTAATACCTTCCCTTCGTATAACCGACTCCCGAACCCAAGATTTGGTTGCGAGACCTTGTCTTTTCCTTTCCTTTTTCCAGGTTTACTTCGAGCGTTTCCTTTCCCTCCTTTGGGATAAATAACGCACGGTGGCGACTCTTCTGTCATTTTCTTTTTTCGCCGATTTTTTTTTTGCATTCCTTTTTTTAGGTTGCGACAGCTGGAGACTCTGCTGGGGACCCGGTTTCCCTAAGCGAGTCCCTCCTAGCTTTTGTAGTTTTCTTGTTTGTTGGGTGTTTATTCTTTTGTACAGTTATTTACTTCCAGCATTTACCTGCTTTATCTTATTGCATTATGATTGATGTATCTGTGGGTTCTGTTGGGTTGTTTGTTTGTTGGGGTGGGATGTTCTATGAGATAAGCCCACTACCCAGGCTTGAGCGTATACACAGGTTTTAGAGTGGATAGTCATGAGGCTTGCGTGGCATGTTGCTACGTTAAGTC
The DNA here is from genome assembly GCF_024323335.1 of Lathyrus oleraceus. Taxonomy (NCBI): domain Eukaryota; kingdom Viridiplantae; phylum Streptophyta; class Magnoliopsida; order Fabales; family Fabaceae; genus Lathyrus; species Lathyrus oleraceus. Next base: position 535,120,617 of record NC_066583.1, on the reverse strand, counting down.
GTTCATGAAGAACCACATTCTAGACGAGGTTTCTGTTGGATATATTTTGTCCTATGGGTGTTCCATAACGACAGATGTTCCTTTAGAAATCGTCGACTCTGGTAACCATTTCCTGAGAACTCAGTCGAGGCCTCTCCTCCGAGACGCGTTTATGTTAGCTCTGGTGGGCGCATTCTCGCTGCTCAATCCGAGGACCCCGAGACTGGGAACTTGCTTTAGGATATCTTGTTGAGGGGAGTCAGTGGAGGTCTTTTATCCCGTAATAATGCCAAACCTTCAGTGGTAAACGTATTATTCTCGACTGAAGGGCCGAAGTTGACGAACTTCTGTTCTTAGAACCTACCAGTGAGGGGCGGGCTAAATTCATGAAAACCTTAACCTCCAACCAACCCGGTTTTCAGGAGCACAGTTCTGATCTTGTATTATATTCATCAGTGGTTTTCTCTTTAGACAGTGCGACCTGACAGTTGTTCAAGCAGAGACAACAATCTTGATTCACATGTCACTGCATTGCATCACATTCATTTTGCATTGCATCACATCGTTTTGAGGCAGTCCAAATCTAGGTTGCAGCTCCAGTGGAAGAGGTTAAAGCGGGTGCCTCTATCTCGTCCTTCAAGCAGGCACAGGCCTTGGTAGATTCGGGCGTTGCCCCCGGTTGGGGACGTCTGTTGGAGTTACCAATGAAAGAAGACAAGTTCGGGATTGGGTATCAGCCAGCTCTGACTTCTACAACTTCAACGCTTCAGACTCGTCAGGGGCCGATTACTTTCTCCAGCGATGGCGTCATCCAATATGGCCAGGTCTCTGCGGTCAACGATGAAGATGGTGATAGTGATTGTGATATGGATCATTGGGTGCGCCCGTGTGCTCCAGGGGAGAAGATCAACAACTGGACTGCTGAAGAAATAGTCCAAGTTACTCTTCAGACAGAGTAATTTTCTTTTGTTTTTCATTTTGCATGAAAGCCCTACGCTCTGCCCAGGGCGTAGTTGGTTCATTGTAGGGCCACATAATGTTTTGAATTTTCAATGATTATCATCAATAAAGGACGTTTTGCAATCAAATTTGTGCTCACTGTCTTTCTATTTTTACTTTCATTTTCAAAACCATAAAAATGGCAATGTTTTTTTCTGTGACTTCCTTGAACTCTTTTCTAAAATAAAGCATGAAACATCGTTCGTGCAGAATTGATCTTGCGGATTCCATTAAAAACAGTTATGTTATGGCTCAGTATGACTTCGATAATCCCATTTACCAAGCCGAAGAGGAGAGTGAAGAAGATTGTGAACTCCCTAAAGAATTGGCCAAACTATTGAAACAGGAGGAAAGGGTCATTCAACCTCATCAGGAAGAGTTGGAAGTCATTAACCTTGGTACTGAGGATGCAAAGAAAGAGATCAAGATAGGGGTTGCTTTAGAGGAAAAGGTCAAGAGAGGGATGATTGAAATGCTGCAAGAATATGTGGATGTATTCACATGGTCGTATCAAGATATGCCTGGTTTGGATACATATATTGTGGTGCACAGGCTACCTCTCAGAGAAGATTGTCCTTCGGTAAAGCAGAAGCTTCGCAAAACTAGTCTTGATATGGCTGTCAAGATCAAAGAGGAGGTTCAGAAACAGTTGGATGCAGGTTTTCTAGCAGTTACCATTTATCCCCCTTGGGTGGCCAACATCGTACCCGTTCCGAAGAAGGATGGTAAAGTCAGGATGTGTGTTGATTACTGAGATTTAAACAGAGTCAATCCGAAAGATGACTTCCCATTACCTCACATTAATGTATTGGTCGATAACACTGCTCAGTCCTCGGCTTTCTCTTTCATGGATGGATTTTCTGGCTATAATCAGATCAAGATGGCGCCAGAAGACATGGAGAAGACGACATTCATTACACCTTGGGGCACGTTCTATTATAAGGTAATGTCATTTGGGTTGTGTAGCGGGGTATTCGTTACCATTAGAGATATTGACTAAATCCAAGGTAAATCATACAAGTCGAGTCGCCACCGCACTTCTATTTATCCAAAGGAATGGTTAGAAAGCGAACAAAAACCTAAAAGTTTTATCGAATCAAAAACTAGTAAAAATGTCAGAGATCTGGGTAAGGGGGTTGGTTATGCAATGGGAAGGTGTTAGGCACCCAAAGCATCCTAGGTACTCCTAGGGAGCCCTTTTCACATTTGTTGTAAGGTTGTTGTTTTTTTTTTGTGAAAATTTATTTGTGCAAACATGATTGAAGGGATGAGAAAAGAATATACAAATTTATTTACATTTTGTGTTTGAATGGATGAACCCATTACCTACGTACCATCTTAAAAAAAGATTAGGATCAAAACCTCGTAGTTCGGGGTAAAAAAATTCAAAAAAAGTTGGTGAATTGATTGGTCCAAAAACCTTAAGGTCTTTTGTTATCAAAGGGAGAAAACTCAACCTAAAACCACAAATCCACCATGTGAGGATAACTTCAACATGCTAGTGAGGGGTTAACCCTATAATAAGCATGGAAGACTCATTGTCCATCACTAAGGATAAAGGTGAGTATTATATCTACCTCAAGGATAACTCAAACCTAATAGCTAATGGTTATAAAAAAAGGGTTTGATTAAGAAGGTGGCCATTGAAACCACAAAAAGTATTTGAATGGGTTATATTTACCAATTAAAAGTATTTACAAAAATATGGTTAAAGTGGATTAAAAGGTTCAATTCAGAATAAGTGTTATGAAAAATAAGTTTTGAAAATCAAAAGCATAAGGCTTAGGTTTCTAATGTTGAAAACAAAAGTTATTGTTTGCACAAAAAGTTTTGGCTTGGGTTAGAATGGGGAAAAAAAGAAGGGTTAAATTCCTAAACATACAAGAGATAAGGGAAAAGAAAATAAAACCACATTAGGAGTTCCCCTCTTGAGATCATATTGATGATCCAAGTAGCTCCCATCCTTTGGAATAAGCAGTCACAAACAAATATCTCAAGCCATTAAGCACAGGTAATCGGAATAAACCTCCAGGGGGTATCCCACAAATAAAGTGGAACACCAGGTCATCTCTGCAAGAGTCATGTGAGCCCTCACAAAAAAAACTCAACAAACAGGTTAGAGAAACAAGATAGGGTAATCAAGAGTTGCCCCCAAATCAAAATGTAACCACATGAATCATGTCATTAAAATTCACAAAAAAGCTCACGAAAAGCAACCAAGGGCAGGAGGCATAAACCTCTTGTCAAACACATACATTAAAAGGGTATCAAAATATTTCAGGTTGAAAGTATAAAGTAGTGGAAATAGGGCATACCTGATTGCAGAGGATCGATTGAAATTGAGTTGCACCCGTGAGGTTTGCAGAGCAATCTGAGGGTTTATATGAGAGGGAATTGGTTCTTTGCCGATGAGTTCCCTTCAGCCTCTGGAGGTTGCTCTGAACTCTGTTAGCTCTTCTCTCACTTTCTTTTTCCTGCCAGGGTAATAGGAATGACATCCTTTTGTTTCACTGAAACTCTGAATTTATAACCTGGTTTTTGTGGACCTGTGGGCTCAAATGAGAGAGGCCCAATCCAAAAAAAAAAATTTGTTATATTTTATTTATTTATTTACTTTTTCGTTTTTCTTTTTTTTTCGTTTTTTTTTATTATTTTTTTTAGTAAACAAAAGTAAGAGAAACAATGATGTATAATTCACGCATGCTTGGTGATCTCAAACCAATCACAAGGAGTCCCACCCAAAGGCAAAGGGAACCAAGATGCTCATGATCCTTGAGGCTATGCAAATGCAATGTTATGATGCCATGAGGGATCTTAGGGTCAAAATTGGGGTCTTACAGATGCCCCTATTTAAGGTCATTCTAGCCGGAGAAGTGAAGGTTAAAATCTTTGTCTCGACGAGGTAGAATGGGCTTAAATAATAACAAAGAGACAAATTTTGGTCCCTAAGAGACCTCATGATGCAGATGTATGTATGCAAATAGTACGAACTCTGTGGGGATATGTGTCCACAAAGAAGAAAAGACATCCGGAGAAATTGACAATCCATATGAGAAATAGACTCAATGGGACAGAGACTCTAGGGACTCTTATGGGGATAGGAGAGGGAATAAAATGCGTGAGCAGGTCACGACTCAACGCTTGGGGAACAGAATTCCAAAGGGAAAATATCCAATGGAAAGACCCGAGCTGACTCAAGGGTGCATGTATTGGGGAATATGCCAATACAGCAAAAACTATCCACAACGGATACTTCGGATAAAAATCCGGATGAAAACAATCCACTAAGGGACTTCGCTGGGGATGCCTAAAAGGACACTCCTGGGGAAGCAGTGGGACGAGGTATTACCGGTTACTAGGTAATAAGCTCAAGGAGGCATGTGATCTGATTGCCGGTATGAAGGTGAGATACAACATGCTCGGGAAGAATGAATATCTAAGACCGGTATAAGGGTGAGAGATATCAATCAATCAAATCATCTGAGGAAGACCTAAAAAGGTATATCTCAACTCAGGAAAATCTGACTCCATAGAGGATAAAAAGTCATAATAGGGAGCAGAGAGGAGGGAACACCAGGGATACCGGTTACTGGGCATATAATAGGTGACCAACTAAGGCGTGAATTGGGGAATATTCCCAAAACACTCATCATCCAAAAGAGGGCTAAAAGCAAACTCGATGATAGGATGGATATTCGACTCCGTAAAGGGGGTACGAATCTTACTTGACTGGGGAAGAACAAAAGCTTCGACCAAAGAGTGCATGAGATATACTATCTATTACCGTCAGAACGTAGATAATATACTCGCATGGACGATTATCCACAACCGGTTACTGGGTTAATAAAGGATAAATCGACCGAAAAGAAAAGGCATCGGGATATCGAAACTAGGTATATAATGATGACCAATCAAGGCGTGAATTGGGGAATATTCCCAAAACACTCATCATCCAAAAAGAGGGCAAAAAGCAAACTTGATTATGGGATGGACATTCGACTCCGAAAAGGGGGTACGAATCTTACTCAACTGGGGAAGAACAAAAGCTTCGACCAAAGAGTGCATGAGATATACTATCTATTACCGTCAGAACGTAGATAATATACTCGCATGGACGATTATCCACAACCGGTTACTTGGTTAATAAAGGATAAATCGAACGAAAAGAAAAGGCATCGGGATACCGAAACTAGGTATATAATGATGACCAATTCAGGGGAGGAACAATCGTTACTAACAACAACAAGATAGACGAGAGATGACCCGCTGGGGATAAATTGCGTAATTAGAGCAATTATACAAGAGATATATCACCGGTTACTGGGTAGTATACTAAAAATTTAAGGAATGTCAATATCGAATTTTGTATAAAGATAACCAACAAGGAGGGAATTACATCTACCGGTATGAGGGTAGAGAACCACAAAAGAGAGAACCTGTCATCGGTTAGGATGAACAACAATCAAGGTTTAACTCTGCACGGGGACAAAATGGGGTTTACAACTACCGGTTACTGGGTAGTAGACCACAGAAATATGACTTACAACTACCGGTATGAGGGTAGAGAACCACAGACTCCGCCGGGATAATAATTACTAATTATTGAGCGACTATTCATTTACCATGGGGAAACAGGAAAAGAGTCTCAAGAGACCGATCTAGGATCAAACTAGATAGGCACACCAAATCAAGACTTGTCCCGGTGAGGATATAACTTAATGGGGAAAACCATCCCAGTATATGTGTTAGGAAGGAACAAAAACAATCAACATCCACGAGGATATAACCCGTGGGTGTTGCACCCCAAAATTTGCCCGTTAATGTTACAAGGCATTTTTTAAGGCACTCCAACTTATTTTTTTAGAGCATTGATCTTAAAGGAACAAAGACCCAGCTCACAGATGGCCAAATCCAGAAAATGGCCCAAACTGGCATGCTCGCTAGGCGAGCAACTCCTTCGCCTAGCGAACCCTTCGCTATTGCCACTCGCCTAGCGAAGCTTGCGAATACCAGAAAATTCTGGGCCTCATTCTGAGCCCATCAGGTCACAAAAATTATTATAAATAGGAGAGCTTCATTCAGAAAAAGGGGACAGAGGCAGACGGACAGAAACCCTAACAAGAGCAACCGAGCAAACCCTGGAGGCTAACCCAGAGAATTCAGAGAAACCCTCAAGGAAACCCTGAAGGAAACTCATCTACACCAAGGTTGTCTCCGCCCAACTCAATCCGGCGCCAACCCTAAGAGTGACTTGCCAATTCAAGGTTGCAATTCAATTGCAAACAGGTTTGCATTACTATTACCGCTTTATGTTCTTAATTTGCATATGGCATTATGATTGAATTTATAAAAATATCTTAAGTTTTGCATGTGAATTTAAGTATGTATGAATATCTTGAATGTTTAACCATGTAATCTCTGTAATGGATGCCATAGGGTGTGAAGCTTGCTGAAATTGTACTGTTATCAAAACCAGAATCCGCAGCCGCTCGCTAGCACATCGCTAAGCGAGCATGCAGCGAGCATTCGCTAAGCCATCGTTAGGCGAGGCAGAAGCGAACGTGACAGTCGCTGATTTTTTTCGTTCTGATTCTTGCCTATCTGACATGTTTTATTGTAATCATGCATTATCTGCCTAACACTATTGCTGTTGTGATGCCTTTTGTTGGGTGCAACTCTTGACCGCACCCTGATTTGGTATTCTGACCTGTTTGCTGAATTTTGTAAAGGTTCACATTCTCCCGGAAAAGGTAGCTGGCTAAGGTATTCCACTTTATTTGTGGGATACCCTTGTGGAGATTCATCCTAATTACTTAACTGATTTTAATGTGGAGATTCATCCTAATTACCTAATTGATTATAACGTGGACCTAATTACCTAATTGATTACAACTAACTAATTGATTATAAAATATTGCCTTTGAATATGTGATCTTGGACCTCCCTCTGTTGCCTTATGATACTACGGTATTATGGTCATGTCCCGCGAATGTGGGGATACACTTAGCAAAGACCCTTCGATTAAATCATCATGTCCCTATAAGATAAATCATAGTCCCTCGGATGTTGCCTTCGAATATATGATTTTGTCCCTCGATGACCCTTCGTTGTAGCCTACGGTTAAATGATGATCGTCCCTTCGAATGCTAAGGTATCCTTACAAATGTTGCCTTCAATGACCAAACGATGACCCTACGATGACCCTTTTACATCCAAAGGGATAAGACTACTTACTTCTCAATAGTAAGGACAATTTTACCCTCATAAGGATAGGAAATGCCCATAAAGACCTTGGGTAGGTATAACTCCTAAATGCTTGCTCACAGCTTAAACTACTTTTCACACCTCACACTTTTCAAAACCTCTATTAGAAAATCACCACTTGGCATACATTCGTACTAGAATCATTGCCAAGTTATATTTTTCTAAACCGCTTTCAAAATTAAACGAGATAAATACTTCGTATACATTCGTACAAGAATCATTACAAAGTTAAACTCTCTTTTCAAAACATTTTCTAAACAGCTTTCAAAATTAAACGAGATAAATACTTTGTATACATTCGTACAAGAATCATTACAAAGTTAAACTCTCTTTTCAAAACATTTTCTAAACAGCTCTCACACACTTTTTCAGACAAGAAAAACATAAGTGATCAAGCAATTAAGAGCCCATGGATAACCATGGATGCAAAGGGTGCTAACACCTTCCCTTTGTATAATGTACCTCCCGAACCCAAAATCTAATTAAGGTCTTTCCTGTTCTTTTCCACCTTTCCTTATTGGATAAAAGAAAAGTCGGTGGCGACTCTTGCTAACCGCGACATTTGCTTTCCAAAGCAAAAACACACAAAGTCAGTTCACCGTATGACAGAACTGGCGACTCTGCTGGGGACTATTAAAGAGAGGTTACCTTAAAAACAAGATCACTTATTTAAATTGCCTGATTTACTTTTAAGGGATTGCTTGGGTATTTTATGCTTGAGTGAAAGATCCTGCACTCGGATCTAGTGTACCTTAGGTAAGTAGCAAAAGATCATCGCGACTATCCGGCGTATACTGGAATGGTCAAAATGATGGCTACGGTTAATGTGACACTTTGGATGTCCTGATGTTCCTCATGTTTACTTGAGGAAAAATTTGGCTTCCGCGTGGTGTCATCAAAGCATTAACCAGACCTTTAGAACCCTAATTGACTCATCCTAGCCATTAGAAAGTAGTGAGATAACTGACTTCGGTTCCGACTGGGGTTGGTTGAGACTCGATACTACACTCTTTGAGATTGGACTTTAGGGAAGATTCGGTCAACCACTTGGTGTTGCACTGAAGTGGACTTAAAGGAAGGTCAATGATTTGAGACCCTTCTAGAACCCGGTTACTATTCTAGGACAGGTTGAACCAACCAAACTTCAGTGGGGAGGGTACTTACCTATGGAACTCATGCAAGCCTTAAAACCTAGGAATGATTGTTGTGTGACTTGCTTGTGTTTGTTACTTACATAACATCATAACATCATAACATCATGACATCATGACATCATGGCATTGTACTAACCATTTCAAGGACTCTAAACATTGAAAACATTTCATACATTGCATAGCATAACATAACATTGCATAACAGGTATTCTAAGGGATCAATGTTCTCACGGTTTTCCTGCAAACAGAAATATGGACCTCGAACAAACTGTCAAAGATCTCCAGGCTCAGAATGCTCAACTCCAGGAGATGATCTTGAACTTATCCAAGGGGCAGGAGGAACTAAAGGCTCTATTGCTCGAGAAGAAAGACAAGAAATCTATGAGTCACATTAACCCGAGAAGAAGGCAGTTTACGAAGATCAATATGACTTTAGCACAAGCACTGCAGGGTATGCTAAAAGAAAATTTAATTACCCTCAGAGATCCTCCTGTAAATCCCAACACTACTTCTCCTTGTTATAATCCCAATGCCAGGTGTGTATATCACTCTGATAGCCCCGGGCATGATACAAACGATTGTTGGTTGTTGAAGAATAAGATTCAGGATATGATCGACGCTGGAAAATTTGAATTTGATCCTCCGGAGACTCCTAATGTCATCCCTGCTCCTCTGCCTAACCATGACAAGATTGTCAATGCTGTAGAAGATATTGATAGCACTTGCGACTTGGATAGCTGGATTTTCCCAACAATTGGTGACGGACTCAATAATTGGAAGGCTGAAGACACTATCCTGATTTCCTTTAGTCAGGAGTAATTGTTATTGCTTATTTTAATGTATTAAAATTTGTTAAAGGTTTTATCATTTTTATAAGCATATTCACATTCAATAAATCAATGGACCTTTTTGCATTCAAATATTGCGCTCTTTATCTTTCCTGTCATCTTTCAAATAAGCTATGTTTTCTTGCACACACTCACGTAACAATTTGCCGATCCATATCCACTCTGGATCCTGTTGGTAATAACTCTGCTACTGTTCATTATGACTTTGAAAATCCGATCTACCAAGCCGAGGATGGAAGTGAGGAAGTTTGTGAAGTACCTGAGAACTTGCCAGACTGTTACTGGAAGAAGGAAAGACCATACAGCCGCAAGAATAATCAATTGAAACTGTGAATCTGGGTACTGAAGTAGACAAGAACATTACTGAGGAAAAATCAAGAGATAATATGGAATGATGAATGTCAAGAAGCTTTTGACAAAATCAAGAAGTATCTCCAAGAACCTATAAATCTGATGCCACCAGTTGAAGGAAGACCTCTAATCATGTATTTGACCGTGTTAGGAAATTCAATGGGGTGTGTTGGGGCAACATGACGAGTCTGGTCGAAAAGAGCATGCAATATACTACCTTAGCAAAAGGTACCGACTGTGAAACAAGATACTCACAGCTCGAGAAAGCTTGTTGTGCTTTGGCTTGGGCTGTTCGCCGACTAAGACAATATATGTTGAATCATACCACTTTATTGATTTCTAAGATGGATCTTATCAAATATACATTTGGAAAACCTGCTCCCTCCAATTTGAATAACAAGATGATTACTGAACTCTGCACGCAGTTCAAAATAAAACACCATAACTCTTCTCCGTACCGGCCAAAGATGAACGGCGCCGTGGAGACTGCTAATAAGAATATCAAGAAGATCATACAAAAGATGACAGTAACATACAAAGACTGGCATGAGATGTTACCGTTTGCTCTTCATGGTTATCGCACTTCAGTATGCACTTTCGACAGGGGCAACTCCTTTCTCTTTAGTCTACGGAATGGAAGCCGTCTTACCGGTGGAAGTTCAGATTCCCTCTCTTAGAATCATGAAAGAGACAGGTTTAGACGAGGATGAATGGATTCAAACTCGAATCGATCAGATAAATTTGATTGATGAAAAGAGACTCGCGGCTGTTTGTCATGGGCATATATATCAGAAGCGCATGACCCAGGCATTTAACAAAAAGGTCAAGAGACGGGTGTATCAAATTGGCGACTTGGTGATCAAGCGTATCATTCTACCACTAAGTGATCCCAGGGGCAAATGAACTCCCACATACGAAGGGCCATTTGTAGTTAAGAAGGTATTCTCTGGTGGAGCCATGATACTTGCTACGATGGATGGCGAAGACTTCCCACATCCCGTGAACGCAGACATAGTTAAAAAATACTACGCATAAAAGAGACCCGCTAGGTCGACGTACCTAGGCAAAAGTAAGGGCATCCCGGCGAACCAAAAGGGTTCAGGCAAAAATTAGGGATAAACATATAAGAATGTGCACCCGGCAAGTCGAAAACCTGAAAAGGCGGCTTGGGCAAAAAAGGGTATCCTGGTGGACTAAAAACCTGAAAAGGCGGTCTAGGCAAAAATTAGGGATTAAAGCGTATGACTATGTCCCGTTCTCGGTCAGCTTCACCCAAGTCAAAGGGACTGAACAAGTCAATCACTTCTATCCGACAGCAGGAGATGAGAGGCTTGAAGACATAATGGCAGTAGTGGAATTAAAATCAATAGGACTTTTTCTGCATAGCTTTCTCTTTGTTTTCTTGACAATTTCCTCTTACTAGGATTTCTGTCTCCTTGTACACAAATTGCCTGTTTATAGGCCCTCTTTCAAAATCAATACAATTTCATTTCCAAAAAGATGTTTTGTTTTACTTTCTCTGTTTTGCTTGCATAAACGTCCATTGATTTAATTTGAATTGATACATGCACTTGAATATGATCGATGTTTATCAAAAATACATGCATAAAACGGAAATAGCAATTACTACAAGACTTCAGGATCGAGGAAAGGTCTAACCATGCATTCCAATGAATCCGGTTGCTAATTCTATTCCCCAACAAAAACCAGCTATCTCCCAGAAGAGGTTGGCATCACCAGACAGATTGGTCATCTCTTCCATCCCCAGCCAGGTTCTGTTAGATATTTCTATCATCAGACAGAAATCAAGTATCCCCAGCTAAGAAAGGGTCATCAATACAAATATCTCCAACCAGAATATTGGGATTTATTTTCCCTTGGAAAAAACTCCTCATGCATAATTCATTCATTACATCATTTCACAGTATACGCACGCATACATTGTTCGCATTTAGTTCGCATAAGCATAAAACATCTCATGCATCATGACATGGCATGAGGCTAACTTTGTTTTTCAGGTTAATTATCCTCCTGATACAGTCAAAACAAAGGTCCATTCAGACGGACACCTTTATCAATTACATTCAGGATTCAACTACATCTCTCAGATACAATCCATATGGACATTCATTCCGACAAGCACTCCGATGGTGGCATCTTTAAGCCCACCCCAGATATTCATTGCAAATACAACATATACAAATACTATCAGATATAGCCTAGCGTACGGTTCATTCTGACTCAGCTCAACATATGACTCCTTCAACTCAGATACGATCTAACGTACGATCCGTTCTGACCTTCAACTACTCCAATACGGTCTAATGTACGACCCAGTTGGACCTTCAAATCCTCAGATGCTGCCTAGCGTACGGTACATTCCGGGGTGTAGTCTGGCGTACGACTACTTTCTTCTTCAGATACAGCCTAACGTACGGCTCATTCAACTAATCCAATACGGTCTAATGTACGACCCAGTTGGACCTTCATTCCTCAGATACTACCTAGCGTACGGTACATTACGGGGTGTAGTCTAGCGTATGACTACCCCTTTCGTCATCAGAAACAGCCTAACGGACGGCTCATTCTGCTGCTCAGAGACGGTCTAGCGTACGACCCATTTGGATGTTCATCCCCTCAGATGCTACCTAGCATACGGTACATTCTGAAGCGTAGTCTAGCGTATGACTACCCCTTTCATCATCAGATACAGCCTAACGGACGGCTCATTCTGCAACTCAGATATGATCTAGTGTACGATCCATTCTGATCTTTCATCCACAAAGAAGTCACCAGCCTAATGGACGACTCAGTCTTCTACTCAGATACGATCTAGCGTACGATCCGTTCTGATCTTTACCTCTCCAGATGCAGCCTAACGGACGGTTCATTCTGCAATTCAGATACGATATAGCGTACGATCCATTCTGATCCTTTATCCCCAGCAGCGTATGACCCATTCTGATACTTGTCTCATCAGGTTCAGCGCACCCTATTATGACCCACTATACGGTCTAGCGTACGACCCGGTGTGCCATCCATGTCTTCAAATTGGTCTAACGTACGACGCAATCTGAAGCTCTCATCATCAAACTTCCTGGATGGCATCTTTAAGCCCATCTCCATCAAGACTAACCGGTGATTAACAAGGGCAAATTTTTGGGCTTTTGTGTTCAATCCCCTTCAACCTTCCAAGTCACGAATGGCACACAGGCCAATCTAACTCCTCAGGTTTCAGAAAATTCAACAGGGGCAGCTGTTGCACCCCAAAATTTGCCCGTTAATGTTACAAGGCATTTTTTAAGGCACTCCAACTTATTTTTTTAAAGCATTAATCTTAAAGGAACAAAGACAGCTCACAGATGGCCAAATCCAGAAAATGGCCCAAACTGGCATGCCCGCTAGGCGAGCAACTCCTTCGCCTAGCGAACCCTTCGCTACGCCACTCGCCTAGCGAAGCTTGCGAATACCAGAAAATTCTGGGCCTCATTCTGAGCCCATCAGGTCACAAAAATTATTATAAATAGGAGAGCTTCATTCAGAAAAAGGGGACAGAGGCAGACGGACAGAAACCCTAACAAGAGCAACCGAGCAAACCCTGGAGGCTAACCCAGAGAATTAAGAGAAACCCTCAAGGAAACCCTGAAGGAAACTCATCTACACCAAGGTTGTCTCCGCCCAACTCAATCCGGCGCCAACCCTAAGAGTGACTTGCCAATTCAAGGTTGCAATTCAATTGCAAACAGGTTTGCATTACTATTACCGCTTTATGTTCTTAATTTGCATATGGCATTATGATTGAATTTATAAAAATATCTTAAGTTTTGCATGTGAATTTAAGTATGTATGAATATCTTGAATGTTTAACCATGTAATCTCTGTAATGGATGCCATAGGGTGTGAAGCTTGCTGAAATTGTACTGTTATCAAAACCAGAATCCGCAGCCGCTCGCTAGCACATCGCTAAGCGAGCATGCAGCGAGCATTCGCTAAGCCATCGTTAGGCGAGGCAGAAGCGAACGTGACAGTCGCTGATTTTTTTCGTTCTGATTCTTGCCTATCTGACATGTTTTATTGTAATCATGCATTATCTGCCTAACACTATTGCTGTTGTGATGCCTTTTGTTGGGTGCAACTCTTGACCGCACCCTGATTTGGTATTCTGACCTGTTTGCTGAATTTTGTAAAGGTTCACATTCTCCCGGAAAAGGTAGCTGGCTAAGGTATTCCACTTTATTTGTGGGATACCCTTGTGGAGATTCATCCTAATTACTTAACTGATTTTAATGTGGAGATTCATCCTAATTACCTAATTGATTATAACGTGGACCTAATTACCTAATTGATTACAACTAACTAATTGATTATAAAATATTGCCTTTGAATATGTGATCTTGGACCTCCCTCTGTTGCCTTATGATACTACGGTATTATGGTCATGTCCCGCGAATGTGGGGATACACTTAGCAAAGACCCTTCGATTAAATCATCATGTCCCTATAAGATAAATCATAGTCCCTCGGATGTTGCCTTCGAATATATGATTTTGTCCCTCGATGACCCTTCGTTGTAGCCTACGGTTAAATGATGATCGTCCCTTCGAATGCTAAGGTATCCTTACAAATGTTGCCTTCAATGACCAAACGATGACCCTTTTACATCCAAAGGGATAAGACTACTTACTTCTCAATAGTAAGGACAGTTTTACCCTCATAAGGATAGGAAATGCCCATAAAGACCTTGGGTAGGTATAACTCCTAAATGCTTGCTCACAGCTTAAACTACTTTTCACACCTCACACTTTTCAAAACCTCTATTAGAAAATCACCACTTGGCCTACATTCGTACTAGAATCATTGCCAAGTTATATTTTTCTAAACCGCTTTCAAAATTAAACGAGATAAATACTTCGTATACATTCGTACAAGAATCATTACAAAGTTAAACTCTCTTTTCAAAACATTTTCTAAACAGCTTTCAAAATTAAACGAGATAAATACTTTGTATACATTCGTACAAGAATCATTACAAAGTTAAACTCTCTTTTCAAAACATTTTCTAAACAGCTCTCACACACTTTTTCAGACAAGAAAAACATAAGTGATCAAGCAATTAAGAGCCCATGGATAACCATGGATACAAAGGGTGATAACACCTTCCCTTTGTATAATGTACCTCCCGAACCCAAAATCTAATTAAGGTCTTTCCTGTTCTTTTCCACCTTTCCTTATTGGATAAAAGAAAAGTCGGTGGCGACTCTTGCTAACCACGACATTTGCTTTCCAAAGCAAAAACACACAAAGTCAGTTCACCGTATGACAGTGGGGAATATGGAAGAAAGGATAGACGCTTTCTGCTTATGGAGCTGACTCTATATGGAGAGATCAGACACACACGTCTGCTTGGGGAAGTATATCACCAAATAGCAGGAGACAACAAACAACGATATATGGCAAAGAATGCAACATGAATACCTGAATGTTATAATTATGCATGAATATGCGTGGTTTATGTATGATGTATGTTGACAAACAGACATATCTAACACAACCAGGTCCAGGAATTAACCACCCGATACTACATCTCAAGAGAGAAAGCCAAGTTCACCGGAGAGTATCCAATCTGCTGGGGATCAGAGATACCAGGAAGCAAAGAACTCTGCAAGGGATGAATCATCAATCATTCCAGCTGGGGACGAGAGTTATCACAAACAAGGTCCACCATACCAATAACTCTACTGGGGAATCTATCCGAGGAGATAAAGGATTTATCGGGATCAACCACCAAATACCGCTCTTGCCCAAAGAGATCCAAGCTGCTGAGGAAGAAAGATTGCTACTCTGCTGAAGGGAAGAAAGGTGACTCTCAACAAGCAATCCACTTGGTAGGATAAACCACAAGGGGTTCTGGAGGGAGGAGATACAGTCATGCCAGGAATATGGACAAAAATCTTACCCTGTTGGGGATCGTACCACCCTTGGGAGAGCACTGAGGATCTCCTAAGTATCCTTTCGTCATTGTGAATGTTCACTTTGTTTAAAAACAAATTATAAAAAATTTGATCGTTTAAAACAATGATATTTTCTTAATCAAAACATGCAAAACATTTGTTGAATAGAAACAGATAAGAGTGCCAATAATTGGATAAAAGGCTCAAATTTATTTGATAGAATGGTAGTCTGCGAATGACAAGACTCCATAGATCTTTACAAATTTGAAATTGGTGATATATATTGGAAAAGGGCTACATTGAACATAATGAACATTTCTCCACCAATTCTGAATCCGATGTATTTGAAGCTTTGGCTGATAATGAGCAAGGATCTCTGACGGACGACAGTTGTAGAACAAAGTCTTGTCAGGATGCAGTTACTTGCCAAATCCCTAATTTTTGCCTAGATTGCCCCAGGATGAGGTACTCAATCTAGCGGGATACATATATCATTATTACATATTTTTTGTGTCTCTAACTTTTGCCTGGGCCGCCCTTTCGGGTTTTCAATCCACCGAGACGCTCATTTTTGCCTAAGCCGCCCTTTCGGGTTTTCAACTTAGCGAGCTATTCAGTTTTTTATTTTTTTAGGCGAAGTATTTCTTGACTGCATCAGAATTCACAGGACGAGTGAAATCCTCCCCATCCATAGTTGTAAGTATCAAAGCACCGCCTAAAAAGGCTCTCTTAACAACATATGGACCTTCATAGTTTGGAGTCCACGTGCCCCTGGAATCGGGCGCGAAAGACAAAACTTTCTTGAGCACAAGGTCACCTTCTCGGAACACACGAGGCTTGACCTTCTTATCAAAAGCTTTCTTCATCCTCTGCTGATATAACTGACCGTGGCACATGGCAGTCAATCTCTTTTCTTCTATCAAGTTCAGCTGGTCATAACGACTCTAAACCCATTTAGCATCAGTCAACTTGGCCTCCATCAAGACTCTCATTGATAGGATCTCCACCTCTACTGGGAGTACTGCCTCCATGCCATAAACAAGAGAGAAATGGGTTGCCCCTGTTGAAGTGCGGACAGATGTACGATAGCCATGCAAAGCAAATGGTAGCATCTCATGCCAATCTTTGTACGTAACAACCATCTTCTGGATAATTTTCTTGATATTCTTGTTAGCAACTTCAACAGCCTCATTCATCTTGGGTCTGTACGGAGAAGAATTATGATGTGCAATCTTGAATTCACTACACAGCTCTTTCATCATCTTGTTATTCAAGTTAGATCCATTATCAATGATGATCTTATCTGGCACACCATATCGGCATATGAGTTGATTCTTGATAAACTTCACGACCACATGCCTGGTCACATTTGCATACGACACCGCTTCAACCCACTAGGTGAAGTAATCAATTGCTACGATAATAAATCTGTGTCCATTGGACGCTTTTGGCTCTATCATGCCAATCATGTCAATTCCTCACATGGAGAAGGGCCATGGTGATGAGATCACATTCAAAAGTGTCGGGGGAATATGAATCTTATCAGCATAAATCTGACACTTGTGGCATTTCTTCACAAATTTGCAGCAGTCAGACTCCATTGTCAGCCAATAGTAGCCTGCTCTCAACATCTTTCTACCCATGGCATGTCCATTGGAATGAGTACCAAATGAACCCTCATGGACCTCAGTCATCAACATGTCTGCTTCGTGTCTATCCACGCATCTGAGCAGAACCATGTCAAAATTTCTTTTGTAAAGCACTTCGCCATTGAGGTAGAAACTGCCTGACAATCTCCTCAAAGTCTTCCTATCTTTCACAGACGCCCCAGGCGGGTAAATCTGGCTCTGAAGGAAACATTTGATATCATAATACCACGGCTTATCATCTTTTACTTCTTCTACTGCAAATACATGAGCTGGTCTATCCAAGCGCATCACGGTGATATTGGGAACTTCATTCCAATATTTAACCACAATCATTGAAGCTAGCGTAGCAAGGGCATCTTCCATCTGATTCTCATCTCGAGGAATATGATGGAAGTCAACCTCAGTGAAGAACGTTGAAATCCTCCTCGTATAATCTCTATATGGAATGAGGCCAGGCTGATTTGTTTCCCATTCACCCTTAATCTGATTAACAACGAGGGCCAAATCACCATATACATCAAGATGCTTGATCCTTAGATCAATGCATTCTTCCAATCCCATAATACAAGCCTCATACTCAGCCATATTATTCGTGCATTTGAAAGTTAGCCTTGCTGTAAAAGGAATATGTGCGCCCTGAGGAGTAATAATCACGGCCCCAATACCATTTCCCTACTGATTTACAGCGCCATCAAATACCATACTCCATCTGGAACCAGGCTCTGGCCCTTCGTCGAGTGTAGGCTCATCACAATCTTTCATCTTCAAATATAGAATCTCCTCATCCGGGAAGTCATACTGAACTGACTGATAATCTTCAATAGGCTGATGTGCCAAATGGTCAGCCAAGATACTACCTTTAATAGCCTTCTGAGCTTGATACTCAATATCATACTCAGATAACAACATCTGCCAACGGGCAATTCTCCCTGTTAAAGCAGGCTTCTCAAAGATGTACTTGATTGGATCCATTCTGGATATCAACCAAGTCGTATGATTTATGATATACTGGCGTAAGCGCTTAGCAGCCCAAGCCAAAGCACAACATGTCTTTTCAAGCATTGAGTATCGAGACTCACAATCAGTGAACTTCTTACTCAGGTAGTAAATAGCATACTCCTTCTTCCCTGATTCGTCTTGCTGACCAAGGACACAACCCATCGAGTCTTCAAGAACAGTCAGATACATGATCAAAGGTCTTCCCTCTACAGGTGGAGACAAAATCGGAGGCTCAGACAGATATTCTTTAATACTGTCGAAAGCTTTCTGGCAATCCTCGGTCCAATCATGGGACTGATCTTTCTGGAGGAGCTTGAATATAGGCGCACATGTGGCAGTCATGTGGGATATGAATCTGGAGATATAATTCAAGCGGCCAAGAAAACCTCGGACTTGCTTCTCAGTTTTGGGCGCATGCATCTCTTGTATTGCTTTGACCTTTAGAGGATCAACCTCAATACCTCTTTCACTAACGATAAAGCCCAATAACTTTCCAGAACGGACTCCAAATGTACACTTGTTGGGATTCAGAAGAAGCTTATATTTCCTCAAACGCTGAAAAACCTTCAACAGGTGCTTTACATGTTCAACTTCCGTTCTTTACTTAGCAATCATATCGTCAACATATACCTCAATCTCCTTGTGCATCATATCATGAAACAAGGTGGTCATAGCTCGTTGATACGTGGCTCCGGCGTTCTTCAAACCGAAGGGCATCACTCGATAATAGAATGTTCCCCAAGGTGTGATGAATGTTGTCTTCTCCATATCCTCGGGTGCCATCTTAATCTGATTATATCCGGAAAATCCGTCCATAAACGAGAAGACATTGAATTTAGTTGTATTGTCTACCAACATATCAATGTG
Source organism: Lathyrus oleraceus (assembly GCF_024323335.1). Classification (NCBI taxonomy): domain Eukaryota; kingdom Viridiplantae; phylum Streptophyta; class Magnoliopsida; order Fabales; family Fabaceae; genus Lathyrus; species Lathyrus oleraceus. Next base: position 535,101,557 of record NC_066583.1, on the reverse strand, counting down.
TGGTAGAGGGAAATCATCTTTCGGACTAGCTCTTTTCAAATCTCTATAGTCCACACACATCAGGACTTTTCCATCTTTCTTAGGCACGGGCACAATATTGGCCACCCATTGAGGATACGTAGAAGTCATCAGAAACCCCGCATCAATTTGCTTCTGAACTTCCTCTTTGATCTTCACTGCCATATCAGGATGAGTTCTTCTGAGTTTCTGCTTCACAGGCATGCACTCAGGCTATAGAGGTAGGAAATGTTACACAATATCAGTATCTAGACCAGGCATGTCTTCATATGACCAGGCAAAGACATCAACATATTCTCGTAGCAACTTAATCAACCCCTTCTTAATAGATTCTTCCAGAAGTGCCCCAATCTTTACCTCTCGCACACAATCTTCAGACCCCAAGTTGACTGTTTCCAGATTCTCAAGATGCGGCTGAATGATCTTCTATTCATGCTCAAGTAGACGGGTAATCTCGTCAGGAATCTCTTCAACATCATCTTCCTCTGCCTCAAATACAGGGAATTCAAAATTGGGAGATGATGTTGGGTCATTATGTTCAATGGGTTTAGAAATCAACCTGCATAATGATTTTGGATATGAAAAGCTTTAGAATTCAAACAAGGCAATCATTATGCAGATGAGAAGATTGATTTTATTCTTATTTAGGGTTTTATGTGATCACCAATTTCATGCAAAAAGCGAAAAGGGAAAATAAATGGAAAAACAAACATTTAACATGAATTTATTGAATGAAAATATCATTGTGTTTATGCGCCAACAATGTCATCACTCCTCCTTTTGGCATGGGAGAAGGGTTTTTAAACAAAGTGATCATTATGTTGACTTATGGACAACTGTTGGAATATCCACAGCGACCCAATTGTTGCAGACCCCTCCAGGGATGATGAAATTGCCAGAATGCTTTGTATCTTCTTCTAAAACGGCAGCAGCCTCCTCATCTAGACCAGTGTGGATGAAACCTCCACTCTTGAATAACCCTTGCTTGTTGAAAGTACCAGAAGAAAAACCTATGCCAGCCCGGGACTCGTTGTCTTCTAACTCAATCATTTTTCCTAAACCAGTGGTTGCACCACGCTCAATGGCCAACTTTGCATCTTTGTAGGAAGCAAATGAAGGAGTTCTCTTCTCAATAGGCTCAGCTATAGATAAAGCTTGGAAAGGAGTTCCAATTTCAACCTCAGCATCTATATAAGAGAAGGAAGACAAATGGCTAACCAGGAGAGCCCTTTCTCCCCCTACCACCATCAGCTTCTTGTTTTTCACGAATTTCAATTTCTGGTGTAGGGTGGACGTTGTCGCATCCGCGAAAAACAACCGGAGGGAAAAAGCAAAACAAACAGAGCCGCCGCCGTGCATTATTTATCCCAAAAGAGGGAAAGGAAACGCTCGAAGTAAACCTGGAAAGGAAATGGTCTTACGACCGGAGATTACAAGGATCGGGAGTCGGTTACGCAAGGGGAAGGTATTAGCACCCCTCACGTCTGTCGTACTCGACGGGATCCACGCTCAGAAGAATAGAATAAAGTTGCTGATAGACTGCTCAAAGAATGCACACATACTGGAATAAAACACAGATGGAAGAAGACGGAGGAAGGTAACTCGACAGGATGTCGCATCCTGGTCCTACGTAGTTTGTCAGAAACAAACATCAGAGTCAACGTAGTTTGGGGAAATGGGGAACGGGCTCGCTAGGATATCGCATCCTATGCCTACGTATCTCATCTGGAATGAGAATCAGAGCTACCGTAGTTCGGCTAACGCACGCCGAAACAAAACACACGCACAGACGCTGAGACGTCAAAAGAAACTCGCAAAATGGAAACAGACTACCAATGGCTGGTCTTACGTCCGACTCCAAACAACAAACATAAACAAGGAAACCGAATGCCAATCGCTGGACTTACATCAGACTCCAAGCACACAAACACCCATAGGAAACCGACTGCCAATCGCTGGACTTACGTCAGACTCCACACAAACAAACACCCAAACGGGAAACCGAATGCCAATCGCTGGACTTACATCAGACTCCACACACACAAGGGTGCCCGGAGAGATCTCGCACGATCTCCTGCCTACGTACCTCATCTGGTATGAGGATCAGGGCGATGTAGTTCCCCTTAACAGGGGAGAAATTTTCTCCTAAACCAGAGACCGGGAAATAACAACTAAAAGGGAGACTGACTCGAGCCTAAAAGTTGTCATGCATACGATCCCTATGTTGAGGTCTCTAATCCTAACTCGCACAGGAAGCAAGCTAGCCTAAACAGTAAATAAACAGCCAATAAACATCGCAAGTGAATAGGTATCACATACTATATGCAAACAAGCGGCTCATACAAGGCTGGGCTTTAGTCAAGGGGTCATATCAACCTCGACAAACAAGCCAACTTGAAGGGGTGTTTTGAGCTCTTAACCCTAACATTGAGAGTTAGGGTGAAGCAGATGAAATAAGAAATGAGGGCAAGACCTCATAGCTCTTATCTCTGGCCTGGGAGAGCTTAAAACAATGAAAGTGTGGGAGTCCAGAATGAGGAACTCTACTCCACATGACTGACTCTGGACAATGATCTTGGGTGTTTATTCAAAATGCATCAGCACGTAGTGCGAGCAAGATGAATGACTCAACTGAATAGCAGGGGGTGGATTTCACATCCCTTCTATCTTCCAATGCCTCTTCACTTAGGAGGTCTTTGAATGTACAAGGCACAAAGATAAACAACCACAAACATTGCCTCTTATGCAGGGCTTCAGACAGGTGCCTGCCAAAATAACATGACAGGTCTTCCAGACTACATGGAGAATAGGAAGTTACCTAGGTGGTATGCCAACCACAAGCAAAGCAACTCAAGCAATGAGTTAAAGCGGCTAAAGTACCTGTGTAAACAACCAAACAATCAGCATAGTGTTCAGACAAACTATCAAACAGACAACAATGGTGCAAGGCATAAGATGCAAGCAAACTAAATTGATTCACCATCCAAAAGACCTACAAAACAGCAAGGTTAGTCAACCAAAATAACTTGTATCTCAAGTGATGAGATCATATCAACCAATGTGGCTAATTGCTTGAAACCTGAAACACAAAGTCCAAAGGATGAGAATAAACCACTAGCTCAAAGGCTAGGGTCAAAGGTGGGGCAAAAAGTCAAAACAGAAACCAAAACTCAACATAAAGCTCATTTAAATAATCATGAATATGTCCTAAAAAGGACCAAATCAAAATCATTAAGCCAAGTCATTTCATGAGCAAGAGAATGTAATGCACACAACATGATCATCAATTGGACATACAAGATGAGAAAATGCACATTAAATCAGAAATGGCTCAAACAATTCTGGAAGTTTTTATGAGCATACAACATATCAACCACAATCATCATGCCAAAAATTAAAAACAGAGGAGCTCAATTGATAAGGCAATGAAAATGAATAAGATCAACATCAAATTGTGTGACACACATTGTCACACCATATTAGCATATGCATAAAACAGAGATGACAAGGGCTAAAAATGCACAACCAAGCCTCAAAAATCACACAACATGTTGAGAATCAGCACACAAAATTTCATGGGAATTGGATCATTATTGAGCATTTCACATTAGTTTGAATGAAGCAATGTCCAAATGTACACATGTTCAAAGGATCAAGCACATTTTATTTTCCAGAAATGGTAAAATCCTAAAATCTACACCATAAAATTCTAGACATTCCAAGGATCATGCTGCAAAAAAATTGGTATTATTTGGATCATTATACTATTTTTGGTGATTTTTTGAAGATCATGGAAAAAAATGAAATACACATTGAAATATCATGAAAATAATAAAAAGAAATGAACAAAATGGAAATGTCTGAAGCCGGATTCGAAGTGTGTGCGCGCGCCTGAACCAGACAAACCCTAGCATGATACGCGTATGGTACGCGTACAGTCTAAACCAAAGCATGTTGTACACGTACGGTACGAGGTGGTTTCCACCGTCTTCTTCGCGAAGACGGCGGAGCTACAGTGATCTGTTCCAAAAAATTTCCAGATTCTTGCGAACTCTATATCAAATGAAAGCTCTCAATGTGTACAATCCAAATCTATCATCCATTCACATTAATTAATCATGAACACAGCAAAATGAAGAGAAAACAACATGAACATTCAAACTTTAATTTCATATAACTCCATGAATATTGCACCAAATTTCAAGTTCTTTATACCAGTGGAATCAGCAAGCAACGCACTATACAATTACGACAAGGAAACAAAGAATTAAGAGATGCGAAATTGTGACCTCTTGAAGCTCCAACAATGGCAGTAGCGTGTTCAGGTGTTTAGCAGCATCCAAATCCCTTCTATTAACCTTGTTATGACTTCTAAAGTTGAACTTGAAGCTTGAAACGAATTGGATCTAGCTTAAACTCAAAGCTCCATGTTCATGCTCATGTATGGAGATGCTTGATCCTTCACCAATTTCTTCAATCAATGGCTTGAATCTTACCAAAAAATGAACAAGAATCCAGAATATGCAATAAAAATCAAGTGTTCTTTGAAGAATTTTTGAACTTGGAAGAAGTGAAATTTTGGATCTAGATCTAGAATTGTGTATTCTGAAAATTCTGTTATGATTAGCTATTTATATGACATGTTAATCCATTTTCTAATCATGCTTAGGCTTGGCTAATTAAACTTTAATGAGAAAAGAGGTGTTATGCAAAATTTGGTTTTTTCACCCCATGCATGCAATCCTACGTGAACAGTAACAATGACCATGCAATTTCACTTAAAATCCTCTTATGAACATGTTGGAATGGTTAAAAAGTCCATATGATGCACCAATTTTGAATTCATGATTTTCCCTCCAAAAATCACATGTATGAACAAATGATTATGTGATGAAAATTCATGTAATGCCTTGATGGATTTGGAAATTTCATGCCATGAGAAGAATTATGCAAAAAGGAGCACTCAATTTGGAGTTATGAGTCAAAAGTTATGGCCTTTGGAAGTTCCATGCACACTTGGCAATGATTTGATCATATCTCCTCAAGCACTCATCAGATGCTCATGATCTTGGACTTTTTGGAAATGGGAGAGAGAGATCTTCAACTTTCATGTTGGACAAAATTTCATTTGAAGCTTCTTTGCTGATGTAAAATCAAGTTGAATTTGAACCAAAACCTTTCCATTTTTGGAAACTTTCAATTATAGGTCACTTTCCATTTTTGGAAATTTTTTATCTGACCTCAAATTCTTAAAGATATGTATTTGACATGATGAATGAACCCCATTTGAACATGAATGAGATGTTGAAACTCATTTCTCCATCTCCCAGCCCTCAGTTGACTTGCAGTTGACTTCTATGGGCCCCAGATGACTTGAACATGCTCTGATCAGCTTGAGCCTCAACCACTGGAGGAATTGGCTCAGAAATGAAAACCTAGCTCAAATAAGCTCTATAAAATCATATGATGATCTCCTTCTCAAGAAAAAACCTCATCTCCTTGAAAATCCCTAGTTGGAATAGAAGTTACTAATTAGGGTTGACTAGAGGTCAAAACCCTAATCCTAAGGAACATGAACAAGCATAATGAACCCCTTGAGAATGACATAACCATGATGATGATGATGTACCCTTGCAAACAAAACAATGCCCAACCTCCTTGAAGAACCAAGAAACCCTAATTGAAACACAAACCCTCAGATGGCTAATGATCAATCCACGAGACCCTCAGACTTGAATCTCTTAACCTCTCTATCTTCTGAGAAAGACTTAGGAGAATGACCTGTTTATTTTCACATGATATGCAATATGAAAATGCCTAATGGCCTAAAATATGAAATGCAATAGTCCCAAGAAGAGGAGGGCAAATTTTAAGGTGTTACAGCTGCCCCTATTCAATCCACTATGAACCTGTCGATATGAACAACCTCAGCTTTCAGATGATCAGGGTGAAAAGTGATTGAATACCAAGAACAGACGAACAATTTGCACTCCACTGGGAAATAATTAACAATGCCTGTCAGAATCGACAAAGAAGTGATCTTGAAAGAAAAATCCATCTGGTACGGAGAAAGTCGGCATGAACACCGAAAAGAATGTTAATCAGGATACCAAAATAAATGGTAACATAGGAATAACCATGGCCTGAACGCCGCACATCCGCTGGGGATTATTATTTTATTTTTTTTGCTTTTTCTTGAACCCCGAAACTTTCTGATTGATGATTTTTTTCGCTTTTCTTGAACCCCGAACAAATATTTTCTTTCGCGCGGATGATCCCGGATCACCGCATTTGAACCCAGATAACTTCATATTACTCTTGTTTACCAAATCATGAACCCCGTTCTCCAGTTGAACCCCAGTCGCCTGACGATAACTCGCGATCGCCGTTGTGAACCCCGCTCTCCAGAAAATGCCGCAACACTTCCCTTTCTCCATTTGAACCCCGTTCTCCACTTTCTTGTGATAATTCCGCTGGCAACGCCGGAAATAACACCAAAACACCACTCTGATGGCAACATATCAGAGGGTACACCTCCTCAACAGGAAAGTGACATGTGCATTTCTTCCTCAGAAGACACCCATAACGACCTCTGTTGGCCTCAGCCAAAGTCTAAGGTGACACATGATCCGAAGACAATCCTAAGGACCTCATCCCGGATATAATCTTCAACTCCAATCTCCATTTGAACCCCATTCTCCAGAAAATGCCGCAACACTTCCCTTTCTCCATTCTTCGATTTTCGCGCTGATCGCGTAACGTTCTTTGATTTTATTTCCATCTCCGTCCGATGGAAAATTTTCCACCAATATCACACTATTGGGGAACGTTATTACTCCAACGTCATGATGCTAAACTCCTCAGAGCAACATCTTCTAATTTCTATCTCGCATGACAGAAATCTCCTCCAGTATCGCACTACTGGGAAATACCGTTGACCCAACGTCACGATGATAAACTCCTCGGAGTAACATCTCCACCATCCGGCGAAATCAATTCTCAAATGGTAACCACGGCTTGAGTAACTGATGCTTGCAATGCCGAGGCTGATCTTCCAACCAAATAAACCTATTCTCAAACGGTAACCACGGCTTGAGACTAGCTTGTGCTTGCAATGATGATGCATGATTTTTTTTCAGTGTAATGCTCCATAATCATGGAAATGCTACGCAATTAGGTATGCAATATGCTATTCTTATCTACATGATGAATGCATAAAAAGTATCCCCCTTAAGGGACTCTTCTGGGGAGCTCGAGGCACTCTGCTGAGGAACTCGACAACACTCCAATCTCCACCCTGCTGGGGATTAGCGCTGCTGCTGGGGATAAGACCACCCTCACCAGGGCTAACCGCCGCTAAACTTGATTCGCTTGGGGATTTTGCCGGGGAAGAAACCCCTAATACACTCTGCGGGGAAAACGACAATCTTCGACTTGCTGGGGAACCAACAAGCTCCGCCATGCTAGGGGAAACATCCATCTTCAGACACCTCCGCTGGGGAAATAGCAACCTTCAGGCCTGGCTGCTGAGGAAACACCGATCTCAAACCTGCTGCTGAGGATAGGACCACCTCGACCCTGCTAGGGAAGACACAGACCTTGAATCTGCTGGGGAGATAGCAATCCCAACTCTGCTTGGGGAAATAAGGAAAGTCTGGCACAAAACACCCGTCGACTCGTCGAACCCTGGTATTCCACATCCAAATCCAGTGTCAGCTTTCCACTTTTGAGAGCTCCCAGGCTCGCCTGGACTTTTCTGGTTCATCACCTTGTATTCTCGACTTCTCCGTACTCCACAGAGATCGCACTCCCTGGATTCATACAAACTTTCCAGTCCTCAGACTTTGAAGAGTCTTCTTGATTAATCCTCCAGGATCGTCATCATCCTTCGCCGTCTTTTCACCATTCTTCAATTCATTCGTCCCTGATTGGACTCCACGGGGATCCTTTGTCAAAAGGCTTCACATCACAACCTGCAAGTGAGTGAAAATACCTAACAGCACCTGCAAAAGAGATCGTTAGATAAAAACGTGCCCCAGGCGTGCCAAGATTTCAACACCTGGGTCACTCAACCTTCCAAATAAGATTTCAAGTTTTCAATCTTATAAACATGCATTGGAAGGGACCTGTATGTCTTAAAATGCAAATATTCTTTATCAAAAATAACTGGATGTTTTGGCAATCAAAGCGATAATGAAAACAAAAACAAAATTATTTGAATGAATATGCATTTTATTTATTGAAAAAGATGTGGCTCAAAACTGAGCGATACACAGGAAGCAATTCCTGAAAAGAGGTAATTGCGCACAAAAGGGAAAATCTATCCTAATGGTAATGTGAACTCGTGATCTCATCGAGTTCCAACTCGGTTACACCCCATATGTCCTCAAGACTCTCCGCACTTTCTGCTTTCTGAACAAGACGCTTCCGACCGATCCCTGTCGGGGATTATCCATGTCATATCCAAAGTAAACGATCATGCTAGACGCAGTTGTTCGTTTCAATCCCTCTTTTGCCTGGACCGCCCTTTCGGGTTTTCAGCCTACCGGGATACCCTTTTTTGCCCAAGCCGCCCTTGTGGGGTTTTCGACTTGCCGGGTGTACAGTTTTTTTCTTTTTATCCCTAATTTTTGCCCGAACCTTTTTCATCATTTTTTTTTGGTTCGCCGGGATACCCATTTTTGCCTGGACTATTTTATTCTTTTCGTCCAACGGGACTCTTTTATAAGAAGTATTTTTTAACTGCGTCCGCATTCACAGGGGATGGAAAGTCCTCACCATCCATGGTCGTCAACAACAAGGCTCCGCCAGAGAAAACCTTCTTGACCACGAATGGACCTTCATAATTGGGTGTCCACTTGCCCCTACGATCGTTTTGAGGAGGAAGGATCCTTTTCAACACCATATCGCCTACGTGATACACACGAGGTCGCACCTTCCGGTCAAAAGCACGCTTCATCCGCTGCTGGTACAACTGCCCATGACAGATGGCCGCCAGCCTCTTTTCCTCAATCGGGCTCAACTCTTCGTACCGAGTCCTTACCCATTCAGCCTCTTGCAGTTTCACGACGGAATATGAACCTCAACCGGTAGCACGACTTCCATTCCATATACCAACGAGAAAGGCGTTGCCCCAGTAGACGTACGCACCGAGGTTCGATACCCATGCAATGCAAACGGCAACATCTCGTGCCAATCTTTATAGGTCATGACCATCTTCTGCACAATCTTCTTAATATTCTTATTAGCTGCCTCGACCTCCCCATTCATCTTCGGACGATAAGGAGAAGAATTGTGATGCTCGATTTTGAATTCCCAGCACAGTTCTGCCATCATCTTATTGTTGAGATTAGAACCATTATCAGTAATTATTATTTCGGGAACCCCATATCTGCAAATGATGTCTCTCTTCAGAAATCTGGCAACGACCTGCTTCGTCACATTCGCATAAGAGGCTGCTTCCACCCACTTGGTGAAGTAATCGATAGCCACTAATATGAACCGGTGCCCATTCGAAGCCGTAGGCTCGATCTTTCCAATCATATTAATGCCCCACATAGCAAACGGCCACGGAGATGACATCAAACTCAACGGATTCGGAGGCACGTGCACCTTATCGACATGAATCTGGCATTTATGACACTTCCGCACGAAATTGAAACATTGGGCCTCCATCGTCATCCAATAATAACCAGCTCTTAACAGCTTTTTCACCATTGCATTCCCACTGGCATGGGTACCAAACGACCCCTCGTGAACCTCTTTCATCAATTGGCTTGCTTCTTTATCATCAACACATTTGAGCAAAACCCAATCGAAGTTCCGCTTATACAAAACCCCATCCTTGTTCAAATAGAACACCATGGCCAACCTCCTCAGAGTCTTTCGGTCCTTCTTGGATGGTCCCTCAGGATATTCTTGGGTTTCCAGATAGCGTTTGATATCGTAATACCACGGCTTCTCATCATCAGGCGATGTGTCAACAACAAACACATAAGCCGGTCTATCCAGACGTCCCACCTCAACACTGGGGAACTGATTCCACCACTGCACCTTAATCAAGGCGGCCAGAGTAGCCAAAGCATCTGCCAAAGGATTCTCTTCTCTCGGCACATGGTGCAATTTCACCTTGGTGAAAAACGTCAACAACCTCCTCGTATAATCCCGGTATGGAACTAAATGAGATTGATGCGTATACCATTTTCCGTTAACCTGATTCACAACCAAAGCTGAATCCCCATATATAACAAGGTTCTTGATCCTCAAATCAATCGCCTCTTCAATCCCCAGGATACAAGCTTCGTATTCAGCCACGTTGTTGGTGCACTCAAATGTTAGCCGGGCAGCAAAAGGAATGTGGGATCCTTTCGGCGTAACCAAAACGGAACCAACTCCACTACCATTCACATTAACGGCCCCATCAAACATCAAAATCCATTCGGCTTCAGGGTCAGGCCATTCCTCCGGGATCAGTTCCTCACAATCTTTCGATTTGAGAAACATGATGTCCTCATCAGGGAACTCAAACTTCATTGGTTGATAATCCTCAATGGGTTGCTGGGCGAGGTAATCAGACAATACACTCCCCTTAATCACCTTCTGAGAGGTATACTGAATATCATATTCAGTTAAAATCATTTGCCACCTCGCAACCTGTCCGGTCAATGCTGGCTTCTCAAAAATATACTTGATTGGATCCATCTTGGAAATCAATAAAGTGGTATGAACCAGCATATACTGTCTCAGTCGGCGAGCAGCCCATACCAAAGCACAACAAGTTTTCTCGAGTATTGAATATTTTGTTTCACAATCGGTAAACTTTTTGCTAAGGTAGTAAATCGCATGCTCTTTTCGACCAGACTCATCATGCTGCCCCAGTACACACCCCATAGACCCCTCGAGGACCGTCAAGTACAGAATTAACGGTCGTCCCTCCACAGGAGGCATCAGAATCGGAGGCTCCTGCAAATACTCTTTTATCTTTTCAAATGCCGCTTGGCAATCACTATTCCAACTGACCGTTTGATCTTTTCTCAACAACTTGAATATAGGTTCGCACGTGGCTGTTAGATGAGATATGAACCGTGAAATGTAGTTCAATCTACCTAAGAAACCACGAACCTCCTTCTCTGTTCTCGGTTCAGGCATTTCTCGTATTGCTTTTACTTTAGCAGGATCAACCTCAATTCCTCTTTCACTCACAATAAACCCCAGCAACTTACCGGACCGCACTCCGAAAGTGCACTTATTCGGATTCAACCTCAGTCTGAATTGTCTCAACCGGTCAAACAACTTGGCCAGATCTACCAGATGCCCCTATTCTGTTTGGGACTTTGCTATCATGTCATCAACATAGCATTCGATTTCATGATGAATCATATCATGAAACAAAGTCACCATAGCCCTCTGATAGGTAGCACCGACATTCTTGAGATCGAATGGCATCACCTTGTAACAAAAAGTGCCCCACGGTGTGATGAACGTTGTTTTCTCCATATCATCTGGCGACATTTTGATTTGATTATAGCCAGAAAAACCATCCATGAAGGAAAACACTGAGAACTGAGCTGTATTGTCTACCAACACATCGATGTGAGGTAATGGAAAATCATCTTTCGGGCTAGCTCTATTCAAATCCCGGTAGTCCACACACATTCTCACCTTTCCATCCTTCTTCGGGACTGGCACAATATTCGCGACCCAAGGCGGATAATTAGTGACAGCTAGGAATCCAGCATCCAACTGCTTCTGAACTTCCTCTTTAATTTTCATGGCCATCTCAGGTCGAGTTCTGCGCAACTTCTGCTTCACTGGAGGACAATCTGCTCTCAATGGTAACTTGTGCACAACAATATCGGTATCCAACCCCGACATATCCTGATAAGACCAGGAAAAGATATCAACATATTCTTTCAACAAGGCTACCATTTTTCTCTTAACATTTGCCTCCAAAGCATCCCCAACCTTCACTTCTTTCCTGACCATCTCGGTGCCTGGATTAACAACCTCGACCTGCTCTTCATGTGGTTGAATCACCTTCTCCTCTTGTTTCAACAACCTGGTTAATCTTCCAGCAGATCACAATCTTCTTCGCCTTCTTCGGCATGATAGATCGGATTGTCGAAGTCATACAGAGGTGTAACTGAATTGTTATCAATGAGATCCGGAGAATTACTTTTTGAAGTCGGAACGAGACAAATCAAAAGGGGGAAAAATGAAAACAAACATTGCCATTTTTATTTATTTTTAAACTGCAAAAATAAATGAAAAATAGGGAACACCGCTTTTAATGTGAAAAACATCCATTTATTACTGATGCAAAATGTTGCAAAATGAAACACATGAGGTGGCCCTTACAATGAACCATTACGTTTCGGGCAAAACGTATGGCTTTCATGCAAACAAAATTGAAAAACAGGAAATATTACTCTTCACGTAGAGTGACAGTGATGATCTTTTCGGCCTTCCAGTTCTGGACTTCCATCCCCGGTACGCACGGCTTTATCCATTGATCAAGCTCACAGTCACTGGCAACTTCTTCACCCACCATACAGATGTCATCTGGATCCAGCATTCCAACACTGGTGAACGTGAATGACAGACGACGTCCTCTGCTCTGCCCAGACGAGCCTCGGCCCGACTGATAACCAACCCCAAACCTGTCTTTCTTAGCAGCGATATCCATCATCTTCCCCCAACCTGGGGCTTCTCCGTTCTTCACCACCTCAGCAGCCTGCTTGTACGAAGAAATGGACGGCTTCTCCTCTTCTTTAGCAAAAAGGGCATTCTCCACCTTGACGGTTTCGAATGCTTGACTCGGTGTTTCAACAATTTCACCGTCCATATCCACATATTTTAACGATGATAGGTGGCTGACAAAGATTTCTTCTTCCCCACAAACCGTGACGACCTGCCTGTCCCAAATATACTTCAATTTCTGGTGCAAAGTCGAAGTCACTGCTCCAGCAGCATGAATCCATGGGCGACCCAACAGGCAACTGTATGCCGGCTGAATATCCATGACATAGAATACCGACTTAAACACCTCGGGCCCGATCTTCACAGGAAGCTCCACTTCCCCAAACACAACCCGCTTCGAACCATCAAAGGCTCTAACAACCAGGTCAGTGGGCCTCAAGATCAACCCTTCACAATCCAGCTTCGCCAGGGCCTTCTTCGGCAACACATTAAGCGATGAGTCGGTATCAACCAACACGTGCGAGAGCACGGCTCCTTTACACTCCATTGCAATGTGTAATGCCCTATTGTGATTCCGCCCATCCACAGTCAGATCCAAATCAGTGAAACCCAGCCCATGGCTGGCATTGACGTTTGACACCACCGTCTCCAACTGATTGATTATTATCTCCTGGGGAACATAGGCTTTCTTCAGTATTTTCAGCAAAGCCTCTCTATGCCCCTCGGAGCTCAGCAATAAGGACAAGATTGAAATCTTGGATGGCGTTTGCTGCAAGTGGTCAACAAGCTTATACTCTGACTTCTTGATGATTCTAAAAAATTCTTCAGCTTCATCATCAAGTTTTTTCTCCGGCCCCACAGGCGCCGGTGTCACCACAGGAGTACCCTCGTTTACCACCTGCTTCCCTCTTTCCTTGGCTAAAGCCTCGGCCTTATCTTTCTTTTCTTTTTCCCCCTCCCCACTCCTCAAAGCTTCAGGTGCAAACAACCTTCCACTGCAAGTGAAACCACTGGGTCCGACATTATCCACCTTTGAAACGGTGGTTTCACCTGTAGTCTGATCCTCCAACTTCTCCCCATTACAGTAAACTTCCCCACCATAGTGCCACGGTACAACATCGTCATTGTCATAAGGAATTGGCCCAAGTACCGTGATGGTAACTGGAGCCGCATCTGCCAGCGCTGACAAATCGACAGGATCGAAATAGATGGTTATGGTGGAGATATCCTCCTTCCCCAAATCCACTTTCTCAAATTTGAGGCTTCCCTCATTCATCATCTTCTGGACAACCTCCCTCAGTACTACACACCCATTAGGAGCAACGGTGCACGCGGCACAACAATCATCGCAGCCCGGGAGGACCCCATTTTTCAACAATTTTCTTTTGACCTCAGCCAACGGAGTCTTCAACTGGTTCACATCCGTCACCCAGACTCGGCCCTTATCCTCAGAAATTGCATTCACCCCCATTTGACCATGCGCTGGCATGGGATTAGCATTAACATTTGGAGATGGTGCGAAGTTGATAGCCTTAGAATCCACCAGGTCCTGGACAACATGCTTAAAAGGTTTACAATTTTCCACATTGTGTCCAGGGGCACCAGAGTGGAATTTGCACTTGGCGTTTTCATCATAGTTGGGAGGCCTCTGATCATGTCTCAAAGGAGCCAAAGTCCTTAACTGAACCAACCCCAAGTCTTTCAACTTCTTCAACAGGAAAGAATACGTCACAGGCGGCCTATCAAATTGACGATCAGTCATTCGCCCTCTCACCTGATACCCAGCCCTTTACGGTCTCTGTTGAAACGGCTGTCATTGCTGTTGCGGTTGTTGTTGTTGTTGTTGTTGTGGCGCATGTTGATTATCAGTAGGAATTGTTACCGCAACAGTGTGTTGGTAGTAACGATCCCTACCTGGTCCCCTCTGGGTATACACAGCACTGGTGTCACCCTCCTTCTTTCTCTGACCATTCCCAAAGGGCTTTTTCGATCCAGACGACGAAGCACTGCGCTGGATCTTTCCCATCTTTAACCAACTTTCTATTCTTTCTCCGGCCACCACTATATCAGCAAAGTTGGTAACCGGGCATCCCACCATCCTTTCTGCAAACGTCCCCTGAAGGGTACCCATAAACAGATCAAACATTTCTCTATCCACCAACGGAGGTTGGACTCGGGCAGCCAGCTCCTTCCACCTCTGTGCATATTCTTTAAACCCCTCATTAGGCTTCTGAGACATACCCTGCAGCTGGGTACGACTAGGAGCCATGTCAGCATTAAACTGGTATTGTTTAAAGAACGCATCCCCCAGATCCTGCCAGCTCTTGATGTCAGAAGATTTCAGCTTGGTATACCATTCAAGAGACCCACCAGACAGACTGTCCTGGAAGAAGTACATCCAGAGCTTCTGGTCCATTGTATAAGCAAAAATCTTTCGAATGAATGCCTGGAGATGAGTTTCCGGGCAAGAACTCCCATTGTATTTGTCAAACGTAGGCGCTTTGAACTTCTGTGAGATCACAATCCCCTCAACCAGCCCCATGTTCGACATATTAACAACCCCCGGAGTAGCATAGCTTTCCAAAGCCCTTATCTTCTCAGCCAGCACCTGAATTTCTTTATTTGGTGGTTGAACACCCCACTGCCCGAACTGTTCATTCAACATGGAGAACTGATCCGCTTCTTTATCCTCCAGGGCTTCCAGGAAAGGAGGAAACTGATTATCTTTCAAATTATTACCCATAGGCCCGGGTCCACCCCTCGAAGCAAAACCAAAACCTCCACCATTATTGATCACCACATCAGCAGCAGCCTTCCTTCTGGGATCACCACCATCCCTAGAACCACCAAGACCGTTATTGGAGACCCCCTCAAGGTTATTACCACTGTTGGCAGCTGAAGCCCGCTCGAGCTTTTCCACTTTCTCAACCAATACTTTCTGCCCCAAAGCGAACCCTTGCATGACATTGATCAGCTCTCCCATTTTCTCTTTCAGCTCAAGAATGTCTGCGTTGGATGTATCCATCAGCTTGGATTTGTTGTGTCTGGTAGGATATCGGTGCGGACGTGCTACGTGCAAGGGAATGATTCTACGTGCGCGAGCAATGATTCCTGAAACAATCAAGCACGTTAGAAACTGACACCTGCAAAATAGAAGACAAGTTATTATGATTCATGCATGAATGCAATGTTTATCCATATGAGGAACACTCTGTCTTTCGATCCTAGTTTCATCGAGACAGATAATAATCCGGCAGCAATATTCTGACATCAATCAATTAATTTCACCATACAGAGCAAAGAATTATGATTTAGCAAAGATATCACCCAACCATGTGTGTGCTGTGTGAGTGAAGCAAAGCAAATAAAGCTTGAAGATCAATCATTGAATGAAAATAACCACTGTATATCAAAAGTGCACAATACGTGCAAGAGTCATACATCAAGTCTGATACAAATCAAATTACAATTCTCCAGAATCAGAGAGGAAATACAAGCAAGTGAATTCCGTCAACAGGCCTGACGGTAATCCAACACAAATAAGAAAGGTCTAATCTGACGAAGGTCCCACAGAAGGCCCTGCATCATTAACCATCCTGGTAAACTTCACGGCGAACCTGAGCTCAGTGTTCTCCTGCTGCAATCTCCCCACCTCCTTCTGGTGAATCTTCATCTGTCGGAAGTAATGATCCCTCTCAGCAAGGTAATGATCTCTCTCAGCAATATAATGATCTCTCTCAGCAATATAATGATCTCTCTCAGCAATGATCTTCACGTACTCTGCTTCCTTAATCTTCAGCTTTGCTTCCCACTCGGTGATAAGAATTCTGACTCTGTCTTCCCTCTGATCCCTCACAAGGATTTGTCTCCTCTTCTCCTCTTCGATGACCTTCGAAGCTCTAGCCAACCTCTCCTTGGTGATGTCGTGCTCCCTCGTGGATGACTCTAAAGCTTGGCTGACCTTGCCATAATAAGCGGTGTCTATCTCAAAGCGCTTCACCATAAGAGCATGTCTCTTATCCTGGTCTTCCATTTTCCCTTTGATTTCCTGATTAGCCATTTGGACTCTAGCAACACTCATCTCCAATTCAGTCTTCTCTACGTGAAGCTGATCTCTCTCCCTCTTCATCTCTAGGAACTCTTCCATACTGACAGAAGAATGGGATTCCTCAATCAACGGATACCAAGGATCACCCATAGGAAATGGTAAACGAGTGAGCTCCACTCTCTTGCTGAGCCAATCATCAAACGGAGGAAAAGACCTGTTATTAGCTCTACCCCAAGAAAACTTGCCTTTCCTTTGAATGCGGCGCCATGCATCAGACATTTGCCTCAACCGTGACTGGTTACCCTCAACCGGGAAGTAGAAAGTTTCCTGAATCTCACTCTTGAGAGGAGGAACCTCCATAGCAAATCCCATTTATCTCTTAAGAAGCGTCGGGTTATAATTAATGCAACCCTGAACTCCTATAAGAGGCACATTAGGAAAACTCCCATAACTGCAAATGAAATCTTGTCCAGCCCCACTACTGTGAGTCCAAGCTATGTCTTTGGCTCGCAAACCCATCAACCTGGTTGCCCAATTTACAGTATGGTCAAGAAGAACAAAGGCATCCCTGGAAGGCAAATATCCCATGAACCACTTGTATAACAGCTGAGCTCAACACCTAATCAATCCCCCATGCCTCTTCTCGTTCCGATTATGAACCGAGTAATAAACATCCACAACCAGGGTAGGAATAGGATTCCTCTGAACAAACAAACGGATGGCATTAACATCCACAAAGTTCTTCTGATTAGGGAACAGGATGATTCCATAAATGCTCACAGCAATCAAAGCACAAACAGCTTTCCAATCACCCAAAACAGCACGCTCCATGGCTTTAGCTTCCAAGAAACTCAAATGAAAACCAGGCAACTTTCCCTTCTCCTTCAGACCTCCTTTAGTCACCTCTGGACTCAAATAAAGAGCACGGGAGATCCCACCAACATCAGGTTCTTCCTTAGTAGCATAGAAAGGAACCTGATTTCTGATCTGAATACCCAAGATACCAACATAGTCCTCCATCAAAGGCCCCAACAAGTAATCCGGGAAGACAAAGCATCTCAAACCAGGATCATAAAACTGGAGAAAAGTATGGATGGCACTCCTATCCCTGTTTGTGAGCCTGAAAACCATCTTCAGAATACCCCCACAAGTCTCACGGAACATCCTGTAAGACCCCAATTTTGTCCCTAAGATCCCTCATGGCATCATATCATATCATATCATTGCCTCAAGGATCATTGTACACCTTGCCTCCCTCTTTGTGGGTGGGTTACCTCTTGTGAGTGGTTCTTGATCACCAAGCATGTCTTGCATATTGTATATCATTGCTTTTCATTTGTTTACTAACCCAAAAGTACAAAAATATTGTCATCTAACCTTGTTACTTGCAGATGAAGAAATTTTAGGTCAAACCAGTCAAAGGCATTCATTGAGCCATAGATGGTGGCCATTCTGAAGAATTTGGGCACCATGATCATTCATCAAGAGTTCCTATGAGTTGTGATATCATTTTGAATCAAGATCTCAAGTGGTAGAGGCTTGGAATTCATCAAGGCATTGTTCAGTCAACCAAAACCCTAGCAAAGTCAACTGTGGTCAACTGTGCATTTAATCAGGGATTTGAAGGTGGAAGATGGTTTGAGAGACCTTATTCATGCCCATACAAGTCTCATATAACATGTCAAGTATTATCATTGGAGAATTTGAGGTCAGACAAAAAGTTTCCAAAAATAGTAAGTGACCTGTAATTTCAAACTGGCAAAAATGGAAAGGTCTTCTCCTCAAAATTACATGTCCAAGAAAGCTTCAAATCAAATTTTGCCCAACATGAAAGTTGAAGATCTTGCTCTTACCTTTCCAAAAAGTCCAAGAACATCCATTTCTCATTTGTGGTTGGCAAGTTATGATCAAATCATTGGTAATGGATTTTGAACTTCAACAAGGCATAACTTTCACACCAAATGGCCAATTCTTGTGGTTCTTTTTGGAGCAATTTTCTCTTGATGTGCATTATCATAATCATGCATCACATTCCATCAAATTTCATCACAAAAATATTTCATTTTTTCACTTGAATTAATTTGAATTTTGGAGGGAAAAAGTGAATTTGAAAATTATGCATTTTATTCATTTCCAATCAATTCCATTTGCCTCCAAACAATATTTGAAGTTTATTCAAAGTAAAATTCGTGCACTATTCATGCCATGCACATGCATAAGGGTGGTTTTGGCAATTTGCTCCAACATGTGGTTTTCACTAATTTTCCATTACCAATTGATTAATCATGATTAAACTTGGTTAATTAGAGGTATATAAGTGAAATCATAACAGAAAAACCCTAAACACAATTCATTTTTTCAGATCTAAAATTTTTCATCTCAAAATTCTCTCAACTTTTCCAAATTTTTCTCTCATTTCCTTCAAGCAAGTTGCATTGTTCTTGCTCTGTTCATCATCAAGCATCATTATTGAGCAACATTCAATCAAGATTCAACTGAAATTCGTGCAAATCAAAGCTCCACAAAGCAAGAACATCAACCATGGTGAAGTCTTGAAACTGTAGAATCGTGCACAGCTGAGCTTCGATCTTCCTTCTAAACATCTCCATAAGCATTGTAGAAGATCCTCCAAGCATTACAAGACCTATTTCCAGCTGAATCCGCTTCTGTTGCTCCAAGAGGTCACAAACTAATCTTCATAATCTTGCTTTTTCTTGTATTAATATCATAGATCTTTGATTCCTGAATTGAATGAGCTTTGAATCATGTTAAACCATGCCAAAATGAGAGAGAACGGTTGATTTGAAGTTTGATGATTGATTTTTACTTTGATCGATTCATGCTTGATTTAGTGTTTTTGGACGTGTTAGTTGTGGATTCTTGTTGCCTAACGTTAGATCTTTGAGATGCAATGCGCAATTTACGTTTCTGGAACATTCCATTTTTTCTGGAAAAATCGTGCATGAAGATCATGAAGATCTTCATGTGTTCTTGCTGGCTGGAGATTTCCTGCGGATTTATCCGCGACCTTCATAGCGCTAGCCACGGCTTTTCCTGCGGATTCGCACGCCTTACCTGCGGATTCACGTATCCAGCATGCATGCATGGGCCTAGGGTTGGCCAAATCGACCTCGTTTTGGTCTTGGCGCCTTGGATTTTCAAATAGCTCGCGTGTTCGAGTCCGCTCCAAGGCAATTTCATTTTTGGCTTTTGGCATTTATTCCATCTCACTTGTACATGTTCACATACTTGTTTCACACATTTTTTAATTTTCTTTCACATTGAAAAATCCATAACTCATAAAATAATAATCCAAATCATATGAAATTTTTTGTGAAATGTTCATCATCATGTCTACTTTTTTATGGATATTTTTTCAAGATTTGTGCACGGTTGAAGTTTTAAATTGCCTAGGGTTTGTCCTTGCATTTCATACCTTGCACCTTGCTTACCATTTTGTTTTTGAAATCATGATGCTTGATCCAATGAAGATGAAATTTTACATACATAATCTAGACACTTTGATGAGCATTTTGGCATTGAGTTTGCTATTTTATCATTTCTGGTTTGTGAGATATGATGTGATCAATCTAGGTGTGACAATGTGTGTCACACCATTTCTTGTCCAATTTTCTGATTTTATTTACCATGCCATATGAACTTCAAACATTCTGAATTTTTGCATGTTGCTACTTCTGGATGTTAGGTTTGAGCATGCATTTTTGTAGAATTTTTGGATCCATTTCCTATTTGTTTCAGATTTTCTTTGCTGGTTGGTCATAATTGGACTTTTGTTGAGTGTTCAACTTCCATGATTTGTGAAATTCTTATGCCTTATCACCTGAGCCTGAAATTTTGTACATTGATTCTTAACATGTTGAAGTTCATTGTGGCTTTGGTTTGGATCATTTATCTTATGTCATTTCTGTTTTAGGATTGCCTTAAGTTGATACACCATTTGTGGCCTTGTTTGAGCTTGTTTTGCCTTACTATGACTTGATGAATTTAATTTCTATGCTTATAATTGTTGAATTGCCATGATTTTTGGTATGTTGCTCATTTGATGTGTTCTGTTTAAGCATGATTTTTTTTGGAATTTATTGAGCCATGTTTGATTTGATTTGAAGTGGTTCATTCTGTTTGCTCCAATGTGATTCCAACTTGCTTGATAGACATGATTTGCTTATGAAATGGATTTGGTGCATAGTTTTGACATGTGACCAATTGGACTTTGTTCTTAATTGTTTAATCTTGATTTTGGTCAATTTTCATGTTCTGTTTTGGTTTATTTCTTCTTCTTTGACCCTAGCCTTGCCCTAGTGGTCTACTTCTCATGTTTGAGTTTGATTTTCAGGTTGAAGAAGCAATTGCTTTAAGGAGATTAATTCAAGTTGATTGAGTTTGGTTTATTTGATTGTTATGGACTAACTTGATTTGTTTTGTAGGATGCTAGCTCATTTGCTTTGAGTTTGTGCTTTGCACATGTGATTGATTGTGCTGACTGTTGGTTCTTATCTTGTCTGTTTTGACTTTGTGATTGGTATACTGATTATATTTGATTGATTTCAGGTACATTAGTTGCTATAGTTCCTTTGTGAACTTGCTTTTTCTTTGCTTGATAGCTTAAGCATTGAGGTATAACATCCCTTCTTCATGTAGTCTGGAAGACCTGGCCTGTTACTTGGCCAGGCACCTGTCTGAAGTCCTCCTTAAGAGGCAATGTTTGTGATTCTTTATCTTTGTCCCCAAGCAGGAAAAGTCCTTTTGATAAGGCAATTGGTAGATAGAAGAGATGTGTAGTCCATCTCCTACTATTCTTTGTGTCTTCCCTTTGCTCGCATTACATGTTGTAGCATTGTGGATCTTAACCCAAGATCTATAGAGTCTAACTTGTGGAGAGAGTTCCAACTTTCTGAACTCCCACACCTTCTGATATTCAAAGCTCTCCCTGACCAGGGATAAGAGCATGAGGTACACCCCTCATATCCTTTCATCTGCTTCACCTTAGCTCTCAATGTTAAGGTTAAGAGCACCATTTACCTCATTCCAGTTGACTTTAAAGTCTAACCCTTGCTTGAGCCTAATTGCTTGGATATAGTGTGTGCTAAGTGACTTTGTTTGATTGATTGCTTAGTTCATCTGTACATGTTTGTTGGTTTGCCTGTGTGCATTTATCATCATTAATTGTTCATTTTTGCATGATCATCATTTCATATCCTTGTGATTTGTTTGAGTTTGCCCATTGAGGACAACTGTAAGTCCATTCATTGGCCATTGTTCCTATCATTTGGAAGGGATTGAGTATAAGACCATTTCATTGGCCACTTATGTCCATTGCTTCTATTTGTTTGTTGTATGTGAGGATGCAATTGTAAGACCATGTTGTTGGCTTTTGTATTCCTATGATCATCTTTTGGAGATTAGAGTAAGTCCAGATAGATTGGCATCTAACATCCATGTTTTGTTTTGTTTTGGGAGATTGGAGTAAGCCCATATATTGGCATCTGACATCCTTGTTTTGTTGTTGGAGATTAGAGTAAGCCCAGATAGATTGGCATCTGATATCCAGGTTTTGTTTTGCTTTAGGAGGTTGGAATAAGTCCATTTATTGGCATCTGACATCCCTGTTTATTTTAGGAGACTGGTGTAAATCCATCTATTGGTATCCGGTATCCACCTTTGTTGTGAGATTGGTATAAGCCCAGCAATTGGCCTCCGGTATCATTTGTTTTGCTTATTTGTTATTGCTCATTTGCCTATTCCTGAGGACACACTTGAATCATCTGCTATATGATCTCAAGAGGTGGACCTTTCTAAGAAGTTTTACACTCCATTATCCATCCCCTCTTTGTCCTAAACCTTTTCACATGTTGCTTTCAAAACTTTGACTTGTTGTACAAACATCTTCATGTCTTGTCAAATTAGAAACCTGGACCCTATGTTCTTGACTTTTCAAACTCCATTTCATAACACTTCTTTGAATTGACCCTTAAGCATACTTTGACCATACTTTGTAAATATTGATAATCAATTAACCTCACCCATTCAATTGTTTTGTGGCTTTGTCCATTGTTAATATGTTTTCATACATTAGCCTTAGGTTTCAATTACCATAGTGGTTGATGTAAATCTTAGCTTATCCTTAGTGAGTTGATTGTAAGTCTTCCATACTTATTATAGGGTTAACCCCTCACTAGTATGTTGAAGCCGTCCTCGCATGGTGGATTGTTGATTCAGGTTGAGTTTTCTCCCATTGGTAATGAAAAGCCTTAATGCTTATGTTTTAAAATGAACTCACTGACTTTTGGAAATCTTTTAGCCGAACTACGGCGTTTTGATCCTTACCTTTCATGGAAGGTACGTAGGCAACGGGTTTATCCGTTCAAACACAAAAACAATAAAAATTGTACATTCTTTTCTCATTATCCCATTCATGTTTGCATAATATGTCATAAACAAATAAACTTCTTTTTATACAACAAGTGTGAAAAGGGCTCCCTAGGAGTACCTAGGACGTTTTGGGTGCCTAACACCTTCCCATTGCGTAATTTACCCCTTACCCAGATTCTCTGATCTTTTTATTAGTTTTCTACGTGTAAAACTTCTTAGGCTTTAGTTCACTTTTTAGCCATTCCTTAGGATAAATAAAAGTGCGGTGGCGACTCGATTTCTTTGTATGCTTTGCTTATGGTTTAATCAATAAATCATATAGCGACGAATACACCGCTACAGAAAAGTGGCGACTCTGCTGGGGATAAGATTAGACCTTCCCTGGTGGTATTGCCTACTTTTCACCCTTGTTGTATGATATTTGTTTATCTGTTATTTGACATATTTTTGTACAATTTGGGATAACTGTATTGATTGTAATGTTTGAATTGCTTGATATACAATTGTTGTTTGCTTTGGCGATCTCTGTGAGATGAGTTCTATACCCGAACTCGAGTGCACTCTAGGATAGGAGAATGGCATAGTCTTGTTGACTGGTGTGGAGTATTCCTTAGCCAGTTGACTTGCGAGTCCATTCACTTGGTGGAGGTCATGTTGGATTAATAATGTCACACAAGTTATTTGTGGTTAGGCATTATTCTTTCAATCATGTGCCTTAGAAGCCAAGGACCTTAGTTTACCAAGCCCATCTTGGCCTATTTTTAGGACGTAGTGCGGAGGTCGTTCAGATGTAAGATCTGATGCGATTGTCACGCGATACTACACTCATAAGAGTCTCTCTTGAGAATATTTTTGGAATACGAGTATTCGTTCCTCCGATAATATCCGAAAGATGGGACGATGATTATGGGAACCTCTGGTAGAACATGTCTGGCAGGTTTAAACCCTAGTACACTCCCTTTGGGTGGTTCTTAACCGAGACTCCATGCTCGTGACTCTCAACAAACCCGTGATTCGTGGTTGAGTCGTTCAGACATCCTTAATATCAATGGAACTTAGGCGTTGATAAGGTGTAAACCATAATCCGCCAAAACGGATGGTTGATATTAAGAATGATTGAGCCGGTTCATGTATCGTTAATATCAATGGAACTTGGGTGTTGATAAGGTGAAAACCATAATCCACCAAAATGGATGATTGATATTAGGGATACAATGAGCTTTCCCATGACCTTTGTCTGGTGTGCCTTGCTTGATCCTTGAGTGTGATTATTGCATTCATGCATTCATGCATTCATGCATTCATCTGCATTTCATGTCATCAAAAAAAAGAAAATTTTCAAGGAACTTAAGGGGTTTATTTGCAAAATTTTCAGACATGGAAAGACCAAAAAGGCATGCAAAGAAGTACAACTTTAGACAGCCCGATGTGAAAGAGTTAAGGAATCTGACATCTTATGTATTAGATCCCTTGGGTTTCAAAGCTCGCTATGGGAAGCTTCTGCCTCTGTTGACTACTCAGGTTGATGAGGGTTTGATGAGTACTCTGGCTCAGTTTTATGATCCTCTGTATCACTGCTTCTCTTTTCCGGACTTCCAGTTGTTGCCTACGCTTGAGGAGTATTCTCATCTTATTGGGATCCCAATTCTGGATCAGGTGCCGTTCAGTGGCTTAGAGAGTATTCCGACTGCTCGAGAGATTGCAGACTTATTGCACATAGATGAAGCTTTGATTAAAGCTAATCTGACTACCAAAGGTGGAATTCAGGGTCTTCCTTCTGATTTCCTCATCGCTCAAGCTACTGTCTATGGGAAGGCCATGAGTGAGGATGCCTTTGAGGCTTTATTTGTGCTGCTCATCTATGGGTTGGTATTATTTCCCAACATCGACAAATTTGTGGATGTGAACGCCATTAGGATCTTCTCAGTTCTTAATCCCGTTCCGACTCTGTTGGGTGATGCCTATGTCTCTTTGCATCTGAGGAATGCAAAGGGTGGAGGAGTTATTGTCTGGTGTCTGCCTTTGTTGTACAAGTGGTTTATTTCGCACTTGCCACAGACTCTTGCCTTCAAGGAGAACAAGGGATGTCTACGGTGGTCTCAGAGACTTATTGTGGTGAATTCCCTAATGTGCCTCTTCTTGGTACATGTGGTGGGATCAGCTACAATCCTATTCTAGCACGTCGTCAGCTTGGGTTCCCCCTAAAGGATAAACCTCATAACATTCTGTTAGAAGGTATGTTCTTTCAGGAGGGTAAAGATCCCCAAGGCCTGAAAGCCAGATTTGTCCGCGCTTGGTGCAAGATCTGCAAGAAGAGTAGGAATGAGTTGGGTCCGAAGAATTGCATTGCTTTGGAGCCATATACCTCTTGGGTCAGACAGAGACCTACACTGTTGGATGTGGCTGGGCCTTCAACCCTCCCTACCCAACGTGTAGAGGAGTTGAGAGAAGAAGACCTTTCGCGTGCTTGGATCCGTGAAAGAGAGGAATTGCTGCAGCAAATCAAGGAGAAGGACGCTCTGATCGAGTTTCTCGAGCATTAGGTGATCGACGATCCGAATGATACTTGGACTTCCCTGCTTCCTCAGTCTTCCAAATTCTGGAAGAGGAAGTACGATCGACTTGCAAAGGAGAAAGCAGATATGGAAGCTGCTTATGAGAGAGAGATCAAGAAGTTGTGTGCATCTCGTATTCCAGCATCCCGAGCTTCTAGGGATCCATAGGATGTTTATTTTCCTTTTCTCTTTGTAATGATCAAAAATGTTGTACTTCTTTGTCTTGAATATATATTTGAATGAGATACTTTCCATATGAGATTTAAATGCTTAAAAAATTTCAAATTTGCAAATAATACCCTAAGGGTTCCTTGAAAATAAAACAAAGCATATGCACAAACATTTCATGCATCATTTTGCATAAGCAGGTCCCTTGTTCTTGGTCTTCTTATCTGTGACCTAACTTTGTGCTCTTCATTTATTTTGAAGACAAGCTGACTCACTGGTACTATACCAGAGCCAATTCTGCCAGAGTAATGGATCAGTTGGAACATGAGAACCGTGAATTGAAGGAAGAGGTCGCCAGACTTGGCGCTTTGATGGAGCAACTCCTTGCTGCTCAGAATCAACCTTCTCAACCGCCTGCAACTCCTGTCCAGAGGAAGGTCATTTCAGAGATTGTAGCTCTGACTGTGCCGGCCGCCAATGCTCATTTTGTGCCCAATGCCATGCCAGTCGGGTTTCCTTGGGGAATGCCTCCGGGATTCATGCCTGATATCCCTGCTCCAACTTTTGCTCATATGCCGGCATCTAGCCCGGTCCCTGTTGTTGCTCTTCCTGTCGTGCATACCATGCCTAGGATAGACGACACCATCTATCATTCTGAGCCGTCTGAGGGCCCAGATGTTAATGAGAAGATGGAAGCTATGAATGACCAATTCCTTGAGCTGAGAAAGGAATTGAAGACCCTCCGAGGGAAGGATTTGTTCGGCAAGTCTGCTGCCGAGTTGTGTTTAGTTCTCGGTGTCAAGATACCGATCAAGTTCAAAGTGCCTGACTTTGAAAAATATAAAGGGAACACCTGCCCTCTTGCTCATCTGGTCATGTACGCCAGAAAGATGTCTACGCAAACAGATAATGATCAGTTGTTGATTCATTACTTCCAGGATAGTTTGTCTGGTGCGGCTCTTCGTTGGTATATGAGCCTTGATAGTGCAAACATCCGATCCTTCAAGGATCTTGGCGAAGCCTTCGTCAAGCAATATAAATACAATGTTGATATGGCGCCTGACCGTGATCAACTCAGGGCCATGTCCCAGAAGGATAAAGAGACATTCAAGGAGTACGCCCAGAGGTGGCGAGAGCTAGCTGCTCAGATTACTCCTCCGCTAGAAGAGAAAGAGATGACTAAGATCTTCTTGAAGACTCTTAGTTCTTTTTATTATGAGCGGATGGTAGCGAGTGCTCCCTCTGATTTCACCAAGATGGTGAACATGGGGATGCGTCTGGAGGAAGGAGTCCGTGAGGGACGTTTGGCAAAGGATGAGAGCTCTTCTTCTAAACGGTATGGGGCGTTTAAGAAGAAGGATGGGGAAGCACATGCTGTGCAATCCCATGCTAAGCCTAGAAGACCCTCTATTCAGAGGAAGCCTGCACGCCGTGCAAGTAATCAGCACCAGGTGGCTCATATAGCACCTGTATTCAGAGACAGTGCTCAGTATCAACAGCCTCAGCAGCATCAGCATCAGTAGCCGCAATATCAACAGCAACACCGTCCACAACAACAGGCTTACCAGCCTCGTGGCAGCACAACCAACCAGGCTAATTTGAATTATGATAGGAAGAAGATCAGCTTCGATCTGATTCCTATGTCTTACGCTGAGCTATATCCCTCCTTGTTGGAGTGGACGTTGGTTTCTCCCAGGGATCATCCTGCTGTGCCTGCAAATCCTCAGTGGTGGTACAAGCCAGACCAACACTGTGTGTATCACTCAGGTGCTCCGGGGCACAATATCGAGAATTGCTATCCGTTGAAGACTAAGGTGCAAGACCTTATGAGATGTGGCATTTTGAGCTTCGGGGACTCAGGCCCCAATGTCACCAAGAACCCATTGCCCGCGCATGGGAAATCTGTGAATATGGTCCAGGGGTGCCCTGGGAAGTACAAAGTCAAATATGTCAGTCATATTAGACAGTCACTGGTCGAATTACATCGCTTGCTGTGTCAGTACAACCATATGGAGCATGACCATGACAGATGCCGCATCTGTTCAGTGAATCGTTTGGGTTGTCGCCAAGTGCGAAGAGAACTTCAAGAACTGCTAGATGAGGGAACCATTGAGATTCTTCAGAACCGCAATGTTGATGAAGATGAACCAAAGGTTAATGTTATATCTCCTGTGTTCAAGCTGCCTGAGCCTGTTGTTATTTGCTATGATAGCAGCAAGCCGAAGGTCTCTCCTTCACTAACAATCAAGCCTGCAGGCCCTGTGCCTTATTCTTCTGACAGAGCTGTGTCGTTCAGATACAACCCCGTTGCTATGGAAGATGGGAGAGAAGTGTTGTTGCCTTCAACTTCTGTCACCAATATTGCCGATGTAAGTGGATTGACCCGGAGTGGTCGTGTGTTTTCTGCTCCTAAGCCTCAGGCTAGAGCTGCTGCTTCTGATACTGCTGAGCATCCGGTTGGGACGGTTGTGAATGTTCAGAATCTGGCACCTATTGCCAAACCCTCCTCTATACAAAAGATTCCTGATTCTTCTGTTGGACCGAGTGGCATTATGAATGAAGAATGTGATGAGATGCTGAGGCTCATCAAAAAGAGTGAGTACAACGTTGTAGACCAGCTTCTACAAACGCCATC
This sequence comes from Lathyrus oleraceus, assembly GCF_024323335.1. Lineage (NCBI taxonomy): Eukaryota > Viridiplantae > Streptophyta > Magnoliopsida > Fabales > Fabaceae > Lathyrus > Lathyrus oleraceus. Next base: position 535,073,044 of record NC_066583.1, on the reverse strand, counting down.
CAAAATCTCCGTTTTATCGCTGCTGCTGAATTCAGAACCCCATAGGGAGGCTCTGCGGAAAGTTTTGGATCTGGCATCTGTTGATCATGATGTCACTGTGGAACAGTTTGATGGTATCGTCGCAAACATTACTGCTTGCAACACGTTGAGTTTCTGTGACGCTGATCTCCCTGAGGAGGGAAGAGACCACAACATGGCTTTACACATTTCTATGAATTGCAAATCTGATGCCATGTCCAACGTACTGGTGGACACTGGATCATCTCTTAATGTATTGCCAAAATCCACTCTTTCAAAGTTGTCATATCAGGGGCCTCCTATGAGGCAGAGTGGTGTTGTTGTGAAAGCGTTTGATGGGTCGCGTAAGACTGTGATTGGGGAAGTTGATCTCCCAATCAAAATTGGACCAAGTGATTTCCAAGTTACCTTCCAGGTAATGGATATCCACCCATCATATAGCTGTCTCCTTGGTAGACCATGGATTCACGAGGCTGGCGCCGTGACATCCACCCTACACCAGAAGCTGAAATTTGTCAAGAATAAGAAACTGGTTGTGGTAGGGGGAGAAAAGGCTCTCCTGGTTAGCCACTTGTCTTATTTCTCGTATATTGACGCCGAGGATGAAGTTGGAACTCCTTTCCAAGCTTTATCTATTGATGAACCAATTGAGAAGAAGTCTCCGTCATTTTCTTCCTACCGTGATGCGAAGCTGGCCATTAAATGTGGTGCAGTTGCTGGTTTGGGGAAGATGATTGAGCTTGAGGATAATAGATCCCGGGCTGGCATTGGCTATTCCTCTGGGGCATTCAATGAGCAAGGTTTGTTCAAGAGTGGAGGATTCATCCATGCTGATCAACCTGAGGAAGCTGCTGCTATGTTGGAAGAGGATGCAGAGGATCTGAAAAATTTCATCATACCTGGTGGTGTCTGCCATAATTGGGTCGCTGTAGATGTTCCTACAGTCATCCATAGATCAGAGTAATTGTTCACTTTGTTTAAAACCCTTCTCCCATGCCAAAAGGAGAAGTGATGACATTGTTGACAGCATTTAATACAATGATGTTTTCATTCAATTAATGCATTGTTAAGCATTTATTTTTCCATTTGTTTTCACTTTTTGCTTTTTGCATGAAATCAGTGATCACAGAAAACCATAAAAACAAGAATAAAAGCAAACATTTTTCATCTGCATAAATGATTTGCTTGTTTAAATTCTAAAGTTTTTCATTAACCAAAATCATTATGCAGGTTGATTCTAAAACCCATTGAACATAATGATCCAACGCCATCTCCCAATTTTGAATTCCCTGTATTCGAGGCAGAGGAAGATGATGTTGAAGGAATTCCTGATGACATTACCCGTCTCCTTGAGCACGAGAAGAAGATCATTCAGCCGCATCTTGAAGATCTGGAAACAGTCAACTTGGGGTCTGAGGATTGTGTTCGTTTGGTGAAGATTGGGGCACTTCTTGAAGAGTCTGTCAAGAAGGGGTTGATTGAATTGCTACGAGAATATTCAGATATATTTGCTTGGTCATATGAAGACATGCCGGGTCTAGATACAGATATTGTGCAACATTTCCTGCCCTTGAAGCCTGAGTGCGTGCCTGTGAAGCAGAAGCTCAGAAGAACTCATCCAGATATGGCAGTGAAGATCAAAGAGGAAGTTCAAAAGCAAATTGATGCGGGGTTTCTGGTGACTTCTACATATCCTCAATGGGTGGCCAATATTGTACCTGTGCCTAAGAAGGACGGAAAAGTCCGTATGTGCGTTGATTACAGAGATTTGAATAAGGCTAGTCCGAAAGATGATTTTCCTCTACCACACATTGATATGTTGGTAGACAATACAGCTAAATTCAAAGTCTTTTCGTTTATGGACGCATTTTCCGGATATAATCAAATCAAGATGGCACCCGAAGATATGGAGAAGACAACATTCATCACACCCTGGGGAACATTTTGTTATCGAGTGATGCCCTTCGGTCTGAAAAACGCCGGAGCCACGTATCAACGAGCTATGACTACCTTGTTTCATGATATGATGCACAAGGAGATAGAGGTCTATGTTGATGATATGATTGCTAAGTCCCGAACGGAAGTTGAACATGTTGAGCATTTGTTGAAGCTTTTTCAGCGTCTGAGGAAGTTTAGACTTCGCCTGAATCCGAACAAATGTACATTTGGAGTCCGTTCCGGCAAGTTATTGGGTTTCGTTGTCAGGGAGAAAGGTATTGAAGTTGATCCTGCAAAGGTCAAAGCAATACAAGAGATGCCTGCACCCAAAACTGAGAAGCAAGTCCGAGGTTTTCTTGGCCGCTTGAACTATATTTCCAGATTTATATCCCACATGACTGCCACATGTGCGCCTATATTCAAGCTCCTCCGGAAAGATCAGTCCCATGATTGGACCGAGGATTGCCAGAAAGCTTTCGACAGTATCAAAGAATATCCGTCTGAACCTCCGATCTTGTCTCCTCTTGTGGAAGGAAGACCTCTGATTATGTATCTGATTGTTCTTGAAGACTCTATGGGTTGTGTACTCGGTCAGCAAGATGAATCAGGGAAGAAAGAATCTGCTATCTACTACCTCAGTAAGAAGTTTACTGATTGTGAATCTCGGTACTCTATGCTTGAGAAGACGTGTTGTGCTTTGGCTTGGGCTGCCAAGCGTTTGCGCCAGTACATGATAAATCATACAACTTGGTTGATATTCAGAATGGATCCAATCAAGTATATCTTCGAGAAGCCTGCTTTAACTGGGAGGATTGCCCGTTGGCAGATGTTATTGTCTGAGTATGATATTGAGTATCGAGCTCAGAAAGCTATCAAAGGTAGTATCTTGGCTGACCATTTAGCGCACCAGCCGATTGAAGATCATCAGTCTGTTCAGTACGACTTCCCCGATGAGGAGATTCTGTATTTGAAAATGAAAGATTGTGATGAGCCTACACTTGATGAAGGTCCGGAACCTGGTTCCAGATGGACGATGGTGTTTGATGGCGCTGTAAATCAGTATGGAAATGGAATTGGGGCAGTAATCATTACTCCTCATGGCACCCATATTCCGCTTACAGCAAGGCTAACTTTCAAATGCACGAATAACATGGCTGAGTATGAGGCCTGTATTATGGGACTGGAAGAATGCATTGATTTGAGAATCAAGAATCTTGATGTGTATGGTGATTCGGCCCTAGTTGTTAATCAGATCAAGGGTGAATGGGAGACGAATCAGCCTGGTCTCATTCCGTACATAGATTACGCGAGAAGGATTTCAACTTTCTTTACAGAAGTCGACTTTCATCATATTCCTCGAGAGGATAATCGGATGGCAGATGCTCTTGCTACGCTTGCTTCCATGATTGTTGTGAAGTATTGGAATGAGGTACCCAACATTGCCGTGATGCGCTTGGATAGACCGGCTCATGTGTTTGCAGTTGAAGAAGTGAATGATGACAAGCCTTGATATTTTGATATCAAGAATTTCCTCCAGAACCAGGTCTACCCGCCTGGGGCATCTGTGAAAGATAGGAAAACCCTGAGAAGGTTGTCAGGCAGTTTCTACCTCAGTGGTAAAGTGCTGTATAAGAGAAATTTTGACATGGTTTTGCTCAGATGCGTGGATAGACACGAAGCAAACCTGTTGATGACTGAAGTCCATGAGGGTTCATTTGGTACTCATTCCAATGGACATGCCATGGCTAGAAAAATGTTGAGGGCAGGCTACTATTGGCTGACAATGGAGTCTGACTGCTGCAAGTATGTGAAGAAATGTCACAAGTGTCAGATTTACGCGGATAAGATTCATATTCCTCTGACACTTCTGAATGTGATTTCATCACCATGGCCTTTCTCTATGTGGGGAATCGACATGATCGGAAAGATTGAACCGAAAGCGTCCAATGGACACAGGTTTATTATCGTAGAAATTGACTACTTCACCAAATGGGTTGAGGCCGCTTCGTATGCGAATGTGACCAGGCAAGTGGTTGTGAAGTTTATCAAGAACCAGCTGATTTGCCGTTATGGTGTGCCAGATAAGATCATTACTGATAATGGATCTAATCTGAATAATAAGATGATGGATGAGTTGTGCGCTGAATTCAAGATTGCACATCATAACTCCTCTCCTTACAGACCTAAGATGAATGGGGCTGTTGAAACTGCTAACAAAAATATCAAGAAGATTATCCAGAAGATGACAGTTACGTACAAAGATTGGCATGAGATGCTGCCATTTCCTTTGCATGGTTATCGTACATCTGTTCGCACTTCAACAGGGGCAACCCCTTTCTCTCTTGTTTACGGCATGGAGGCTGTTCTCCCAATAGAGGTGGAGATCCCATCAATGAGAGTCTTGATGGAAGCCAAGTTGACTGATGCTGAATGGATTCAGAGTCGTTATGACCAATTGAATCTGATTGAAGAGAAGCGATTGACTGCCATGTGCCATGGTCAGTTATATCAGCAGAGAATGAAGAAAGCATTTGATAAGAAGGTCAAGCCTCGTGTGTTCCGAGAAGGTGACCTCGTGCTCAAGAAAGTCCTGTCTTTCGTGCCCGATTCCAGGGGCAAGTGGACTCCAAACTACGAGGGTCCATATGTTGTCAAGAGAGCCTTTTCAGGCGGTGCTTTGATACTTACAACGATGGATGGGGAGGATTTCACTCGTCCTGTGAATTCAGATGCAGTCAAGAAATACTTTGCCTAAAAAAAGGTATATGCAAATGAAAAAACAGAATAGCTCGCTAAGTTGAAAACCCGAAAGGGCGGCTTAGGCAAAAATGAGCGTCTCGGTGGAGAACCCGCAAGGGTAATCCAGGCAAAAATTAGAGACATTGAAAAAAGAGTATATTTGCATCCCGCTAGATTGAGTACCTCACCCTGGGGCAATCTAGGCAAAAATTAGGGATCTGGCAAGTAACTGCATCCTGACAAGACTTTCTGTTCTACAGTTGTCTTTTCGTCAGAGGTTCTCGATTCGTCGTCAACTGAAGCCTCGAATACATTGAGATTCAAATTGGTAGAGAAAGGATCATTATGTTCAATGTAGCCCTCTTCCAATATATATCACTGATTTCAAATTTGTACAGATCTATGGAGTCTTGCCATTTGCAGGCTACCATTCCATCAAATCAATTTGAGCTTTTTATCCAATTATTTGCACTCTTATTTGTTTCAATTCAACAAATGTTTTGCATGTTTTAATTGATAAAATGTCATTGTTTTAAACAAATAAAATTTTCCAAAATTGTTGTTTTAAACAAAGTGAACATTCACAATGACAAAAGGATACTCAAGAATTTCTCAGTGCTCTCCCGAGGGCGGCATGATGTACAGCAGGTAAGACATTTGTTCATATTCCTGGCATTGGTTGTATCCTCTTTCTCCTGCATTGTTATTGGGGTTGTTCCTCAAGCAGATTGTTGTTGGGGTGGTTCCCCTAAGCAGAGGTTGTTGAAGACTTTGTTTTCTTCTCCAGCAGTTTCCTCTCCCCAGCATGGGTGTTTTCCTTTTGGAAGTTTCGGTAATGGGTGGTTTGAGACCCCGATACCCCATCACTCTCCCCAGTGCGGTCGCCAGTGGAGTTGTTATTTCTCCCCTCAGCGTGGATGTCTTCCCTTTGAAGATTCAATGGTTGGTGGATTGATATCCTGGTACTTTACCGCTTTCCCCAGCATTGTCGTAAGCAGAGTTGTTGCTTCTTTCCACAGCACAGTCGCTAGTGGGATTTGTGATATATCCCTAGAGTAGAGCGCTTGTGGAAGACTTTGTTTTTCTCTGACAGTACCCTCTTCCCCGGCTATGTCGCCAGCAGAATTGCTATATCTCCCCATCAGTACGCTTATCACTTCAGCAGGGCAGTGATTGAGTTCCTCCTCAGCAGTTGTGGGTGTTCTCCTCAGAAGAGTCAGCATTTGGTGGTTGATCCCTAGCTCTCTTCCGTATTCCCAGTGGGTTCTTCAGCGGATTCCCCAGTGGAGCCGTCAGTAGGTTTGTGGTTTGGTGGATTGCATTTCTGCAAAATCCCCATTGGAGTTGGTATTCCCAACAGAGCCAGGTTTGTATCCGTGGTTTTCCCTCAGAGTCTCCGTCAGAGCTGGTATCCTCGACAAATTGCTTGTGTGGCAGTTTCTGCTTGTTGAAATCTATGTTTCCCCTTCAGTGGGTGTATTCCCGATGGAGTGGCTATTTGTGTTCTCCCCAGGTAGAGTTGTTTGTGCAGTAGATTCTACGTGGATGATCTGTTCTCCCTCAGTGGGTTGTTCCCCAGTGGAGTGGTATGGAGTTGCTTTCACGGCAGTTCTTGCTTGTGCAGTGAGCTCTTGTTCCCCTGCAGATGTTTTGGGATTTCTCCTTCCCCCAACAGATTGGTCTTTGTGGCCGTTGTTGCCTGTTGTGACTTTCTGTACTCCAGATGGGTTGATTGTTGATCCATTACTCAGAGATATGGTGTTTTGTGATATCTCTGATCTTTTGCCTCCCCGCAGATCTTTGCTTTGTAGCATTGAAGATCTCCAGCAGATTGGCTTTCCAGTTGGTTTTTCCCCTGGAAGTATAGTACCGGGCGTGTGATTCCTGGGCCTGTTTGTGTTAGATATGTCTGTTTTGTCAGCATTCATCAAACATAAATCACGCATATTCATGCATATTCATTAACATTCAGATATTCATGTTGCATTTTTGCCATATATCTCTTGTTTGTTGTCTCCTGCTATGGGTTTCATAGATCTCCAATAGATCTTCCCAAGAAGATGTCGGGTGTTTAAATCTCTTCATATAGAGTCAGCCCCATAAGCAGAAAGTGTCTGTCGTTCCATTCTGCAGTTCCCCACTGAGATTATTCTCGTGGATGACGGTTTCTTCCGTTTCCTCCCAACATATATATTGGGATGGATGTTCCTATTGAGTTATATCCTCATAGGACGTGTCTTGATTCAGTCTGTCTTTTCGGATCAATCCCGAATTGGCTATTGTCAGCTGTTTCTCGTGCTTCCCTGTGGAATAAACGAATGATTTGTCCAGTAACCGGCATTAATTCATTTATCCCCAACAGAATCTCTTTGGGCCTCTACCCAGTAACCGGTAGTTGTAAGTCCTATATTTCTTGTCTTTTTGGCGGAATTTGTGGGTATATACCTTTTCTTCCTCGGCAAGAGTCTTTGGTTTTCTACCCAGTAGTCGGTAGTCGTAAATCCTATTTTCTTACTCTCCAGCAGTTTGTGGTTTGTTATAAACCCTATTTGTGTTTCCCGTGCGGATTTGTGATTCTTTCATTCCCCACGCGGAGTTGTTGGTTTTCTACCTAGTATTCGGTAGATGTAAACCCTAATTCGTCTTTATCCCCACCAGAGTATGGCTACTACCCCGTATTCGGTAGTTTGTAAGTCCTATCTCTTTTCCCCTAGCAGCGGTAACCTTTGTGGTTCGGTCTGATTGTTGGTGGATTTTTGGCCGTTGTGGTTTTATCCCCAATAGAGTTGGAGTCTCCCTGTGGAATAAGTTGAATGATTGCTCAATGTTTGGCATTCATTCACCCTATCCCCAGCTGAGTCTGTGGTCTTCTACCCCGTATTCGGTAGTTATAAATCCCATGTTGCGTTTTTTCCTCCCCAACGGAGTTTGTGCCTTGTGGTACAGGTGGATAATTGCCGGTTGCTAGCAATTTTATCCTCAGCCGGAGTTTTGGTATTCTACCCCGTATTCGGTAGTTGTAAACCCTAATTTCTCCCCTTTGCAGAGTTAACCTTGTTGTTCATCCTAACCGATGATGGTTACTCTTTGTGGTTATCATCATTCGTTGTTCAATGTTGATATTCCCTCCTTGCTTCTGGGCAATTTCCGTATGCTCGCGATTGTATCCCCAGCAAGTCTTCTGGATAATTGCCGTATGCTTGCAATTTTATCCTCTTTTGAAGTCGCCAGTGGGTCTTTTCACCGTTTGCTAGTGATTTGTTCCCTGGATTATTGATTGTATATCAATACATCCCCAGCTAGTCCTTGTGGATAATTGCCGGATGCTTGCAATTCATCCTCAGCGAATCGCCTTTCATTTACCCGTTTTCTTGGTAATGATTGTTGTTCCCTTTGATTGGTCATCTTTATATACCTAGTTTGGTATCCCGATGCCTTTCTTTTCGGTCGATTTATCCTTTGTTAACCCAGTAACCGGTTGTGGATAATCTTCCTTACGAGTATGTTATCCACGTTCTGACGGTAATGGATAATATATCTCATGCACTCTTCAGTCGAAGCCTTTTGTGTTTCCCCAGTCGGGTAAGATTCGTTATTTCCCTTTTGCGGAGTCGAATATTTGTTGTTTCGGATAATTGCCGGATGCTTGCAATTTATCCCTTTGAGTTGTCTTTCGTTTACCCGGATGCTTGGTAGCGATTGTCTCTCTTTTTTGGTTAGTCACCTATTATATGCCCTAACCGGTATCACTGGTGTCTTCTCCTTTTGAGTATATTATTCACGTTCTGACGGTAATGAATAAAATATCTCTTTCACTCTTTGGTTGGAGTCTTTTGTTGATCTTCCCTAGTAGAGTAAGATTCGTATTCTTTGTAGAATCGAATATCCATCCCTTAACCAGTTTGTGTTTCGGATGATGAGTGTCTTGGCAGTAAAAACCAATCCACGTTTTCGGTAGATCACCTATTATATACCCAGTAACCGGTATCCCTGGTGCTTCTTACCATGCGAGTTTATTATCTACGTTCTGACGGTAATAGATAATATATCTCATGCGAGTATTCTATCCACGTTCTGACGGTAATGGATATTATATCTCATGCGCTCTTTGGGTTTGTGTCCCCAGTTGAGCAGGATTCGTTTTCCCGTTTTGGATTCGAATGTCCCTCCTGTGAGTCGATTTGCTTCTTCAAGCCCTCCTTTCGGATGATGAGTGTTTTGGCATATATACCAATTCACGCTTCGGTTGGTCACCTATTATATACTTCGGTATCCCTGGTGTTCCTTCCTTTCTGCTCCCTATTATGACCTTGGTCCCTTGTGGAGTAGGATTTTCCTGAGTTGATGTACCTTTTTCAGGTCTTTCTCAGATGTTTGGTTGATTGATATCTCTCACCCTTATACCGGTCTTAGATATTCATTCTTCCTGAGTTTGTTGCCCTTATACCGGTAACATCTCATTTCCTTGTTCCTTTCCCCAGGAGAGTCTCTTTGTTAGATCTTCTCCAGTGGAGTTTCTTGTGGTGATTTTTACCCTTTGCTGTATTGGCGTTTTCCCCAATATACGCATTTTTTCCCGGCAGGGAGGTTCTTTGTGAATCTTTTCCTGGTCCGAGTCCGGATTTTTATCCGAGATATCCTTTGTGGATAGTTTGAGTCAGCTTGTGTCTTTCCAGTGGATGTGTTGTCCTTTGGAATTCTTCTTTTCCCCAATGTGAGTCCTTTACTCCCCAGTGAGGTCTCTATTCCGGTCGTGTCTTGTTCACGCTGTGTCAGTTTTGTTTTCCCCCAACTCAGAGTCGTGTCCTGCTCACGCATTCTGTTTCTTTTTATCCCCTATCGGAGTCCCCAATAAGAGTCTTGTTAGAGTCTCTGTTCCTGGTGAGTGCATTACTCCGATGGATCGTCTTTTCTTCTGTGTGAACCATACCCCCACAGAGTTTGTGTCTTTTACATGCATACATTTGCATCATGAGGTCTCTTAGGGACCAAAATTTGTCTCATTACTGTTATTTAAGCCCATTCTACCGCGTCGAGATGAAGATTTCTAAACTTCATTTCTCCGGCTAGAATGACCTTAAATAGGGGCATCTGTAAGACCCCAATTTTGTCCCTAAGATCCCTCATGGCATCATATCATATCATATCATTGCCTCAAGGATCATTGTACACCTTGCCTCCCTCTTTGTGGGTGGGTTTACCTCTTGTGAGTGGTTCTTGATCACCAAGCATGTTTTGCATATTGTATATCATTGCTTTTCATTTGTTTACTAACCCAAAAGTACAAAAATATTGTCATCTAACCTTGTTACTTGCAGATGAAGAAATTTTAGGTCAAACCAGTCAAAGGCATTCATTGAGCCATAGATGGTGGCCATTCTGAAGAATTTGGGCACCATGATCATTCATCAAGAGTTCCTATGAGTTGTGATATCATTTTGAATCAAGATCTCAAGTGGTAGAGGCTTGGAATTCATCAAGGCATTGTTCAGTCAACCAAAACCCTAGCAAAGTCAACTGTGGTCAACTGTGCATTTAATCAGGGATTTAAAGGTGGGAGATGGTTTGAGATCTCATATAACATGTCAAGTATTATCATTGGAGAATTTGAGGTCAGACAAAAAGTTTCCAAAAATAGTAAGTGACCTGTAATTTCAAACTGCCAAAAATGGAAAGGTCTTCTCCTCAAAATTACATGTCCAAGAAAGCTTCAAATCAAATTTTGCCCAACATGAAAGTTGAAGATCTTGCTCTTACCTTTCCAAAAAGTCCAAGAACATCCATTTCTAATTTGTGGTTGGCAAGTTATGATCAAATCATTGGCAATGGATTTTGAACTTCAACAAGGCATAACTTTCACACCAAATGGCCAATTCTTGTGGTTCTTTTTGGAGAAATTTTCTCTTGATGTGCATTATCATAATCATGCATCACATTCCATCAAATTTCATCACAAAAATATTTCATTTTTTCACTTGAATTAATTTGAATTTTGGAGGGAAAAAGTGAATTTGAAAATTATGCATTTTATTCATTTCCAATCAATTCCATTTGCCTCCAAACAATATTTGAAGTTTATTCAAAGTAAAATTCATGCACTATTCATGCCATGCACATGCATAAGGGTGGTTTTGGCAATTTGCTCCAACATGTGGTTTTCACTAATTTTCCATTACCAATTGATTAATCATGATTAAACTTGGTTAATTAGAGGTATATAAGTGAAATCATAACAGAAAAACCCTAAACACAATTCATTTTTTCAGATCTAAAATTTTTCATCTCAAAATTCTCTCAACTTTTCCAAATTTTTCTCTCATTTCCTTCAAGCAAGTTGCATTGTTCTTGCTCTGTTCATCATCAAGCATCATTGTTGAGCAACATTCAATCAAGATTCAACTGAAATTCGTGCAAATCAAAGCTCCATAAAGCAAGAACATCAACAATGGTGAAGTCTTGAAACTGTAGAATCGTGCATAACTGAGCTTCGATCTTTCTTCTAAACATCTCCATAAGCATTGTAGAAGATCCTCCAAGCATTACAAGACCTATTTCCAGCTGAATCCGCTTCTGTTGCTCCAAGAGGTCACAAACTAATCTTCATAATCTTGCTTTTTCTTGTATTAATATCATAGATCTTTGATTCCTGAATTGAATGAGCTTTGAATCATGTTAAACCATGCCAAAATGAGAGAGAACGGTTGATTTGAAGTTTGATGATTGATTTTTACTTTGATCGATTCATGCTTGATTTAGTGTTTTTGGACGTGTTAGTTGTGGATTCTTGTTGCCTAATGTTAGATCTTTGAGATGCAATGCGCAATTTACGTTTCTGGAACATTCCATTTTTTCTGGAAAAATCGTGCATGAAGATCATGAAGATCTTCATGTGTTCTTGCTGGCTGGAGATTTCCTGCGGATTTATCCGCGACCTTCATAGCGCTAGCCACGGCTTTTCCTGCGAAATCGCACGCCTTACCTGCGGATTCACGTATCCAGCATGCATGCATGGGCCTAGGGTTGGCCAAAACGACCTCGTTTTGGTCTTGGCGCCTTGGATTTTCAAATAGCTCGCGTGTTCGAGTCCGCTCCAAGGCAATTTCATTTTTGGCTTTTGGCATTTATTCCATCTCACGTGTACATGTTCACATACTTGTTTCACACATTTTTTAATTTTCTTTCACATTGAAAAATCCATAACTCATAAAATAATAATCCAAATCATATGAAATTTTTTGTGAAATGTTCATCATCATGTCTACTTTTTTATGGATATTTTTTCAAGATTTGTGCACGGTTGAATTTTTAAATTGCCTAGGGTTTGTCCTTGCATGTCATACCTTGCACCTTGCTTACCATTTTGTTTGTGAAATCATGATGCTTGATCCAATGAAGATGAAATTTTACATACATAATCTAGACACTCTGATGAGAATTTTGGCATTGAGTTTTCTATTTTTGCATTTCTGGTTTGTGAGATATGATTTGATCAATCTAGGTGTGACAATGTGTGTCACACCATTTCTTGTCCAATTTGCTGATTTTATTTACCATGCCATAAGAACTTCAAATAACCTGAATTTTTGCATGTTGCTACTTCTGGATGTTAGGTTTGAGCATGAGTTTTTGTAGAATTTTTGTATCCATTTCCTATTTGTTTGAGATTTTCTTTGCTGGTTGGTCATAATTGGACTTTTGTTGAGTGTTCAACTTCCATGATTTGTGAAATTTTTATGCCTTATCACATGAGCCTGAAATTTTGTACATTGATTATTAACATGTTGAAGTTCATTGTGGATTTGGTTTGGATCATTTATCTTATGTAATTTCTATTTTAGGATTGCCTTAAGTTGATACACCATTTGTGGCCTTGTTTGAGCTTGTTTTGCCTTACTATGACTTGATGAATTTAATTTCTATGCTTATACTTGTTCAATTGCCATGATATTTGGTATGTTACTCATTTGATGTGTTCTATTTAAGCATGATTTTTCTTGGAATTTATTGAGCCATGTTTGATTTGATTTGAAGTGGTTCATTCTGTTTGCTCCAATGTGATTCCAACTTGCTTGATTGACATGATTTGCTTATGAAATGGATTTGGTGCATAGTTTTGACATGAGACCAATTGGACTTTGTTCTTAATTGTTTAATCTTGATTTTGGTCAATTTTCATGTTCTGTTTTGGTTTATTTCTTCTTCTTTGACCCTAGGCCTTGTCCTAGTGGTCTACTTCTCATGTTTGAGTTTGATTTTCAGGTTGAAGAAGCAATTGCTTTAAGGAGATTAATTCAAGTTGATTGAGTTTGGTTTATTTGATTGTTATGGACTAACTTGATTTGTTTTGTAGGATGCTAGCTCATTTGCTTTGAGTTTGTGCTTTGCACATGTGATTGATTGTGCTGACTGTTGGTTCTTATCTTGTCTGTTTTGACTTTGTGATTGGTATACTGATTATATTTGATTGATTTCAGGTACATTAGTTGCTATAGTTCCTTTGTGAACTTGCTTTTTCTTTGCTTGATAGCTTAAGCATTGAGGTATAACATCCCTTCTTCATGTAGTCTGGAAGACCTGGCCTGTTACTTGGCCAGGCACCTGTCTGAAGTCCTCCTTAAGAGGCAATGTTTGTGATTGTTTATCTTTGTCCCCAAGCAGGAAAAGTCCTTTTGATAAGGCAATTGGTAGATAGAAGAGATGTGTAGTCCATCTCCTACTATTCTTTGTGTCTTCCCTTTGCTCGCATTACATGTTGTAGCATTGTGGATCTTAACCCAAGATCTATAGAGTCTAACTTGTGGAGAGAGTTCCAACTTTCTGAACTCCCACACCTTCTGATATTCAAAGCTCTCCCTGACCAGGGATAAGAGCATGAGGTACACCCCTCATATCCTTTCATCTGCTTCACCTTAGCTCTCAATGTTAAGGTTAAGAGCACCATTTACCTCATTCCAGTTGACTTTAAAGTCTAACCCTTGCTTGAGCCTAATTGCTTGGATATAGTGTGTGCTAAATGACTTTGTTTGATTGATTGCTTAGTTCATCTGTACATGTTTATTGGTTTGCCTGTGTGCATTTATCATCATTAATTGTTCATTTTTGCATGATCATCATTTCATACCCTTGTGATTTGTTTGAGTTTGCCCATTGAGGACAACTGTAAGTCCATTCATTGGCCATTGTTCCTATCATTTGGAAGGGATTGAGTATAAGACCATTTCATTGGCCACTTATGTCCATTGCTTCTGTTTGTTTGTTGTATGTGAGGATGCAATTGTAAGACCATGTTGTTGGCTTTTGTATTCCTATGATCATCTTTTGGAGATTAGAGTAAGTCCAGATAGATTGGCATCTGACATCCATGTTTTGTTTTGTTTTGGGAGATTGGAGTAAGCCCATATATTGGCATCTGACATCCTTGTTTTGTTGTTGGAGATTAGAGTAAGCCCAGATAGATTGGCATCTGATATCCAGGTTTTGTTTTGCTTTAGGAGGTTGGAATAAGTCCATTTATTGGCATCTGACATCCCTGTTTATTTTAGGAGACTGGTGTAAATCCATCTATTGGTATCCGGTATCCACCTTTGTTGTGAGATTGGTATAAGCCCAGCAATTGGCCTCCGGTATCATTTGTTTTGCTTATTTGTTATTGCTCATTTGCCTATTCCTGAGGACACACTTGAATCATCTGCTATATGATCTCAAGAGGTGGACCTTTCTAAGAAGTTTTACACTCCATTATCCATCCCCTCTTTGTCCTAAACCTTTTCACATGTTGCTTTCAAAACTTTGACTTGTTGTGCAAACATCTTCATGTCTTGTCAAATTAGAAACCTGGACCCTAAGTCCTTGACTTTTCAAACTCCATTTCATAACACTTCTTTGAATTGAACCTTAAGCATACTTTCACCATACTTTGTAAATATTCATAATCAATTAACCTCACCCATTCAATTGTTTTGTGGCTTTGTCCATTGTTAATATGTTTTCATACATTAGCCTTAGGTTTCAATTACCATAGTGGTTGTTGTAAATCTTACCTTATCCTTAGTGAGTTGATTGTAAGTCTTCCATACTTATTATAGGGTTAACCCTTCACTAGTATGTTGAAGCCGTCCTTGCATGGTGGATTGTTGATTCAGGTTGAGTTTTCTCCCATTGGTAATGAAAAGCCTTAATGCTTGTGTTTTAAAATGAACTCACTGACTTTTGGAAATCTTTTAGCCGAACTACGGCGTTTTGATCCTTACATTTCATGGAAGGTACGTAGGCAACGGGTTTATCCGTTCAAACACAAAAACAATAAAAATTGTACATTCTTTTCTCATCATCCCATTCATGTTTGCACAATATGTCATAAACAAATAAATTTCTTTTTATACAACAAGTGTGAAAAGGGCTCCCTAGGAGTACCTAGGACGTTTTGGGTGCCTAACACCTTCCCATTGGGTAATTTACCCCTTACCCAGATTCTCTGATCTTTTTATTAGTTTTCTACGTGTAAAACTTCTTAGGCTTTTATTCGCTTTTTAGCCATTCCTTAGGATAAATAAAAGTGCGGTGGTGACTCGATTTCTTTGTATGCTTTGCTTATGGTTTAATCAATAAATCATATAGCGACGAATACACCGCTACACATCCCCACATGGTCAGGCGTAATCAATGCTATCATCTCTTTCAGCACACTGATCTCTGGATCAAAGAAACTGTAGACAACATCATCCTTCAAACCGGGCCTCATATCTGAGCAAAGAAGTCTCTCAACCAGGATCTCAATCAAGAATGTCCCCTGCATATGGATAAACATGAGTTAGATGCAGATAAATGCAAAATGAGAATGATGTTGATGCATGAATGCAATTCACTGTGTCATCCTCCAAGTCATCTGATTATCAACTGTACGGAAACCCCGGTCTCTGAACTGATCATAACCATTTGAGGTACTGAGTAATCATAAATCCGACTTAGGAGTTTCGAAATAAACGGAACCTGAGGATATATCACCATCATCACTGGGAAATCACTGAGCTGATAACCACAACATCTGAATCAACCCAGGGAATCCTGAAATAAACGGATCCCCACTGATAAATACCACGGACAGAACTCCGGCGTCTCAGAAATAAATCCATGAATCCAACTTATAAATAGGACCCAACAGTCACCAACAAAGAGTCACCATCAGAACATGCATCTGTAGGAATCAAACCCTCCCCTCACAGGTGAATTCTACTCAGGTTATCCTAAGGCGGATAATGGTCTCGACAATCAGGCAAAGATACTCAACGGGTTTGCCCTTTCGGGTGTGCCGCTGCAGCTCTCATAAGATCGTCTAAACCAAAGATCCGGGAAAGAACGGTCACCGAAGTCAACAGCTCAAAAGAGATAACCTGACCAAAGTGGAATACTCCACAATGGAAGAGCTCTCTCAGAAGAACCTCGTCCGGCTTGTGGTATGTCACGTCGCAACAACATGCCCAACCAACATGTGAGGAACGTGAGACCACACTAATCCTAGGTGTATACTCGGGCCTGGGTTTTAGCCCCACTCAAAACACCCACCCCAAATCAGAGGAACTAACCTGTACAGAATCAGCACAATGATAATATGATGCATGCAAACATATATGCAACTATATACAGTCACAGTATAATAATCATAAATGCAATAAATAGAGCAGCACAAGCAACCAAAACTACCCTAGAGAGCGCTAGGATTGACTCGCTTAGGGAAGACGGACCAGCCAGAGGTCAACTTCTTGTAGTCCCCAGCAGAGTCGCCAGCTGTCGCATCCGCGAAAAACAATCGGCGGGAAAAAGCAAAACAAACAGAGCCGCCACCGTGCGTTATTTATCCCAAAAGAGGGAAAGGAAACGCTCGAAGTAAACCTGGAAAGGAAATGGTCTTACGACCGGAGATTACAAGGATCGGGAGTCGGTTACGCAAGGGGAAGGTATTAGCACCCCTCACGTCTGTCGTACTCGACGGGATCCACGCTCAGAAGAATAGAATAAAGTTGCTGATAGACTGTTCAAAGAATGCACACATACTGGAATAAAACACAGATGGAAGAAGACGGAGGAAGGTAACTCGACAGGATGTCGCATCCTGGTCCTACGTAGTTTGTCAGAAACAAACATCAGAGTCAACGTAGTTCGGGGAAATGGGGAACGGGCTCGCTAGGATATCGCATCCTATGCCTACGTATCTCATCTGGAATGAGAATCAGAGCTACTGTAGTTCGGCTAACGCACGCCGAAACAAAACACACGCACAGACGCTGAGACGTCAAAAGAAACTCGCAAAATGGAAACAGACTACCAATGGCTGGTCTTACGTCCGACTCCAAACAACAAACATAAACAAGGAAACCGAATGCCAATCGCTGGACTTACATCAGACTCCAAGCACACAAACACCCACAGGAAACCGACTGCCAATCGCTGGACTTACGTCAGACTCCACACAAACAAACACCCAAACGGGAAACCGAATGCCAATCGCTGGACTTACATCAGACTCCACACACACACAAGAGGTTATCAAACAGACAAGCTAATAGGGAGTCTGGAACTCGAGCCTAATAGCTTTCAAGCAAACACACACAAAAAGAAAAAGGGTGCCCGGAGAGATCTCGCACGATCTCCTGCCTACGTACCTCATCTAGTATGAGGATCAGGGCGACGTAGTTCCCCTTAACAGGGGAGAAATTTTCTCCTAAACCAGAGACCGGGAAATAACAACTAAAAGGGAGACTGACTCGAGCCTAAAAGTTATCATGCATACGATCCCTATGTTGAGGTCTCTAATCCTAACTCGCACAGGAAGCAAGCTAGCCTAAATAGCAAATAAACAGCCAATAAAGATTGCAGGTGAACAGGTATCACACACTATATGCAAACAAGCGGCTCATACAAGGCTGGGCTTTAGTCAAGGGGTCATATCAACCTCGACAAACAAGCCAACTGGAAGGGGTGTTTTGAGCTCTTAACCCTAACATTGAGAGTTAGGGTGAAGCAGATGAAATAGAAAATGAGGGCAAGACCTCATAGCTCTTATCCCTGGCCCGGGAGAGCTTGAAACAATGAAAGTGTGGGAGTCCAGAATGAGGAACTCTACTCCACATGACTGACTCTGGACAATGATCTTGGGTGTTTATTCAAAATGTATCAGCACGTAGTGCGAGCAAGATGAATGACTCAACTGAATAGCAGGGGATGGATTGCACATCCCTTCTATCTGCCAATGCCTCTTCACTTAGGAGGTCTTTGAATGTACAAGGCACAAAGATAAACAACCACAAACATTGCCTCTTATGGAGGGCTTCAGACAGGTGCCTGCCAAAATAACATGACAGGTCTTCCAGACTACATGGAGAATAGGAAGTTACCTAGGTGGTATGCCAACCACAAGCAAAGCAACTCAAACAATGAGTTAAAGCGGCTAAAGTACCTGTGTAAACAACCAAACAATCAGCATAGTGTTCAGACAAACTATCAATCAGACAACATGGTGCAAGGCATAAGATGCAAGCAAACTAAATTGATTCACCATCCAAAAGACCTACAAAACAGCAAGGTTAGTCAACCAAAATAACTTGTATCTCAAGTGATGCGATCATATCAACCAGTGTGGCTAATTGCTTGAAACCTGAAACACAAAGTCCAAAGGATGAGAACAAACCACTAGCTTAAAGGCTAGGGTCAAAGGTGGGGCAAAAAGTCAAAACAGAAACCAAAACTCAACATAAAGCTCATTTAAACAATCATGAATATGTCCTAAAGAGGACCAAATCAAAATCATTAAGCCAAGTCATTTCATGAGCAAGAGAAGGTAATGCACACAACATGATCATCAATTGGACATACAAGATGAGAAAATGCACATTAAATCAGAAATGGCTCAAACAATTCTGGAAGTTTTTATGAGCATACAACATATCAACCACAATCATCATGCCAAAAATTAAAAACATAGGAGCTCAATTGATAAGGCAATGAA
This sequence comes from Lathyrus oleraceus, assembly GCF_024323335.1. Lineage (NCBI taxonomy): Eukaryota > Viridiplantae > Streptophyta > Magnoliopsida > Fabales > Fabaceae > Lathyrus > Lathyrus oleraceus. The sequence continues at coordinate 535,054,347 of NC_066583.1, read as the reverse complement.
AATGAATAAGATCAACATCAAATTGTGTGACACACATTGTCACACCATATTAGCATGTGCATAAAACAGAGATGACAAGGGCTAAAAATGCACAACCAAGCCTCAAAAATCACACAACATGTTGAGAATCAGCACACAAAATTTCATGGGAATTGGATCATTATTGAGCATTTCACATTAGTTTTAATGAAGCAATATCCAAATGTACACATGTTCAAAGGATCAAGCACATTTTATTTTCCAGAAATGGTAAAATCCTAAAATCCACACCATAAAATTCTAGACATTCCAAGGATCATGCTGCAAAAAATTTGGAATTATTTGGATCATTATACTATTTTTGGTGATTTTTTGAAGATCATGGAAAAAAATGAAATAAACATTGAAATATCATGAAAATAATAAAAAGAAATGAACAAAATGGAAATGTCTGAAGCCGGATTCGAAGTGTGTGTACGCGCCTGAACCAGACAAACCCTAGCATGATACGCGTATGGTACGCGTATAGTCTAAACCAAAGCATGTTGTACGCGTACAGTACGCGTACGGTACGTGGTGGTTTCCACCGTCTTCTTCGCGAAGACGGCGGAGCTACAGTGATCTGTTCCAAAATTTTTCCAGATTCTTGCGAAATTGTGACCTCTTGAAGCTCCAACAATGGCAGCAGCGTGTTCAAGTGTCTAGCAGCATCCAAATCCCTTCTATCAACCTTGTTATGACTTCTGAAGTTGAACTTGAAGCTTGAAACGAATTGGATCTAGCTTAAACTCAAAGCTCCATGTTCATGCTCATGTATGAAGATGCTTGATCCTTCACCAATTTCTTCAATCAATGGCTTGAATGTTACCAAAAAATGATCAAGAATCCAGAATATGCAATAAAAATCAAGTGTTCTTTGAAGAATTTTTGAACTTGGAAGAAGAGAAATTTTGGAGGGAAATTTTGGATCTAGATCTAGAATTGTGTATTCTGAAAATTCTGTTATGATTAGCTATTTATATGACATGTTAATCCATTTTCTAATCATGCTTAGGCTTGGCTAATTAAACTTTAATGAGAAAAGAGGTGTTATGCAAAATTTGGTTTTTTCACCCCATGCATGCAATCCTACGTGAACAGTAACAATGGCCATGCAATTTCACTTAAAATCCTCTTATGAACATGTTGGAATGGTTAAAAAGTCCATATGATGCACCAATTTTGAATTCATGATTTTCCCTCCAAAAATCACATGTATGAACAAATGATTATGTGATGAAAATTCATGCAATGCCTTGATGGATTTGGAAAGTTCGTGCCATGAGAAGAATTATGCAAAAATGAGCACTCAATTTGGAGTTATGAGTCAAAAGTTATGGCCTTTGGAAGTTCCACGCACACTTGGCAATGATTTGATCATATATCCTCAACCATTCATCAGATGCTTATGATCTTGGACTTTTTGGAAATGGGAGAGAGAGATCTTCAACTTTCATGTTGGACAAAATTTCATTTTAAGCTTCTTTGCTGATCTAAAATCAAGTTGAATTTGAACCAAAACCTTTCCATTTTTGGAAACTTTCAATTATAGGTCACTTTCCATTTTTGGAAATTTTTGATCTGACCTCAAATTCTTCAAGATATGTATTTGACATGATGAATGAACCCCATTTGAACATGAATGAGATGTTGAAACTCATTTCTCCACCTCCCAGCCCTCAATTGACTTGCAGTTGACTTCTATGGGGCCCAGATGACTTGAACATGCTCTGATCAGCTTGAGCCTCAATCACTGGAGGAATTGGCTCAGAAATGAAACCCTAGCTCAAATAAGCTCTATAAAATCATATGATGATCTCCTTCTCAAGAAAAAACCTCATCTCCTCGAAAATCCCTGGTTGGAATAGAAGTCACTGATTAGGGTTGACCAGAGGTCAAAACCCTAATCTTAAGGAACATGAACAAGCATAATGAACCCCTTGAGGATGACATAACCATGATGATGATGATGTACCCTTGCAAACAAAACAATGCCTAACCTCCTTGAAGAACCAAGAAACCCTAATTGAAACACAAATCCTCAGATGGCTAATGATCAATCCACGAGACCCTCAGGCTTGAATCTCTTAACCTCTCTATCTTCTGAGAAAGACTTAGGAGAATGACCTGTTTATTTTCACATGATATGCAATATGCAAATGCCTAATGGCCTAAAATATGAAATGTAATAGTCCCAAGAAGAGGAGGGCAAATTTTGAGGTGTTACAGACGTCACAGCGCCTGCCTCGTGAATCCATGGTCTAAGTGATCCATCAGTCTTGAAATATTGGCTCTAGTGTAGTACCGGTAAGTCAGCTTGTCTTCAAAATAAATGAAGGACACAAAGTTAGACCACAGGGCAAGGGACCGGAAACAAAACCTGCTTATGCATATGATGCATGCAATGTTTGTGCATATGATTTGTTTTTTATTTCAAAGGAACTTTAGAGTTTTATTTGCAAATTCTGGAAATATTAAGCATTTTATCACATATGGAAATATCTCATCAAATAATATCAGGGAAAAGAAGTACAGCATCGTCAATCATATACAAGAGAAAAGGAAAATAATCATCCTATGGATCCCTAGAAACAATCATCTAAAGCTCGGGACACCGGAAGATAAGATGCGCGGAGCCTCTTCACCTCCCTCTCGTAGGCTGCCTCCATATCGGCCTTTTCTTTGGTGAGTCAATCATACCTCCTCTTCCAGAACTTAGAAGACTGAGGAAGTAGAGAAGTCCATACATCATCAGGGTCATCAATAACCTGATGCTCAAGAAACTCAATCAACGCATCCTTCTCCTTAATCTGCTGAAGCAACTCTTCACGTTCACGGATCCAGGCACGTGAACGGTCTTCGTCTCTCAACTCCTCTACTCCTTGATTAGGGAGGGTTGAAGGCCCATCCATAATCATAGGTGTAGGTCTCGGATACTCGTAAGGCATGAGATACTCAGACGCCCTCTTCCTAACCCAAACAGTGTAGGGCTCCAAAGCGATGCAATTCTTAGGACCCAACTCTTTCCTTCCTTTCCTATGAATCTTGCGCCAAGCGCGGACCATTCTAGATTTCAATCCTTGGGGATCTTTACCATCCTGAAAGAATACACCCTCTAACAGAATATTATTGGGTTTATCCTTTAGGGGGAACCCAAGCTGCCGACGTGCCAAAACAGGATTGTAGTTAATCCCACCACATGTACTAAGAAGAGGTACATTGGAGAATTCGCCACAAGAGTCAATAATCTGCACACCATCATACACACGGTTATACCAAGAGATATCATCATTAGTGAGAGACATGAGTCTCGTGGACCACCGTAGACATCCCTTATTCTCCTTGAAGGCGACCGTCTGCGGTAAGTGAGAAATAAACCACTTATACAACAGAGGCAAACATCACACAATAACGCCACCACCCTTTGCATTCCTCATATGCAAAGAGAAATAGGTATCACCCAACAAAGTCGGAACGGGATTAAGAGTAGAGAAAATCCTAATAGCGTTCACATCCACAAACTTGCCGATGTTGGGGAATAATACTAGCCCATAAATGAGAAGTACAAATATGGCCTCAAAGGCGTCCTCACTCATGGCCTTCCCATACATAGTAACTTGAGCAATGAGGAACTTAGAAGGGAGACCTTGAATTCCACCTTTGGTAGTCATATCAGCACCAACCAGAGATTCATCTATGTGCAACATGTCTGCTATCTCTTGTGAAGTAGGAATACTCTCCAAGCCACTGAACGACACCTAATCCAGAATAGGTATACCCACAAGGTAAGCATACTCCTCAAGGGTAGGCAAAAGCTGGAAATCCGGAAACGTGAAACAACGGTACAGGGGATCATAAAACTGCACCAATACACTCATCAACCCTTCATCCACCTGAGTGGTCAAAAGAGGAAGAAGCTTCCCGAAACGAGCCTTGAAACCCAAGGGATCTAATACATAAGATGTCAAATTCCTTAACTCTTTTAAGTCTGGTTGTCTGAAACTGTACTTCTTTGTATTCCTTCTTTGTCTTTCCATGTCTGAAAATTTTGCAAATAAACCCCCTTAAGTTCCTTGAAAATTTTCTTATTATTTTGATGATATGAATGCAAATGGATGCATGAATGCATGAATGCAACAATCACACTCAAGGATCAAGCAAAGCACACCAAACAAAGGTCATGGGATGGATCATGTTATCCTTAATATCAATCATCCATTTTGGTGGATTATGGTTTACACCTTATCAACACCCAAGTTCCATTGATATTAAGGATACATGAACGGATCAACCATGAATCAAGGGTTTGTTGCAAGTCACGAGCATGGAGTTTAGGTTAAGAACCACCCAAAGGGAGTGTACTAAGGTTTAAACCTGCCAAACATGTTCTACAAAAGGTTCCCATAGTCATCATCCCATCTTTCGGATATTATCGGAGAAACGACTACTCGTATTCCAAAAATATTCTCATGAGAGACTCTTATGAGTGTAGTATCGCGTAACAATTGTATCAAATCTTACACTTGAACGACCTTCGCACTACATCCTAAGCATAGGTCAAGATGGGTTTGGTAAACTAAGGTCCTTGGCTTCTAAGGTCTATATTGGAAAAGTAATGTCTAACCACAACTTACTTGTGTGACATTATTGATCCCAATATAACCTCCACCAAGTGAATGGACTTGCAAGTCAACTTGCTAAGGAATAACTCCACACAAGTCGACAAGACTATGCCATTCTCCTATCCTAAGTGCACTCGAGTTCGGGTATAGAACTCATCTCACGAAGATCACCAAGCATACAAGGAATTAATATTCAAACAATTCAATCATTACATATAATACAGTAATCCCAAATTGCACAAAAATATGTCACAAAAAAATATACAATACAATACAACAAATATGAAAAGTAGGCAAAACCCACTAGGCAAATTATTTGTCCCCAACAAAGTCGCCATTTTTCTGTAGTGGGGTATTCGTTACCATTAGAGATATTGAATAAATCCAAGGTAAATCATACAAGTCGAGTCGCCACCGCACTTCTATTTATCCAAAGGAATGGTTAGAAAGCGAACAAAAACCTAAAAGTTTTATCGAATCAAAAACTAGTAAAAATGTCAGAGATCTAGGTAAGGGGATTGGTTATGCAATAGGAAGGTGTTAGGCACCCAAAGCATCCTAGGTACTCCTAGGGAGCCCTTTTCACATTTGTTGTAAGGTTGTTGTTTTTTTTTTTTGTGAAAATTTATTTGTGCAAACATGATTGAAGGGATGAGAAAAGAATATACAAATTTATTTACATTTTGTGTTTGAATGGATGAACCCATTGCCTACGTACCATCTTAAAAAAAGATTAGGATCAAAACCTCGTAGTTCGGGGTAAAAAAATTCAAAAAAAGTTGGTGAATTGATTGGTCCAAAAACCTTAAGGTCTTTTGTTATCAAAGGGAGAAAACTGAACCTAAAACCACAAATCCACCATGTGAGGATAACTTCAACATGCTAGTGAGGGGTTAACCCTATAATAAGCATGGAAGACTCTTTGTCCATCACTAAGGATAAAGGTTAGTATTATATCTACCTCAAGGATAACTCAAACATAATAGCTAATGGTTATAAAAAAAGGGTTTGATTAAGAAGGTGGCCATTGAAACCACAAAAAGTATTTGAATGGGTTATATTTACCAATTAAAAGTATTTACAAAAATATGGTTAAAGTGGATTAAAAGGTTCAATTCAGAATAAGTGTGATGAAAAATAAGTTTTGAAAATCAAAAGCATAAGGCTTAGGTTTCTAATGTTGAAAACAAAAGTTATTGTTTGCACAAAAAGTTTTGGCTTGGGTTAGAATGGGGGAAAAAAAGAAGGGTTAAATTCCTAAACATACAAGAGATAAGGGAAAAGAAAATAAAACCACATTAGGAGTTCCCCATTTGAGATCATATTGATGATCCAAGTAGCTCCCATCCTTTGGAATAAGCAGTCACAAACAAATATCTCAAGCCATTAAGCACAGGTAATCGGAATAAACCTCTAGGGGGTATCCCACAAATAAAGTGGAACACCAGGCCATCTCTGCAAGAGTCATGTAAGCCCTCACAAAAAAAACTCAACAAACAGGTTAGAGAAACAAGATAGGGTAATCAAGAGTTCCCCCCAAATCAAAATGTAACCACATGAATCATGCCATTAAAATTCACAAAAAAACTCACAAAAAGCAACCAAGGGCAAGAGGCCTAAACCTCTTGTCAAACACATACATTAAAAGGGTATCAAAAAATTTCAAGTTGAAAGTATAAAGTAGTGGAAATAGGGCATACCTGATTGGGGAGGATCGATTGAAATTGAGTTGCACCCGTGAGGTTTGCAGAGCAATCTGAGGGTTTATATGAGAGGGAATTGGTTCTTTGCCGATGAGTTCCCTTCAGCCTCTGGAGGTTGCTCTGAACTCTGGTAGCTCTTCTCTCACTTTCTTTTTTCTGCCAGGGTAATAGGAATGACATCCTTTTGTTTCACTGAAACTCTGAATTTATAACCTGGTTTTTGTGGACCTGTGGGCTCAAATGAGAGAGGCCCAAGTCCAAAAAAATTTTTTTGTTATATTTTATTTATTTATTTATTCATTTATTCGTTTTTCTTCTTTTCTTTTTTTTTCTTTTTTTTTTTTAGTAAACAAAAGTAAGAGAAACAATGATGTATAATTCAAGCATGCTTGGTGATCTCAAACCAATCACAAGGAGTCCCACCCAAAGGCAAAGGGAATCAAGATGCTCTTGATCCTTGAGGCTATGCAAATGCAATGTTATAATGCCATGAGGGATCTTAGGGTCAAAATTGGGGTCTTACAGGTTGAAGAACGTCGGTGCTACCTACCAAAGAGCTATGACGACTCTCTTTCATGACATGATGCACAAAGAAATTGAAGCGTACGTGGATGATATGATTGCGAAGTCTGAGACAGAAGAGGAGCACTTGGTAAACTTGCAAAAGTTGTTTGAAAGATTGAGAAAGTTCAAATTGAGGCTGAATCCAAACAAGTGTACATTTGGAGTGAGATTTGGAAAGCTGTTAGGTTTCATTGTCAGTGAGAAAGGGATTGAGGTTGATCCAGCGAAAGTAAAAGCTATTCAGGAAATGCCTGAACCAAGAACGAAAAAGCAGGTTCGTGGGTTTTTAGGGAGGCTGAACTACATTGCACGATTCATATCTCACCTAACAGCTACGTGTGAACCGATATTTAAATTGCTAAGAAAATATCAAGCAATCAGGTGGAACAATGATTGTCAAAAAGCTTTCGATAAGATAAAAGAATATTTGCAGAAACCTCCAATTCTTATACCTCCAGTTCCTGGGAGGCCTCTGATAATGTACCTTTTAGTAACAGAGAATTCGATGGGGTGTGTATTAGGACAGCATGACGAGTCTGGTCGAAAAGAGCATGCAATATACTACCTTAGTAAAAAGTTTACCGACTGTGAAACAAGATATTCGCTGCTCGAGAAAACTTGTTGCGCTTTGGCATGGGCTGCTCGCCGACTAAGACAGTATATGTTGAACCATACTACCTTGTTGATTTCTAAGATGGACCCAGTAAAGTATATCTTTGAAAAGCCGGCTCTTACCAGACGAGTGGCTCGTTGGCAGATGATTTTGACAGAGTATGATATCCAGTACACGTCGCAAAAGGCCATCAAGGGTAGTATTCTGTCTGATTACCTTGCCGAGCAACCAATTGATGACTATCAGCCGATGATGTTTGAATTCCCCGATGAAGATATCATGTACTTAAAAATGAAAGATTGTGAATAGCCTCTTATCGAGGAAGGACCGGATCCCGATGACAAGTGGACACTGATGTTTGATGGGGCGGTAAATGTGAATGGAAATGGTGTTGGGGCAGTACTCATTAATCCTAAAGGTGCACACATACCTTTTTCCGCCAGATTGACTTCTGAAGTAACCAACAACGAAGCTGAGTACGAGGCCTGTATCATGGGGATTGAGGAAGCCATCGATCTAAGGATCAAAACTATGGACATTTATGGAGATTTTGCTCTAGTGATTAACCAAGTCAATGGAGACTGGAATACTCATCAGCCGCATTTGATTCCTTATAGAGATTACACCAGAAGGATCCTGACTTTCTTCAAGACAATAAAGTTGTATCATGTACCCCGAGATGAAAATCAAATGGCTGATGCCTTAGCCATATTGTCTTCCATGATTAAAGTTCATTGGCAGAATCATGTGCCACACGTTGCTGTGAATCGAATCGAGAGGCTTGCGTATGTGTTTGTAGCCGAGTCTGTTATTGATGAGAAGCCGTGGTTTTATGATATTAAGAATTTCCTCAAAATCCAAGAGTATCCTGAAGGAGCGTCAAAGAATGACAAGAAGACACTGAGAAGGCTAGCTGGAAGCTTTTACTTGAACAAGGATGATGTGTTGTACAAGAGGAACTTTGATATGGTTCTGCTCAGATGCGTGGTTAGACACGAAGCAGACATGTTAATGCAGGAAGTACACGAGGGATCTTTCGGTACCCATGCTGGTGGTCATGCAATGGCCAAGAAGTTGTTAAGAGCCGGTTATTACTAGATAACCATGGAATCTGATTGTTTCAAATATGCTCGGAAGTGCCACAAATGTCAGATCTATGCAGATAAAGTGCATGTACCACCAAACCCTCTGAATATTATGAATTCTCCTTGGCCATTCGCGATGTGGGGCATCGATATGATTGGAAAGATTGAACCTACTGCTTCTAATGGACATCGCTTCATCCTAGTCGCAATTGATTACTTTACCAAGTGGGTGGAAGCAGCTTCTTATGCCAATGTTACCAGACAAGTGGTTGCTCAATTCATTAAGAAAGAAATTATCTGTCGTTATGGGGTTCCTGAGAGAATCATCACTGATAATGGTTCGAATCTCAATAACAAGATGATGAAAGAGCTTTGCAAAGACTTTAAGATCGAACACCACAATTCTTCTCCTTACAGACCAAAGATGAATGGTGTTGTAGAGGCGGCAAACAAGAACATTAAGAAGATTGTGCAAAAGATGGTTGTGACGTACAAGGATTGACATGAGATATTGCCTTTCGCTTTGCATGGGTATCGTACCTCAGTACGTACGTCAACCGGGGCAACCCCGTTTTCACTTGTGTATGGCATGGAGACAGTCTTGCCAGTAGAAGTTGAAATCCCTTCTTTGAGGGTGATGATGGATGTAAAACTTGACGAGGCTGAGTGGGTTCAAGCCAGGTTTGATGAGTTAAATTTAATTGAGGAAAAGCGATTAGCAGCTGTGTGCCATGGACAACTATATCAGAGAAGGATGAAGAAGGCCTTTGATCAGAAAGTGCGTCCTCGAAGCTATCAGATAGGTGACTTAGTTTTGAAGAGGATCCTTCCTCCTGGTACAGATAACAGGGGCAAGTGGACTCCGAATTATGAAGGTCCATATGTTGTTAAAAAGGTCTTTTCTGGTGGAGCCTTGATGCTTACAACTATGGATGCTGAAGATTTTCCGTCTCCTGTGAATTCAGATGTAGTCAAAAAATACTTCGCATAAACTGACCCGCTGGAAAGAAAAGAAAAAAGTCCAGGCAAAAAAGGGCATCCCGGCGAACAAAAAGAAAAAGAAAAAAAAAGGTTCGGGCAAAAGTTAGGGATAAAGAATAAAAATAATATGTACACCCGGTAAGTCGAAAACCTGCAAAGCCGGCTTAGGCAAAAATGGGTATCCCGGTGGATTGAAAACCTGAAAAGACGGTCCAGGCAAAAGAGGGATTAAAGCGAAGACTACAGTCTGAGTTATCTGTACTTCATCGCGTTTCAGTGTCTACCATCTTGAAGGATATGATCGGTCCAATCACTCTTCTCAGAAAGCAAAGAATTTGGGGGAAAGTGAAGATCTATGAGTCATAACAGAATTGGAAAATAATGGAATGTCGTGTTCATATTGCTAATAGGATAGTTTATTTTCTCTTTTGGCGCAATTACCTCTTCCTAGGAATTGCTTCCTGATGTATTTGCCTTTATAGGCCATTTTCAATCAATAAAAGTCGTTATTCAGTCAAATTGCTCTCTTGTTTTTTATTTCTACTGTTTTGTTTGCAAAAAACGTCCGCATATTTTATAAACATTGCATCTAAAAACATGAAGACTAGACAATGACTTGCGGAAAGATAAAACATCTGAAAATCATTTTGAAGGTTGAGTACACTTGAGTATATTTTGTCCATACGATCCCCTGGGGCATGTATGTCCTTCCGTTTTGCAGGTTACTATCTTTGATTGATGGCTAAAGCAGATGAGCCAAAGTTTGAATTATTGTATGTCCCCACAGAGTTGGAAGATCGAATCAGAAATTGTGTGCTCAGTAAAGTGATCATTTGCTTTCCCAGCAGGAGTTTTCCTCCCTTTGCATCTTGCATATAGTAATCATCATTTGCATTCGCATTCTCAAATCGCGTAGCATTTCCATTCAGTGTGGAGCATTACGCCATAGAAAACTCAAACATATGCATACATGTATTAAACCAGAATGGATCATATCTCCGGAAGAGACGGATCATTTTTCAACATCTGTGTAGCACATTTGCAGTAGATGCTCTTGGCAACATTCAGAATCGATAATCCCAGTGAGATTTATTTTCTCACCAGTCCGTGAAAGGAAAGCTTGATTCCCTTCCGATTTAGTCCCCGACAAGTGTCTGCCTTATTTTGACATATGTAAATATCCTCCTTGCGATACCGGTAAGTGTCGTGTTGATCCCCGTAAATGTTTGTGCTTTTCTTTGGTTTCGGTAAACATCATCTTTCGATGTCGGTAAACGTCGAATCCCAATCGTTGGCCATCAGTAAATGGCATGTCTCTCGTGGTGTCTACAAAAAATCGTTCTGTCAACACCCGTGTGTGTCCTTTCCCTTTTTGGTGTCAGTAAACATCATTGATTCGATGTCGGTAAACATCAGCTGCTTGTTAACTGTAGCGGGGTATTCGTTACCATTAGAGATATTGACTAAATCCAAGGTAAATCATACAAGTCCAGTCGCCACCACACTTCTATTTATCCAAAGGAATGGTTAGAAAGCGAACAAAAACCTAAAAGTTTTATCGAATCAAAAACTAGTAAAAATGTCAAAGATCTGGGTAAGGGGGTTGGTTATGCAATGGGAAGGTATTAGGCACCCAAAGCATCCTAGGTACTCCTAGGGAGCCCTTTTCACATTTGTTGCAAAGGTTGTTGTTTTTTGTGAAAATTTATTTGTGCAAACATGATTGAAGGGATGAGAAAAGCGTGTATGTTTATCTAATGTACTACTTACTAAAAGAAGGGTCAAAAGAAAATGACTCGCACGGACGTCGCATCCACTGTATACGTATCTCATCTGAATCTGAGAATCAGAGTCTTCGTAGCTCGGCTACCTATGGGTTAAAGAGGAGTGTGCTCGCTAAGACATCGCGTCTTATGCCTACGTATCTCATCTGGGATGAAAATCAGAGCAAAACGTAGTTCGACCACCTATGGGGTAAGGGTTGTGTTTTGGGGTGAACGACGTTACTACGCAATCTACCAGATGCTCGACCTTTGGAGACTTACTCGCCTGTAGTAGAAGGAGATAACGTGTTCTTAGGAGAAGAAAAATCAATGACTTTGGGGTGTTTAGGGATGCTCATGCAAAAAGGCAGTCCTAGATGAAGGAACCGCGCTACCTTAAATGACATACCACGAGAGGCTATACGAAACCTAAGAAATCGGTAACATGCGGGAAAAGTAAAGGGATCGAGAGATCTACCGTACGGATAAAGATCCGAAGTAACAACAATTAGATAAATAAGAAACCCAAAGACTCTTCCAAGCTAAACACCATCAAAGAAAGCGAGTCAGTACAGGTAATCGGAATAGACCTCCAGGTGGTACCCCACAAATAAAGTGGAACACCAAGCAAGTTATCCCTGCAAGAGTATGTGAGCCCTCACAAAACAAAACTCAACAAACAGGTTAGAGAAACAAGATAGGGTAATCAAGAGTTGCCCCCAAATCAAAATGTAACCACATGAATCATGCCATTAAAATTCACAAAAAGCTCACAAAAAACAACCAAGGGTAGGAGGCCTAAACCTCTTGTCAAACACATGCATCAAAAGGGTATCAAATTCACCCATAATACCTCATACATTCAGAGCATTCAAATTAAAAGCATAAAGTAATGGGAATAAGGCAAACCTGACTGGAGAGATCGAATGAAATTGAATTGCCCGGTTGGGTTTGCAAAGCACTCTTAGGGTTTATATGAGAGGGAATTGGTTCTTTGCCGATGAGTTCCCTTCAGTCTCTAGAGGTTGCTCTGAACTCTGTTAGCTCTTCTCTCACTATCTTTTTCCCTGCCAGGGTAATAAGAATAGAATGGCCTTTTGTTTCACTGAAACTCTGAATTTATAACCTGATTTTTGTGGACCTGTGGTCTCAAATGAGAGAGGCCCAAGTCCAAAAATTTTCTGTTATATTTTATTTATTTACTTATTTATTTATTTATTTATTTATTTATTTTATTCGGTTTTCATTTTTTTAAACACGTGGGTTTCGCCTAGCGAGCATGACAGTTCAAGAAATTCCTCTGAGCGTAGGTGATTCTGGTGGCTTTTCTTGGGACTCGCTAGGCAACCCATTCTGCTCGCCTAGCGAGCATGACAACTCATGAACAAACTTTTGCTCCTTCAAGATTAACGTTTTGACTGACGAATAGACCCCATTTGAACTTGTTGGGAGTATCTCAAGCCATTCCCTTGTGTTGACTGATCATCTAAATAGAACCCACAAAGTGTCTTGGATGATACTCAAGCTTCAAACAAAAGATGTTAGTGACACATTTTTGTGCTTTTGGTTAGTAAACAAAAGTAAGAGAAACAATGATGTATAATTCAAGCATGCTTGGTGATCTCAAACCAATCACAAGGAGTCCCACCCAAAGTCAAAGGGAACCAAGATGCTAAAGATCCTTGAGGCAATGCAAATGCAATGTTATGATGCCATGAGGGATCTTAGGGTCAAAATTGAGGTCTTACATTAACCATCGGTAAATGGTTTTGTCGTTAAGATTCCCCAGCAGATTCGCTATCCGTAAATATCGAGTATTTCATTTTCGCCATCGGTAAATGGTTTCGTTTCATAAGTGTGTTCTTTCTTTGGTGTCGGTAAACATCGAGTTCCTTCCCAGTCATCGGTAAATGTCTGGTCTTGTTTCACTTATAAACATCATTTTCCTCCCCAGTGAAGCCGCCATCGGTAAATGGCCTCGCTTTCCTTGATATCGGTAAATATCAATTTTATTTTGAAGCCGCCATCGGTAAATGGCCTCGCTTTCTTTGATATCGGTAAATATCAAATCTGTTTTGAAGTCGCCATCAGTAAATGGCCTCGCTTTCCTTGATTAGTCACCTGCAGAGTGCAAATTCTCCGGTTCTTTTGGTATTCAATCCCTGTTTACCTTGAAAGTCTCATAGCCGCTGCTTTCATCCGTTCAGGTTCACAGTTGATTGAATAGGGGCAGCTGTAGCACCTCAAATTTGCCCTCCTCATTCATGCATTCATTTTAGGTCATTTAACATTTCATATTGCATTTCATCATGTCAATCAGAATTAGCTCCAAGAGTTTATCTTCCAAGAAGCTTGGATACCATTCAAGTCACTTCGTGGGTTCTATCTGAAGGATCAAGCTTAATGGGCTCAGTACGATTCAAAATTCAACTATGAAGCCAAAAGTCAACGGCTGGTCAACTGAGGGTCAAATGGCTAGGGAATGACTTGAGATACTTCCAACATGTTCAAATAGGGTTTATTCATCATTCAAAACGTTAATCTTGAAGGAGCAAAAGTTTGTTCATGAGCTGTCATACTCACTAGGCGAGCATAATGGTTCGCCTAGCGAGTCCCAAGAAAAGCCACCAGAATCACCTGCGCTCAGAGGAATTTCCTGAACTGTCATGCTCGGCGAAGCCTACGCGTTTTGAAAATAAAAAAAATATAACAGAAAAATCTTGGACTTGGACCTCTCTCATTTTGAGCCTACAAAGCCACGAAAATCAGGTTATAAATTCTAAAAATTCAGTGAAACAAAACCCTAGAGAAGAGCTAACAGAATTCAGAGCAGCCTCCAGACACTGAAGAAAAAAAACTCCTTTGCACAGGATCACCTCTATCAATTCCATCTCGTATAAACCCTGAGATTGCTCTGCAAACCGAACCGTGCAATTCAATTTCATTCGATCTCTCCAATCAGGTTTGCCCTATTTCCATTACTTTATGCTTTCAATTTGAAATTTCTGAATGTACGAGGTATTATGGGTGAATTTGGAAGAGTGGGTATTGTTAGGTTTTGCATATGGGTTTAGATGTGCATGAATATGTAGAACAATGCCTTGAATGTTTAATCACTTCGTTTCTGAGATGGGTACCAGAGGGTTTGGGGTTTCTGAAATCAGACTGTTATCAAGGAAAAACCCAGAACCCGCAGACACTCCCTAGCACCTCGCTAAGCGAGCATGTAGCGAAGCTTCGCTAAGTCTTCGCTAAGCGAAGCAGTAGCGATCATGACAATAGTGGTTTGTTTTGTTTGCTGTCTAATCTGTTTTGTGTTTGTTGTGACATGTTTTCTATTACCTCCGTGCACTATGTACCTGACGATGTTGTTGTTATGATTCTTCTGTTTGGTGCAACTCTTGATTGCACCCTATCTCGTTTTTATAACTTGTTTGTTGAGTTTTTGTGAGGGCTCACATGACTCTTGAAGAGATAGCTTGCTTGGTATTCCACTTTATTTGTGGGATACCATTTGGAGATTTATTCTGATTACTTTGCTGACTTATTTTCTTTGATGGTGCTAGCCTAAGAGATCTCCGGGTTTCTTATTTCTTTAGTTGTTGTTACTTCGGATCTTTATCCGTGTGGTAAATCTCTTGATCCCTTTATCTGTCCCGCATTTTACCGCTTTCTTAGCTGGAAGACCTCGATAGGAGGCGATGTTTTGTGTGTTTACTTTTGTGCCCAAAGACCTCCAAGAAGAGGCATCAGTGCTAAAGACCTCCACGGAGAGGCAATTGACGGATAAAAGGGATTAATAGTCAATCCCCTGTTATTCAGTGTGTCATTCTTTATGCTCGCACTACGTGTCAATGCTTCAGAACCAAAGCCCAAGATCTTTTGTCCGGTCGGTCAGTGGAGAGGGTTCCATCTTTCAGAATCCCCACTTTTTGTCATGAGCTCACCCTGTCCAGGGTTAAGAGCTATGAGGTCTTATCCTCATTACCCGTTTGATCTGCTCACCCTGATGTTCAATGTTAGTGGTTAAGAGCCCATTTGATTACCTTTCCATGGCTTGTTTGTCGAGGTTGATATGACCCCTCTTGACTAAAGCCCTACCCATGTATGTTTGAGCCCCCTTGTTGGCGTGTTTACTTTATGCATATGTTTTTGTGTGGTGTGATCGTCTCCCCATAGGATTGCTAGGCTTCGTATAGTCTCTCGTTTGCATGTCAATTAAGGTAGCACGGTTCCTTCGTCTAGGACTTCCTTTTTGCATGAGCATTCCTAAAACACATCAAACTCACTAGTTTTTCTTCTCCTAAGAACACGTTAACTCCTTCTACTACAGGCGAGTAAGTCTCCAAAGGTCGAGCATCCGGTAGATTGCGTAGTAACGTCGTTCATCTAAAAACACAAACAAATAGGTCAGCCGAGCTACGAAGACTCTGATTCTCAAATTCGGATGAGATACGTATGAAGTGGATGCGACATCCGTGCGAGTCATTTTCTTTTGACCCCTCTTTTAGTAAATAGTACATTAGATAAACCCACACCCTTTAGACAAGAACAACAAGAGTGGATCCCGTAGAGTACTACGGATGCGTAGGGGTGCTAATACCTTCCCTTCGCATAACCGACTCCCGAACCCAAGATTTGGTTGCGAGACCTTGTCTTTTCCTTTCCTCTTTCCAGGTTTACTTCGAGCGTTTCCTTTCCCTCCTTTGGGATAAATAACGCACGGTGGCGACTCTTCTGTCATTTTCTTTTTTCGCATTCCTTTTTTTAGGTTGCGACACATACACACAAACAAACTACACATAATTATTGTTTGTTTGGGTGCCATCTAGAATTAGGGTTGATAACGTCCAATTTAGGTTAATTGAATTGTAAATTGGATTGAGATCTTTGAAGGTTTCAAATAAGAAAACTGAGTTAGGGTTTTCCTTCAAGATCAAATTAGGATTTTAAGGTTTTGGAAAAGATTACGCAATTTGGATCTGATTGAGTGCAGGCTTTGAAGAATAAAAGGTTCTTGGAGTAGCGTGGGACGGTGGATCATATTGGTCAATCTCAGGTTAGAATAATTCGTGGGTTGGATTCGATCGAGGGAAAGCTTTGAAGAACAAGGGGTTCATTGCAAAGAAGTAGCGTGAGACGTTGAATCAAATCGACATTATTGGGTTACTTGATCAAACTTTGATCAAGGGAAGAGAAGGTGTCAGAATCAACGTCGAACTTAGGGTTTTTAGGGTTGGATTGCTACATCTCTGTTGTATACATACTTTTGTAAAGTAAGGTTAACTTCATTATCTCAATTCGAGTTCAAATTAAGGACAGACATACCCATAGAGAGGTTGATTAGGGAATTGCCTAAATAAATCCTTGTGTATTCTCTCTCTCTCTCTCTCTTGTTTACAAATTGTTGAATTCATCGATCATGCGATCAATTCATTTGGATAGTATTTTTGATTACCTTTTGAAATAGGTGTTGTTGAGTTAATCATAATACTTAAGATTGTGATTGTATTTTAAGATCAACAATACCATATAAATTTCCAAACAAAATCGATTGCGCACAAGGTGTTCGATAATTTATCATAATAGATTTTTTTTTATCATTGATCATTGGGATTAATAATTTAGCCTTGCAGCTTAGCATTCAATTGGTAGTGATCCGAAGACTTTGATCACTTTGTGTTTATTATCATTCATTTATATCATTAACGTATATCTGAGCTTTTCATTTATATCAGTTAGACTACTCGATTCGGGTTGCTTCCGCTTGCCATAAAATTTTCAAAACTATTTTTGTTTAAAGTTTTTAACTAATGATTTATTCACCCCCCCCCCCTTCCAGATCAAAACCTATCATCTAACAAACGGTATCATGAGCTCCGGTTAATTTCATGCTTAAATATTTTCTTATTAGAAGATGGCTACTGAACTTAAGGGGGCGTATAATAGAGCACCAATTTTCACTGGTGAAATTGTTTTGCTATTAGAAAGCTTGTATGCGTATACATATCAAATCGGTTGATAAAGTGTTTGGGACATCATCAACAATGGTCATAATCAAATTACAATGACCAATGGTGAAGGTGTTGTTGTTCCAAAACCCAGAGCTCAATGGAATGATAATGATAAGAAATTATGGTCACATGATTAGAAGGCACAAAATATTCACATATCTACACTCGGTGTTGATGAATTTTATCATGTTTCCTATTGTGAAACCGCCAAAGCTATGTGGGACGCATTAGAAGTTTCCCATGAGGGAACTAATGAAGTCAAAAAAAAGATATGATCAATGCCTTGAGTCAAGAGTTTGAACTATTTCGCATGAAGCATGGTGAAACCATTACCGACATGAAAAAGAGGTTCACACATCTTATTAATTGATTGAATGCTCTAGGTAAGCTTATTTCTAATGATATTTCTACTAATAAATTTTTGAGGTGTCTTAATAGGGAATGACAACCTAAGGTCACCGAAATCAAAGAGGCGAATGATATTAAAACACCTGATCTCACAACTTTATTTGGAAATTTGGAAGAACATGAACAATAATTCACTTTCTTAAAAAAATATGAAAAAGATCATGATAAGAATATGAAGAAGGAGAAAGGTAAACACAAAGAGGTAGAGAAAAAGTCTATTGCTCTAAAGACTTCAAGCTCAAAGTCCTCATACAATGAGAAAAGTGATTGTGAAACAATAGATGACAAGAATTCTGATGATGAGGATAATGGGTTGTTTGTCAAAAGATACCAAAGGTATATAAGGAAAAATGGAGTCAAGCACTCCGACAAGAACCTAATCAAATTTAGAAGTGATGTGAAAATAGCAAGTGTACTATTTTTCTCACTGTAGTAATAAAAGGGAAATTCCCCGTTTGTCGATCTCAAGGACTGCTTGACGACACAGAGTTTATAGATTGTTTCAATTAGACAAAAGCCTTTGGTTTTTGTGTTGTGATTAATTATACTACCAATTGCAGATAAATAAAACAAGTAAAAAGGTTGAGCGGGATACAAATGAGAGAAGATTGCTAGGGTTCGGTGAATGAAACTTCTTGTAACAGATATAATTTATGAAGGTTTAGACAATATTCCTGTCCAATTAATTCCGGTCCTCAAGGTTATCTATTCCTAATTCCTTAGTGAAAAGACCTTTGATTATGTAACCTAATTACTATGTCCATAAATAATTAAGTTCATACTCAAGCATTCAAATATCAAGAATTACCGGTCAGATAGAAAATCCCTAGTCCTAGGTTATTTTTACTATCCAAAGTTCTTATCCAGATCAATGAATAATCGCTGTCCAGCTTAAACTATTCATATTAATCATCATTCGTTGGTCCGACGAATAAAGCATAAAGAACAGTAATAAGAACAAATCAATGGAAAAGAAGAAATAATCAATGCATTCATAAACATCAAATCTGTCACATTCAGAATCAGGGTCACCCCCCTAGCAATGGGGGGTTTAGCTACTCATAATCGAAATAAAAACAAAGATTCACATTGTTGTCATTATAGAATTTCGTGAGGAATCAATCTTCAATCGTCGGAAAACTCTTGAACATATGAATCCTTTGATAATCGTAGAGTCTCCAGCTCTCAAAACGCGTCTTTTTTCTCTCCAAATCGTCCAACCCCTGGAAAATCGTGTTCTGCCCTCTAAATAGCTATTCAGTTGGACTTTTCCTGATTTTGGGCTCCATACGCGTATTGCCCAGGCTCATACGCGTATTTCCCAGGCTCATACGCGTACTGCCTAGGCTCAAACGCGTACTGCACGTAAGACAACCTCTGATACACGTATTGCCCAGGCTGGTACGCGTATTGCCCAGGCTGGTACGCGTATTGCCCAGTCTGGTACGCGTATCACCAGAAGCTTGTCTTTTGGCTAGATTTTCCATCCCTCTGGTCATATACGTATGCTACGCGTACTGGGAAGGTCCATACGCGTATCATGTAAGGCCATACGCGTATGGACAACAGGTTCTCCAAAAATTGATTTTTTCTTCCATTTTCTTGCTCGGGCTCAATTTCGCATCTGACGTTTGATTCCCTGAGCTTCCAAACTAGTTTTTTACCTGCTAACATACCCAAAAGTGTAAAATATCCTCAAGAAACTCATAAGTAACAACACACTTTATATTATAGAATTGAGCTTATATCTAACTAAAAATGCTTCAGTTTACACAGTTTACCTGACTTATTTACGGTTAAATAGTGGAATGTCTAGCATAAATGGTGATTGATCAAGAAGGCTATCTAACTCCTCAAAAGGAAGATGAGAATAGGAAAGGTAAACTTAGAAGTTCATGCTAAAATTATGGAAAATAAAGACAAAGAGAAAGGGCATCACAAGAAATCTAACAAGTCTAGAAAAGCATGTGTTGCTTGGGAGAGTTAAAGTGATTCTTCAACTGATGAAAGCTCAAGTTCAAGTGTCAAATCGGCCAAGATTTGCTACATGGAAAACAAAAAGGAGAAGAAGATTGTAAGTTATTCTAAGCTTGAATCTACTAATGAATTACCTTATTCTCAATTATAAAAAGCTTTTGAAAATCTACATAGACAAGCCTTAGAAGCTTTCAAAAAGTTAGCTTCAAACAAAAGAATATTTTCACACTTGGAAGCTAAAGTTTTGGAAAACGAAAAGAATATGGAAGATATTAAGAAATATATGATAGATATTCTAAAAGATAAGAATGAGGATGAAAAACCTTCATGGTTTGGTTATGAAACTTGTCACATTTGGCAAAAATAGGTAAATACTCTTCAAGCTAAGTTGGATAAGGCATTACAACGAAATGTTACTTTTGCTATTGATACTTCTAAATATAAGATGCCTTATTATAATCCTTATAGAAGGTATAACTTTTTTGAAAATGGTTCAAATAGCAAAGCATATCTTCTCATAACTTATATTGTCGTTATTGTTGCAAGAAAGATCACACTATTGCAAAGTGCAAGTTTAGGAAACTCTTTGTTCCTAAAGGTGCTTTTCAATGTTTACCTAAATGCAATAAAAATTTCACAAATCTTCAATTACCCAATAAAGATTGGGTACCTAGAACTTTTCGTTGATCTTGAAGGATAAATATCTTGGCTATGTAAAGAGAGCATGGGGTCTCGCTTGTGGAGGCTCAAGACATGATATGGGTGACATGTCTTTATTTCTTTGACTTTACGGCAAGGAAGAAGGGTTGTGTTACAAAGGAGGTCAACATCTAGTGTTATATAATTGGTAAAAGTATGTTGATTGCTATTAATGTTTCCTATCCTAGAAATGTTGGAAAAGGTATTTTATTTTGTGATGTAGGTTTATCTTCAATAAGACATACTCAAGTACATCGAATAATGGATTGATCAACCTAAGCCGATGAAAACCTGAGCAGGAGCAAGATAACTATCATGATATGAACAAGAATGAAAGTACAACAATAAAGGATGATGGTCAAGTCAATAATCTTCTTGGATACGTTATTAATCACACTTTCGAGTACTTTTTCAAAGAGAAAAATGGTAAGAGTGTTTGTTGTCAAAAGGTTTTGTGTCATATTTTGCATTTATTCCGACTTTTGTTCGAGAGTTCCTTGTGGAATGTAAGTGCATCCTCCATCATTTGTACGATGAGGTTATATTGTTTCAATTTTTTTCTTTGTAAGTAAGTTCTTTCTTTTACCTGTTTATTTTTCAAAGGTATGTGATATATTGTGTATATGATACATGTTATGAGTGTTTATTTCCAAAAATATCAAGTGAAAACCATTGTGTGTTTCATTTAACATGTTTATAATGGCCTCATTCTAAATATCTTCGCATGTATTCTATATCTTTTAATATTTCATGCTTACATTTGTTTGTTTGCATGTTATCGGCTAGCAAATTATGAAAAACAATCATTTGCACGTGTCTCTCATAAACTAATTATGCATTGCCGCTACGCAAAAAAAATGACTACGACATAGATTCGCCACCGGATTTTATTTATTCCAAAAGAGAAAAGGGAAAATATCGATAAAACCCCCAGAGGAAAATAAAATTGGTCTCAAAACCAAAAATAGGGTTCGGAATTCGGTATGCAAGGGGAAGGTATTAACACCCCTCACATTAATCGTACTCGATGGGAACCATCCAGGTTATCTACACGAATGGGTGTCGTTGTCTAAAAGTTTATTTGCTAAAAGGGAAAATGGTTTTTTTATTAGTGTTCTTGCCAAGGATTGGGGCCCTTATGTCTACATATCATCATCGTGAAATGAAGAATTAGAGCTCCGTAGTTCGGAGTAGAAAATGATTGTTTGTTGGTTGTTTTTACCTTGAAAAAGGGTTTTCAGAGTGATGCCCAATGGCGCAAAAAATAAGTTTGATGAGTTGATGTTGATGATGATTTTAGAGTTTTTGGAAAAATATTGTTTTTTATTAGAATTGCACTAAAGACATTGGGTAGAGGTGAATATTCCAAACAAACAAGTCAAACGTCATGTGTCCAAAATATTCAGAGCGAGGGTAGGAAATCTCCATTCTCACTAATTCTCCACCACTTAAGGCTCGTGGCGCGCAATTTTATTCGTATTTTTATTGTGTTTTGAATTTGATTGATGAAAATACCGCTTGACGTTGGATCAAGGGTTTATTGTTTATTATTTTGAAATGGCGAGGTTGACCTAATGCATAAGAGATCAAAAGGAAAACAAGGAAGAAAAGTACAAACAAAGGGAGAGGGGTAAATGGAAAATTACAAAGGAAATAATATGAGAAATAATGTGTCTCCTTGTAAGTTAGCCTAAGAGAAAGCCTTATGTGTGTAAAGTGGCTTAAGCTAACAAATGGATAATGGACTCAAAACATGTCTCCCTAGGCTAGTGCCATGAATGCCATTCTTACAATAAAAGATTGCAAGTCTATGATGAAACTCCAAATCAAAGCAATAGGTCAAATATCATAATCTCAAGGTCCAAATGCAAGAGTCCTAACAAGTCCTCTAAGTCCAACATTAGGTCACAAATGATAAATCTTTTTGGTATTTTCATTTTATCATGTTTTTGTTCTTTTTAGTTATACAAAGCAATAAAGAAATGATAAGAAATAAAATGGAATAAAGTAAAGGATGTATGAGGTAAATGGATGATGATATTAAAATGAAAAGTGCATGAAAGTAAAAGCAAGAAATAAATGACAATAAGATAAAGTCGATAAGTCAATAATTAGTGATAAAAGTTAGTGGTCAATGTTATCGTATCCGGACAATTTACCACTATGTTAAGCAATCGTATAGAACTTATGTAGAAGTCACACCTTTTTTTAGGCCGGTTAATAACAATGTATGTGCTTGGCATGTTAGAGAACTAACACAATGTTAATCTCCGAAAACAATGCAACACAGAGGGTAAAAACAAAAGATGAAAATGGATGATTATGAAAAGGAAAGCTAGGGCAATCATGTAGGGATCGTCTATCAACCATCCAAAGAATCAAAGCATGATCTAATAAGAGATAACCCATCTTTGATGTAAAGTATCAAGAATGATCAGATGATCATTCATCAACAATTTTGTATCAAAGAAGGTTGAATCAATCTTAAGGACCACTCCTACAAAATCAAGAGGTTCAAAATATGACCACCTCAACAATCATTAAATGCCAAAATTCAACATGTGAATAAAAATAAAAATAAAAATTAAATTCCAAGTTAAAACAAATAAAATTAATTAAGGAAAATATAATTTTAAGAATAAAAATAAAATTTGAAATGATCATCTGAGAGAGTCCAAAGGTGCTACAGCCCAAGAGAGAGTTAGAGTTGACCAAGGGGTTCAACGATTGGTCCATCAAATGATCAGATCCATTGAATTTGATATGATGTCCCAAACGTGCTATGTGGAAGACCAATATCAACCATTGGATCAGAATACTAGGCAAGTATGCAAAAATAAAGGACCAGATTCAAATGATCAAATGTGTGCGCTTTGACCAGAGCACATGTGATTCTTGAGAGCCACATCACCCACGAGAACCAATCACCATGGGCCATGCAATTTTGTTTGAATTTGAAAAATTCAAATCAGCATGAAGGCACGAATAACATCGTCTTCAACTTTCAGCCAAGTTGAAAATTCAACTTCTGCAACTCAATGTTTTATAGTGAATTAAACATGAATTCTATTTCCTTTTCAATCATCGTTGCAACCTCCATACTCATGAGCCATTGTTTGGATCTGAGTATGGATAATTTTAGCCAAATACGAATGAAACTAAAACCCTAATTTAAAAATTAAATGGAAATGACAAAGCAATAGGAGCTCAAAACACGTGGTTAAGCATCAGTGAAACACAACAAACACAGTGGTAACTTGTTTTGAATAAAAAGGTGGTGATTTCTACCTTGTCGAAAAAGGTGACAAGTACAGATTTCGATGAGTATGGGAAGCTCAGGTGAGACGAATTAGAGTGCATCTGCATCTATTTATAGGCAATGGTGGAAATGAATTCTTTATTTGTAGGCAAGCTGCATCTGTTTCATATGTGTGAAATGATGGTGAAATCATGTGAATCCGAAAAGTGAAAATTAGAAACTTAGTGACTAAGGGTTGATGAGTTGGCACGTGCATTTCAGGGCATAATCCTCCTCTCATTTTGTACTGCACAGAAAGGTATCTTTGCCAATAATTTGTGGGCCCTAATGCTTCTAGAAACAACTCTGATTTTGCATTTGGCTTGTGCCCGTGTTGTTGTATTTTGCTCTATGGACCTCACTTGTTTACTGCATATGTACCTTGTAACATTCCATATTTGGGCTTACATTTGTTGCTTTCTATTGTTCTTGCACATACCTTGATTGTTCGGGATGGAATGCACATGGTTTGATGACTTTGAACAATGAGGTATGGTTGTTTGGCTTGGTCTGGTTCATGCACACAGCTTGGCAGAACACCAAGTTCAAGCTCGGGCCAAATGAAATTGGCTCGTCCATTTTAGGCCAAACATAGGCCAAACAATCTTTGTTATGATCTTAACAAAATGCAAAAAGAATTAGGGAAAAGGGAGACTTGAGGTCAAAATGGCATGGTGTAAAGTAGTGGTCTTGACATGGTTTTGGGCCTGCCTTGGCAGCATGTCTTGTCTTGGCCAATTCAAAATTTAAGATCTTCAGAGGTTGAATTAGGGTTTGAGTCTTGAAACAAAGTTGTATAGGATTCTATTTGTGAGATTTAGATTGAAGTAGACCTCTAAAAGGTTGATAAATGAGAAAGTTATGGGGTTTGGACCAAATGGTAGGCCAAACTTGGAAAGTAGGCCAACCAACCATGCACTAACTTGTATTCTTTAACAATTTCTTAAATCCCAAGGCATAATTATGACCATTTGAGGACCAAATGAGGAAGTCTTTAGTGAAACATGATTAAACATGATATATTAAAGCTTGAATGGTTTGGCATGGAAATAAACTCATGAACCATACTTGAACCAATGTAGCAAATGGATCCTTCTTTGACCATGATGAAACCATAATGCCATGATGAATAAGTCATGATTATGATACTTTGTTACTTTTGCTTTTGAATTGATACCAAGACCTTCTCAAGTCTATCTTGCACACTTTGATACAAGGTAGGGTATCAAGAAACCATAATTATCAATGCCTTGCATTCTATTAATGATCAACCATGCTTTAGAACCAAGAACCAAATGATATGCTAATGAGATGATATGTTAATGAATGAGATGATATGCTATGATCAAAATGAGGGTATGACAGTTTCCCCTATTTAATCTTCTTGGACATGAATGTATGGATAGCAATGGATTTCAAACATTCAAGGTAGAAGAGGATTAAATACTAGAATATCCAAAAAACTTAGACGTAGCATGAATGTATTGTTCTTTTTGTCGAATTTATGAGATGGTGATGTAGGCATAGCTGTTGAGGATTTGATCAATGTATTTTATGGGGAATAGGGTAGGTATGATAGTTATGTCACGATGTATATGATACGTAATGCATGATATGTTTTAAAGAGTTTTGCCAGTCTTGGTAATTGAGACATTCCCGTAGGATTCCAGAGATTTATTGCATTTGCAAAGGAAACCCATAAGGATATGGTTGTAACTTGAATTCTTCTGCAAAAGGTAGAAAGACGTCTTGCAAAAGGAAAACATGACTTGAATGGGGAGCAAGGTCCTTTGTGTACAAGGCAAAGAGAACGTTATGGTAGTTGAAAGGATTTTCCGCTACAAAAGGTAGAGGAGACTTGAAAAAGGCAAGGGAGGATATGACTTTTTTCTCGTGAAAAATGAAACAAGAACTCAATGGCAAAAGGTCAGGGAGAAATGACGAGGGGGGATAACGAATTCGCTAGGGATAAGTTTCTCATATAAAAGGTAATGAGAACTTCTCAATGAAAAGCCGATTAATAATTTTTTCATACAAAAGGTACTGAGAACATCTTAACAAAGGGTTAATAAAGAGATATAGGGTTGGATAATGATTCCATTGGGGATATATTTCTCATACAAAAGGTAATGAGAACTCCCAACGAAAGGTTAAGAGGAAAGATACCAACTGGATTGGTCTTCTCATACAAAAGGTATGAGAACATCTTAACAAAAGGGTAAAAAGAGAGATGAAAAATTCTTAATACAAAAGGTAATGAGAACTCCTTAACAAAAATTAAGAAGAAAAATGAATACTTCTCAATACAAAAGGTAATGAGAGATCCTTGGAAAAAGGCTGAGAAGACAGATAATATTTCTAAAAACAAAAGGTAATGAGAATTCCTTAACAAAAGGTTAAGAAGAAAAATGAATATTTCTCAATACAAAAAGTAATGAGAGCTCCTTGGCCAAAGGCTAAGAATACATATAATATTTATCAATACAAAAGTTAATGAGAACTCCTTAACAAAAGATTAAGAAGAAAAATGAATATTTCTCAATACAAAAGGTAATGAGAACTCCTTAACAAAAGGTTAAGAAGACATATAATATTTCTCAATACAAAAGATAATGAGAACTCCTTAACAAAAGGTTAAAAATAAGAAATATTGTTTTCTCATGCAAAAGAAAATGAGAAGTTCTTAACAAAAGGTTAAGAAGACGAGGTGAGCATGATTTGATCTCTTATGCAAACGACAATGAGAATTATCTAGCAAAAGTCAGGGGAAAATAGTGAGATAATACTTCATGCAAAAGGCGATAAAGGACCTTCCCCGCACAAAAGGCGGAGAGGAAACTTACAAAAGGTAAGCAAAGGTAGAAGCGTACGTTCTCGTGTAAAAGGAAGGGGGGCTTATAAAAGGTAAGCTGATATGAAGTAGACCAAAGAATTATCCCATGCAAAAGGAAGGAAAACTCGTAAAAGGTAAGTTTATAGAGCAACTTCTCGTGCAAAAGGCATGAAAAACTTGCAGAAGGCAAGACAAACTACTAGGAGGTAGGAAGAAGTAATATGAGGAAATCCTGCTGGGGATGCTCAAGAGACACCTTGTGCTTTCGAGAAAGACTTGAATTTGGCTTGTGCTAAGCGCATACGCCCCATCTTAATGGGTATGCTAGATAATTTAATGATGCAATGTCATGTAATGATGAGGTATGCAAAGGTTGAGGTATGCAAAGGTTGAGGTATGCTCAGATTTTGGGGTTGCCAAGTATGATTGGAATTTTGTTTTTTTGGTTTTCAGGGGAAATGATCTAACTTCCCGACATCATGGTCTTTTGCATACACCAAGGTAGTGACCTAGCAAGATCTAGATCTTTTAGAGTGTCCAAGCCGAACTAGTGCTACCAAGCGAACTGTTGATTGTCATGAGAGATCTTCTGACCGGGCTGGGTCCAAGAACTGTTATGATCTTCATGGTATCCTTGTGTACCGAGTACACTGTTTGGAGACCCTGGTTACCCTTCATACACTTTTAAAATAAAAGTAACTTCATGTTCTCTTTGAATACTTTTATTGTTGTGCCCCAAAGTTTTCAAAGCATTGTTTATTAACAAATAAATTCACACTTTTTTTGCAAACGAACAAAAAAAGTAAAAATATTGAGAACATTTGATGAAAGTACTTGTTATTGATGAGGAGCCCGTAAATGAGTGATTTACAAAAGGAAGCAATTCCTTAGAGATGTAATTGCAAAAGAATGGAAAATACAATGGCAATGACTCAAATATCCATCGAGTTCCCACTCTACTATAATACATATGTCCTTGGAGATCTTCTTTCTTTGCCTCTGACGAAAGTGATTGGATCGATTCTTCCCATTCGGGGTTTCCATGGTTGTAGTGACAGATGCACAGATCCTTTGTAGACCGCAATCTCTTGCCTACCGAGATACCCTTTTTTGCCTAAGTTATCCCTAGGGGTGATCAACTTAGCGAGTTCTTTATTTACTTTGATTTTATCCCTAGTCTTTTCTTGGACCTTTCTTTTTGTAGTCCACCGGGATACCCATTTTTGCTTAAGTCACCCCTTAGGATCCTCGACTTAGTGAGTCTTATTAGGTGAAGTATTTTTTAACTGCGTCTACATTCACTGGAGATGAGAGATCTTCATCATCCATAGTTGAGAGGATAAAAGCTCCTCCGGAGAAGACCTTTTTCACAATGTATGGAACTTCATAATTAGGTATCCATTTTCCCCGTGGATCTCTATGAATCGGCAAAATCTTTCTTAACATCAAATCTCCAACCTTAAAATTTGGGGGTCGAACCTTCTTGTCGAATACCCTCTTCAATCACTTTTAATATAACTAACCATGGCAAATGGTTGCTAGGCGTTTTTCATTAATGAGATTAAGTTGATCCAATCTTGCTTGTATCCACTCAGCTTCATCCAATTTGACATATGTTAATATCTTTAAAGAAGGAATGTCTACTTCAATAGGCAGTACTGGGTCCATGCCATACAGAAGAGAGAATGGAGTTTCCCCAGTGGAGGTGCATACCGAGGTACGATGGCCATGAAAGCAAATCGAAGCATTTTGCTCCAATCCTTGTACGTCTCTACCTTCTTTTGGATGATCTTTTTAATGTTCTTGTTGGTTGCCTCAACAACACCATTCATCTTCGGACTGTACGACAATGAATTATGGTGTTCGATCTTGAAGTCTTTGCATAATTCCTTCATCATTTTGTTATTGAGGTTAGAACCACTATCAATAATGATTTTATTTGGGACCCCATAATGACATATAATTTCCTTCTTCAAGAAGCGAGCAACCATTTGCTTTGTAACATTCGCATACAAGACTGCTTCCACCCACTTGGTAAAATAGTCAATAGCTACAAGGATAAAGCGATGCCCATTTAAGGCAGTTGGTTTAATTATCCCGATCAAGTATATGCCCCACATGGAAAGAGGCCAAGGTGATGTTAAGACATTTAACGGAACCGGTGGCACATGTGTCTTATCGGTGTAAATATGGAATTTATGACATGTTTTCACATGACAGTGGAAATCAACCTCCATTGGCATTAAATAATAGCCCACCCTCAATATCTTTTGAACCATTGTGTGCCCACTAGCATGCGTCCCAAAAGGATCTTTCATGAATTTCAATATGATTCGGTCTACTTCGTGTCTATCCATGCATCTGAGTAGGACCGAGTCGTAATTCCTTTTGTAAAGTACATTTCCACTTAAGAAGAACTTAGCTGAGAGCCTTTAGAGGTATTTGTTATCCGTAAAGGATGCACTCTTTGGATATTCTTGCTTCTCCAAATACCTCTTGATATCATAAAACCATGGATGACCATCTGATTCGTCTTCAGCTGCTAAACAGTATGCTGGTTCATCTAAGTAGTCAATGCAGATAAATGGTGCTTCATTCTTCCACTTAACCTTAAACATGGATGTCAAAGTGGCTAAGGCATCTGCCAGTTGGTTCTCCCCTTGAGGAATATGGTGAAATGTAATCTCATCAAAGTATGAGATTAACTTCAAGACATACTCCTTGTACGTGATCAGCTTGTGATCTCAAACCTCCCAATCTCTTTTAACTTGGCTGATTATCAAGGTTGAATCACCATAGACTTCAAGGATCTAATTGGATGTATCTCTCTTTTATCCGCGAGTGTTTGAACACAAATTTGTGTTGAATATTCCTTCAATAAACAAAAATTAGATTAAAAAAGGAATAATTGGATATATATATATATATATATATATATATATATATATATATATATATATATATATATATATATATATATATATATATCCCTTTTATCCTTGAGTGTTCGGATAAATGTCGTATAATTTCATTTTTAATACCTGTCTTCCTCCTAAAAACAATCACAACCAATCAAATACTATTTTTTCGCATTTACACAATCAATTTTAAATAAAAAAAATCAACCAACACACAAGTTTTTTATCCAAGAACTATGTAGTTTTGAGTTCTGCATCACAGTAGGGGATACGTAGAAGAAAGAATCAACTCTTGTCAAACACATTAATAAAAAAAACATTTTTCGCCTTTGTTTGTAAATATACTTTATTTTTTGTTTAAAGATTAGGAGAAAAAAGATATAATAAGGTTAACAATATTAGAGATAAATATTTTCTTAAACAAATGTCGTAAGGTGCTAATATTTTTCCTATACATTATACATTTTTGAACTTAAATTTGGTCTCAAAGACAATTTTTTATTTTAAAAGGATTTTATCAATGTTTTTCCTATAAAAATAAATTTTTATGGTTACTTCATTATTTTTCGAGCAACTCTTCAATTTTTTGTCGGCAATAACTGAAAACTAGATTAAAGATATTTAGAGAGTCAGACCTAACTTAATTAATCTTATCTCGAGATAACAATTCTCTCTTCCTCTTGCTCTCCTAACAGAATTTAGGAGTCCTTTTCCACCATCTTACTCAACCTTTATATGTTTGTATGTTGATTATGTAACAAGGTGGGTAGAAGCCATTACTAGTGTTGGTAATGATGTCTAAATAAATGTGAACTTTTTAAAGAAGAATACTTTTACTAGTTTTGGAGCCCTTAAAATTTTGATTACTAATGAGGAAAAACACTTCTATAACATAATGCTGCGAGAGTCTCCTGATCAAGTATAGTGTAAAACATAAAACGGATATCCCTACCATTCTCAAACTAGTGGACAATTAATTGTCCAACCAAAACTTAAACAAATTTTAGAAAAAATAACAGCCACCTCTATTAAGTATTAGGCTAAGAAGTTGGATGATGCAATGTAGGCATAAAGGTCATCTTTTAAAACCCATTTGGGATTATTGTTGTATCAATTAGTTTCTTGTTATTTTACTTAATTCAGTTTTTGTTATGTCCTTTAAATTTATGTATTTTTAATTAATGATTAATTTATGTTTTAAGTTTTAGATAGTAGTTTAGAGGTGGATTAGTTTAATTATTAGCACCAACTTGGTTTTGTCTTGCATATAGAAAATGGTTTAAATTTATGTTTCACAATTAATGGTCGGGTATTCCACCTAGATTATAAATAATCACATTAGTTAATTTGATATTTGACTGTAATAGATTATTGATTCTAGAAGTTGTCACATAGAAACTTAAATCAGTTTTCTAAAGTATATTCTAAAATTCCAAAAAATTCTCCACGTCATTACCAATAAGATTTGAAACTTAAACATAATTAATTGTTATTTTATTTTATGATATTTCTCATATGTTTTCATATCTTCCGAATTTGCAATTATTTTTAGATTTTTTGGTAGGTGATATTCATGTACACTACACCTAGAGCCTTTCATACAATCTTTATAATATGACTTATAATACGGTCGCCTTTGTTATCCCATTTTATCTTATCCTTTATTTTTATATTTATAGACGCATTACAATACTTTGCTCTAGAGAGGGATTTTTGGATTTAGAAAGATAAAATTGTCATTCAATTCGAGCAAGAGAGTTAGGTTTAGGTTGTTTATAGAATAAAAAAATTTAGATTTTGTTTAAGAGTTTGGAGGTGAATATAAGAGAGGATTTTGAAAAAGGGGAAGGATTGAATGAAAAGAATAGAAGGATTTAGACAGAGAGAGTTTTGGAGAATTTATTTTTATTCATGTACATCCTAGAATTCGTAAAAGTTGAGTTGTTGAGACTGACTAGGGAGGAACAAAAATGTCAAGCTGCATGGACATGAGCAAGTCGGATCTCGGACAAGGGGAGTATGGGTATATGGCATGAGCAAGTCATTTTCGATCTCAAAGAACACTGGTAGATGACATGATCAGGTCGGATCCGATTTTTTGAAAGGTGTTAGAATACAACATGAATAGTCACCTACGGCAGTTACAAGATAACTCCATGATTGCATTAGGGTTGCAAAAGTTGATGGAAGAGGCGTTACTTGAGAATTGGAGAGGATGGCAGACGTTATCAGAAATCACTCAAGCATGGGATCTGAATGGACATTCCTTAATGGTCCTTAATGATATGATAAGTATAAATGGGGGCTTCCCAATGAGGAAGAAGATAGACAACTTATACCTCTTACAGACAAGATAATTGCGATCTCACATGACTCGCCTCAAGGAGATTACCCAAATGATGTTTATCAGGAGCATTTAGCACCCACTGTGGGGCCTCGCTAAAACTTTCTCAGGCCTCACAAAATAATACATTACACAACTCATAGTATGAGCGAATATCGCACCCCACCAAACATGACACAACTCCTTAAAACTGTGGAGAACCCGTGCCAGTAAAACGAATCTCTACAGGAAAGAGTTCACATACTACAACAGTCACATAACACTAAGGAAGATGAAGAGGATGATGAGCTCCTTGATCCTCAACCTCTCTCGTAAATAATTTGGGGTGATCAAATCCCATAAAAATTCAAACCACCACCTTTGTCGTCCTTCGATGGCAAAAGTGATCCTCAGGAGCGCATAATATCAATTAACAATTAAATGGAAATAGTCGGGGCTTCTGACTCCTTAAAATGCAAACTTATGATGGGAACATTCAAATATGTGGAATTGTGTTGGTATATGAGTCTTCCTAGACTATCAATTACCGGCTACCAAGACTTACTAGGAATATGGTGCAACATTTCTTCTCCAACAAACATAGAAAGGTGACTACCACCAGCTTGTTCAACGTCCCCCAAGGACCCTCTGAGTCCCTCTGATAATATATGGCATGGTTTAATGAAGATACCATAAACTCTCCCATCCAAATCAAGATATGTTTGTATGAGCCTTCTAAAATAACCTAAAGACCGACCATTTCAATGAATCATTGGCGCAGAAGTCGGCCACTAGCATGGAGGGGGTCATGAACAAAGCAGAATGTTATATCAAGGGGGAGGAAAACAATATGGATAAAAGGTCCCGATATGCTACAAAAAAGACACAATCTAGGCATGAAGGATTCGGGCCCAAGAAGGAACACCACAAGCATGGGTCGAGGGAAAGGTCGGCAATAAAACCTTCTCAGAGGTCATATGATAGCTTCACCGAGAAATTTACTCCTCTCAATGCAAAGCGTACTGAAATTTTGCGAGAGGTGTATCATTTCAAACTAATACTGGAACCTACTCATCCGTAGAGGGTCAATATTGTGCTAGGAAAATATGAGGAAGCATGGTGCACCTATCATAGTTTGAGAGGCCACAAGACTTAATATTGTCATCAGTTAAAGAGATAAATCGAGATCATGATCCAAAGAGGCCGATTATATCGTATGTAAAAGAGGCATAAGGATTATTAGGAAAGAGAAGTCCTTCTAAGAGAGAGTCGAACTCAGAGAATCTCCCTGTCAATAAGGGAAAGAACACTAAGAAAGTGCGTGAGACCCAAATGGCTTGACACACACTCAACGCCAACTCAATTGTTTTCGGTGGTGGAGGAGAAACAAGCTCGTCCAGGAAAAGATACGCCCGATCAATAATGCATGTGTCATAAAATCTGTTGTCAGACAAGGAAGGAATACTTGTCATCATTAGTTTTTCAAGATAAGATTCATAAGGGGTACTAACGCATGAAAATGACCTGATGGTCATAAAAGTATAAATTCATAATTGAGTGTCAAGATGGTGTTAATGATCTGGGAAGCTTGGCCAGAATATTATATTGGGATGCTTTCAAGGGCATGAACATGGATACATCCGAGTTTCTACCCTTCAAGGGTACCCTAGTCGGATTCTCTAGGGAACAAGTCCATCTATTGGGACACCTACTCATCATGAATGTCTTTGGAAGTGGAAGCAACACCAAAGGAATCAGGGTGAAATACCTGATAGTGAATGCATCTCCTTATAACATCATCATTGGAATGTCGGCGTTCAATGCTCTGGAAGCCATAATATTAACTCTTTATCTAACCATGAAGTATCCCCTAAAGGGTGGACAAGTTAGAGTGATTAAAGGTGATAAGGGAATTGCTAGGAAATGCTACAAAGATAGTCTGAAGCTAAAAAATAAGATCCAACACGGGCATCCTATAATAGAAAACACTTTGAAGGTGAACTTGACCGACCTTTATCCTCTGGAAGATCCAGCAGATGATAGCTTGACCCCTATTAGAGAATTAAAAAAGGTGTAAATCGGTGTTGAAGACTTTCAGGTCACATAGATAGGCTCAGAGCTATCTCAGAAAGAGGAAGAAGCCATCATCAAGGTACTAAGAGATAATGTTGACCTCTTTGCATGGAAACCATCAGATATGCCTGGGATTGACCCAAATGTCGTGTGCCCCTAGCTTTCACTTGATCCATCGTCGAAGGTTGTATACAGAGAGAACAAAAATAGAGAATAAAAAAGGAAAGTTGTCACAGAAGAAGACGGTAAGCTCTTGAAGGCCGAATTCATTCGGGAAATAAAATATCCTACCTGGTCGTCCAATATTGTCATAGTAAAGAAGATGTCGGGAAAATGGTGTATGTGTGTGGATTTGACTGATATTAATAAAGCTTACCCGAAGGACCCCTATCCATTGCCACATATTGATAGTCTGATCAATGTCGCATATGGGTTCCGTTTGCTTAACTTCATGGACGCCTATTCAGGGTACAATTAAATATGAATGAGCTCAGTTGATGCTCCTAAAATAACATTCATGACAAATAGAAGCTTGATGGACATGGATTTCTTAGCACAGATGGGAAGAAACCTTGAAGTACATGTTAATGATATGTTAGTCAAGACTAGGAGGAAGTAACACATGTAGATGACTTGAAGGAAACTTTTGAAGCAATAAGGAAGTTCAACATGAGGCTTAATCTCGAAAAGTGCTCCTTCGATGTACAAGACGATAAATTTCTAGGTTTTATACTGATATATCAAGGAATAGAGGCAAATTCCAAACAAGTGTCAGACAATCATTAATATGAGAACCCCAACATTAGTGAAATAATTCCATCAGCTGACTGGGAGATTAGCCGCCTTGTCCCGATTGTTGT
Organism: Lathyrus oleraceus; assembly: GCF_024323335.1. Lineage (NCBI taxonomy): Eukaryota > Viridiplantae > Streptophyta > Magnoliopsida > Fabales > Fabaceae > Lathyrus > Lathyrus oleraceus. Next base: position 535,019,595 of record NC_066583.1, on the reverse strand, counting down.
CTTGCGCAGGCGACAAGTCCATACATTTCTTCGCGGTCATAAAAAAATTGGCAGAGTTCAAGTGGACTGAAGAATTTGAGATGGCATTCATGGAGCTGAAGCAATTCATGTCTACTCCGCCGATTTTAAATCGCCGATTTTGTACCACCCCAATTTTATTAATTGTTTTATTTTGAATTATTTGTGATTTATGATGATTTTTAATATTTTATTTAATTATTGGATATTGGTGTGATTTAAAATAAATTATTTGAATATATGTTGTTGGGGTGTGGTAGAAATAGTATGGTGTGGTGAGATGGTAGAGTAAATTAGAAAATAATTATAATAATTAAAATTTTATTTATTATTATTGATAAAATAAGAAATTGAAAAAAATAAGAGTCTGGGCAATTGTGAAATTTGAGGAGAGTTTGTGATAAGAGGAGGGAAACTAGAGTTAAATTGAAAAAAAAATAATTAAGAAAAATTAAGGAGGTTACTATATATTTTAAAAGTTGGGAGAAAAACTATGTTTTTTTGGGAGCTTTTGTCAGTACGTGAAATTGGAGCAAAATAGGCAAAGAGAGAAAGAGAAAAAACTTGAGGTTGAAGAAGAAGATCAAGGGTTTTTGCTGGAGATCAGGTAATGGTGGAAAATTATTCAATAATAAGGGGTGTGATGGAAGGGTAGAATGGAGGAACCCTCAACCTCCTTAGGATTGGGTGTTTTAAATCTCAATTCTGATGTTTGTGTTATAATTGTTGATTGTATGATGAAATTGGTGTGAAATTCATGTATCATATGTATGCTCATGTTTTATTTTGTTGTTGTTGATGTTATTCCATTGATTAAAAATGAAAGTTGTAACTTTGATTGTGTTGTTTGGTAATTTAAAGATGATGAGTGCGATGATGTGTTTTAATATGATATTGATTCATGAAAACTATGATGATATTGGTGAGTTGTTGTTGTTTGTTGATATTATTGACATGGTAACATGAATTGATTGTTGCGTGATGAATGGAGTGATGCATAAATGATGAGATGTGTGTGTGGGGGGGGGGGGATCCTTTTGGTGAACCTTGTTGTGTTTATGCATGTTATTTGAGAGTCATGCATCATGGTGCACGAGCTTCATTCTAGTTTTAGTGAACTTTGATCATATGGTGATGGATCGGATGCGAGTAGATAATTCCTATTATGGGTGATTAGTGAAGCGTTACCTATGGTGATGGTAACGAGTTTTGGTGAGCCTTGATCCCATGGTGATGGATCGGGTGCGAGCAACTAATTCGTACTATGGGGGATTAGTGAAGTATTACCTATGGTGATGGTAGCAATTTGGTGTGCTCCGGTTCTAAGAGGGAATATGATCTTATGGTGGGGATCGGGGAGCAAAATGAATTAGAGTGTTCATATTTAATAGCACGTTCATGTCGAGTCGGTGTTGAGTACATTGCCTAAATTTTGCATTTGTATTGATAGTTGTTGATGTGTTGTTGAATGAGATGTTGTTGTATATGATGTTAATGATAATCGAGAAGTTGTTGCATATGATGTTAATTATAATTGAGATGTGGTTGTGTATGATGTTGATGATGAATTGGGTGTGAGAATGTGATATATTATTATGCATGATTGTGTAGATGTTATGCTTTATTATTCATGTTATACCGTTTATTATTGAAATGAATTCTCACCCCATATATTTAAATATTTCCTTTACATGGGCATCGTGAAGATACTCGGGAGTAGCATGGGTGAAGTAAGTGGAAAGTAGCTCTTGGAGTGGCTTCTCATAGTTTTTTCGTTTTTCTTTAGTAAGGTCTTGCTTTGGTCAATGTAACACCGAGTTGGGGATGTTTGTTTTCACTTTTTTGTTTTGTTGAAGTCATAATTTATGATTGATGAGATTTCAATATTGTGATGAGTTGAATTTATAACCCTTTGTGGCGTTATGAAAGTTGGAGTTTTTAGACTATATGCCTTGAGTTGCAATTGATATGTTTAATTGGTTTGATAATGATTCTACTACGATGATACCCTAAGTGAAGGTGAGCATACGATGACAGGTTTATGAAAAGTTTTGTAACCCGTGTTATGGAGCAGGATTTATTTTTTATGTATGTGACACACTTGTGGTTGTGATTTTAATTGAATTATGCGATAATTGTATGTGGGGTTTAGAAGGTGTTACATGAGTAGTTAAGCACCTTAGTTCTAGGGATAGTTACTTGAAATTGTTTTTGTTGATAATTCTGATTTGAACCTTGTATTGAATTATCTTTTATTTTCTAATAAATTTATTTCTTTTCTGATTTTAATGCTTTCTCTCTCGGATAAATTGATGATGATTTACGGTTATCTCTTAGGCAAGACTATCAACAATAACTCTTGATGGAAATATTATATCTTATATGTTACCTAGGACTAGGGACCATTTAGAAACCTATATACTTTGATATACTAAAGTATATGTTCTTGATAAATGAATGCTTAAGTTCATCTATAATCCACTATAGACATATGAGTTAATTTAAATGTTTAAAGGTTTACTCACTAAGGACTTAGGAGTAGATACACTTGAGAACAGTAATCTGTGAAAATAAAGTAAGTTGATACAAGGTCAAGTTAGGAATATTAACGAGTTCATGATCAAACTATAATTCCTAGCACACTTTACTCATATTGTTTTCTACTCCATTTTAATGATGTTGTTATTTAATCTTATTCCATATCTACTTTTCATAAAATAAAATTGTTTTTGTCAGAAAACTTCTTAATATCTCATTTAGAATCATTGGTGTTCATTTGTACAACTTAACCATTTTTCTAACGACCGGTGCAACTTGTTAAGAAAACTAAAGTAGTCAACAACACCAAGAACAATGTTGTGTGTGACAAAGAAAAAATTAACCACAATAACAATTTAAAAACAATAATAATCTATCAATTATTGTGAAAACAAGGCCACAATAAAAATAACAAGCGAAATATAAAATATGAGAATCAACACACACAAAATTGTTCATCCAATTCCATGTAAAATGATCTACTACGTGGAAAACCCAGTTCTCAGATCCACTACCAATCAAGATTTTAAATCAAAGGATTTTAATTTATTTACAATAAATTATCTCAACAAGTCATAACAACATCACCTAATTTCTAATCATTTGAGACCCAAATCTTTCATCCTCTCAATGCATGAACACTAAATCCTAACGTGTTTTAAAAAAATTCTCAATCTTTTGGATAATCCGAAAAGATCATTCAATTATTATGATTAAAAATCCCTAAGAGTCCATGTCTTTGCATCCTTATGATTATCTCTATAGAAAATCCTTTCTTCTAGAACATATGTTAAAATGATGCATAATGATGACGTATTTTGAGGCATCATGCAAAAAAACTTCTTGCGTTTCTTAAACTTGTGTTTATTCTGATATAGAGGGCTTTCATAACCAATCTAGAGGATATAAAGAATACAATATAATTCATTCCAACAATAGATAAACGTTTGAGTAAAAGTTAGGAATTCATCCTATAGATTTATCGCATATATTATTCCCTTGAATAAGCACACTCTTATGCCAAAACATGCTTAAAGTATACCATTTTAGTAAACCCAAGATTATCCCACATGTCTTATTCCACCAAAACTTTATCATCTATAAATTGTAAAAGTTTGAATTATATTGAGTTGATAATAAGTTAATTTGAAAAACGTTATTCACCTACGTTGTCAAACCCTATGTTGATTGAGACGATCTCTTTGTTAGAGTCTCCTTTCAACCTTGAAGTCTTTTGTATGTAGAAATTCCATTGACGAATAGAAACATACTACTCAAGAAAACACAATTTTATTCATGAACTCGCTTTTCACTAAATTTCATATGTTTCTTCACATACAAGTTATATTTATTTTTCATAAATATCTCTATAAACTAATCACTATATTATTTTGTATAACCATATTTTCATCCAATGAAAACAACTTTGCACATTGAAACATATTTTTAGTCTTCAAAATTGAGAGTGATCATAAATACTCTCAAAACTAAAAAGATTCACTCAATGATAAAATATTGCCATGTGTCAAATAATCTGTATAAACATCGAATTCACATAATTGGAGGTTCTCATAAGGGAACAATTGGTTTTGAGGAAAATTATCATCTTGAATTGATTCGATGGAATCCTCTTTTGAAGATATAAGAAGTGGTAATGATGGTGATGGTGGTGATGGCGGTAACAAATTTTCTTGTTTATTTGAAATGTTATTATCAAAACTAAGTAACATAGAAGAGTGACATGACAAAATTGGTTCCCAATTTGTATCTGATTGAATATAACTTTTGCAAGTGTGATAACCATAATATGTAGTTTTATATAATGGAGGATTCTCTTGAGTTCTCTGAACATGTTTCATTGCTTTACATTGTTGATCGTTGTTTGTGCATTTATAGTAGCTCCTGCATATACATTTATTCAATTAAGTTTTGAATTATATACAATGTTAAATTTAATTTATTTTATAATAATTTTTAAATAAAATATATCAAAATTATGAAAGTGTGATACATAAAGATTATTCACTAGTCTTTATTCATATAAGTATGTAGATAAAAATTATGAAATTGATTAATACCTGAAGAATTTTGTATTTGTTATCATTTTCTGTCCATATTTTCTCCATGTATGACCATCATCAATCAATACTGAAGTTGTTTTCTCCCATGTTGGTGAACATAACCTTATATGAAGACAAAAATATCAGTTAATTAATGATGATTTCAACCAAATATTTTCATCACTATAATACATTTATTAATGAAGAATTGATAAAAATACTTTTCAACTAAATGTAATATGATTGATCAAATAAGGTTCTCGTTGGTAATGGTCAAGGCTTACACATTAAATAGACGGCTCATCCAAATTTAATTCCAATACAATACTCAAACTTTTTCTTATCCTTAAACATTTTTCTTCATGTTCCAATTATAAATTTAATATGATTTATGTGTCTAAATTTTCCAAAGATAATGATGTATTCTTTGAATTTTACTTTAACAAATGTTATGTCAAATCTCGTGTATTTAAATTGGCACTTCTTTAAGGATTCCTTAGTGCAAGGGGATTATATCATTTTCATAATATTTATTTGGGATCCACAAGTAATTATTCTAGTAGATATGTGTTGTTTCATGTTGTAAATAACACAACTACAATTTAGTCATCTAGCAATGTAGATTCAGGTTCTACATTATTTCACTTTGGCTTTTTAAACTAGGTAATGTAAACTCTATAGGAATTTACATTGTTCTTATTCTATGTAATATATATTCAACCAATAAAACTTCTATTGAATTTTCCAATTCTTGCTATCTAGGTAAATCTCATTGGCTCTACTTTTCATTGTCTAAAATTGTGTACTTATCTCCTTTTCAATTAATACATATTGATTTGTAGGGTATTTCTTATGTAGTCCTTCTAGTTGTGGATACTCTTATTATATAGTCTTGCTTAATGGTAACATTAACAAGTAGAAGGCTAACTTGTTGCAAAAAATTTCTACTAACAACAAGAGTTTGATTTTATAGAAACATTCTTACCTATTGTAAAACCAACTACAGTTTATATTGTATTAATTTTGTCTCTCGCTTATAAGTGAGAAATCTAACAAGTTGATATCAACAACGTCTTCTTAAATGAATTTCTGAAAGAAGAAGTATATATATGAAACAACCTCCGGGGTTTGAGTATAAAAATAATGTCATTGTTTGCAAATTAAATAAAACCTTATATGGTCTTAAACAAGATGCAAGGGCACGGTATGTGAAGCTTTATTAAACTCTTTTTCAATTTGGTTTTTCTTTTATAAAATATGATCACTCTTTTTTTCTTTACAAACATCAAGATATCACTCTTCATGCACGTGTACTTATATGTGTTGATGATATTTTATTAACTAGATCTTCATATATTCTTATTCATAACTTGATTTATAAATTTCATGATAAGGTTTCCTTAAAGAAACTAGAAATACTTGAGTATTAATAAAACTTGTCTAGAAAGATCAGAGTATTAATAACTAGATCTTCATCTAGTCTTAGCCATTGAAGTGAAATATCATCCTAGTGGATCCTTACTTCTAACTCAAAAAAATTATGTCAAGGACTTTCTGCCTATAGTCAATATTGTTGATGCAAATGGGATAAACACCTATGATCGGTCACTCCAAGCCTAGTAAATATGGCTAGGGCCTTCTTTGAGGACGTGCAGGGCAGGCTCGCACAAGGCCTCAAAATTTATAGGGTTAAACTATAGTTAAATGGGGCATCGTAAAATATTTGTCAAGTTAAATTGTGATTAAGTAGGACTTTTATTTGCTTTTCCATTCTTAAACTGTGACTAATCTACGCAGGACCTTCAAAAACTTGAGACAACTCTGAATATGGAACTTACATAATGCATGATCATTTCCTCTGCGGAACCATTTTTGGATCCTTACAATACGAAACTTTAATTCGACCTGACATTTCATATTGTATTAAGGCTTAAATAGTCTTTTGGTCTTTGTAGTTTGCGTATTTTTGTTTTTCGTCCATGTATCTTTTTTCTGAATAAAGTCCTTAAATGTTGAATTTCATTTGGTTTTAGTCCCTAAAGTTAAAATCCACAGGAAAATTCGTAGGCTCTTGCGGATTTTAACTTTCGGGATTAAAACCAAAAGAATTTTAACATTCAAGGATTATTTTCAAAAAAAGAAAAGATAGAAGGACAAAAATCAAAAACACGCCAAATTATAAGAATCAAAAGATTATTTAAGCCTTGTATTAATAAAACTTACAATAAATGGCCAATTCTCTTGAAAATCACTACAGCACTCTAAAAGCAAATCTAGAGATATTTGTGTGGCACAAATCTCATGGTTCATTTTTCATGCCTACAAATCTTATTTAAAATTATTTTTAAGAGCCTATATTGATTCATACTAGGCTAATGATCATGATGATCGTAGATTAAATCCAGAACGTGCATATTCTTGGGTCCTAATTTGGTATCTTGGAGCTTAAAATAAACAACTTCTTGTTGCGCATTCGATTATTGAAGCGATATCATTATAACTTTTGTGTTATTATGACTTGAATCTTTATTGTCTAAGTTAAATATTGTTTATCTTCCACCTGATTTGTTATATGATATTTTAAGTGCAATGTTGTTTTCTCTTTATCCGGTGCTATATGCTCAAGTAAAGTACATTGAATTTGACATCCAATTGTTCGTTAAATGAGGGTGTCAAATAAGCTTAAAATTAACATGTTTCTCAAATCACATTAATCTTTTGGAGATAATTAGTGTTAAACCTTTGTATAAATTATTTTATTATAAATAGAACAAATTAAAATGATTGGTGAAATATGTTATCTGATATCCTAAAAAGACAAGATGAAAACTACTAACATAGTAAAAAAAACATGGAATCAAGTTAAATAGTTATAGTGTAAGACATGGATTATGAATCTTACTTACTTTCTCTTTTTCGTTCCCTTTGAACTTTTGGTGTTGAGAGTTTGAAGTTCTATGTAAGCTCCATCCAAATCCTCCTCCATCTTGTGGCCATTGGTTGAGAAAGAAAAATCTCTAACTACTATAGAATCATCATTTGAATCTTCTCTATTGTTCAAATATAGAAGTGTATTTGTCAATGATTTGAGCACTTCTCGAACAAGATCTTGAGCAACATCTTTAGATAACACTTTTGATGATTTTGAGGTTGACCGTTTGACTTGTCTAATAATATTAGACTTATCTTCAAAAGTAAGTACTTCTAGTAATTGATTTGCCATGTCACGTCCTCTAATAAGCTCTTCTTCCATTGCCTTTTTGCCATTTGTAGGAAACCAACCAAGATTCTCCATTCTATTTTGGTTGTGAAAATTTGTTAACACTTTGCTAAAACTATAACTAGGTTTAATATTGGATATGAGAAAAATTAGAGAGAGGGACATATCCTTATATTCAACTCGGAACTTTCCTTGTTGCAAATTTAAAATTTGTTCCCATTTGAGAATATATAATTATAGAAAAATTCTATAGTGAAGAACACAAGACATATGTAATTTCAATGTAGTAAGAAACTACTCAAGAAAATTGTTTTCTACTTAGTAATATTATTAATTCAAATTCAAAGTCGTTTCATTATCTTTAAATAACCTTAAGTACTATTATTAACTCAAATTCAAGGACGTTTCATTATATTAAATTACCTTGATCCAAAGTAGTTTTTAATTGTTTTAAAGATAAGTGTAGGATAATCATAATTAAACCATAGAAAAAAAATAGAAGTATTATATTTTTAAGATTTAGTTGTAAAAAATATTTTAAAAAGTAATTTTATTTATTTACGACTTAATTATGAAAAAATTGGATTTTGTAAGACTGTCTTTCTTGCACACTCTCAAAAAGGATTATGGATAGACTTTATTAAATAATAATATAAACCAAAATTATATGAATTTTACTACCTCCATCTTTAAATATAATATTTTACTTGAAAAACTTTTGTGCTAAATGTTTTTTTATTTTGATATGAAATAAAAAAGAAATATTAAATAACTTAAGTTTCATTCTTTTTCATTAATATGTTTATATCTCATTAAAACAAACTGGTAAGTCATAAAAAAAAGTGTATTAAAGGCAAACTTTTGAACAAGTCCTTAAGTGTTATTTAGTCAACGATATTGTATTAAAGACATAGATAGATCTAATGAAAACAAGTGCATTGAAAAAATAATATTGTATTAAAATGTTTGTTACAGACCAACAAAAATGTTAGTTACAGGCCAAAAAAAAGATTGTTGATAGCATCAATCCTATTTTTTAAATGGGAATATTGTAGGGTGAGTTCATGATGCTAACATCATGCTGCTGAGAACACTATTTGGCAATTATATGTAAAAAACAATAATATCCTTATTCATGTTGGCACATAATATTTAGAGGACGAATATATCATTGCTAATATGTTTTTTTTGAAGTTTGTAGGAACCTGGTAGTTTCACAAAACCATATTATTAGATTTTTGTTTTTTTGTTTAGGTTAAGGTCTTCTTACAATGAATTTATTTTGGTTGGAAAAAAAAGACAAATTTATCAGTTCTTTTTAAATTTCATTTTAAGTTTACTTTCACATATTTAAACATAATAAATACTATAGTATTATTATTACAACTGGATTCATATTGTATTGAATTTTTGTTTTGACTCGGTTGTATTGAATATGACAAATAAATAATACTCTCTCCTTTCCAAATTATATGCCGTTCTATCTAAATTTATTCGTCCTAAATTTTATATTATTTTATGCTATCAATAATTTATTAATATTTTTTCCTTCTACTATGACCTTCAATATTAATTACTATATTTTTTCAATTTTTTTAAAACTTTTTTGACATATGATTAATGAAAAATGTTTTATTGGATTAATTTCTTAATTCATTAAATAAGACTTAGGTAAATAAAAGTTTGGATTTAAATAAAAGATATTCTAAATGTGATGGTTGTTTGCGCTTAATGGTAATTATGAATTTTTATTTTGAAATTTTAAAAAATTCAAATCTTTCACCTCTCATTGAAAATATGATTATTGAAAATATGATACCTATAAAATAGGAATATTTATATAAGAAACACATTAAGTTTATTATTTTTTTAGTTTTCTCATAAACAAACAAAAATAATATCTTCATCATTAAAGATACATAAAAGAAGAAGTAAGAGATGAGAGAAAAATCAAAATCAAGAATAAAGATTTGACATCATAGATTAGGATACATTTTATGAGTCTTTGATAGAAATTAATAAAATCATAAAAATCATAATATTAAGGTCTAAATGAAAATTAATCTAACATATTTTTGCAAAATTACTCATGATTTTTCTGTTTCATAATTAACTATGTTTTCTTAATATGTATAAATTTGGTAAAGTGATACATAAATTGATACAGGGGGAGTATACATTAATTTTTAAATGTAAAAGTAAAAATAAAAATAGAGGGGTGTATAGATTTTGTAGTCTTAAGAAATTTTATAAGCATAGTGGAAACAAACTTAACAAGGGATTTCAATTTTCATAGGTATGGGAAAATATACCTCTTTCGAGGAATCCGAGTAAGTTGGCTGAAGGAATGAGATGCCAGCTTGAGTTATTTTTATAGTTGAATCAACTTCAATGAGACTACCAACAATATCAAGGCTTTGAGAATAATGTCAAAGGAGTGTGTGGATTTCCCGATTAAGGTTGAGAGAAAACATGGCAGTTTTTAAAAAACAGGTAGTAATTACAAGCGACCAATGTTATATGATATTGGTTTTTCTTTGGTGTCAGAGTTGATAAATACGATCTATTTTGTACAAAACTAGAAATGATCGACAAAATAATGGGGGAATTCCTTGTTGTAGTGGCTTTGGACTTCCGGTGCAGTGGAGCAGAGGATGACTTTTAAGATTATCACTTTAACACCCAAGTCACTCAGAGAATAAGGAGCAATGTGAGATTGAGAATAAATTTAAATATATGAAATAACACATTTTTATCTTTATATAGTGAGAGTGGTTAAACTCGTCCACGTGAGTTTGGTCACGTTGTAAGGATAGTCTTCGGATCTAATATGATGGTGATTGATGTGTTTAGAGGGTGAAATTTCCTGTTAGTGGAGGAATAAAGGATCACCTGCTCCATTTGCTTTAGTTTCTGATGGCACTTTTGGGCTTAATCCTTTGAGCCTTGGGAGCAGCACAAAACAGTTACCCCACTAGCCATTGTCCCTACTTTGCAAAATGAGGGTTTCCTGCACACACTGTTAAGTTAGCTACTTTGCAGGAGCAGACAAAGCGCATTGATGAGACTTCACTTTTATTTGGAACAAGCACATTAAATACTTTTTTTTGTAATGGGTAACATTTTGTAGGGCATTTTTAATGCATGTCCCTACACTAGTTAGTAATGATATCTCTTTTAATCTTAGGACACTCGAGTGCCTCGAAAAAACTCGCGAGGAGATATGGACTATTATGGTATGTTTTTGGCTTCCCCGTGCAACGGATTGTATGGTCCCCTGTGACTGAGGCACATATAAATATTTCTTGAAGTATTGTTCTGTCTCCTTTTTTTCATTCGTGAATTTTAAAATCTCTTCTTCTTTTTTGTATCATCAATTTTCCTCTTCCTTGTGAGCTCTTCTGCATTGGTTTCCTGATTAGGTTTATCTGCAACTTCTCATTTGGTGGTACGTGTGACATATAGGCGGTCAACTTATTTATTTTATGGTAAGGTCTATATATTTTTTCATACTTCTGCTTCCTTCATTCTTAGGGTTTCTAAAGAATAGGTTTTTGGGGTATCATATGTTCAAACTTCTATTATTGGTATGTTTGAACGGATCATTGAATATTTACCCTTTCTTGTAAATTTCACTGTTTCTTCATATTTTCCTTTTCTTGTGTTGACAATATTCTTTAGAATGGATATTTCAACTATTATGCTTCGTAAGTAATGAAGGGAAAACCCATCGTTGTTGGTGGATCAGGAGACGTTGAACATTGCCTCTACTTTCGTCTTTGAGGATGGTTAAGCCTGAGCTTCCATTGAGGCGAGACCTTCATTTGACTAGGGAGTTCTTGGCATTCTTAACCATGTGTTAATCTCCTATTCACAATTACACCAAGTGAGTTAGGATTATGTTAAATTATTATAATACTTGTGTGAATATAAGAAGAATGTGCCATCCTTGACGTTGTTCTTATGGACCATGTTTTGCAGCTTAAGGTCATGATGAATATGCTTTTGATGATGGCAACTAAAGTCAAGCATAACAAATAGATAAAGATGCAAGCAGACAAAGTTAGGGTTTAATGATCACTACAAAGCTCATATGATGATGACACCTAAATGGAATATAACTCAAGCCTCATCTACAAGAATAATTCAATAAAGTTTCTATGATGTTGAATTACCTGACAAGTCTTGAAGCTTAAAAGTGTGAAAGAGAATAAGTCTGAAAGCTCACGTTGTTGCATCTGAGTGTATTGTATGTTGTAAAAGCAAAAGGGTATTTTCGTAAAGTTATATGGATAAATCAAACAGATTAAAACAAGTTTTAAAACTTATTTTTCTTAAAAAAATATTTCTAAAAAATCTTTGAAGTCATGCCAGTTGAAATGGGAGCTACTAGAAAAGTTCTAAACAATTTTGTGTAGTGGCCAATCGATTGGCACTTACACCCAATTGATTGGGTTAGTACAAAAATGCACCTTAAACATTCAAGAGAGTTGCTTAATGAATAGTAATGGCTATATATATTTTATTTCCTTTTAAAACCTTTTTAACATTTATGTTTAGCTCAATCAATTGATTGGAGCATGATGCTTATCGATTGGCTCATTAAATTTGACCCCAAAACTTTTCCTTTTTTGTGTCAACCTCTAGCCTATAAATAGAGATTCATTCCCTCATATTTTAACATCCAAAATCGTGAACTCTCATATCTCACTCCCTATTCTCTCTCTAAAAATATTCTCTCACTTTCTCTCACTTAGAAATTTAGTTGTGGTGCTTCCGAGAAAGGCCTTTTGCGTGAATATTCTATATGGGTAGTATTGTAAATTCACCAAGGAACCTTTTTTTACCTTGGTTGAATACTTTATCTAAGTATGGATTTTTTTGTTTGGTTAAAGATAAACCCTTTAAAAGCTTTGGTTCGGAGATTTAGTTATTAAGTCGTTTATTCGGTTCGAAAGTTCAACCTGTTCAAAAGCTTTCATTGGTTCAAGATCAGGCTGGTATAAAATATCACATTGGTTCGTGGTTATCCTAGTAAAAAACCATGGTTGGATTCGTAAGTTCACCCGGTTAAAATCTTGTTAAGGTTTGAGATAAGTCCGATATAAAATTTCATGGGTTCGTGGCCAGCTCGTTAAACCTCGGTTCGGTTTGTGAGTTCGGCCAGATTTAAAAGCTCATCTAAGTTTAACTTGAGGACTAACCGCTTCATGTTTCTATTTGGAAATAATATTAACCTCTCCAATCCATCATTTGGAAATAATATTAACTGCTTCTCTCGGTTGTTCATTGTTTGGTTTGAAATTAGTCAAAAACTTCATTTTCCTTGTTTAAGGGGGTGCGGGAGTTCAAAATACTAAAAGCTCTTTAAGATTTATTGGATACTCTCAAGAAAAAATATTAGGGATAGGATTAAGTATTTTCTTTTTTACCGAACCTCTATAATTCCCGGTGTTATCTCTCTATACCTTAACTCTTTACTTTTCATATTTTATTCTTAAGTTTTGCTGCTAATTTTCAAAATCTTTTTGAAATGAATATAAACTCTGAAAATGATCCTAAAAGTTTTTCAAAATACTATTTTTCTGAAACACGCAACTCACCCATCCTCTTGCGTGTGGAGTCATATGTCCAATAGTTCTTCCATTTTTTCAAAGCTTAGTGTAGCTTAACTTCTTATGTAAAAGTTTAGGGCTTGGTATCTCTTCTCCAGTGAACCAAAGATGTTTAATGTTTATTAGGATAATGTGAAGAAATTCAAGGATCTATTTTTCTTGGTCACTCCCCTCAACAAAGAAGCTCATGCAAAAATATGCAAATAGGCCCTGCATTTCCTTATTAATGTTATGTCATATTCTGTAAGTTCTAGCAGCAAAGCCACTTCTTGTCAAACTCTAGTTTTATGTTTACAAGATAGGTGATTTGTCTCAATAAGACATTTTTATGAAGAGGCAACTGGTGTCCTTCTTCAAGGCTCTAGGTTACGTCAGAGGTGTTATCTCTTCTAATGTAACATTAAATAAGCAACTAAAATGGTTCATAGAGAAACCCGTTCAAGTGGATGTTGGCTCAAAATATATCATGAAGGTTATTTTAGGTGAGCGAGTTAGGGAATCTTCTCTTTCCAAATATTCTTTGGTGCTTTCTTTTGTAACTTGTATGTTCTTATTATGCAGATAAGATGAAAAATGAAAAAACAATGCAACAAATGAGAAGGAATGCCCAAGTTATCCCACTCTTGGTCGGTACTACCAATATTTTAGCCACTAGAGAGGTTCCAAAAACGGGTTCCTAATATTTTGATTACCATGACATGCTTACTCAGACAAAGGTGGAAATTCGGGATTCATCTGATCAATTTATGGTGGAAGATTTTATGTGTTTGTCATGTCCCGATGATAGAGGAGTCTGGACTTTATCAGATTTGTCTTATAATACGCTATATGCCATGACCATCTTAACCTTTAAAACTACAAGACAGGAATAAGCCTTCTTGTTTGATAGTATTCGGAGGGAAAAACATGCTTCAAGTCAACACCATTATCGTCGAGAGATATCAGCATCTAAAGGAGCTTCAGGGGGAATCCATCTAATCTTTTTTAGATACAAGCTACTGCTGAAGCCTTTGGGCTTCACGGCTCGCTGGTTGATAAGGTGAAGTTTCTTGTGCAGGAAGTAAAAAGAAGAATGAAGATTTAGCTTATGCACATGCATCATTATCTACAACGGAGGCTTCTATTGTTGAAGCAAATCGAGAACCGGACCCTTCCCGCAAAAGAGTAGAAGATCTAAAAGCGTTGTTGAAGGCGTCCTATGAAGGTCGGAATAAGGTCGAGGGTGGTCTTTGTGAGATGTTCCTCGAGAATCTCGCCTTGGCCAAGGATCACGCGAATTCAGTGGAGAAAAGTTACTTTATTGCATGTGGTTCTTTTGAAAATTATTTGTAACAGGTGGAACACTTTTATCCCCGATTCATATTTCACTAGAACTAGTCCTTCCGATCAAATGATAGAGGATGGAAAGTTGGTCTCCCTGGGGGATTAGTCGAATGATTTTTTTTATCCCAGTGTGCTTGTATCTGGTGTGCTCATGTGTTCATTGAATAAATAAAATTCATGGTTTTTGGTTGGCAGTGTGTATTCTAGTTTTGGTTACTTACATGTTTATATGTCATTGCTATGAATTCTAAGTTTGTTCCTCTAGGAGATAACTTATTTTTCGAGACTATTCTCAAAGTTTTATTGGACATCATTGGGTCATACCCGACCAAGGGTCTATACCATATCCCTTCCCCCGGTGAAAACTCGGTTTGAAGTTGACGTGATATGGACTCACCTACGCTTGTAGAGTGGCTATCCACGAAGAGGGGTGATCATGTTATTTCCACTTTGTGGTTTTTGTCTTTAATTCTGCACTTGGAGAATTTGTGAACATGTCTGGCATCATTTGTTGTGGGGTTTGGACTACTTTGGTCGTTTACTCTGGAGATTTTATTTTCCTTAGTGGCCACAAGAAAAAAGAAAACTTTTAGTTAAAACATATTTATTCTTCCTTGAAGAACTATCATTACATCATAACAATAATTTTTCATTTTATACATGATATCTAAGGAAAATTTAATCTAGTGGTTTGACCACTACTTATTATCCTCCAATTTTCCGACATGAATTAATGTGTCCGTTTTCAATATTCATATAGGATTTCTACCTGTAATTTCAAGCTAAAATTATTCGTAACATACCTGTCAAAAACCCTTATCTCTTTTTAGGGAGGACCAATTGTCATTTCTCCTAGCTGTCTAATAAGGAAGGCTACATTAATATCCATATCCTTTTCATTATCCTCTCTCTTTTGGATAGGTCTTCACACACTATCATTGGTTCATCATGTACATTTTGGTACTTCAACTTGTGTTGGATCGGGGAAGCTACCGCGTTCAATGTTGTAGGGAAAAGCCTACCTAGGATGCAGTTATATATGCTTTTCCAGGAACCACCAAGAATTGTAGATTACCAATCTTGGCATATCTCTTTTCTTCTATGTAAAGCATCAATTCAATGTGCTTTAGGGACGAGTCATCATTCCATTGAAAGCTTGCAAATCAGACCAATCTTACAACCACAACTTATCTTTTCTCATCCCAAGTTTTTTAAAAATCTCCACGTACTTGATATCTCTAAAACTTCCACCATAAATGAGGATTCTAGACACATCATAGTTAACCATGGAAGCTTTTTATCACTAGAGGAAAATCTCATTTGGAAATCCGCCCACTTTCTCACTATCCAAGAATCTAAGGATGGGCCTTTCCGACTTCTCGATCGAGGTATCTCCTTCTTCCTTGATAACGACTATCAACTCAGCAATATGTTTTTATGGTTCCTTTATAATAATCATTTGACCCAGGGAAGACACCAGTGGCAGAAGCGTGAAGGGAAATCATAAATTAAAACGCAACAGAGAATAAAATGTTCCCTAAAGTTGATCCTAATGAATGTAAATGATCAGTGATAAAATGTTTATTACTTATGGAAATTAATTTTTGATGCAGAATCCAGAGAATGATTATGAGCGTTGAACAAAGAACAATGCCTTTAGTATATCCATACAAACAAAGCATCTTTGATTTCGGTGCTAGCTGTTGTTGTGTGTGTAGGGTTAGAGTGTTGGGTTTTTGTTATCGTCTCCACAGGGATTGTGAGATATCGCCGCCGTTCGACAGTTGTTCAATTCTTAACTTAAAGTAACAAGGGGGTTTTGGTTTTAGGTCACGGTAGCTTGCATAAAAAGTAAGAAATTGCGGTAAAAGCTTTGGTTTTTCTGTTTGAGAAAGATTGTCAAAGTTAGGGTTCGACGATCACTTTGCATGCATATGTTCAATCAACAAAACTTATAAACTCCTTTAGATGATAAACTATTTCACAAAGTCCTCCCAATGTGTTTATCTCTAACACACATTGTGGGTTTTCCAATTTTGATCCATTGTTGATCTCTCACACAATCTATCAAATGACAACTTTTTGGTTCAACTTTATGGTGAACAAAATCATTCATTACTATCTCTAGCTAACAAACAAGATTGGATGAAAACCTAGGTAAAGAGTTGGAAAACATCTCTCGATCATAAACCAACACAAAGAGTTATCAATAAAACAAGGTTTTCACCATATATTCATCATCAAAGAGTTTATAAATGAAGATCATCCCATATACCACTACGCCAAATAAGGGAAAAGAGGGCGCTTATTTTGGCCTATAACAGCGCTTTTAAGCGCCCTCTAATCTGGCGCTGGCATAGGTAAAGACAGCGTTTTGTTCTCCTGGAGAAAGCGCTGTCTAAAGTGGCCACATTATAGTGCGCTTTAAGAAAAAAGCGCCCTCTGGAGTGGTCCATAAAGGGACACCTTAGAGGGCGCTTTCTGGAATAAGCGCCCTCTAAAGTTGTCAGTGTAAAGTGTTTAGAGGGCGCTTTCTGGAAAAAGCGCCCTCTAAAGTTGTCAATGTAAAGTGTTTAGAGGGCGCTTTCAGGAAGAAGCGCCCTCTAAAGTTGCCATTGTAAAGTGTTTAGAGGGCGCTTTCAGGAAAAAGCGCCCTCTAAAGTTGTCAATGTAAAGTGTTTAGAGGGCGCTTTCAGGAAAAAGCGCCCTCTAAAGTTGTCAATGTAAAGTGTTTAGAGGGCGCTTTCTGGACAAAGCGCCCTCTAAAGTGTTAGTTATTTTAAAAAAATTTGTTTGAAAAACAGTGGATATTTAATTGGTAATCTGTTCGCATGCTGCAAAAGTGTAAAATTCATATTGATTTCATCCTTTAATCCAATGTTATACACCATTAATCCATTGATATATACAACATGAATCCATTTATATACAACATTAATCCTCCATATATACAACATTAATATATGATTCTTTGATCAACAATATACAACAACATATTCTCAAAGTACTACAATTAAGAGAATAAAACATAGCAACCAACACCCAGTGACCACTGTATCCAAAAGCTGTCTAGTAGTTCTAACCAATACTAAACAAAAACGCCCATCCACCCATGGTGGCAAACATGTTCTGTATATCCAAAAGCTGTCTAGTAGTTCTATCGCACATCCATACAAAATAAGGCTCAACCAAAACAACAGATGGCAGCATAAGTAGTCCCCTGCAAAAAGAACACGTCCAAATGCAAATAACACAGAACTGTCAAAAGGCGATTGAGCAACAAATAGTAAACAATGGCATAAAGTTAAATGACATAGCTAATATTACCTGAATTCCTGCATGGCTGTTAAGGTAAAAATCAAATTCCCTAGGGTGACAAATGCTGGTGTTTACCACGGTTCCTTTGACAATTTAGAACAACAAAATCAGCAAAAAGTGATAAATTCAAATGATAATATATACCAGCTGCGTTGAGAAATATATTGAAAAAACCTGGCATAATATTTCCACTTCTATCGGTCTCTTTGGGGTTGACAGGAAAGAGACGGGTGTGATGTCTCTTTTGGACCACTACAAAAGTAACTTTAGGTAGATACCCATCCTCTATTGAGACACAAGCCTGATGAAAAAAAATTAAAAATTAAACGCAGAGAATTTAGTGGTGTATTTTATGAACGACAAAGTAACAAGAAATCAACTTTGAGAAGTCCTAAATTCTGCCTACAATACAGGGCTGCAAAGTTGATGCAACAAAAAACATATAACAATATATGGTAAGTACCTGTATCTCCGACCATATTTTTTCTTTGCCAACCTTCAAGTCCGGACTTCTCCAATTATCACATGTAATCGGAATATGTTGTCGAACAAGGAAACCAATGTAACTTGCCAACATTGAACCCTTATCTTTTGAAGATAGAATTGATATATGTTTAGATGGACATGTTCCATTGTCGTAGAGGGATACTTTCAAATATCCAGCATCATCATCTACGCGAATGAGGCTTGACGACAATAGAGCATCTCCATCTAAACAAATATCCAGCATCATCATTTTACCTGTAAAAAAGAAAACAATTAAAATCAGATGACAAATGTAAAAACAATTAAAATCATAAAAGTCATTTTACCTGTAATAAAGAAAACAATTAAAATCATTTGACCTGTACCTTTTTCACTAAGTTCTCTTTCTTTTCTTGGTTGGAATATGTTCTACATGTCTCTTAACAACACGGACGGTTGGATTGATCCAAATACCCTCATTATGATCATTTCTAATATATGAATCATTTGATATAATATTCTCATCTTGATCATTTCTGGTAAACGATTCAATCTCAACATCAATATCACCTTGATCTCCAGTGTTTTCATCAATTACTTTGTTGGAAAAAAGAACTATAGACCATTTCGTACTTTTCGGATCATTGACATAGAACACTTGTCTAGCTTGAGAGGCTAGAATAAAAGACTCATCTTTGTATCCCACCCTATTAAGATCCACTTGCAAAAATCCTGACTTATCCATTCGAATGCCGTTATTATTTTCAACCCACTTGCAACCAAATATAGGAATCTGAAACTTTTCATAATCAAACACCCAAATGCGCTCGATAACACCAAAATACGACAGATTTGCAGATTTGGGGTTTAAGTCCTTCACACTTGATATGTGCATTGCTTCAGCTACCACGGTGACACCACTATTCTGCATAGTACTTTTATCATCTTGTTCTTTGGTATAAAATGTGTATCCATTAATCGCGTATGCGCTATAAGAAAAAACATGGAAACTTGGACCATATGCTAAGCATCTCAACCTTTCTGTTATTGAAGCGGGATCTGAATAATACTTTGAATAAATATGATCCTTAAACCAAGGTATAAAACATCGATTGTGCTCTCGTACTATCCAATTTTCATTTCTATTGGGATTTAAACCTCGGAGAACATCCTTGTGAATTTCAACATACGGCTCAACCTCATTCTCATTGTGCAGAACATACAAATGCACTTGATCCCGTTCGACCCTTGATACTGCCACGATTTTATTTCCAATTAGATTTTTTCCTTCTTTCTTTTCGACAAGCTGAGACTTGGGGAGTCCGATTGACTGAACATTAGACAAATATTCAGTACAAAACTCAATCGCTTCTTCAACAATGTATCTTTCAACCATACAACCTTCTGGTCGACTTCGGTTCTTCACGTACCCTTTTAATATTTTCATATAACGTTCAACAGGGTACATCCATCTCATATAAGCTGGTCCACACAATTGTGTCTCTTTCACAAGATGAACAACTAGATGTACCATTATGTTAAAAAATGATGGAGGAAAAAACATTTCAAGCTCACACAAAGTAATAACGATTTCTTTTTGCAACATTGGTAAGATCGCAGGATTGATCACCTTACTGCAAATTGACTTGAAGAAAGAACACAACTTAGTTATAGAGCTTCTTACTTTTTCTGGAAGAATAGAACGTATACCTATTGGGAGAAAATGTTCCATTATAACATGGCAATCATGGGTCTTTAAACTCTTTAACTTGAGGTCTTTCATAGACACAAGTCTTCTAATATCTGAAGAGTACCCTTCTGGAACTTTAACTTCACTTAGAAACTTACACAATGTTTTTTTCTCCTTTCTAGATAGAGTATAAGCAGCAGGCAGTAGATATGTTCGTTTTCCTTTCTTCAAGGGTCCTAATTCAGTTCTTATTCCCATCGCTATCAAGTCCTTTCTTGCCTTAAGGCCATCCTTAGACTTTCCTTGTATATTGAGTAACGTGCCAATAACACTTTCAAATACATTTTTTTCAATATGCATAACATCAAGAAAATGTCTCACATACAAGGACTTCCAATACGGCAATTCAAAAAAAACTGACCTCTTCTTCCACCCACTTTTGACAAGTGTGTGGGCAAAAGGCTTGCCAAACTGAGTATCCAAATCTTTCACCTTTTCAAAAATTTGATCACCCGTCAATATAGGTGGAGCTCTGCCTTGTTCTGTCTCTCCATTGAACGCCTTTCTCCATCCACGGTAGTGATGATTTGAATTTAAGAATCTCCGATGACCGAGAAAGACATTCTTCTGACCAAACTCCAAGCGCTTCCAATCTGTTTTATCTTCACAAACAGGACACGCACATTGACCTTTTATGCTATACCCTGATAGATTTCCGTATGCTGGAAAATCATTAATTGTGCCAAACAACATCGCCCTCAAGTTGAAACTTTCTTTCCTATATCCATCATAAACCTCCACACCGGTCTCCCACAAAATCTTTAAATCTTCGATTAAGGGCTTCAAGTACACGTCTATGTCATTCCCTGGTTGTTTAGGTCCAGAAATCAACATAGACAACATCATGTACTTACGCTTCATACATAGCCATGGAGGTAGGTTATAAATCATAATAATCACAGGCCATGTACTGTGTGAGATACTCTGGATACCGTGTGGGTTCATTCCATCAGTAGATAATGCCAAGCGAAGGTTTCTTGATTCTTCTCCAAATTCAGGATAATCATTATCAATTTTCAACCACTGTGGTGAATCTGCCGGATGTCGATACTTTCCATCTATAATTCTTTCATCTGCATGCCAGGTCAAGTGTCTTGAATCGGTTTCACTACGAAACATGCGTCTAAATCTCGGAATAACAGGAAAATACCACAAGACCTTTGCTGGAGACAACTTGTTCTTATATCGCGAGACACCGCATTTAGGACACTCATTTAACGATGCATACTCATTTTGAAACAAAACGCAATCGTTTGGACATGCATGTATCTTATCATAGCTCATGCCAATAGAGCACAACATCTTTTTGGTCTCATATGTTCGATTGGGAAGAACATTATCCTCAGGAAGCATATCTTTCAAAAGGGCTAATAACTCTGTGAAACTTTTATCCGACCACCCATTGCCCGCCTTTAAGTTGTACAACTTTAATACCGCAGACAATCTTGTGAATTTAGTGCAACCATCATACAAAGGTTTCTCTGCATCACTTACCAACCTCTCAAACATTTCGGGACAATCCTTAAGATCTCCTTCAAGTGCTTCTGCAATCTCTTCAACTCGATCACAATCGTATGTATCTGCGCCACTATAGTTTGAGGCATAGGTCGTACTATCCCCCGGTTCAACATTCTCGTTACTTTTCTCACCATGCAAATTCCAACATGTATAACTTCGATCAATTCCATGCCTCATTAGATGCGATGTCAACTGAACTGCGTCAACCCGTTTCCCATAACAACAACCCAAGCAAGGACATATCATTCTACTGGGGTCTTCGGCGTGCGCAACGGCAAACTTAACGAATTCTGATACCCCATTCTCGTACTCTCTCGACAATCGATTGGAAGACATCCATGTATTATCCATTACTAATTAGAATAAATAAAAAACAATTTCAGAAGAGTTCAAACACATTCGGACCTAGGTTTCTAATGATACTGGTGTTGACACAAAATCAGATGTTCATAGGTCGTATAACCCATTGCATCCGCAATCATGGTCACTAAAAACCAACCGTCAATTTCCTAGTGCATCCGCTATCATGGTCGAAACAAACGTAGAAGGAGGAAACGCGCAGTAATAAGGTAAAACAGAAATTGGGCAAAGCTAAAACAAAGCAATAACATAAAACAGTAATTGGGAAAAGCATGTACCTTTGATTGGTAGAAGGAGGAAACGCGCATGTAGATCTAACAAAGGTGGAAGGAAAACGCCTCAGAACCCTAACGTGAAAAAGAACGCTAATAACAGATAGTGAAATAACAAAACGCGCAGTATGTTATAATTTTAATGTTTACTAAAAGGGACATTAGAGGGCGCTTGTGGAAAAAAAGCGCCCTCTAAAGGGGGCCTAAGAGGGCGCTTATGAAAGCGCTCTCTAAGGCTTTCCAGAAGCGCTTTATAAACTGGAAATGTACATGGACTTAGAGAGCACTTTTTCAAAAGCGCCCTCTAAGGGTAACCTTAGAGGGCGCTTTCACAAAAGCGCCCTCTATTGTTGTCCCTCCATTTTTTTTTGGCTTCACTTTAGAGGGCGCTTTGTTACAAAAGCGCCCTCTAAAGGGGGCCTAAGAGGGCGCTTCTAAAAGCGCTCTCTAAGGCTTTCCAAAAGCGCTTTATAAACTGGAAATGCACATGGACTTATAGAGCGCTTTTTTAAAAGCGCCCTCTAAGGGTAACCTTAGAGGGCGCTTTCTAAAAAGCGCCCTGTATTGTTGTCCCTCTATCTCCTCCTTATTTTTTCGCTTCACCTTAGAGGGCGCTTTATTACAAAAGCGCCCTCTAAAGTGCGCTGTCTATTCCAGTTGTTCGCTCCTTATTTTTTCTCTTCACTTTAGAGTGCGCTTTTGTAATAAAGCGCCCTCTAAGGGGCGCTGTCTATTCCAGTTTTTGGCGTAGTGTACATACAAAGCTTATGATCATCTACATCTAACCTTGACAAAATGAAGGACTTAGCTACTCATTTTCATGGTAGCTTGTACAACAAGTTTCTATTGAAGGTTGATCAACATCCGAGTCGAAGAATCGAGATTGGATGGGAATCCACCTTCTTTTTGTGGAATATTGTTAAGAGATGAAGAAAAGTGAGAAAAATGGGTTTCTAGGTTACAAAGTATGATCCCAAGAAATGCTGAAAAATATCTAAAAATGCTAAGTGTCTTTTCCAAAAAGTAGCCCCTGCTACTTATAGCACTGCTATCTGAGCTGTCATGCTCGCTAGGCGAGCAGAATGGTTCGCCTAGCGAGCCCCAAAATAGGCCACCTGAGGCACCTACGCCCAGAGAAATATCTAAGTCCAGATTACATGTTCGCTAGGCGAAGAAACCTTCGCTAGGTGAAGCCCACGCTTCCTCCTTCGCTCCAGCGAGTTTAGATGGTTTTGCTACTGGAATTGCTCGCTGAGAGCTCGCTAGTGGCTCGCCTAGCGAGCAAGTGCTAGCTGTGAGATTGTCCAAGTCTGGGAGTGTTCGCTACTTCCTTCGCCACAGCGAGTTTGCTGACTTTGCTACTGTAAAATTCTGGGGATGTTCGCTGGCAGCTCGCCTAGTGAGCACTTCGCTACAACACTCGCCTAGCGAGCATGCTGATGAATGCTTCCTTTCTTGGTTCCTTTGCCAACTTTCTTGTGTCTTTGTTTTCTATTCTTTCATGCCTAATTTCTGCACAATAACACACAAATTAAAGGTACCAAGATCATTTAACATTGTATTGCAAATCATCAAAAGCGAGGGCGGTTTCAAACACTTTCTCGACAAAAAGGAGTGAAAGGTGCCCACATTTGATAGCTAAAATAAGCACTTTTGGGTATCTAACAACTCTCCCCAACTAGATTCTTGCTTGTCCTCAAGCAAAGTATGCCTCTTGAAGGACAAGAGGATTTGCTTTAAGAAAAAGGTTTCTCCGAAATCGGATAAAATGGCTCAAACACAAGAGAATCAACTAGACACAAATTCCCAATGGTTAGAATAACATAATACACAAGAACTAAAACTTTATAGCAATGTAAAACATGTAACAATCCACAACAATATTATCTTGAATGAATCACCCTATCTCTCCTCTTCGAATAAGGATTGAAGTAATTACGCGTTTGCAACCGCGGGGACAATCTCTCTCTCCAACAAACAATGCAAAAGACAATTCAATTCATACAATGTCTAACAATTATAAATGAAAATGCGGAAGCGCGAAGATCACTAAGGACTTTTCTGGTTGTAGCTTGGTTAGGTTTACAAACAAGGGTCATATCTAAGGCCATTGAAAACGAAATTGCCGATGAAAAAGAGACATTCACTGTACAAGCTATTCACACATCTCAACTTCGTTTCACTTGTTTCTCATTTGAAACCTTCACAACTCTTATTTCACAACTCAGTTTTTATTTTTCACTATTTTTCTTCCAAGCAAGCATTCATTTTCATTTTCTCTATTTTTTTTCTTTTCTTTTCACATCGTATTCACACAACAGACGTTTCTCTTTTCTAATTTTTTTCAATGCTTGCTCGGTTTTTCACGAGTTGTGGCACTTACCGATTCTCATTTTCCTTCTCCCCAACTTATCTTTTACTCACCCTAAGTGAATGCTCTTGACTTTTTACGGCAAAAGAACAATTATAAAAAAAATTTGGGTTTCAAGAAAAAAGATTTTTGACATCTCGCCTTATTTCAAGCTGAGATTCAACTGTTTAAGCTCAAAGGGGTTAACGAATACTCTCTCTGCTCACAGGTAAGTTATATTTGGAACTGGTTGTGCTCATAAGAAAACAAGCGCCTTGATCATTTCTAATTGCTTCCACAAATTCACAATAATAAAAGACCAAGCATGAATCAAATGAATCAACAAAGTTTATTAGAATCCAACATTTAAGTGCACAATGGAAGTTTCCTCACAATTTGTGGTTTTAAGTCCTAGATGAAACATTCATTCAATTATGTTGCAAAAAGAACAATATTCAATTACGAAAAGAGTAAAGTTCTTAATGCATTCTAAAATTCTAACCGGAGGTAACCATGTACCTTAGCATTATTCGCTTGTTTATTTTTATCATTGCCATCCAAGCTCGGATGCACCTTCAGTGGATACTTCTTTTAGGAGCAACCAATCTAGAAGGTTTGACACTCAATAACCAAAAATTTATTAAACAAAAGAAATTTAAACCAAACACACAAATTAAAAACATAAACAATAACTATTACTTAAAAAATTTAAAATGTGCGTGGGGGACAAAACACCCCAAAAGTACATAACCAAAACCAAAATACTACAAATCTGAAAATACTATAAAATAAAACATAACATGAAAAATAAAACAAACTTAGCCCTCAAAGGACTCAGAACCCTCATCACTACCGGCCTCAGAACTGGTACCATCATCACTATCATCATCATCGTCATCACCATCCTCAACACCACCAGAAGCACCGACACCCGCCCCCTCTCCGAAAATAGGCTTGTCCATAGGCCAGCTAGCGTGCTGCAGAAACTGCTCACGCGTCATCATCGGATGCTCTCCGGAAGGGTCACACACCTGCAACTGTAACAACTGTATAGAATCGTGAATATCAAGCATGACGCGCTGAGTTGCCGCCATCTAATCCCAATTATAGTTGCAGACAGCCTGCTGGAAAGGATCAAAATCATGAGCAAAAACACCAGGACCATCAGTAGTCCCGGTATTACCAGCAGCTGCACTACTCCTGAAGTTCTTTGGCTTGCAATACTTGGCCACATATCTGTCGTCGATGGCTGGCGGAATCCTCACTTGACTCCGGGAGGGTAGCTTCACCCTTGAATGTTGGCACAAAGCCATGATGAGACACGGAAAAGCAAGGGGGCAGTTAACTCGTGCCCCGACTTTAGCCCGCTCTCGACCACGGACTTCATCTCTAAAGCAATTATTCTCGCCACATCGATCTGAATATTAGTGAGAATGCAGTGAACCAGGTGTGCCACTGGGATCGACACGGTTGAGGTGTGAGACTTAGGTTTTATATTGGTCAGAACCAGCATTAGGATCAACTGAGCCATGGGAATCATGTCCTCCCTATGGTATCTCATCGGAACCCCAGATGGGTTCAACTCAACTGATTTCCCCTCAAATAATAGGGCTGAAGAAATAGAATCGGTATCCCGGTGAAGCCTCAAATCCCTATGGTATGTGTCCTTCTCATTTGCTCCCAGATGGAGCGGTTCACCCAGCACACGGTTGATAGCATCTCTATCGAAAGCAACCGGACGACCAGACACTTTTGTCATCCAAGTGAACGGCTCGTCGTCATTAGGTAGTGCGTTCGCGTAGAACTCACACACTGTATCGATGTCATAGTTCTCAAGTGGAGATATCAACCGGTCCCAGTTCTTGCTATGAATCAACCCAGCAAATGTACGGTAATCGCCTTCGGGATTGATTATAAACCTTTTCTCTGGCAAAAATTTTCTTTTTTCCAATTCCACATAGCGAGCAGCTTGCTTTGCCCCGACGAATTTGTCGGTATCGAACTGAATGGGCACAGTACGGGAAGTGCTCCCGAGCTTTCATTTTTCAAAGCGCTCGACCTGGATGCCATCTACAAAGACATAGAAAATAAACAGCACAACCACAAAACAGATTAGAGAGCAAAACAGAAAAACCAACTACTGTCATGGTCGCTACTGCTTCGCTTAGCGAGGACCTAGCGAAGCTTCGCTACAGGTTCGCTTAGCGAAGTGGCAGCGAGTGCTCGCCACTGATTCGCCTAGCGAGGTGCTAGCGAATGCTACGGGATTCTGGGTTCTCTATTGCTAACCATCCAAATTCAGGAAACCCTAAGTCTACCGGTACCCATTTCAGAAACTAAGTGATTAAACATTCAACGCATCGTTCTACACATTCATGCAAATATAAACCCACATGCAAAACCTAATGATACGCACTCTCCCAAATTCACCCTAAATGTGACATACTTCAGAATTTTACAAATTGGAAACATAAAGTAATAAAGAAAGGGCAAACCTGATTTGAGAGATCGATTGAGTTCGAAATGCAACGGTGGGGTTTGGAATGCAATGTTAGGGTTTTTGTGAGATGGAATTGATAGAGGTGATTTTGTGCAAGTGAGAGTAAGTTTGATCCTTATATTCAGACTGAAAACGAAATAACAAGTTTTTGGGCCCAAAATGAGTGGCCCTGTGAAACAGAATTAAAGTGCTGTCATGCTACGCTCGCTACAGCCTTCGCCTAGCGAGCAGCTAGCGAATCAGCTCGCTACTGCCTTCGCCTAGCGAGCAGCTAGCGAGCATGACAGCATTTTGTTTTTTCAAAACAGCATACAAAGCACATTTCAGCAAGGTTCTTCAAATTGAACACCAATACCACATAACAGAAGCTGTAAATACTTACAATGTTAGGGTGCCTCCCAACTTGCGCTTGTTTAACGTCGGATAAGCTCGACGGTTCGATACTCACAAAGGAGCATCCAAGGAGATAGCACAGCTCCCGCGATCCACAAGACCGCCTAGATAAACCTTCAAACGTTGGCCATTAACCGTCCAACTCTCTTTCTTTTCCAAGTCCTCAATGACAATAGCTCCATATTCCTTGACTTCTTTGACCCGAAATGGCCCGGACCATTTACATTTCAATTTTCCGGGGAATAACTTCAACCTGGAATTGAACAATAGGATCAACTATCCGGGCACAAATTCCTTCTTCCGAAGCTTTTTGTCATGATACTTTTTTACCTTTTCTTTGTACAACCAACTTGAGTGTTATGCGGCATTGTGCATCTCTTCCAACTCAAGCAATTGCACTTTTCTATTTTCACCGGCCAAATCCTTATCAAAGTTTAATAATTCCAGAGCCCACAAAGCTTTGTGCTCCAATTCAAACGGCAAATGACAAGTTTTACCAAACACCAATTGAAAGGGAGTTAGCCCAATTGGAGCTTTAAAAGCGGTACGGTATGCCCATAACGCTTCATCCAATTTTTGTGACCACTCTTTTTTCGAATTTGACACGGTTTTTTCAAGAATTCTCTTAATCTCACGATTAGAGACTTCGGCTTAACCATTTGCTTATGGGTGATACGGAGTCGCCACTCTATGTGATACACCGTAATGTTTTAAAACGTTTTCTAACGGTGCATTACAAAAGTGTGACCCTCCATCACTAATCAACACACGGGGGGTTCCAAAACGGGAAAAGATGTTTTTCTTCAAAAATTTGATTACCGTTTTAGCATCCGCCCGAGGTGAGGCAATCGCTTCAACCCACTTAGAAACGTAGTTAACCGCTACAAGCATATACTCATTACCATATGAGGGTGGGAATGGTCCAACAAAATCGACATTTTGTTATGTGTGTAGGGTTAGAGTGTCGGGTTTTTGTTATCGTCTCCACAGGGATTGTGAGATATCGCCGCCGTTCGACAGTTGTTCAATTCTTAACTTAAAGTAACAAGGGGGGTTTTGGTTTTAGGTCACGGTAGCTTGCATAAAAAGTAAGAAATTGCGGTAAAAGCTTTGGTTTTTCTATTTGAGAAAGATTGTCAAAGTTAGGGTTCGACGATCACTTTGCATGCATATGTTCGGTCAACAAAACTTATAAACTCCTTTAGATGATAAACTATTTCACAAAGTCCTCCCAATGTGTTTATCTCTAACATACATTGTGGGTTTTCCCATTTTGATCCATTGTTGATCTCTCACACAATCTATCAAAATGACAACTTTTTGGTTCAACTTTATGGTGAACAAAATCATTCATTACTATCTCTAGCTAACAAACAAGATTGGATGAAAACCTAGGTAAAGAGTTGGAAAACATCTCTCGATCATAAACCAACACAAAGAGTTATCAATAAAACAAGATTTTCACCATATATTCATCATCAAAGAGTTTACAAATGAAGATCATCCCATATACATACAAAGCTTATGATCATCTACATCTAACCTTGACAAAATGAAGGACTTAGCTACTCATTTTCATGGTAGCTTGTATAACAAGTTTCAGTTGAAGGTTGATCAACATCCGAGTCGAAGAATCGAGATTGGGTGGGAATCCACCTTCTTTTTGTGGAATATTGTTAAGAGATGAAGAAAAGTGAGAAAAATGGGTTTCTAGGTTACAAAGTATGATCCCAAGAAATGCTGAAAAATATCTAAAAATGCTAAGTGTCTTTTCCAAAAAGTAGCCCCTGCTACTTATAGCACTGCTATCTGAGCTGTCATGCTCGCTAGGCGAGCAGAATGGTTCGCCTAGCGAGCCCCAAAACAGGCCACCTGAGGCACCTGCGCCCAGAGAAATTTCTAAGTCCAGATTGCATGTTCGCTAGGGGAAGAAACCTTCTCTAGGTGAAGCCCACGCTTCCTCCTTCGCTCCAGCGAGTTTAGATGGTTTTGCTACTGGAATTGCTCGTTGGGAGCTCGCTAGTGACTCGCCTAGCGAGCAAGTGCTAGCTGTGAGATTGTCCAAGTCTGGGAGTGTTCGCTACTTCCTTCGCCACAGCGAGTTTGCTGACTTTGCTACGGTAAAATTCTAGGGATGTTCGCTGGCAGCTCGCTGGGTGCTCGCCTAGCGAGCACTTCGCTACAACACTCGCCTAGCGAGCATGCTGATGAATGCTTCCTTTCTTGGTTCCTTTGCCAACTTTCTTGTGTCTTTGTTTTCTATTCTTTCATGCCTAATTTCTGCACAATAACACACAAATTAAAGGTACCAAGATCATTTAACATTGTATTGCAAATCATCAAAAACGAGGGCGGTTTCGAACACTTTCTCGACAAAAAGGAGTGAAAGATGCCCACATTTGATAGCTCAAATTAGCACTTTTGGGCATCTAACAGCTGCTACGAATGCAGACTTTGAGAGAGGGAGAAATTGTGGATAGGATTTCACAAATTGAATTTGGTCAAGTAAGAAATACTTCAACATAAGGGTTCTATTTATAGAACCACTTATATGGGTTGAGAGTTGAATAAGCTCACTAAGCATATTGTACCTTACGATGTACTGTATTTTACTTAAGTGCATTGTATATTATAGTGTTATGTATTTTAATTAACTACATTATACCTTAGAACATTATTTATTTCACTTAAGTACGTCGTGTTAGACATTAGACCTAGATTTAGAGGGGGTGAATAGCTTCCAAATTAAAAAAATATTTAAAATTTTGATTTAAAATAAATTTATAACGCATAAGCAAGTTTGAAATATTTCCCGGATCCAAAATCGTCTAACAGAACCTTCTATTAAAATATCAGATATGCGTATGAGTACCAATGGTATGATAATAATTCACAAGTTGGTTTATCAATACTTCAAGCACTAAATTGAATACTTTACTATAGTAACTATCTATCTCCAATGTCAACAATACACTAAAGACTAGTTGACATAATTCATCAAACATTGTGCATGCAATCAATAATGTTTGGATATTAGTATAGTGTTTGTAGTTTTTAACAACCAATCCATACCAAACGGTAAGTGATTACTACACCAACATAAATTATCAAAGATTTCAAAAGTTATTATCCAAACAATGTTGATCAAGAGATCAAAGTAATTAAAAAATTATGAACCGAAAAATAAACGAGAGAGAGAGAGAGAGAGAATACACAAGGATTTGTTTAAGCAGTTCCTCAATCGACCTCGCTATGAGTACGTCTGCCCTCAATTCGATTTCGAATTGAGATATTAATATAATAAATCTTACTTTGCAAAAGTATCAATACAAGAGATGAGAAATAAAATCCCACAAACCCTAAGTTTGTTCTTGACTCTAGCACCTCCAAAAACCTTTATCAATCTTGATCAAGTAACTAACTATGCCACTTCAATTCATCTGTTGTTGCTACTTTCTTGGAAGGCACCCTTTGTCCCAAGGCTTTCACCCGGATGAATTAATCCCAAGCGCATGATCATGTAATCAACAATGCCGCTTTAATTCACATGTTGTTGCTACTCCATTGCACGACCTCCATGTCTCAAGGATTTCACCCAACTGAATTAATGCCAAGCACGCACTTGTTGAACCCAGGATTTGTCATCACAATCCACCATTTCATGCTACTCCCTTGCCGACACACCTAGTCTCAAGGCTTTCACTAAATCGTATCTGAATTGTACAATCTTGTCCAAAATCCTCAAACCCTAAAGATCTTGAAGGAAAAACCCCACCTCGGCTTTCTTATTTGAATCCCTTAAAGATCTCAACCCAATATTCTCGGTACAACAAACCTAATTGAATGTTATCAATCCTAATCTAGATGGCCCCCAATCAAAAAATGACTATGTGTAGTATGATTGTGTGTATACATATATTGAATTAAAGATGATGAGATGCTTTGAAATCTTGGATTCATGTAGGTTTTACTCACTTTAGAAACCTTATTAGAGAATGATGCATGTATGAAGTATTTATACGCATGGGTAATTTGGGGCAAAAGGAAATGCAAAGGACTTGACAAAAATATGTAAGTTTGCAAATTTTTATCGTATCGGTCGACCTGTTGAAGTCATGTATCGAGTTGTACAAAGCATAGGTCGACCTGTACAGGTCATATGTCGATCTGTCAAGTTTATGCGCCTCATATATGTCAACTTATGGAGTTGGCACATAAAACATAAGCTACAGGCTTTAATACTGCAGTATACGTTCCGATCTATAGATCTTATGTGTCGACCTGTAGAAGAAATTTTCTTCTATGTGCTTATCTGAAAATCAGATAGGCCGACCTGTAAAGGTTATGAGCCAACCTATGAGTTGGCACATAAAACAGGCTTAAAAATGAGTTACATAGGTCAACCTGAAACTTGTATAGGCCAACCTATAGATTTTTTTTCCACATGAAAACCTGTTTTTAATGTATGGAAACTTTTCTAAATCATTTTTAATGCATGAAACCTTTCCAAAGACTTGTATGCTTCCTAATGCTAAGAATCACATGGAGAATAGGAGGATACCGTCCAATATACATAAACGCTAAAGTATCCTAGTTTTGACATCATACAAAACATACCTAATGGAAGATGCACTCACATACTACCCCTTTTATATGATGGAAAAATTTAAGACGAAGAGTTAGTAATGAATATCCCCTCCCCCTGAATATATGCATCCCCAAACTTTATCTTGCTTCTCCCCCTTTGACAACATCAAAATAAACGAAGAAATTCATGATAAGTATCTTAAATCACACATAAAAGAATATAAAACACACAGAGGCAAAATGAAAAGATAAGAGAAATAATACGATAACACTCATATAGAATGATTTTCATATTGGATAAGAATTCCTAAAGATAAACATAAGTAAAGAAAGAAAGAAAAGAATATAATTTCTACATAACATGCTCAAAAATAAACAAAACACAAGCATGAATAATGAAAGATACAAACTGAACACAAAACTCTTGACATGCTACAAAAGTGACACGATTACGTGACATATGCCTTTGGTGCTCCCAAAATTCTGCACATACATGTGCTCTAGCAAGGCGATAAATGATGTACCACCATACAAACCAAAGATAGATATTAAAACATAACAATGACACACAACAAGAACTTTGTTAACAATGTAACATGTTCAATCATAATTCATGAGGAAATAGATAACTAGCCAATGCACCAATAATATATTTCAAGTAGAGAGAGAGAGAGAGAGAGAGAGAGAGAGAGAGAAACACAAAGTCACTATAAGCATATAATTGAAATACATCAATAGGCATTTTTGGAAGTGTACATTTATGAACTAACCCAAACATCAAGAATATCAACCATTTGGAACACAAGTAACATGTAAAGATAACAACTTACTTACAAAAAGGGAAAATGAAAAAGGAACAATATTACCTCTCTTATGAAATGATTAAAGAATCACTCTATATTTCTTGAAATATACATCCTTACCATTTTCATTATTTTCCAAGTTTCAATTTATGGTCGTAGAGGTGTTAATAAGCTCTGCATCTTCCATTGCAATATTTGGTTTAACACACACACATGACCCTTCATTGAGTTGTTTGATTTGAATATCCAGGAAGTAATTTAACTCCCCCATAAGTCTCATCTCAAACTCACCCTACATTAGCTTTAAAAATTCCTCTATAAGTTGCATGTCAGTGGATCCAAAAATAATATCATCGACACAAACTTGAAATCTTTCAAGTAAGCATAAGCTAGAGACGATATAGCATACATGTGAAGATATTTATATAAGGTCACTAAAATTATTTTAAATGAAACACACATTGGTTATCACTTGAAATTTTCATAAATTAGCACTCACAACATATATCATACACAAAGTATATCATATACATTTGAAAAATAAACAAGCAAAAAAAGAACTTCCTTACAAAGAGAAAGTTTAAAAGATATTACCTCTTCGTATGAATGAAGGAGGATGCACATGCATTCCACAAGAAACACTCTAACTAAAGTTGGAATGAATGCAAAACGCACCATACAACCTTTAGACAACAAAGATCTTACCAAGTTTCTCTTTGACAAAGTACTTGAAAGTATGATTAATAATGTATCCAAGAAGATTATTGATTTGATGGTCATCCTAATACTTGGAATTTCAATCTTGTCTAATTATGATAATCATCTTGCTCCTCCTAACATTTTATCATTTTAGGTTGATCAATCCCTAATTTGATGAACTTGAGTATGTTTTGTCGAAGATAACCTACATCATTAAAAACAATACCTTTTTCAACACTTCTTGGATAGAAAATATTAGTAATAATCAATACACTTTTACCAATTAAATAACACTAGAAGTTGATTCCTTTTGGTCATACAACCCTTCTTCCTTGCCATAAAGTCAAAAAAGTAGGGAGAGGTAACATGTCAAATGTCTTGAGTATCCATAAACAAGATCATATACTCTCTTCATAGACCCAAGAGATTTATCCTGTAAAATCAACAACAAGTGCTAGATACCCAATCTTCATTGGGTTCTTGGGGGTGAGTGAAAACAAAGTTGCATTTGGGCAACCATTGAAAGGCTCTTTAGGAACTAAAAGTTTCCTAAATTTTCATTTTTCAATAGTATGACATTTATTGCAACAAAAGAGACAAGAAAAATTAAGATGACATGTGCCTTTTCTGTTAGACTCCATTTTAACAAATTTATGTTTCTTATATGAATGGTTCCAAGACCTTTCATACTTAAAGGGTTCAATAGCATAAGCAATCCTTGGTTGTAAGGCTTTGTCTAATTTGACTTGAAGAGCATTTATCTCTTTTTGCCACTTATGACAAGATTCACAACCAAACCTAGAAGGTTTTTAATCCTCATTTTTGTCACTTTGAATATCTATCATAGAACTCTTAATAGCTTCCAACTTCCTTTCGAATTCTAACACTTTAGCTTCTAAGTGTAAAAATATTTTTTCATGTGAAGCTAATTTCTTAAAAGCAATGAAGACCTCTCTATGAATATTTTCAGAGGCATTTTATAATTGAGAGTAATATAAATCACTAGTAAGC
Organism: Lathyrus oleraceus; assembly: GCF_024323335.1. Taxonomy (NCBI): domain Eukaryota; kingdom Viridiplantae; phylum Streptophyta; class Magnoliopsida; order Fabales; family Fabaceae; genus Lathyrus; species Lathyrus oleraceus. The sequence goes on along the minus strand of NC_066583.1, from coordinate 534,984,795 downwards.
TCAAGTTTAGGAGGACTTATTTCTTCTTCCTTCCATTTTCCATAAGATAAATTTGGGCCGATTCTACACTTGAAGTGGAGCTTTCACCGCTTGAGGAATCACTTGCACTCTCACAAGCTACATAACCTCTTCTAGATTTACTAGACTTCTTGTGATTCTCTTTTTCTTTGTCTTTCTTAATCATGGGACATTCTGGTCTATAGTGACCAATTTCACCATAATTATAACCAGAGCTTCTAAATTTACCTTTCATATTCTCACCATCTTTTAAAAACTTGGACTCCTTTTTAAATTTAGCTAAGTTTTCTTCAGAATGCTTGACTTTGTTTTTCTGAATATACCTTTGGTATCTCTTGACAAATAGTCCAACATCATCATCATCGGAGTTCTTGTCATCCCTTTCTTCACACTCACTAGGCTCGTTTTTTGAGGACTTGAAACTAGAAGTCTTTAGAGCAATAGACTTCTTCACCTCTTCCTTGTCTTTACCTTTCTATTTCTTCATCATCTTTTCATACTATTTTTCAAGTTTTTCCAAGCAAGTAAGTTCTTGATCATGTTCTTCCAATTTACCAAACAAAGTAGTAAGATCAAGTGCTTTAAGATCATTCGCCTCTTTGATAACGGTGATCTTGGGTTGCCACTCCCTATTAATACATCTTAAAATCTTGTTAGTAGCAGTAACATTGGAGATAAGGTTACCTAGAGCATTCAATATATTAATAAGATGTGTGAATCTCTTTTGCATGTCGGCAATGGTTTCACCATGCTTCATACGAAAGAGTTCAAACTCTTAGTTCAAAGTATTGATCCTAGATTGTTTGACGTCATTAGTTCTCTCATGGGAAACTTCTAATGCATCCCACATAGCTTTGGCGGTTTCACAATGAGAGACACGATAATACTCATCGACACCTAATACGGATATGAGAATATTTTGTGTTTTCCGATCATGAGACCATAACTTCTTATCATTATCATTCTATTGATTTTCCAGTTTTTATACGATGATGCCTTCACCATTGGTCATTGTAATTTAATTAGGACCATTGGCGATGGTGTCCCACACACCCTTATCAACGAAGTTGATATGGATACGCATACAAGCTTTCCAATAGCCATAATTTTCGCCGATAAAAATAGGTGCTCTATTATACGCCCTCTTAGGTTAGGTAGCCATTATCTAATAAGTAAATTTTAAGACCGGAAACAACTCGAACTTGTGATACCACTTGCTAGACGATATGCCTAGATCTAGAAGGGGTGAATAGATCCCAAATAAAAAATTGTTTAAAAATTTGATTTTAAAAAAAATTTAAGGCACGGAAGCAAGTTTGAAATATTTCCTGGATCCAAAATCGTCTAACTAAACCTTCTATTAAAAAACTCGGGTATGCGTATGAGTACCAATGGTATGATAATAATTCACAAGTTGGTTTATCAATACTTTAAGCACTAAATTGAATACTCTATTAGAGTAACTATCTATCTCTAATGTCAACAACACACTAAAGACTAGTTGACACAATTCATCAAACATTCTGCATGCAATCAACAAAGTTTGGATATTAGTGTAGTATTTGTAGTTTTTAACAACCAACCACTATCAAATGGTAGGTGATTACTACACCAACACAATTTATCAAAGATTTCCACAGTTATTATCCAAACAATGTTGATTAAGAGATCAAAGTAATTAACAATTTGTGAACTGAAAAATAAATGAGATAGAGATAGAGCTATAGAGGTAGAGAGAGAGAGAGAGAGAGAGAGTACGCAAGGATTTATTTAGATAGTTCCCCAATCGACCTTGCTATGGGTATGCTTGTCCTCAATTCAAATTCAAATTGAGATATTAATATAATATATCTTACTTTGCAAAGCTATCAATACAAGATATGAGAAATCAAATGCCAAAAACCCTAAGTTTATTCTTGACTCTAGCACCTACAAAAACCTTGATCAATCTTGATCAAGTAACTAACCATGCCGCTCTAATTCACCTATTCTTGCTACTTCCTTGCAAGGAATCCTTGTCCCAAGGCTTTCACACAGCTAAATTAATCTCAAGCGCATGATCGTGTAATCAACAATGTTGTTTCAATTCACCTGTTGCTGCTACTTCCTTGCACGACCTCCATGTCTCAAGGATTTCTCCTAGCTAAATTAATCTCAAGCGCACACTTGTTGAACCCAAGATTTGTCAACACGATCCACCATTTCACGCTACTCCCTTGCCAACACACCTAGTCTCAAGGCTCTCACTCGATCAGATCCGAATTATACAATCTTGTCCAAAACCTTCAAGCCCTAAAGATATTAAAGGAAAACCCCACTTTGGTTTTCTTATTTGAATCCCTCAAAGATCTCAACCCAATTTTCTAGGTACAACAAACCTAACTGTATGTTATCAATCCTAATCTAGATGGAACCCAATAAAAATTGATTATGTGTAGTTTGATTGTGTGTATGAATAGATTGAAATGAATATGATGAGATGCTTTGAAATCCTGGATTCATGTAGGTTTAACTCACTTTAGAAACCTTACTAGAGAATGATGCATGTATGAAGTATGTATATGCATGGGTGATTTAGGGCAAAAGAAAATGTGAAGGACTTGACAAAAATATGAAAAATTGCAAGTTTTTATCGTATAGGTCGACCTGTTGAAGTCATGTGTAGATCTGTATGAAGCATAGGTCGGCCTGTACATGTCATGTGTTGACCTGTCAAGTGTATGCGCCTTCTATGTGTCGACCTGTGGAGTCGGCATATAAAACAGAAGCTACAAGCTTTAATACTGCAATATATGTGTCGATCTATAGATCTTATGTGTCGACCCGTAGAAGAATTTTTCTTCTATATGCCAACCTAAAAATCGTATAGGTCGACCTGTAAATGTCATGTGCCAACCTATGAGTCAGCACATAAAACAGGCTTAAAAATGAGTTACATAGGTCAACCTAAAACTTGTATAGGCCAACCTATAGATTTGTTTTTCACATGAAAACCTATTTTTAATGTATGAAAACTTTTCTAAATAATTTTTAATGCATGAAACCTTTCTGAAATTCTGGAAAGTTGATCCCTAATATCGTACACGATGTCACGACCTCAAGGTTAGAACATTATCACACCATAAACAATAACAGGATTGAAATGACAGTATGACAGTAAATAACACAATCAATTGTTAACTCAATTCGATGTAACGTCACCTAGATCTGGGGGCTACCAAGTTAAGAAGGAAAATCCACTATCATATAATTAGTTTGAAATCCTGAACAACCTTAGGTTTTACAGACTTCTCACCTAATCTCTACTTGTAGAAGTTTTTGTCTAGGACACTTATAGATATGAGACCCCTCTAACTTTCCTAAAACACACGACAATTAACAACTGAGAAACACAACCCACTCTTACTTAAAAGCTTCTAAAGGATTGTTAGTTACAACTCAATACACCAGGTCCAATTCAAGTATCGAGTCGAGGAGATACTCGAATGGCTAACACAAAGCACACACACGAAACCTTAATTCTATTAATGTACTGCACTGCTTCGATGCATTCTTAGGTTTAGAACTTCTCTATAAATAGCAGTGAAGAGGCATGGGCTTCGACCTTGATTTTCAGCAGATCCAATATCTCTGCACAATCTTCTGAAGATATGATCTCAATCAAATCAGATGTTTCCTAAAATGTCTTGACATCGTTACTTCATAAATAAGTCAAGACACAATGGTCTTCAAGTTCATGGAAAATGCTCAACCATATACGTGAACTAAAACTTCAGAGAATCTTCGGATAAAACATTAAAGAGACTAAATCTCACAAGATACTTAAGTTAGGTTACACTGTAATGTTGAAATAACATGTCAGGACATCTTGTTTAACATCTGTCAAAACTACTTATTTTTCCAAACTACAACCAATCACAATAAGTCATAGCATGTGGGTACGATATATAGGCCTTGCGCAACAGGTCATTGCTTCTGCATTTTGGAAGATTTTTTTAATCAAAGATTGGATCGTTTTTATTGCTAATTGGCTTAGCAATATGATTAGGTAATTTGTTTGATAGTCAGAAGAAGATTAATTCATATTTAAATTAAGATTTAAATTTGAATTGAAATTGAAACAAATCATATCTTGTTGGAAAGATTTTTGGAACATATAAAATCCAACAAATTCTCCATTAATTCTATAAAAAATTAAAGCTAATATCCAAGGAGAAAAACCCAGATTTATTATGCTATATAAAAATATTAAAGCTACATTGGAAAGCAAGAATTCACATTGAAGATTTTAGAGTGATAGGGTTTACAAGAGTTCTTGATATTTTATGTAAACCTCTATGTTTCACTAACTTGGCATAGAAGGTTTGTCTAGTTAAGTTGTATATTCAACATCTTTATGTAGACCTCTATGTTTCAGTAACCTAGCTTAGAAGATTTGTCTAGTTGAGTGGTAGTATTCAATATTGATTATTGAGTTGTAACCTCTAGTTACAGGTCGTGTGATTGAGAAGAAAGTGAGTAGGTTCTCACGTTTAGGGGAAGCCGTAGAAAATCATTGGGTATTGTTAGAAAGAAGAATTGAACAACATATGGTTTATTGTTGCTTGTAAGACTTATTGTTACTTGTGGACTTAACCCCCCAGACATAGGCGTGGTTTCACCAAACTAGGTAAACAACTATCATGTTATTTACTACTTTTATGCTTCATCCTTTAGTACTTGCTATTGTGGTGTTTTCCGTTTAACTTTTAAAACTATTGTCTATGACATCATGTTCGATGCCTGTCCCCTAAGGAGCATAATTTCATAAGATGTGGTCTCTTAGAAATATTTTTCCCACGTCGAAGTGGCCCACCTCAAAATTCATCTTGACGCATTATGAGTATTGGGTGGGTTTCAAAATCACAACATTTTATTAAAGTTTGTTTGAAACCATGATGTCCTATACCACGAGCATTTCCTGAGTGGACATCTCATTCTACAAAAGAAGTTGAAAGTGAAGTTGCATGTTCCATGTCTCTGCTCATGGGCTAAATATTTTGATTGCTTGTCTTTTAAGCTTTTGGTTTTGTTTATTCAGTTATTGAATCTTCTCATCGATTATACCTTTCAGGGTTGTTTTTAAACTCTGTTTTTAGCATGCATATATCAAAGTGTTTGGTTATAGTTTAACCAATATACTTCAAGTCAATCTATTAAGTTTTTGGATTAAGAACTATATTTGAGAATGGTTCAATTCGTGATTATATTAGAATCTAAAAAATCTCTTGATATTTTTGCAAAAGTGAGATTCTGGTAGTGTAATTAGAACCACACTACTCTCTTGACTCGAATTAGACTTACATGGAGCTCAAGGATCATTTTCTAGTTTTCATGATTTTAATTATAAAATTTATGATACAAATCACATGACTCAGATTCAAATCACAAGACTTCTTGATTCAAATCACAATGAGCTAAAAGTTTTATGGTTTGCTTTTGGACTCAAATTTGAATCACCATTTCTCATGACTAGAATCATGTAATTCGAATCATAGCTTATGCGACTCGAATCACATAAATGGGTTCTCATATGGTTTTTACCTCTTGATTCAAATAATTTAATTTTTTGACTCGAATCATACTTCTTGATTATGATTGAACCATACACCATTTCACTCATTTTTATGCTAGATCTTCAACATATATAAAATCATTTTTTTCCTAAAAAACCTCTCACAATTTTAAAAAAACACACTTCCAATATTGATTTAAAAACTCACGACTCACTTGTTCTCTCATTTATAAAAGGGTTTTGAATCTTCATTAAGTGTTTGCAAACAATTTATTTAATCTTCCACCTCAATCTAATTCTATTTTCGTGTGAATCTAAATCTCATCTTTGGAAACTCGTGATTGTTAAGGAGATTAGGATATTGTGTTTAACATTTATTTGAAGATTTTATTGAGATTTCAGATGTTTGCAAGTTGTGTAGTTTTATGGCTGGTTTTGACAAGTCTAACGGAAAAGAAGGAGGTCCTTCTCTCTAGATTCACTTTGATAGTGTTGTGTTAAATCCTACGAAAAAACTAGGAGGATCGAGGAAAGATCGTTGTACAACGGAGACTTTAGAGTATAACTAATGGGGCTAGAAGATTTAAGATGATTTCGAGTAAAGATTATGCAAGGATTTAGTTTGGATATTGTGTACAAGTAAAGTGATCCAGATAGAAGATTTTTATATTTTCAACATTATTTGGATATTGTGATTTTACTATAGTGTAATTTTTCACAAACTATATCGAATGACTGGTGTTTTCAATGGGAAACCATTGGAGAGTCCAATATGCTTAACGAGGATGACAGTCAAACCACTGTAAATCCAGCATACACTTCTCTCTCTCTCTCTCTCTCTATATATATATATATATATATATATATATATATATATATATATATATATATATATATATATATATATATATATATGTGTGTGTGTGTGTGTGTGTGTGTGTGTGTGTGTGTGTGTGTGTGTGTGTGTGTGTGTGTGTGTGTGTGCGTGTGTGTATGTGTGTACGTGTGTGTGTACGTGTGTGTGTGCGTGTGTGTATGTGTACGTATGTGTGTGTGTGTGTGTGTGTGTGTGTGTGTGTGAGAGAGAGAGAGAGAGAGAGAGAGAGAGAGAGAGAGAGAGACATAGAGAGAGAGAGAGATTGGATCGAACTCTAGTATGGTCAAAGGGTAACTTGTTCTCTAAGTTAACTTATGTAACAATCATTGTATGATGCAAATCCTAATTAGGGTGAGAGAGGTTATTTGCTATTCTGTAACACTTGTAATCTTGTTTCAAAGAGAAAGTAAAGAATATCAGTTTATAACCAATTTCATTGTGTTCTTATTGTTTTATTCTTTTCTACCCCTGTGGGTTTCTTACACATCAAGAAACCAATTATACTTTATAATTCTGGCATCGTTTTCATAACAAATTGGTGCGGTGAGCATGGAGAATATGTCTTCAACAATGTATGAGGTTTAAAAGTTCACCGGAGTGAACGATTTTGTTTTGTGGCGCTTGAAGATGAAAGCCCTATTGGTTCAGTGGGGTCGTTTAGAAGTATTGAAGGGAGCCTAAACCATGGTGATGCATTAAAGGATAAATAAAAAATGACTATGGTATAGAAAGCCCACAACGCCATCTTATTGAGCATTGGGGATAAGGTTCTTCGACAGGTTTCGAAGGAGACGACGACGTCAGGTCTTTCGGAGAATCTCGAAAGATTGTACATGACCAAATCATTGGTCAATCGCCTCTACCTGAAGCAAGCTTTGTATTCATGCAAGATGAGTGAAGACAAAGTTCTGGATGAGAAGTTAGATATGTTCAACAAGCTAATCTTTTATCTTGAAAATATCGATGTAAAAATCAAGGATGATGATCAAGCGATGTTACTGTTGTGTGCTTTCCCCAGAACACATGCTCACTTCAAAGAAACTCTCTTGTACGAAAGAGAGTCTATAACCTTTGAATAAGTTCTATCAACCTTGCACTCTAAGTATTTGAATGAACGAAAGGAGAACATTCCATCTTTGACCGGTGAAGGTCTCTCGGTTAAGGCAAACTTCACAAGAGAGATGGCAAGTTTGACAAGAAGAAGGGTAAAAGTCAACATAAGTCTTATAGTGGTGATGCATCTGGTATTCGATGTTATCATTGTAAGAAGGAGGTTCATACAAGAAAAGCGTGCCCTGAACTACTGAAAGATCATTGAGGTAAGGATAATGGGATTGCAACCTTTGTTCAAGATGATTTTGACACATTTGATGTTCTTATGGTTTCAAGCGGCGACTCAAGTAAAGAGTGGATTATGGATTCAGGTTGCACTTGGCACATGAATCCAAACAAAGACTTGTTTGAGGAACTATGTGATCAAGATGGTGGATCTATATTGCTTGGAAAAAATAAAGCTTGCAAGATTGTAGGTGTTGAATCTGTGAGATTCAAGCTCCATGATGAGTCAATAATGTTGTTGACTGAAGTCATGTATGTACCTGATTTGAAGAGAATTTTGATTTCTCTTGGTGAATTCGACAAGAAAGGATATGTTTTCTAAGGAGATAAAAGTATTCTAAAAGTCATGAAGGGGTCTAAGGAAGTATTAAGAGGCGTTAAGAAACAAGGCTTGTATACCCTTGAGGCTGAAGTTGTCAGTGGTTCTGTAGATGCTGCATCCACAAAACCTTTATCAAACACAGAAATTTGGCACATGAGATTGGGCCATGTAAGTGAAAGGGGTATGGTCGAATTGAGGAAACAAAATCTACTTGGTGGAGACAAAGTTGAAAAGCTGAAGTTTTGTGAACCCTATGTACTTGGAAAATCTTGCAAAGTGAAGTTCAATAAAAGAAAACAAAGAACACATGGGTCCCTTGATTACATCCATGCTGAACTTTGGGGGCGTGTGAGGTGTCTATCACATTCAGAAGCAAGATATTTTCTATCCATAGTTGATGATTATTCCAGAAAGTTATGGTTATTCATCCAGAAGACTAAGGATGAAACTTTTGAGAACTTCAAAAGTTGGAAGACTCTGGTTGAAAGTCAGACTGGCAGGAAGGTCAAGAGGTTGAGAACCGACAATGGCCTTGAATTTTGCAATGAGGTATTTGACATTTTTTGTTTAGCCTCTAGTATTGCAAGGCACAAAACTACTGCAGGTGCTCCCCAACAAAATGTTTTGGCTAAAATATTTAATGGAACCATTTTAGAAAGAGTTAGATTCATGTTGACTAGTGCTAGGTTAAAGAAGGTGTTTGGGGCAGAGGTTTTTTCGATAATAACATATTTGATAAATAGACGTCCTTCGATTGTGTTAGATATGAAGACACCTAAAGAAATTTGGTCGAAACATCCACCAAATCTCGATAAACCTAGAGTCTTTGGTTGCATAGCCTATGCTCACATTAGGAAGGATAAGGTCGAACCTAGAGCTCTGAGATGCATGTTTATGGGATACCCTGAAGGAGTCAAAGCTTATAGGCTATGGTACCTAGAGCTAGGTTACAAGAGGTGTATCACCAATCGAGATGTAATTTTCAATGAAGTTGGGATGGCTTTCAAGAAAATTGATGACGTTAGTCGAAGTGCACAAATATCTGAAGAAGAGATAGAACAAGAAGAGATTCATGTTGAGCTAGAGCATGTCGATGCTGAATTAGTATCCCATATCAAGTTGAAGAAGAAGCACAAGATACTGAAGATATTGAGGAAGATGAGGAAACTGTTGATGACTACCTATTTGCAAGAGATAGGCCGAGAAAAGTCATCAAGCCACCTCAAAGACCTGGGTATGCAAATCTCATAGCTTATGCCTTAATCTCTGCAAGTGAGGTTCTAGATGAAAAACCTAGAGACTATAAGGAAGTTATGAGGAGTCAAAATAAGACTGAATTGGATGAAGGCCATGGATGATGAGATAGAGTCTCTTCATGATAACCCCACTTGGGAACTGGTCAAGAAACCTGCTGGAGCTAGGTTAGTCAGTTGTAAGTGGATTTTCAAATTTAAGGAAGGAACCGGAGGAGTGACGTCAAAGAGATACAAGGCAAGATTGATCGCAAGAGGTTTCACTTAGAAAGAAGGTATCAACTTCAATGATGTGTTCTCCTCTGTTGTGAAGCACATGCCCATTCAAATCTTACTTTCCATTATGGTACAGTTTGACCTAGAACTGGAACAAATGGATGTGAATACTACTTTCTTGTATGGAGATCTAGATGAAACAATCCTGATGAGGCAACCTGAAGGGCATGCATAAAAGGGTAAGGAAGATTATATGTGCAAGATGAATAGATCTTTATATGGACTGAAACAATCTCCTCGACAGTGGAATATGAGATTTGACAAGTTCATGGCACACATAGGTTTCATTAGAAGTCAGTTCAACCATTGTGTTTACTTCATATTCAAACTGGAAGTCCATTTGTTATTTTGTTTCTTTACGTGGATGATATTCTCATTGCAAGCAACAGTGTCAATGATGCAATGAAGGTGAAGGTTGAACTCAATAAGGAGTTCAATATGAAGGATTTGGGCGCAACATCCAGGATTCTTGGGATTGACATCCAAAGAGACAAAAATCAGTCAAAATTATGCTTATCTCAAGAGACATACCTACAAAAGATTCTCGATAAGTTTGGTATGTCGAATTCAAAGCCTGTCGTAACTCTGACAAACCCTCAATTTAAGCTGAGTATAGATTAATGTCCCAATTTGAGGTCGAAAGAGATTATATCAATAACATCCCATATGCTAACATAATAGGTTCTTTGATGTATGTTATGGTCTGTACTAGACCCGACATATCATATGCAGTAAGTCTTGTAAGCAAGTACATGGCGAATCCTAGAAAGGATCACTAGAAAGCATTAAAGTGGATTCTAAGATATATAAATGGGTCTCTGAATAGAGTCCTGATTTATGGTGGAGCATATGGTGAAAATAGTAAAGTATAAATCGAAGGGTATGTCGACTCTGATTATGCAGGTTGTATGGATTCCAGAAAATTTATTTTTGGATATGTGTTCACTATGTTTAGCATAAACACCAGTTGTAAAGAAACACTTTAGAAGGTTGTTGCCTTATCAACCACTGAAGCAGAATATATCGCCTTCACTGAAGTTCTGAAAGAAGCATTGTGGCTTGAAGGTTTTGCTAAGGAACTAAAACTTCAAGGTCGAGTTATCATTGTTAAATGTGATAGTCAAAGTGTTATACATCTGTCGAAGAATTCATCCTATCATGAGCGAACCAAGCACATCGATGTGAGGATGCATTTCTTCAGAGGGGTAATCGAGCATGGAGAAGCCCAAGTGCTAAATGTTTCGACAGATCACAATGCTACTGATATTATCACCAAGATATTACCAAGTTGCAAGTTTTTCTATTATACGTAGTTGATAAAACTGCATGAAGAAAGCTATTTTGTTCCCTTGATGTTATAGACTTTGTTCCAAGGTGGAGATTTGTGAGATATTGGATCGAACTCTAGTATGGTCAAAGGGTAGCTGCATGGTTCGACAATTCGACAGGACCTTAACATGTTGTCGAAGTCTGTTCACATGCTGTAGTTGATGTATGTTAGGATTGTTAGTACGTTGAATTGGGTCTGTTTATTGTGCCTAATTATTTTAGTTAGCTTGTTCTCTAAGTTAACTTGTGTAATGAGCCTATGTGTAAAAGCCCATTAGTTTAGTATGTTGGTTTTCTTATAAATAACATACTAGTCTCTCAACATTGTATAATGAAAATCATAATTACGATGAGAGAGGTTATTTGCTATTCTATAACACTTGTAATCTTGTGTCAAAGAGAAAGTAAAGAGTAGCAGTTTATAACCAATTTCATTGTGTTCTTATTATTTTCTTCTTTTCTATCTTTGTGGGTTTCTTACCAAACAAGAAACCAACTATACTTTATAATTCCGGCATCGTTTTCACAAATATATATATATATATATATATATATATATATATATATATATATATATATATATATATATATATATATATATATATATATATATATATATATATATATATATATATATATATATATATATATATATATATATATATATATATATATATATATATATATATATATATATATATATATATATATATATATATATATTAGAAATTGCATGTTAGTTGCTTTTATCGCTTTCCTAGAATCATATGCTATTAGGATTTTGCCTTGGTAGATATTTTACTTCTATAAATAATACATTTCATGACAAAACTTTCATCTCAGCTAATGAAAGCCTGAGGTCAAATGACCTAGAACACGCCATTTTATTTTTTTAAATTTTTTTTAAAATCTTATCCATCGGGTTTTTAGAAAACCAACAAAAAGTGTAGCTCATGGTTTGAGCTTCAATTTCCAACTCCTGCAATTTTGTATTTTATTTAAAACCAAAATGGCGCCCTTATTTTATAAACCGTCTTATCACTCGATTTTTCAGAAATCCGACATGAAATGTTGATTAATATTTTATTTAATAAAATTGAGCCCAATTTGTACCTTAGTTGTGTTCCCTCGATTTTTCTAAAAATGTAGATATAAACTCTAAACAATATTTTATTCAGTCGTCAAAATTTTAAGTCTCATTCACTTTCTATTATGTCTCAAACATTTTGCTCCCTAGAGAACGAAAGAAATACCATTCTCCATCTTCTCCAAGAAGGTAGGAAGCTTGAACCTCAAACCAACATTTTTCTTTGACTCTCTCATAGGATTCACACAGGTTGATCTTCAAAAGACAGTTTATACGAACGAACCATTTGTCATGGAAACCCAAGCAAAATAAGTTTTTATGTCACTGATCCTTATAACACTAGTTGGTCAATTGTTCTACAAAAAAAACATATTCCTGCTAGTGATGAAAATCAAGATTTAAATTTTGAGACTCTTTCTTTAGAACCACATGTACATCTCTCATATGAAGAAAATGATTAAGATGATGGACATGTTATTCCCCATGATCATTAAGAGTGAATATGAGAAAACTAGTGGTTAAATTTTTTATATCACTTAGTAATATATATTTATTCATTTTAATTTTTTTATTCTTTTTATTAATATTTATTTTTTCCAATATGTAGAGATGTCGAATGATACCCTATGTTGCATGGTTTTAGAAGTAAAAGTCAGAAAATTAAAAACCCCTAAAGTAAGTGTTATATGATGCATTTTGTTGATATTGAAGTTTGAAGTTGTTGTCGAAGATTGAATTTTGAATGTTGTTGAGATAAATGGTTTAAAGATTTGTTGTTGTTGTTATTATTATTATTATTGTTGTTGTTGTTGTTGTTGTTACTGTTGCTGTTGTTGCTGCTACTGATATTGTTGTTGTTATTGATGGTGTCGTTGTTGTTGTTGTTGTTTTTGATGTTGTTGTTGTTATTGTTGTTGTTGCTGCATGTATTGTTGTTGTTATTGATGGTGTTGATTATCCTAATTGGTTTCAAATGTTGTTCAAATTATATGTGCTTAAAGACCGGTTACAAATTACAGAAGTGAACTTTTGGACGGTCTACAAGAATTTTCATTTTGATTATTGCTTTTATTGGTTAATAATTTGTTTTAGTTTTGTTGTAAGATTATAAGGTGTGCGTCATTTTGCTTTTGCAATCGATGTAAATGATGAATATTTTTGGTACAATATTTTTGTTTTAGAAATGGGCAAAAGATGCAATGTTTCTGATTCAGAAATGGGCAACACAATATTTTGTAAAATAGGTTAAAATGACAAATATAGAAAAAAAAATTAATTAACAATGTTTTCCTCTTGGGTTTTATTACAAACCGATGTAATAATACTTCTCTATTACCTCGGTTTTTCTTATAATCGAGAGAAAATCTAGGGCGCGTCATTCAGTTCTGAAAATAATAAAAATATAGTTGTTGGGGATCAAATCCATGACCATTAAGTTTTTCCCATCGGTGAAGTCTGGCCCGAGGGATAAAATGACGCACATTTCATGTGGCCTTTCAGAACCGAGATAAAATGAGTTTTTTGTTATAGTGGTTATTGGTTAAGTGTACGTTTTGTTAGAATCGAAACTTTTTATTTGTCTTGTTATTGATTAAGGGTGAAAATTGTGGTGCTATAATTCATATTCTATTGACATTGTACAAATACACGTCTTTTGTACATTTGCTATAAAATCAATACTTTGTTTGTTTATTAATTTTTGGTTATTTGATTGATTTGACTATTATCATATTATGTACCGATTAAGATGTCTTGCGTATATATTATTCAATAAGTATAATCACCTCATACGGATTTGTTTCCACCGTGCTAACAAATTTTTATTTTCAAACTCTAATAAATTTTTCAAAACTATTTTTTTAACTCGTCAATTTTATTTGGGAGGTCTATTCACCCTCCCACCATCCCTCTTCTAGCAGTTGCACTCTCGAATTCTCACCCATTATAAAGTTGATCGGATAATTTTTTGGATATGATGGAAGAGTTTTCCAAGTTAAGCGAAATAGAAAAAGAATCAAAACAAGAAATGTTTAGGGCGGAACACCTATACATATAGATTTAGGTCGTCACACATATTTTTATGCATTTTAGTTTTATCTTATGATATATTTTATGACATATTTTTTGTATGCAATGTTGGATTGTTTTACTCAATAATGTAATTTGGATACATTTGAAGTGTTTTAACCTATATCTAACATTACTTGCATAAAAATTAGGAAGTTTGTGTGTAAAACTACCTACCTACAAGATTAACTTATGTAATGAACGACTTAGTATTTTAAAAATCGGACAAACCATAATTATTGTTGTGTTGTTCTTCCATAGGTAAAAGGGTCACTTCAGACAAACCCTTAATGTACCTAATTGACTCCGAATTTCAAAATCTGAAATGACACATGAGACAAGATAACGTTTGTATGGATCTTATTTCTATAAAACTTCTATAAATGTGTCTCTTATGTAAATGTAACTATCAAAAACACAACAAAATATCTTAATATTAGTATTTCACATTTGTTTACTTCAACGGCGTGAGCCCTCCTCTTGAATTTAGGGTCACAAAGGACACCTCTCTTTATGTTCTCAAATCCAAACTAGATAATCTCTTGGCTATCCATACAATTGAAGGATAGTTAAGATCGAGTATCGTTCACCCTCGATTTATAATGAAGGAAAATTGAAGTTCAACAATTTTGAGTTAAAGACGAATGAAGATTTAAGATGTAAGAGTTATGTGGAGTACATTTCACTATTACGAAAGAAAAGTATGATTGAAGTGACTACGACAGTGGCGATATCGATTGACGATATTATAAAAGATGTTGAAACGTCTTCAATCACATCTAGTTCATGAAATGTTATATTAAATTTTATGTTAACAAAGATCTATGTAATGTTATATATTTTGTGTATGTGATACCAAATATTCATGTTAATTTGAGTTTTCTTCTTTTCTTGTATGAAATTGCTTATGTTTACTAATAACAAGATATATTATGAATTTCACAATCCGAAAAATCTCATGGCACGATTTTTTGTTTTAGTCTGAAATTTATTCTAATTATCTGATCAAAGTATATTTCGGATTTCAAATTCAAAAAATCCTCCTTAATGAATTAGTGGTGTGGTTAAGTAGTAGTATCAAAGAAAAATTCAAAATTTAAAATCTGAATTATTTTTTAATATTAATTTTGGCGTGTTTTAGGGTATGTTGTGTATTTCATGTGTCCGAATTATAAAATCAAAATCTAGAAGTATTTTTGAAATTTCTTTAAGGTGCGGGAGTAATAGATGAAGTGTGATGAGTAAAACCCTTCTTATTATGTACAACAAGGTTAGAAAATGAAGAGAAAAAAAAACAAGGTTAGAAATTAGAATCACTTTCTCCTAATTTACATTTACTATAGGATCCATTCATATTGCTTTGTGCCTTATAAATACTATTCACACCCCATTGTTAAAATAGATCAGTATCCAGTAACAAAGGCCGTTTGTTTTAATTTTAAAAAATATTTTTTTTATAATATTTTTTTTGTTTAAAAAAAATCTTCAAATGAAATATTAGTTAAAATATTTTTTAAAAATATTTTTTATATATTTTATTATTTTACTATAATTTTTTAAATATTAAAATTTTAAAAAATCAATTCTATCATACATTTTCTCTCTTTATAAATCCAACATTCAACAACCCACCATATAGAACTTGGCAACTGCAAGCCAAAAGCTTCTCTCTCTATACATAATTATTTGAGGAAATAATTAGTAAAAGAAACATCAAATTTGATAACTTATTATATTTTCCCACGGCTCTTGCTACATTTAGTTTCATCCACATGCCAATGCTGCCAACCCTCAACTATATGTCAAAAAATCTCTCACGGTTCCATTTTAAATGTGTTTTTTTAAGAATTTATTGTTTTGATTTTTTTTTGTGTTTAAAACTTAAATTCATATTAATTGTTAAAATTATCTCTAACTATTTCTCACTTATAAAATAAAATAAAATATGATTATAAATAATTAAAGTTAAGAAAAAAATATAACTATATTAAAAGTAAGCATTTTTTAAATGAATAAAAATATCAAAAGAATCATTAAAAAGAATGAAGATAAAATTACTTTTTTAATGAAGATAATTTATTGAATAAAAATGAAAAATAAAAAGGATAAGTGGACCTTAAATTAGAGATATTAATTCATAAATTTATAATTTAGTTTTTTAATAGGTTAATTGAAGTAGTTTATAGTTTATTATTTTTCTTTATATTTTATTTATGTTATTTTAATTAATAAATTATATATTAATTACACTTTTTAAATTCAATTATCATTTATAAATTAATTGAATATTTTTTAAATTATTATTTTATAAATATTATTACTTTTTTTATATTGATTAATCTTATCTTTTATATATATATATATATATATATATATATATATATATATATATATATATATATATATATATATATATATATATATATATATATATATATATATATATATATATATATATATATATTTGTCTGTCATTGACTTTACTGTTGGTTCTTTGCCTGCTTGATGTCCCTCTTTCTAGAGGAAGACTTACAATTATTCAATGCCAACCTCTCATTAATAAAAAGTGTGTTGTTTGGTATAACAATATACTGGATGCAAGTTTTTCCGATGCCAAAGAAAGTCATTCACCAATATTGAAGCATTGTGCATGAAGTTGCTATGGAGTGAAAATGAGGGGAATAAGAAAGCTCTTGTGGCTTGGACAAAAGTCTGTGATCCAAAAAATGCAGGGGTCTCAATGTTGTTGATTTTGCTAGTTGGAATCAAGCTACTCTTGCAAAATTTCTCTAGAATCTGCAAGCCAAAGCTTTGGGTGAAATGGATCAATGTTTATTACCTCAAACAACAGGACATCATAAGCTGGTGCGAGCCATAACAATGTTCTTGGATGTTAAAGCGAATCTTGAAGAATAGAGCAACTATGATTCAAACCATACATTGGGAGGAGGCAAAACAAAAAGGAAAGTTTAGAACAAATGCTATGTACAAAGAGTTTCGAGGAGATATGGAGCAGGTGGACTGGCACAAGACTTTCTTCAACAACCTTGCGAGGCCACGTGCTATTTTCACCATGTGGTTAGTGTTCATGGGCATGATACCAACAAAGAATAAAATTATGCGATTTGGAATTTTGAATGATGGTATTTGTTCATAATGCAGTGAGAATGAAATTATTGATATTTTTTTTATTGCACAATCACTCACCCCATTTGACAAGATATTCTAAAGTGACAGGTTATACAAGAAGTCCAACCAGCTGGAGTCATATACTGACAATAAAAGAAAAACAATGAAGAAGAAAAGAAAGTAAAGAACGATAAATGAGAAAAATAATATAATTCTGCAGAGTTTCTCTTTGCCTACAAATTGTGAAAAAAAATTTATTCACTTTACAATTGCAAAATACTGTGAATACAATGTTATGAATGCTCTATTTACCTCATTACAAAAATAAGGGTTACTCCCTCTATTTATAGATTTAGATTAACTTGGATCTCAAGTCAAAGCTCAAAACTATAAAAACTCAAAATAGCTAACACTACTAAAATAGATCTAAGTTTAAATCCTGTGTGAAACAACATATTTCGACACTTCGACACACTAACACAAATTAACATACTAGGTAGTTCGACACTTCCTTATTCTGTCGAGCAACCTGCTTTGACATAAGAAATTACAATTCAACCGTTTATTCAAAACACAAGAAAGAAAGGACGGAGAAGAAATATTCTAAAAATAGCTGCTGATAAATCGATATACAACTATGGAGGATTAGGAATTATTTGGTCTTCAACCACCATAGCCTTGAAGATAACTTGAAGGATGCTATCATTTTTAATATAGTAATGAGATGAATAGGACATAGAAAATTATCTAGGCATGTTAATAATAATTTACTATGTATTGAGTAATTTTGGCTTGATTAGTTGTTCTGGCTGAACAACTTGTTTTAGCTTTTCCTGGATCCTTGAGATCGGGCGTGCTCCATTATTTTGGGAATAAATTTAATCTTTCTCTAAATAATAATAATAATAATAATAATAATAATAATAATAATAATAATAATAATAATAATAATAATAATAATAATAATAATAATAATAATAATAATAATAAGCTACCATAATAATAATAATATAAATAATATATAATAATATAATATATAGCTAATAATAATATTTTTTATTAAATTCACTCTACATTAATAACTAATAACAATGATACCAATAATAATAATAATAATAATAATAATAATAATAATAATAATAGAATATTAAGCTACCATATTAAAAATAATAATTCCAAAATCTTGTATTTCAAAAATATATTTGAAGAATTATAATTTAATAGGAGCTAACATAATCGTTGTTGAAAATAATAAATCTTTAGATTATTCTATTTAGAATTAGGAGTTCAAACGTAATTGTGTTATTAGAATATTTAATGGTTCGGCTGTTTGTGGTAGTAAATGATATTTTTATATTAATGCTCCACGAAGTTTTAGGTTATTATTTTGAGATTAATTGTTATGCACGGCTAGTGTAAAAGATTTTACACGGTCAATGCATTAAAAAATCTTTACACGGTCAGTGTATATCAATTAAATTCTATTATTTTTTATTACAATTTTTCGTGTGGATTAACAATAAATTCTTTTCTAGTTATTTACTATAATGATTCAATTCTTAATCTCCATTTGCATCATGCTCTTCCACGCGCTAAGATATCAATGATATTATAATGATTTAAATGTTATTTAAATAATTAATATATTTTTGTGATTATATAAATTTAGATATTTGAAATTATATCTTAATTTTGTATATTTTGTACTTCATTTATCTTAATAATATCTTAATTAGTATAATTTTTGTTACTATAGTTTAGATTAGATATTTCTATACTTTCTATTTTTTTTCTATCTTAATAATTATATAAATCTTATATAACTACTTAAAGTAGAATAATAATTATTTAATTATTTATTTATATAATTTAGATAAAAATATTTTTTATTAATTTTGAATTAATATAAAGAATAGATATTTATAAATAGAAATAAATATATTTTTATTTAAATATTTTAATTTAGATTGGATGAATGACTTAAAATGTGATGAAAAAGAATATACAATTTATATATTTGAGGTGATTGACTAAAAAAACACTATAAATTTATGAGATAAAATTTAAAATAGGTCTAGATAATTTGTCTATATAACCATAATATAGACAATTAAATGACGAAGAGGAACTTTAGCTTCATCCAACTCACTCTTTCCTGAATTTCTCCATACTAAATCTCTTTATGCACTCTTCAATCAAGCCGACGAATGCAAAATCCCAAAACTTGAACCTTCACATGTATGAAGGTAAAATATTTTTTTTAAAAATGATCGTAAGAGATGAGTTTAAAAATGGAAAGTAAATCAAAATAAATAGAAAAATAAGAAATTTTGGATTTTTAGGGGGCGTCCTCAATTAAGCCTTTTGATCCTTGATTTTTTTCCTAATGAATCGGAAAAGAATAAGACTAATCTGAGACAATTTTCCTAAAAACTAATTTTCTAACACTAAAATTCGAAAAGGTCAGAACGCAAGAACGCTAGGGCAAGAACATTGAAACACAACATTTATGACTCTAATATTGGTTAAAATTGACAAGTGTCTCCATAAATGGCGCCAATTTGATCCACAGTTGCACACGGGTAAAAAAACGAGAATTAAAAATATAGTAAAATAAAAGCGACACTCGAGTGATATCATAAGAACTCTTGAATATTTTAACCAACAATTGTAACAATAAGGAGGTTTTTACAGTTCAGAAGTTAAATTTAATATGATTAAGGTAAAATCAAAATCGATAAATAAGCTAATATACTGTATCAATTTCCGACTTATCATCGATTCTTATGATTTCAATTGCTTAAGCGGATTCGATCCTATTCGGTTATATGATGTATGTTCCTAATTTCCAAATTAAACAAACGGATTTAAGCAGTCGCGAATTAAGCAAACACGACTTAATCAAACATGATAACGAAAAAGCTACGCTAACGTGATTATAGTTAAGGATCATACATACAGTCAAATTTAATCAACTTTATCCTATAAACAACAATCGAATTAAGCAAACGAAAGTTATCAAATTAAGCAAACGAGTTTATAGGAAGAATTGAAAAGAAATCAAAATTAAACTGAAATTAATAAAAACCTCAAATTGGAATTCAAATAAAGTAGATCGGCTCTTTGGGAATTAGTTATCCATATGATTCATATGCCCTATTTTTTATTTTATAAATGCTGAATAATTATTCCTAAAACTACTAATTTGTTTATATAGAACAAGGGAATTTGGACCTAATAGCATCCGACCTGGAAAAGAAATATAAAACAGACCCAAAAACTAAGTATTTTCTTAAGTCTGAAACTAAAACGATTTATTTTAGTCTTATAAACTCCGAATATGCTTATGACTTCAACGTGAAACTTTTAGCTTATGCTCTTAGCTTTCCAACGCCTATTAAAATGCATCAATTTGATTCTCGTAGCCCAAATTATGATCTACGAAGCGAGAGAGTGTAAATAGTTGTTTATTCAGAAAATACCAAATGGAATTAAAATAAATGTACCAATAAACTAAGCTAAGAAAACACACTGACCTGGAACTCTGATTTATTTATGGTCCTTTGGTTTTCTCTTAGACCTCCTTACAATGAGATCATTGTCTATTTATAGTTTTTTATTGAGCTTGTATTGTATCCTCATTCGAAAAAGTTGTACCCTCATCCTCGTAATGTGTAATAAGTTTATCGTTTTCCTTTATTGCTATTGCGTTAGTTGATTGTTAACTCAAGATTAAAATCAACAATTTTCAAAAAAGAACAAAAAAAATAAATACTCGATCAAAAGTTGAGCAATTTTCCCAAATCAAAACCATTTCCACTTCTCCATCATTTTCAAAAACCTTCAAATCATTCCATCCCGTTTCAATTCAATGCAAATAAAAAAAAACTTCGATCAACATCGAGTGTCTTTTATCTAATTCAAACTAAAATATCTAATCATACTTAAAACACCATTTCAAAAAGGGTGAAAGTGAGATGGTCTAGAGCCTTCGATTCCTCTCCTCGATTATTTGGATACGAATTGCCTTACTCGATCATTCGAGAAATTATCATCCATTAAAAACTTCTAATCCGATTCAACTCAAATCACTTTCACAATCAAAACTTAAGTCAAACTCATTTTCGTAATAACTTGGACGAAAAACGAGGTTCTCTATAGCCTTTTATTTCTTTCCCCGAGTATTTGGATACTAGTAGCCTTACTCGGCCATTCTAGTATTTGTCATCCATCTAAAATACATTAACCTTATCTAAATCCTTTTATAATTAAGGATGAAAAGGAAGATGATCTAGAGCCTTCTATTCTTCTTCTCGGTTACTTGGATACAAGTTGTCTTATTCGTCCATTCGAGTAATCGTCATCCAACAAAACACTCAACAAATCAAACTTTTTTCCTCTCTTGCGCAACTTCGAAAATATTTTCAGAAATGAGTATGCTTTATCCACATCGACGTGAAATAAACAAAGGCTTTCGCCTCCAAGAGTGAGCAGTAGGAAAATGTTTAGTCACTCAATATGTCTAAAGGGTCACTCCTAAAAAAAATTAACCCAGTAGTTATTTGTAAGAAGAACTACTTAGTTTTGAATTCTCCATAGCACATGGAAATACATAGGAGCAGGATTTCGAAATCTTGTCAGGCACACCTTTAATAAAAAACATTTCTCTTTTCTTTCTTTTTCCTCGCTCAATAAGTCGAAGAAAATAATTAACATCGCTAACATTTAATCACAAATTTAACTAAGAGGTTCTGCTTACAAAGAACCTCTTAGGAGCAGGATTTCGAAATCTTGTGAGGCACACCTTTAATAGAAAACATTTCTCTTTCCTTTCTTTTATTCGCTCAATAAGTCGAAGAAAATAATTAACATCGCCAACATTCAATCGCAAATTTAACTAAGAGGTTCCCGTTGAGTACAACGGATGCCAAAGGTGTTAATACCTTCCCCTTTCATAACCGATTCCCGAACCCAAATTTAGTTGCGACGACCATTTTCTTTTTCTTTTAAGGGTTTTATCGATATTTTCCCTTTCCTCCTTTAGAATAAATAAAGTTTGGTGGTGACTCTATTCGAATCAATTTTCCGCAAGCGTGCAAATGCTTTGTGAAGGACCATATTTTTTGAGATGCGACAGCTGGCGACTCTGCTGGAGACGAAAGCTCTAAAGAGAGAGACAAGCCTAACTTAGTTCGATTTGCGATGAATTTTAGCTTTATTTATTTATTTTATTCCTTCTTCCTTTCTTTATCTCATTATTTTGTTGTTACCTATTATTTGTTGTTGGTTCTCATTGATATTATAAGGTCTCTCTGATTATTGATACTTTGTGAGATAGGCTCTC
Source organism: Lathyrus oleraceus (assembly GCF_024323335.1). Taxonomy (NCBI): domain Eukaryota; kingdom Viridiplantae; phylum Streptophyta; class Magnoliopsida; order Fabales; family Fabaceae; genus Lathyrus; species Lathyrus oleraceus. The sequence continues at coordinate 534,962,201 of NC_066583.1, read as the reverse complement.
TACCAGAGTCTGAGGAAAACACTAGGATTAAGATGGTGGTTGTGTAGTAGAGGCCTGCAAGGTATCTTCCTCGTTGGGACAATACAAAGACCCTGACTAGAATAAATTCTCTTGGATATATTATTGTCCGACGAGCCTTCGTCATAGTGATAATGTTTTCAAGCTGGATCAATGACTCTAGGGACCTTTTTAGAACCTTGGAGTCGATGGTTTTGTAATGTTGTCCCTCTAGGTATCTTCCTCGTTGGGATGATATGAAGACCTCACCTAGACGAGATCGTCTTGAGGGTATTATTGTCCGATGAGCCTTCGTCACGATAGTGACATTCTCAAGAAGGATCTATGACTCTAGGAACCTATCAACCATAAAGCCTACCCAGGGGGTTATTTTAATAAGAGATACTAGTTATTTACCCATTGTTTTTTGAATGACCTGAAAATACGATGTATCGGTGATCCTGAACATGTCATTGCATTTTTGCATATAAAAAAACCAAAAAATCACGCATGCATCCAATACACATCATGCATATCATTTACCAAAAAAAGCTCATTCCGTCTTCTGTTCATAAACCAGCTAGCTGATTAGCGGAAGCGCTCAGAACTTGAAGCATGTCTCAAAGAGCTATGGACGAACTCCAGCAAGGTCAGGATTTGTTAAGAGAGGAAGTCAATGATTTGAAAAGTCAGATGAGCCTGGCCACAGTTGTTCCTCCCAACCATAGTGAAGGACGTATCACACAACATTTCACCATGGTTATAGATTTCAACTGTAGTGATGTTAGATACCCAAAAGTGCTAATTTGAGCTATCAAATATGGGTATCTTTCACTCCATTTCCTTGCTAAAATGTTCAAAACCACCCTTGTTTTAGATGAAATGCAATTCAATGATAAACGATCTTGGTACCTTTGATTTGTGTGTTATTGTGCAGGAAGTAGGCATGAAATAATAGAAAGTGAAGACACAAGAAATTTGGCAAAGGGATCAAATCAAACAAGCATTCATCAGCTTGCTCGCTAGGCGAGGGCTGTGGCGAAGCACTCGCTAGGCGAGCGTCCAACGAGAGTCCAGCGAAATGCTCCAGTAATTTACAGTGGCAAACATGACCAAACTCGCTAGGCGAGCTGCTAGCGAGGTGGGTAGCGAACACTTCCAGACTTGGTGAAAAGCGCAGCCAGCACTCACTCGCTAGGCGAGGCTCTAGCGAGTTCCCAGCGAGCATTCCAGTAGCAAAACCTCTCAACCTCGCTGGGGCGAAGGTTGAAGCGTGTCCTTCGCTAGGCGAAGGTTTTGTTCGCTAGGCGAACATGACAGTCTGGGAAAGGCTGTTTCTCTGGGCGCAGATGCCTCAGGTGCCTTATTTTGGGGCTCGCTAGGCGAAGCAGTCTGCTCGCCTAGCGAGCATGACAGCCCAGAAACAGCACTATAAGTAGCAAGTGCCACTTTTGAGAGCCATACTTCATCTTTCCATACTTTTGTACTTTTTCTAGATATTTTCCAGCTTTTGCTCTAGAGATCTTTTTGACCTAGATTTCATTTCTCTTCATCTCTTAACCATCTTTTACAAAAAGAAGGTGGATTCCCATCCAATCTTGATTATTCGACTTGGATGTTGATCAACCTTCTTCCGAAACTTGCCGACCAAACTACCATGAAAATGAGTAGCTAAGTCCTCCATTTGTCAAGGTTAGATGTAGATGATCATTAGCTTTGTGTGTAAATGTAAGGATCTTCATTTGTAAACTCTTTAATGGTGAATATATGATGAAAACTTTGTTCTTATTCAAAACTCTTTGTGTTGGTTTATGATCGAGAGATGTTTACCAACTCTTAACCTAGGTTTTCATCCAAACTTGTTTGTTAGCTAGAGATAGTAATGAATGATTTTGTTCACCATAAGGTTGAACCAAAAAGTTGTCATTTTGATAGATTGTGTTAGAGATAAACAATGGATCAAAATGGGAAAACTCACAATGTGTGTTCGAGAGAAACACATTGGGAGGACTTTGTGAAATAATTTATCATCTAAAGGAGTTTATAAGATTGTTGACTGAACAAATACATGCAAAGTGATCGTTGAACCCTAACTTTGGCAATATTTCTCAAATATTCAAACCATAACTTTTACCGCATTTTATTACATTTTTATGCAAGATAACGTGACAACAACCAAAACCCTATTGTTACCTAAAGCTAGAATTAATACAACCATCGAACGGCGGTGATATCTTACAATCCCTGTGGATACGATAACAAAAACCCGACACTTAAAATTACACTCAACAAAATGGCGCCGTTGCCGGGGATTGTAAATTGATATTGCGAGCATCGCAATGGTTGCTTATTTTTTAGCTTTTGAATTTTTGACTTGTGCTTGTAATTTGTTTGGTTTAGTTTGCAGCTTATGTTTTATGCGAGGGCAAATCCCTGTGGACGAACTTCTTTTTGATCCTGAGATCGAGAGAACCGCAAGGAGGCTCAATAGCAAAACGAGACGTAGGAGGCAACAGGCTAGACAACGTCAAGAGCAAGGAGATAGTTCTTCTACCACAAATCCACCATCATTCATACCTAACATGGAGCCACCACCACTACCGCCTATTTCTACTCCATGCATAAACAGTCCAAGAAACACCGCTCAGTTTGCCAACCACACGGGAAGGCAAGCTGAGATGAAAACGGGAACTCTCAATTTATTATATGGAAGTCCATTCACAGGAATGGACCATGAAGATCCCTTTGCTTTTCTCACAAAATTTTATGAGATAACATTGGCGGCCGGAGTGGATCAGGCTCAGGAGCTCCCGTTGTTCAGAAGATTATTTCCCCACGCTTTGCTCGGCAAAGCAAAAGATTGGTACTTAGACCAAACACCAGCCGTCATGACAGACTGGAACGTGTTAGAAGAGAAGTTCATCGAAAGATTCTTCTCCCATAACCGGTTCATGGAATCCAAGACGGCCATCTCGGTGTTTGCACAAGGAATCAATGAATCCTTAAATGAAGCGTGGGAAAGATTCAAGTCCATGTTGCGGAAGTGTAAAGGGCATGGATTTGATGAGATGACTCAAATCCATATCTTCAAAAATGGACTTCAACCAAATTGCAAGACGTTGTTGGATGCTACCTCGGGTGGCTCTTTATTGTCTAAAAGTGCCGAAGAAGCTACAAATATCATAAATCGAATGGCTCTCAATGATCTTCAGAGTCAAAGTCGAGGCAACTCTTTGAAAAAGCCGGGAGTGCTTGAACTAGGGACGAACGATGCCATCCTTGCCCAAAACAAGCTCATCTCACAACAAGTGGAACTCTTGACGCAACAAATAAAAGAGTTGAGAGAACCGTCTAAAGCTAAACAAATAGCTTGTTGTGAACTTTGCAAAGGTGAGCATGACACCGGATTCTGTCCACCTTCGGGGTTCGAAGATGTAAACTACATGGCAAACCAAAGGGATTACCAACCGAGACCACAACAACAACAACAACCCTATCAACCGCACCCTCAAAATCAACAACAACATTACCAAGGGAACCAAGGGTTCCAACCTAGGAGTAACTATTACCATAACCAAGGTTATAGAGGTGGTTCTTCTAGCCGTCAAAACCCTCCCCAAAATCCTTATCAACCTCAACAACCGCCGGTCATAACTTCTAAGTTGGAAGAGACATTGACGCAATTCATGCAAATGTCAATGGCTAACCAAAAGAGCAATGACGCGGCCATAAAAAATCTCGAGACTCAAGTTGGGCAACTTGCTAAGCAACTCGCGGAACAACAAACCGGCCCTTCCTTTTCGGAAAATACGCAAACAAATCCTAAGGAGCATTGTAAGGCGATCATGACGAGAAGTGGTAAGGAGTTGATGAGTGAGAATAACAAAAGAGTTGAGAGTGAACAAAGAGAGAAAAAGAAAGAAAATGAGGAGGAAATAGTGGAGGAAAATATTGATGGTGAAGTGGGGGAGTGGAGTGAGGAGGAAGAAGTTGAAAATAACGAAAAGAATGGTGAAGTTGAAAAGAAAAAAAGTGGGGAGATTGAGAAAAATACGAGTGATGAAGTAAAGGGGGAGGAAGTGAAAAAGCCTAGATGGAGGAGTTCTAGAGTTGCAAAGGGAAAGGAGGTAGTGAGCACTACTCCAATCCAAAACCTCCCTTATCCTCATGCCCCGTCCAAAAGGGAGAATGAACGGCATTACACCCGATTCATGGATATTTTTAAACAATTACAAATAAACATTCTGTTTGCCGAAGCCTTGGAGCAAATGCCCAAGTATGCCAAGTTCATGAAGGACATACTTACAAAAAAGAGGAGGTATACGGAACCGGAGACCATCGTCCTTGATGCGAGCTGTAGTGCCATTATTCAAAGGACGCTTCCAAAAAAAGAGGTTGATCCGGGAAGAGTTACTTTGCCAGTTAAAATTGGAGATATCTATGTCGGGAAGGGACTAACTGACTTGGGGTCAAGCATTAATCTCATACCTTTGTCTATTATAAAGAGGCTTGGCAACATCGAAATTAAGTCCATCCGAATGACGTTGCAATTGGCGGATAAGTCGACAACCCATCCTCATGGCGTAGCCCAAGATGTTTTGGTTAAAGTCGACAAATTCTTTTTCCCGGTCGATTTTATTGTTATTGATATGGAAGAAGATGATGATGCTCCGCTCATCTTGGGCCGACCGTTCATGAAAACCGCGCGAATGATGATAGACGTTGATGACGGTTTAATGAAGGTGAGAGTCCAAAATGAGGAAGTAACATTCGATCTATTCGAAGCAATGAAGCATTCAAAAGATAGAAATGATATCTTTCGCATCGATGTGATCGAAGAAGCAGTTTTGGAGGTTTCTAAGCATATTCACGAGATATCTCCTATGGAGTTAGCTCTTGACGACTCATTGGAGGTTTTCACCGTTGAAGAAGAGCAAGCTCTTGAGGAATGCTTAAAGGAACTTGATAGTTTAGGCGAACTACAACCGTGGGAAGTAAAGGAAGAAGACTTGAAGAAGGAGGTTATTGACGAAAAAGCGCCTATTGAATTGAAAATACTACCTTCTACTTTGAAGTATGTATTCCTAGATGAGACCGAAGCAAAGCCGGTCATCATAAGCAACCTTTTGACAACTGATGAAGAAGCCCGCTTGATCCATGTGCTAAAGAAAAATCAAGAAGCCATGGGTTGGACTCTTTCCGATCTAAAAGGAATTAGTCCCTCCTATTGCATGCACAAGATTTTGATGGAAGAGGATTTCAAGCCGGTAGCTCAACCACAACGCCGCTTAAATCCTACCATGAAGGAGGTTGTTCGAAAGGAAGTTGTGAAGCTGTTGGATGCGGGGATGATTTACCCGATCTCGGATAGTCCATGGGTTAGTCCCGTGCATGTGGTTCCGAAGAAAGGTGGAATTACCGTAATCCGAAATGACAAGGATGAATTGATCCCTACTAAAGTTGCAACGGGGTGGCGAATGTGTATTGATTATCGGCGGTTGAATACCGCGACTAGAAAGGATCATTTTCCACTCCCGTTCATGGATCAAATGCTCGAAAGACTCTCGGGCCAACAATACTATTGTTTCTTGGACGGCTATTCCGGGTATAACCAAATTGCGGTTGACCCGGCCGATCATGAGAAGACGGTTTTCACGTGTCCGTTTGGAGTGTTCGCATACCGAAAAATGCCCTTTGGGCTGTGCAATGCACCGGCGACTTTCCAACGATGTGTGCAAGCCATTTTTGCCGACCTGATAGAGAAAACAATGGAAGTCTTCATGGATGACTTCTCGGTATTTGGTGGGTCTTTTAGTCTATGCTTGGCAAACTTGAAAACGGTGTTGGAAAGATGTGTAAAGACCAATCTGGTGCTTAATTGGGAGAAGTGTCACTTCATGGTGACCGAGGGGATCGTGCTTGGCCACAAAGTCTCTTCAAGGGGGCTTGAAGTGGATAGAGCTAAGGTTGAAGTGATAGAAAAGTTACCTCCTCCGGTGAATGTGAAGGGCATCCGAAGCTTTTTGGGGTACGTCGGCTTCTATCGGCACTTTATCAAGGACTTCTCAAAGGTGGCTAAGCCTTTGAGCAATTTGCTAGCTAAGGACCAGGTATTTCTCTTAACCGATGAATGTTTGCAAGCTTTCGAAACTTTGAAAGAAAAATTGGTGACCGCTCCAATTATAGTCGCTCCAAATTGGAATTCAAATTTTGAGCTAATGTGTGATGCAAGCGACTATGCAATTGGAGCGGTCCTTGGCCAAAGAAAAGATAAAAAATTTCATGCGATACATTATGCGAGTAAAGTTCTTAACGAGGCTCAAATAAACTATGCCACCACGGAGAAAGAACTACTTGCAATAGTGTACGCGCTTGAAAAGTTTAGGTCTTATCTTATAGGGTCTAAAGTCGTAGTGTATACCGACCACGAGGCGATTAAATATCTGCTCACCAAACCGGATTCGAAACAAAGGCTCATCCGTTGGATCCTCTTGTTACAAGAATTTGATGTGGAAATTAAGGATCAGAAAATTTGGTGGCGGATCATTTATCCCGCTTAGTGAATGTGGAGGTTACCGCGTCAGAAAAGGAAATCCGGGAAGAATTTCCTGATGAAAAGCTTTTTAAAGTTCAAGTTAGGCCGTGGTTTGCAGACTTTGCGAACCACAAGGCTAGTGGTTTTGTGCCTCCCGACCTAACTTCGAACCAAAAAAGGAAGTTTCTTTCGGATGCCAAGTATTATGTTTGGGATGACCCGTACTTGTTTAAGTTGGGTAGTGATAACCTATTAAGGAGATGCGTTACTGGCGATGAAGCGCAGAGCATCCTTTGGCATTGTCATAACTCGCCTTACGACGGACACTATAATGGGGTGAGAACGGCCACTAAAATCCTTCAATCGGGATTTTATTGGCCCACTATTTTCAAAGACGCACACACCCATGCGCAAAGTTGTGATAGTTGCCAGAGAAGCGGAGGGATTGGTAAGAAAGACGAGATGCCTCTCCAAAACATCCAAGAAGTGGAAGTATTTGATTGTTGGGGCATCGATTTTGTAGGACCATTCCCACCCTCTTATGGGAACGAGTATATGCTTGTCGCAGTTGATTACGTCTCTAAGTGGGTTGAGGCGATTGCCTCACCTCGGGCGGACGCGAAAACGGTGATAAATTTTTTGAAGAAAAACATATTTTCCCGTTTCGGAACCCCCCGAGTGTTGATAAGTGACGGAGGGTCACACTTTTGTAATGCACCGTTGGAAAGCATTTTAAAACATTACGGTGTATCACATAGGATGACAACTCCGTATCACCCGCAGGCTAATGGGAAAGCTGAGGTCTCTAATCGTGAGATTAAGAGGATCCTCGAAAAAATGTGTCAAATTCGAAAAAAGAGTGGTCCCAAAAATTGGATGAAGCGTTATGGGCATACCGTACCGCCTTTAAAGCTCCAATTGGCCTAACTCCCTTTCAATTGGTGTTTGGTAAAACTTGCCATTTGCCGGTTGAATTGGAGCACAAAGCATTGTGGGCCCTGAAATTTTTAAATTTTGAAAATGATTTGGCCGGTGAGAAAAGGAAGGTGCAACTGCTTGAGTTGGAAGAGATGCGCAATGCCGCATATCACTCAAGTTGGTTGTACAAAGACAAGGTTAAAAAGTACCATGACAAAAAGCTCCGAAAGAAAGAATTTGTGCCGGGACAGTTGGTCCTCTTGTTCAATTCCAGGTTGAAGTTATTCCCCGGAAAGTTGAAATCAAAATGGTCCGGGCCATTTCGGGTCAAAGACGTTAAGGAGTACGGAGCTATTGTCATTGAGGACCTAGAAAAGAAGGATAGTTGGACCGTGAATGGCCAACGATTGAAAGTTTATCTCGGCGGTCATGTGGATCGCGAGAGCAGTGCAATTCCTTTGGATGCTCCTCTGTGAGCATCGCACCGTCGAGCTTAGCCGACGTTAAACAAGCGCTTGTTGGGAGGCACCCCAACATTGTAAGTATTTACTGTTTTTCTGTTGTGTTGTGATGGGATTCGAAGTGCTAAAACCATGCTGAATGTACCTATAATACTGCCTTTGAAAAGGCAATTGCTGTCATGCTCGCTTGATGCTCGCTAGGCGAGGCAGTAGCGAGCTGATTCGCTATGCTGCTCGCTAGGTGAAGCAGCAGCGAGCGCTGCGTGACAGCACTTATTTAAAATCTCAGCAGGCCACTCATTTTGGCCCAAACACAAATTTTCTGTTTTTGCAACTCTGCTGAGGCAATTTAACTGAACACTCACCTCACTCTTTCATTTTCATCTCTCTCACAAACAACTCACTCTAACCCTAACTTGGAGGATTGTGAACCTCACTGCATTTCACAACTGCATTTCATACCCAATCACTCTATTTTGCTAAGGTTTGCCCTAATACCATGTCTTTATGCTTAAGCTTTGTTTATTGCTGATTTGAATGTCATTTAGGATGAAGTTGTTGGTATGGGAAACTTTAGGTTTTGCAATTGGGAATTTTAGTTTTGCATGTGAGTTTGTAATTACCTATAGCATAGAACATTTCTTTAATTGATAGATCATTAGGTTCTGAAATTGAAACCATTAGAATGTGGGTTTTGGGAAGATTTCTCTGAAAAATGCTGCAGAACCCAAAAACCCGTAAGATTCGCTAGCAACTCGCTAGGCGAACCAGAGGCGAGCATTCGCTGCCACTTCGCTAGGCGAAGCAGCAGCGAGCATGACAGTTCTTTGATTTCTGGTTTTGCTGTCTAATCTGTTTTGTGTGTGTTGTTTCCTCTTTATGTTTTGCAGATGGAATCTAGATCCGGCGCTTCAAAGAAGAGAAAGGGAGGGAACACTTCCCGTCCCGTAACAATACAGTTTGATACCGACAAATTTGTCGGGCCGAAGCAAGCGGCAAGATACATTACTTTGGAGAAGCGGAAAATTCTACCGGAGAAGAGATTCATCATCAACCCTCAAGGCACAAACAGAGCATTCGCCGGGTTGATTGACACAAAGAAGTGGGATCGGTTAATTTCCCCACTCGAGCACTATGATATCGCAATGGTACGTGAGTTCTATGCGAACGCACTACCGGATGATGACGAGCCGTTTACTTGGACATCTCGAGTGGTCGGCCGTCCCGTTACGTTTGATCGGGATGCCATTAACCGAGTCCTAGGTGAACCGCTCCAGCTGGGAGCTGAGGAGAGAGACACCTACCACACAGACTTACGGCTTCACCGGGATATTAAAGCAATTTCTGCCGCCCTGCTGTTAAGAGGGAAATCAGTTGAACTGAACCCATCTGGGGTTCCTATGAGATACCACAGGGAGGACATGACTCCCTTGGCTCAACTGATCCTGCTGATGGTGCTGACAAACATCCAACCCAAGTCCCACACTTCTACAGTGCCGATCCTAGTGGCACACTTGGTACACTGTATCCTCACCAACGTCCAAATCGATGTGGCGAGGATTATTGCTAATGAGCTTAAGTCCGTGATTGAGAGCGGGCTAAAGTCGGGGGCTCGTGTGAATTGTCCCCTGGCTTTCCCGTGCTTAATCATGAGTTTGTGCATTCAGGCGAGGGTGAGACTACCCTCAAGGGGTCAGGTAAGGATCCCGTCGCCCATTGATGACAAGTATGTGGCCAAGTATTGTAGGGTGAAGAGTGTTAGAGGTAGTGCAGCTGCAGTGGGTACCCGGGCTTCTGATGGTCCTGGTACTTCTACTCCTGGACCAGATCCTTACCTGCAAGCTGTCTGTGATTACAACTGGGACTGGATGGCGGCTACTCAGTGTGCCATGATAGATATGCACGATTCTATGCAGCGGTTACAGCTGCAGGGAAGTGACCCCACCGGTGCTCATTCATTGATGACGCGTGAGCAGTTTCTGCTTAACGCTAATTGGCCTGTGGACAGGCCTGTGTATGGTGAGGGGGCGACTGCTGGTGCGTCTTCTGGTGGTGTTGCTGATGATGATGATGATGATGAGGCTACCGGTTCTGAGGCCGGTAGTGAGGAGGGTTCTGAGCCTTTGGAGGGCTAAGTTTTTATTTTGTTATGTTTATTTCTATTGTATTTCCAGAATTTTGTATTTTGATTTTGGCTTTGTACTGTTGGGGTGTTTTGTCCCCCATGAACAAATTTATATTTTGAAGTTTATATTATTATTTCTGTTTTAAATTTTGTTTATTTTAATAAATTTTTGGTTGGTTGAGTGGCAAACCTTCTAGATTGGTTGCTCCTCAAAGAAGTATCCAATGAAGGTGCATCCGAGCTTGGATGGCAATGATAAGAATAAACAAGTGAAATAGGCTAAGGTACATGGTTACCTCCGGCTAGAATTTTAGAATGCACTTAGAACTTTACTCTTTTTTGTAATTGAGTATTGTCTTTTTGCAACATAATTGAATGAATGTTTCATCTAGGACTTAAAACCACAAATTGTGAGGAAACCTCTATTGTACACTTAAATGCTGGATTCTAATAAATTTTGATGATTCATTTGATTCATGCTTTGTCTTTTATTATTGTGAATATGTGGAAGCAATTAGAAATGATCAAGGCACTTGTTTTCTATCGAGCACAACCAGTTCCAAATATAACTTACCTGTGAGCAGAGAGAGTATTCGTTAACCCCTTTGAGCTTAAACAGTTGAATCTCAGCTTGAAATAAAGCGAGATTTCAAGAATCTTTTTTTTACAACCCGGAAAATCTTGATTATTGTTCTTTTGCCGTAAAAAGTTAAGAGCATTCACTTAGGGTGAGTAAGAAATCAGTTGGGGAGAACGAAAATGAGAATTGGTAAGTACCACAACTCTTGAAAAACCGAGCAAGCATAAATATATATATATATATATATATATATATATATATATATATATATATATATATATATATATATATATATATATATATATATATATATATATATATATATATATATATATATATAGAAAATATAGAAAAGAAACATCTGTTTTGTAAGTATGATGTGAAAGAAAAGAACAAAAATAGAAAGAATGAAAATTAATGCTTGCTTGGAAGAAAAATAGTGAAAAACAAAAATTGAGTTGTGAAATAAGAGTTGTGAAGGTTTCAAATGAGAAATAAATGGACTGAAGTTGAAATGTGTAAATAATATACAGTGAATGTCTCTTTTGCATCGGCAATTTCGTTTTCAATGGCCTTAGAAATGACCCTTGTTTGTTAACCTGACCAAGCTTCAACCGAAAAGCCCTTAGTGATCTTCGTGCTTCCACATTACCATTATAATTGTTAGACATTGTATGAATCGAATTGATTTCTTCATTATTTGTTAGAGAGTGAGATTATTCCCGCGGTTGCAAACGCGTAAATTCTTCAATCCTTATTCGAAGAGGAGAGATAGGGTGATTCATTCAAAATAATATTGTTGTAGATAGATACATATTTCGCATTACTATTAAGTTTTAGTTCTTGTGTATTATTTTATTCGAACCGTTGGAAATTTGTACCTGCTGATTCGCTTGTGTTTGAGCCGTTTTATCCGACTTCGGAGAAACCTTTTTCTTAAAGCAAATCCTCTTGTCCTTCAAGAGGCATACTTTGCTTGAGGACAAGCAAGAATCTAGTTGGGGAGAGCTGTTAGATACCCAAAAGTGCTAATTTGAGCTATCAAATATGGGTATCTTTCACTCCATTTCCTTGCTAAAATGTTCAAAACCACCCTTGTTTTAGATGAAATGCAATTCAATAATAAACGATCTTGGTACCTTTGATTTGTGTGTTATTGTGCAGGAAGTAGGCATGAAATAATAGAAAGTGAAGACACAAGAAATTTGGCAAAGGGATCAAATCAAACAAGCATTCATCAGCTTGCTCGCTAGGCGAGGGCTGTGGCGAAGCACTCGCTAGGCGAGCGTCCAACGAGAGTCCAGCGAAATGCTCCAGTAATTTACAGTGGCAAACATGACCAAACTCGCTAGGCGAGCTGCTAGCGAGGTGGGTAGCGAACACTTCCAGACTTGGTGAAAAGCGCAGCCAGCACTCACTCGCTAGGCGAGGCTCTAGCGAGTTCCCAGCGAGCATTCCAGTAGCAAAACCTCTCAACCTCGCTGGGGCGAAGGTTGAAGCGTGTCCTTCGCTAGGCGAAGGTTTTGTTCGCTAGGCGAACATGACAGTCTGGGAAAGGCTGTTTCTCTGGGCGCAGATGCCTCAGGTGCCTTATTTTGGGGCTCGCTAGGCGAAGCAGTCTGCTCGCCTAGCGAGCATGACAGCCCAGAAACAGCACTATAAGTAGCAAGTGCCACTTTTGAGAGCCATACTTCATCTTTCCATACTTTTGTACTTTTTCTAGATATTTTCCAGCTTTTGCTCTAGAGATCTTTTTGACCTAGATTTCATTTCTCTTCATCTCTTAACCATCTTTTACAAAAAGAAGGTGGATTCCCATCCAATCTTGATTATTCGACTTGGATGTTGATCAACCTTCTTCCGAAACTTGCCGACCAAGCTACCATGAAAATGAGTAGCTAAGTCCTCCATTTGTCAAGGTTAGATGTAGATGATCATTAGCTTTGTGTGTAAATGTAAGGATCTTCATTTGTAAACTCTTTAATGGTGAATATATGATGAAAACTTTGTTCTTATTCAAAACTCTTTGTGTTGGTTTATGATCGAGAGATGTTTACCAACTCTTAACCTAGGTTTTCATCCAAACTTGTTTGTTAGCTAGAGATAGTAATGAATGATTTTGTTCACCATAAGGTTGAACCAAAAAGTTGTCATTTTGATAGATTGTGTTAGAGATAAACAATGGATCAAAATGGGAAAACTCACAATGTGTGTTCGAGAGAAACACATTGGGAGGACTTTGTGAAATAATTTATCATCTAAAGGAGTTTATAAGATTGTTGACCGAACAAATACATGCAAAGTGATCGTTGAACCCTAACTTTGGCAATATTTCTCAAATATTCAAACCATAACTTTTACCGCATTTTATTACATTTTTATGCAAGATAACGTGACAACAACCAAAACCCTATTGTTACCTAAAGCTAGAATTAATACAACCATCGAACGGCGGTGATATCTTACAATCCCTGTGGATACGATAACAAAAACCCGACACTTAAAATTACACTCAACAAGTGATATGTTCACTTGAGTTTATTATAACTTATGTTAAATTCTTATTTCACCAACTACTCACTAAACATATAACTGTTCAACCTGATTTAGAAATCAATAATATGGAAAATTAAGTTATATTAGAAGAACAAGTTACACTAATCAATGTTGTATGAGCTTTATACAACCTATTATCCGCATTTTTATCTTTAAAGGGTATAAGTTGTTTCAATGTTTCTAATTCTTCAGCTAGCACTTCCTTCCTCCTTTTTCATTCTATAAAGTATTAATTACTTTGCAGAAAAAACTAGTAGTGAAGAAAGTGACAGCAGAAAAACTAGAAGCATTGAGTCGAGTTCAAACCGTTAAAGAGCAAGATACGAATAATGGGCTGCAAAAAGTTCGTAAGACATTTATAAATTTAAGTTGTTTTCTAATATAACTTAATATCTCATATTATTATTTTCTAATTCAATTCGAAAGGTTATATAGTTAGTGAATGATTGGTAAAATACTCAAACCACATACGATATAATAAACTCATCTTCTAGGACATGTTGACTGAACGAAATAAAAGTTGCAATGTACAAGGAATAACATTAACAATAACACAAGCAACAACATTTATTAACAAAAACATCAACATACTTCAACAAAAACATCTAAAATAACACAAACAACAACATTTATCAACAAAATTCAACAACTTACCTTAACATAAATACAACTTACCTTAACAAAATAACAACATACCTCCACAAAAACATCAACATACCCAATAAATAACATTTACAATAATACAAACAACAATATTGATCAACAAAAACAACAACGTACCTTAACATAAGCAACACCTTACCTTAACAAAGAAACAACATATTTCCATAAAAACATCAACATACATAATAAAAAACATCTACAATAACACAAAACAACAACATTTATCAACAAAAACAAAAACTTACCTTAACATAAACAACAAATTACCTTAACAAAACATCAACATACCTCAACAAAACATCAACAAACCAAATAAAAAAAACAGCTACAATAACACAAACAACAATATTTATTAACAAAAATAACAGCTTAACTTAACATAAACAATAAATTACCTTAACAAAACAACAACATACATCAACAATAACTTAAACCATTTACTTATCTCAACAAAAATAACAATATAAAAACTATGATCTCATATTAACAACAAGAAAACAATAAACCATATGTTTCACATATATTTTGAACAAGAAAAACAAGAAAGATATTTTGAACAACAATAACATCAACTCATAAAATGTTTCATGAACATGCCTTTCATTGAAAAGATTTGTGGAGAATGAAGACAAAGAAATGAGTTACTTGTTTTGTCTTGTAAAAATTCGTGAAACATTTCCTTTATTCATAATAGTTGGAGAAGTTATGTTGGAGTTTTGAAAGCAACTTGTTCTGAACTTATATAAGTTAGCTTTTATAGGTAATATATTTCATCGCGGTTGATAAAAATAATTGTGGTTAAATGTCAATTTATTTAACTACTATTGTTAAAGTTGACCGTCGTGAAAAGTGTTTAATTTTATTTAAAAATAGAAATTAAGGGAATACACCCTTTTTTTTTAACAAAAATAAAACCTAAAATTATAGGTGTGAGGATTCGAAGCACGTCATTGCTTCACATATCACAACGGTTGTTTAAATGAACCCTGGTTATATGCGATTTACAAATAAAAAATGAAACATGCCTAATGAAGATATATTACTTTGGTTAGTTAAGTGGTCGTAGTAAGAAATTATTACGAAATATGCTTTTTGTAGTAGTGCAAAATCGTAAAAGTCTTTTTGCGACCGCAATCATTATTTAAAACCCAAGTTCCTCTCCAACCAATATTTGAATCATACACTACTAGAAAATATACCTTTTATAACACCATATTTCAATGGTCTTCTTGTTAACCGTGGTAATAACTCTTTTTTGGACGCTTTTTATTTTTGCTATTTACTAAAGGACATTTGACTACGGTCATAGTTAACAACTATGGTGAAATGTACCTGGAGTGTAAGGGTTCGAATCCCAACACCAATAATTTTATTATTTTTTATTTACAAAATGGGGTTGTCCTTGTATATCATCACGGTTCATATTATCAACTGTGGTGAAAGGTGTTATCATTACATCACGGTTCTTATTATCAACTATGATGCGAGGTTTTACATATTTATGTATAAGTGAAATTATCTCTCGCATCAGTACATAACAATCATCTCTCTCAAAACAAAATCCTAACATCTCTCTCACTCGTCTCTCTCATATATCCTAATCTCCATTAACATTTTGACAACCTTTCTTCATAAATATGCAAAATGGAAACCCCAAACTCATGAAGCGAACTCGTCTTCTTCGAAGGTTCTCCTTTTTGCATAAAATCTTAGAAAATAGCTATGTTACAGGTTCGTCTTTACAATAGTTTATGTTTCAAAATCTGTTTAGAAGCTAACTTAATATGAGTGAATGTATAACCTAAGAAGTGAGCTATGTTGTTTATGTATCATTGTTTAGGTTTCAATAGCTTGTTTTATAATATTTGTAGGATAGTATGACGTGTATAACTTAAGATGAGTGAACTTTTTACTGGTTTTGAGTTGTAGGTAAGGAAGATGAATGAAAAAAACTAGCGAGGATGAAGCTAAATGAGCGCTGAAAACTTGTGTGAAAGACCCAAAATGACATCCATTCAAATTTAACACAAGTTTGCAGCTTTCACTTCAACTTCATCCTCCTTTCATTGTGGATGTCATTCTGTGACAGATACGTTTCTGAACTTTTTTATGAGTTTATATGTTGTTGTTGTCAGTAATAAAAGTGTGAATGCAACTTTTTGTTTAGATGTGTTTTGTATGATTTCAAGACTAGGAAACTTTAGCGTTTATGTATATTGGACGGTATCATCTAACTCTAGTTGTGTATTGTGCATTTTAGCATTAGAAAGCATGTCAACATGTTTGAAAATGGTCTAGAAAATTTTTATGCATCAAGAAATTGTTTTGTGCATAAAAAAATCGTTTTTGGGTGGAAAACTACCTATAGGTCGACACATGCACTATACAAGTCGACCTATAGATAGGGAAAATTTCTAAAGATGGACACATACGATTATAGGTCGACCTATAGAAGAATATTTTCAACTACAGGTCGACACATATGATCCATAGGTTGACACCCATTCTGCAGTATTAAAGGCTATAGGCTTTGTCTCATGTGTTGCCTATACAGGTCAGCACATAACATGTATAGGTTGACATATGACTTGTTTAGGTCGACCTATAGATCAAAATTCTTGGAAAATTGCATTTGTTTCTATTCCTTTTGCATTCCTTTTGCTTATAAAATATTTACATATAAATACTTCATATACGCGTCATTGTCTAGCAAGGTTTCTAGTGAGTAAAACCGATATAAAATCGGGATTTCAAAGCATTCTCATCATCTTCAACCTCTCTTATGTGCATACACATAATCAAACTACACATAATCATTTTTTGATTGGGTGCCATATAGATAAGGTTGATAACATCCAATTAGGTTGTTTGTACTGTTGATATTGAGTTGAGAACTTTGAGCATTTCAAATCAGAAAACCAAGGTGGGGTTTCCCTTCAAGATCATAAGGATTTGAAGGTTTTGGACAAGGTTGTGCAATTCAGATCCGATCGAGTGAAAGCCTTGGGACAAGGGATGCCTTGCAAGGGAGTAGCGTGAGATAGTGGATCACATTGACAAATCTTGGGTTTCAACACATGTGCGCTTAGAATTAATTTGACCAAGTGAAAGCTTTGAAGAACAAGGTGTTTCGTTCAAAGAAGTAGCGTGAGAATGGTAAATTGGAGCGTCATTGTTGGTTACTTGATCAATCTTTGATCAAGGTTCTTGAAGATGGTAGAATCAACATTAAACATAGGGTTTGTAGGGTTAAAATTCTGCATCTCTTGTATTCTCACATTTGCAAAGCAAGATATAATATAATATCTCAATTCGAATTCGAATTGAGGGCAGACGTACTCATAGTGAGCTCGATTGAGAAAATGCTTAAACAAATTCTTGTGCACTCTCTCTCTCTCTCTCTCTCTCTATCTATCTATCTATCTATTTATCTATCTATCTATCTATTTATCTATCTATCTATCTATCTATTTATCTCTCTCTCTCTCTCTCTCTCTCTCTCTCTCTCTCTCTCTCTCTCTATATATATATATATATATATATATATATATATATATATATATATATATATATATATATATATATATATTATTGATTTGAAAATTGTCGATTGCATTGATCTTTGATCGATCATAATTTTGAACACATTTTGAAATTGGTGTTGTTGTGTAAATCACAAACCACTTGGTTGCGATTGGATTTCTAGAAAAACAAAACCACATAGAATTCTAAACATTATTGATCATACACTAAGTGTTTGACAAATTGTCTCACTTGTATTTTTGTGTGAATTATCATTGGAGATAGACTTATCCGTATAACTTTGCATTCAAATAGTTGTGATTAGTTGTTGTTGATTGATTTGTGAATAATTATCATATTGTTTCCTTTTATACGCATATTCGAGCTTTGTGATTGCGGGTTCGGTTAGACGCTTTTTTGATCCGGGATATTTGTAACTTGCTTCCGCGTCATAAAATTTTCAAACTATTTTTCCTCAAGTTTTTAACTCGGGATCTATTCATCCCCCTTCTAGATCTAGGCCTATCGTCTAACAACAAGTTGTATGCTATATGTATTTTATGCTATGTTGTTGATGATATTATTGTTGTTAATAAAAGTTTTTTGGTGTATCTTGTATGTTGTTTAAGGTTTGTTGTTGGTATATGTTGTTGTTAAGGTTTGTTTAGAAGACGAGTTTATTATATCTTATTTGGTTTGAGTGTTTTTCTAAATCCTTACCAAATATATAACTTTTCGAATTGCATTAGAAAATTATAATATGATATATAAAGTTATATTAGAAAACAAGTTACATCGTTCAATGATAGACAAGAATTCTTAAGTCAATTGTCTGCATTTTGCTCTTTAACGGTTATGACTTGATTTAATGCTTCTAATTCTTCAATTGTCTATTTCTCTGCTTTTAATTTTATTTGCAGAGTAAATAATATTTTGCAAAATGAACTAGACGTGAGGGCAAGGGAGATTGAAGAACTAGGAGTATTGAAACAAAATCTAACCATTAGAGAACGGAATGTGGATAATGGGATGAAATATTCTTGTATAGCATTGAACGGTGTAACTTGTTCTTCTAATATAACTTAATTTTTCATATTATAGTGTTCTAAATCAGATTGGAATGTTATATGTTTAGTGATCATTGACGAAATAAATATTCCACATAATTTATAGTAAATTTATTGTATATATCACAATGATTGTTTAGAATAACTCTTGTTATACGTTATGCGTTGAGAATATCTTAAGGATTATTTAAAATAATCTTTTGATAGATCACACACCATTCTGAATCTCCTTGTAGGATACTTTCTTCATCTCAACGCGTACTATTGTTCCACCCTACTTATGAAACAATATAAGATCATAAGTTATAGGATTAAATGAAGATATAATTAGTCAAATGATAATATTTCATCCTCAGTCAAACAAATATGTTGACTATTGACTTATTATATAGAAATAAAGAGAAGTGTTCAAAGTTGAAATTTCAAAAGCAAGTACGTGTTTTAATTCTCATCAATATTTAGTGACTTTTCATATGCTTCTTTCTCTATAAATCCAACTTTAAACTAACCTCCACAAATATAGATCAAATCCACTAAATTTGGTGAGTACAAGCAAAAGCTTCTTTCTGCTTCAATATTTGGAGAAATAAATAATAGGAGAGAAGAATCAAGTTTGATAACTTATAATATTTCCCATGACTCTTGCTGTAGCCGTAGGTTGTTTCACCCACATGCCAATGCTGCCAACCTCCAACTGTACCTATAAAGCATCAGTGGTAATTACCATGTAAGTATAAGCTCCTTCGCTTTATTAAACATTGAATATTTTGCAGAACATTTTTGTTCAATACTATTTATCATTTTCAAAATTTAAAACACTATTAATCATTAGTTTGTTATTATTTATTATGAACTAAGATAATATTACCGACTCAATTTTTTAAAATTTTAGAAAATCAAAATTAATTAAAAATAATAATTAATTTAATTTGAAAATCTAAACTATATATAGTTTTATAATAGTATCTTTTATTAATAACGTATGAAAGAGAAATAGTAGAGATTATAGTTGAAAAAATCATTAATATTAATATTAAAATTATAATAGTGATTTATAATTTAAAACAATTTAGAACAGAGTTAAAGAAATAGTCAAGAATAAAAAAAATTAAAATAATCCCAAAAAACATAAATGTCTTCTTATTAATTCAATAATACGGAAGATCTCTCTTATAACGGTTAAAAAATGGATAACATCACAGTTGATTAAGTGTTGTGAGATATGATATGATTGTAACTATGTTGTTTTTCATTATGAACGTGTGACTGTTGTGATAAACTAGATAGCGCGCTACATATGACAATGGTTTTAGTAAACAGACATTGTGCAATATATAAAGATCATGACTTTGACTTTCAGCGATGGTATGGTATATAATATTTGGCGTTATACCTATCTCACCACGGCCTTCTTAATCAACCCTGCTGAAATACTTTATTTTTTTTTAATTTTTTTTTCTTCATATATACCTCTTTTTTATACATATATTACAAAACTAAATTTTTTTCCATCAAAGTCAAAAATATTATTTACATCAATTTCAAAAATATAGCAAACATATATTTATAAATCAAATTTCATTCATCCTCCTATCACCATATCATCACAACCATTTTAATCATCAATAACACTTCTTCATTATCAATACAACACAACTACACTAATACTCACCTATCGAATATATGACATTAAACTCGATCAATAATTTGTTACTCGAGTTGAAGACTTTTTTAAATTTAGAAATCATTGTGACACCTCTTTGTTTTCTTTTATATTTTTCGCCTATAGTTTGAGAATTATTTGTACGAATTTCTTTTGTATAAATTTCGTCACTGCTATATGAAGAAGACACAATCTATCTTAAAAAACAACAATAAAAGATTAATTCAATCTCTTAACCAAACAAATATGACCATGCACGTTTAACAACAATAACAACGACATAAACAACAATAACATAACAAATGTGTCTAATACACATTAATTCAACAATAATAACATAAACAACAACAAAAGATTAATCTAATCTTAACCAAACAAATGAGATCATACACATTCAACAACACCAACAACAATAATAACATAAACATTCAAGAACAACAACAACCAAAAATATTCAACGTCAATAACATAAACATAAAACATTCGACATCAACATAGAAACATAAACATCAACAACAATGGCAACTAGAGTTTATTAAATGCATGAGAAAAAAATTTACATACCGAAAACATGATGAATAAGTAAAAGAGCTAAACAAATGTTGTGAGATTCTTCGTCTTCCTCCTCAAAGGTACGTAAGCCAAGAATGATGAATTTGGTGTTGTCTTCCACCTTAACGGCATGTAAGTCAAGAACGGTGAAATTGATTGAACGGTGAAGATGAAGATAACGTTGGTTGAAAGGGTTTGGTTTCGTCTCGTTTCG
Organism: Lathyrus oleraceus; assembly: GCF_024323335.1. Classification (NCBI taxonomy): domain Eukaryota; kingdom Viridiplantae; phylum Streptophyta; class Magnoliopsida; order Fabales; family Fabaceae; genus Lathyrus; species Lathyrus oleraceus. The sequence goes on along the minus strand of NC_066583.1, from coordinate 534,941,348 downwards.
TTAATGAACGATGAAGATGCAGTTGATTGGAAATGGTGTTGTTTTGTTTCTCAACGTTGAATATTAGGGTTGAAAATTGTTTCGCTAGTGAAAAAAAAATGACAACTCAAGTGACAAGCTATCTGTGTTTCTTGTAAATGAATAAGGAAGTCCACCACGATCACTTAAAACAACAGTGATGCTATATGCTTTATTTAATGAAATTTAATAAAAAAATGCTATTTTTTAAGTATTTAAATTTTTTAAAATAAAATGAAAAATATATCACAATGGTTGGGTTAAACAATCGTAGTGATATTTCATTTATTTTTTATTTAAAAATTAATCAAAATGAAAGGTGCAACTAAAATATTGAAGAAAAATATATGACAACGGTTGGGTTAAACAATTGTACTGATATCATATTTATTTTTTATTTAAAAATAAACCAAAATGAATGTGCAACTAAAATATTGAAAAAATAAAAAATTTACTAACGTTGATATTCGAACTCGTGAAATATTACAGATATCACAACGGTTGGTCTAACTAACTATGGTAATATTTAATAATTTTTAATTAAAAAAAAATATTGGTGTTTGAATCGAAAGATGTCACCATGATTTTTCAAAGAATCTTGATAAGATGGACGTTTTTGTATATACTTTTTTTTTTATAGTAGTGATTGTTTGAAGAGTTTGTTTGTTTTCTTTTGTAATTGTAGAAATATCATCTCACTAAATTTTAATTTTAAAAAATTATATTCTGAGATTATAAATTATAATTTATAAATTTATGTGTTTAAAATATTGATTTTGTAATTATTTTTTCACAAACTTATATTTTTATTAATTCATAGATTTTTTTAATTAACTAATTTAAGTAGTTTATAATTTATTAAATGTACTTTAGTTATCTTAATTACAATAAATAAATATTAGTTAAACATATTTGTGCATCATTTAATATTTATAACTTAATTCAACCATATTAAATATTATGTAGTATTTATTAATTAACTTACTTGATATCAACCATCAAATATGTACCAAAAAATTCATCAAATAATTTAAGAGCTAGAAATAGATATGCTATAAACTAATTTATTATTATCTATTTGTTTTTTCTTTTGAAACAGAGGCAAATTATATTTAGTGTTTCTTCTGGGAAAATGCATTAACGATAAAAAGAAAAGACAAGTTGAAAGAAAAAGAAGTAATCTAGGCAGCACAGGTCCAGGAGGAGGAGGGCCTGATCCAGGTGTCACGAAAATTATTGATCAGCCACCACAAAATGCTGAAGATGGTGAACTACTTGACAACAATACTTTTGCATTCGATTTCACTCCCAATCAGTGGCTCATCATTTTTCTTTTTTTAATCCTCTTGATGGATTCGACATGCTTTAAATCACATTAATTCATTTGGAGTTGTTTTAGTTTATTTTATTTTCTCTTTTAATTGGATTTTGCTTATCATTCTTATTGTAATTAAGGGATATATGTTTTTCCTTTCATTTTTTTTTCTCATTTGACATGGCTAATGTTGTTGTTGTTGTGTATTATTTTAGGTTCCGCTTAACAATATAGTGCGGTATTTTATAGCTTTTGGTTAGATGGCACATGTAGAACATTGTTATTTTTGTAGTCTTGATTTTCTTTTAAGACTATTGAGGCACTTGCACAAAGATATTGCAAGATAAGAAGTGGGATGCAAGTAGGAAGAGAAAATGGGGTGAATATTTTATGATAAATCAAAGACCAAGGACGGGATAATTAATAATTTCCTAAATGGCATGTATAGACCAGTTCAATAGGCTCATTTAGTTAATTATCTCCTAAAGCCAGAGCATGGGTATGATTTTATTTCTTTGATTGATTTATTGATTGTGTAACTACTCAGTTGATCAATGTAGCAAATCCTAATTAATATAAATTTGTAATTAATGTAGCCAATGAATTTAAAAAAGATGCCATATTAAGGATAATTATAGAGGAAACAGAATTTCAAGAAATTTATAAAAATTCACAAGAAATAAGTAAATTGTAGTGTGAGCAATGAAAAATAGTAAGATTGGCAAAAAAAAGTGTAGACATGACATGAAATATGTCAAGTATGTAACCGATAAACTCATTTTTTTAATACCATTTCTATTTAAATTCTTTTTATAGGGAATGAAATATATTAATAGACAACAAGAGTACAGTACAAGAGATATTCTACAACTCACCAAAACAAGAACATTAAGCATTCTTCCTGATACAAATCAAAGGAGAATTGAATCAGTCAAAAAAAATTACACTACAAAATAGAACTGTCATTCAGCCTCATCCATTTTCAAGATATGAACTTAACGGGTGCAAAGCAATCCTCAAAATTAAACACCCCATCTTTAAAAATGGAGTTTCTCATTAACCAAATACTCCAAATAGTTGCAATCCAAATAATTAATAACATGTTTCTACTATTTTCATTCTTGACTTGATTGTTGATTGACAAAAGAAAAGAAACACCCCTCAAATCTGATCTGAACTGAATACCCGTCCACTTCCTCACCACATCACAAATCCTCTATGTCATTTCACAAGAATTGAATAGATGGTTTGAATCTTGTACTTCATCCAAACAAAAAAACACAACAACTATCACTATAACAAATAGTAATATGCCTTTTAATAAGTTGATCTCTTATCGGTAACCGGGTAACCGATCACGAATCAATCTCCTTCCAAAAATTTGAATTTTTGATCGAACCTTCATCTTCCAAATTATAGATAATGCTGCCAACAAATCTGGAGAAAGATCCGTCAAGCAAGGTGTCATCTTGATGTAGTAAGATTTAACCGTAAAGCATTTTGATTTGTCCGCCTTCCACACATAACTCATCTTCTTCATCCTGCAGCGGCTCGAAATCATCCAAAAGCCTGTAAACTTCTTTCATCTCAATTGCTACAACAGTTTCTGGATCATCATTGTTGCATAGTAAATTCCAGACCCAAACACCACTTTCCCAAGAAATTGCTTCAGCAATGCTTCCCTCCTTATCGGTAGCCCTTGGAAAAGCTTTGGGAAAAGTTTCCCTTAAAGGTTGGTTTGTAACCTAGTTGCTATGCCAAAATGAAATACCACTTCCATTCTTCAACCTGCATAAAATGTTGTTAGAAAAAAATTCTGATGAACCTCATCCTTCAATTCCACCCTTAACAAATCCCTCTACCATATAGATTCATCTCTCCTTGTCTTACTACCACCATCGATAAACATTTTCAATTTCGGGTTAATGTATCTAACTCTCAAGATCTCACTCCACAATGCATCATTTTCCTTCACAATCCTCCATTTCCATTTGAGTAACAAAGCTTTGTTGAAAAGCTCAAGGTTTTTAATGCCCAAACCCCCCTCTTCTTTAGGTTTGCAGACCGATTTCCAACTGACCAAATGAATAACTTTCTTGTCTTCTGCTCCACCCTACAAGAAATTGTTGGTGTAAGCCCTAGAGGCCAATACTTTTGATACTTGCATCGAATTATTTATTAATAATAAAAGACTTTTTCTTTATTATATTTGTTTAATAAAGTCCCTAGAATAGTTAGTCCGTTTAATGTATCAAGTGTGACTTAATCATGATATCACATTAAACATAAGGACATCATTCTTAAAGTATCCGTAGTTGAGCTTTGTTGTGAAGTGGGATAACATTAAAGCATTAAGACTATTATGTATATAGACTGATGATCACATCTCATGGATCATAGATAAGGAGTTATCAAGTCTTAAACATGAGTATGAATATTAAGAGTAATATTTATACTGGATTGACCCGCTATGAGAATACTATATAGAATGTTATGCTAAGTGTCATAAGTTATTCTTATGGTGATAATGGTGTATACCACCCTTTGACCTAAAACCACTATGTACCCTAGATGTAGAGTCAAGTGCCTTATTGCTGATCAAACATTATCCGTAACTGGATGACCATAAAGACAGTTGATAGGTACTCCACGAAGCATGTTGAGGGACATGAGTGACCTAGATGAAATTTGTCCATCCTGCATAACAGGATAAATGTCTACGGGCCCAATATTGAACTGGACAAGGATGACACGGTCTATGCCTTGTGTTCAATATAGACATAAGGGCAAAAGGGTAATTATACACATAAGTATTATCACCAAAGGATTTTTCAAATTACATGACATTTTCGTGTCTTGGGTAGCAGTGATGTGTTGTTAGATACCGTTCACTGTTTATTATGTTAAATACGTGATTTAATATAATTGCTAATGTCGCGAAAAGCTACAGGGTCACACATAAAAGGACAGATTGATGAGAGATGGAGTAACTAAGGAACACCGTAAGGTACGGTACACTTAAGTGAATTGTAGAACATCGTAAGGTACGGTGTACTTAAGTAGAATACTAAATATGGTAAGGTACCACACGCTTAAGTGATTTTGTCATATCATAAGATATGGGCCACATACACTTAAGTGGGCTTTTTAGCTTGCAGCCCACACAAGTGATTATATAAATAGAACCCTTGTGCAGAAGCATTTGTGCAGTTGCAATTTCGTTTCTCTCTCTCTCTCTCTCTCTCACTCACTCAAAGCCTTCATTCATAGCAGTTAGCACCGAGATTGAAGGAATCCGTTCGTGTGGACTGAGTAGAGGTGTTGCCACCATTCAACGTTCGTGATCGCTCCGTAGATCTGCATCAAAGGTTTCAATCGCCACAAGAGGTAACGATTCTATCACTAATCATGCCCATTTGTAAGGATCACTAAAGGAGAAATTTTTAAATTCTACTGCGTTTTGGATCGCTATTCTCCTTCAGAAATTAGCTTGAATCCTTCTAATTTATTTCAAGTTCTTGATTGGCGCTTTATAGAACGATAAAGAATAAATGGGAATTGAGTTCAACACATAATTAAACAACACAACCTTCCCTCCTAAAGATAAAAATATGTTTTTCCAAGCTGCCAGTCAAGAAGCAATGTTGTTGATGACATCTTTCCCCATATGCACTCTTCTCGGACTATCTCCTACTTTCACCCCTAGGAATTCGAAAGGAAATTAATCTTCATAGCAAGATAAAAATGAAGAAGTTGCATTCATACTCCTCTGATTCATATTAATCCCATAGATTTTACTTTTAAAGAAATTCACCTTCAAACCAGAAACCATTTCAAATCCTCTTAATAAAAGCTTTTAACCCCCACAAATTCTCCAATCTACCATCTCCAATAATGATAGTATCGTCAGAAAATTGTAGAATATTGACTGAAACCTCCTCATTTAAATGAAAACCAGAATACTCCCCTATAAACGTTTTTTGGTTTTTGGAGATGAGTTTACCTAGTACCTTTTTCAAACGAAAAACCAACAACTTCGCAAGAATTTTATATAGACACCCTACAAGACAAGTCGACCTGTATTTCGACAAAAATAGCAGATTATTGACTTTGGGGATTAGCGTGAGAAAAGAAGTAGTACTTTCCTTAGTAAGAATGGCCTTGTTGTGAAAGTCTTTCACAAAACAAAATACATCGTCTTTAATCACGTCCCAACTATTCTTCAAGAAATCAAAAGTGAAACCATCAAGGCCCATGCTATTGATCACTCTCACTGAACAATTCTTCCAGATTTTTGTTGTCTTCGTCAAAAATGCACTTAAAAGTAATGCCTTCAGGAACAAGTCTTGATTTGTTGGTTTCTTTAACGAATTTCTCAAAGTGACTCATGACAACTTCCTTGACATCTTGCACTCCTTCAACTCTACTGCTAGGCAACTCTACAACATTGATAAAATTCCTCCTGAACCTATCCTTCATAGACCTATGATTTTTTTTTGGAAATATTATCCCCATCCCTAAGCCACATGCTCTGGATTTCTACCTCAAAAGACTTTCCTTTAAAACCAAGTTTATCCAAAAATCTTCTGACGCCTTTGCTCTCCCTTTGACTAGATCAGAAATAGTACCACCCTGATTCAGAACAAGAGACCTATCTAAATCATTCACCTCATTGATAACATTCTCCATGTTCAAATCGATCTAGAAAAATACCCATTTGTTCCACCACTTTAATTTCTCCTTCAACATTTTCAGTTTCTCTTTGAATATGAAATCTCTTCTCCCTTTAGAAACTAAATCATTCCACTCCTTAACAATAAACTCCCTATACTCATCATGCTTGACCTAACAGTTGTTAAATATCAAAGGTTTGGGACCCCAATCCTCAGTATTAGATTTTAGCCAAATTGGACAATGGTTCGAGATGTCCCTATTCCTAATTTGTTGACCTGTTATCTTCCAGTTTGAGACCAAAGTTGTAGACAAGATGAACCTATCCAATATGCTCATAGAATCCCCAGTCCCATTGAACCACGTGAAATGACCACCTAAACTTGGAACATCTAACAACCCGATGTATTCTATAAAAGCTTTGAACTCCTCGTATTCTTAGCCTCCGTAACTCATCCTGACTCCAATACGTTCCTCCTTGCTTGAAATAGTGTTAAAATCTCCCCTCAAGCACCATTCATCATTTGAATTCTTTCTTTTCAAATGAATCAGAACATTCCACATATTTCTCCTTTTCACCATGTTACATGATGCATAAATATTGATAAAATTATAAGTTCTCCCTTTCCAATCTGCATTAACACCAAAGAACCCCCCCCCCCCCCTTAAAACTGTAATTGAGAGACAAGAAATCTTGCTTCCAAAGAATCACCATACCTCCGGAAGCACCATTAACCCTACTTCTAATCCACTCTACATCCTTAGCTCCCTAGAACTCACCAGCGGTCGAACTATCAAAGGTTTAAAGTTTCATTTCTTGAAGAAAACAAATGTCAAACTTACCTACTCGAATGTTGAACCTGATCCTCTTTCTCTTAATTTCGCTACCTCCTCCTTTGATGTTGAAAGATAGAATATTCATTTGAGAGATTGTAATGTCGCCACCTGTTTAACCTATTCTATCTTATCTATTTTCTCCATTAACGTCACCTCTTTCGCAGAATCACACTTCTTCTTGCCACTCGAAATCCCCAGTCTAGTGATAGATTCCCAAACAATCCTTCCCACATAGGATTCCATGTTTTCACAAAATCTGGAGTTGCTTTTATTGACATCAGAATCCGTAGTGGATTCACAATACAACACCTTTCCATTTGAAATTTGGTTCTCAGAACCAGAAGGACTCTTTCAAACACTTTTTCACTGAATCATCTCATCAATGACCTTCACCTCCAACTCAAACACTTGCTTGCAATTTCTAATTGCCTTTCTAGGGAAACGAAGTTGGGCGGGAATTTTTCCACATCTAGGCTAAAGAATAGAATAATAAGAAGGAGGAAAATCCTCTTTCTTCAGAATATCCAAAGCGAACCTCTTCTTTTTTGTTTTGGGCTTTCGAATGATAAATTTCTAGTATGCATCATCAAAGCTAATTGGGCCTAATTTCTCAGTGTCCATAACCAAAGGCCTAACACTCTTGATAGTATGACTCTCTTCCACCTTATTGTCCTTATTATAAGCCAAAGTCCAAGGGCCACAGAAATCCTTAGTCAACTTCACATTCTCATCAGGAAGGTGACACGTATTTAGAGGATTAGAAACCTCATCAAGCCTAGGACACGCTACATGTGACACCAGATCCCTAGATTCTGTGCATGCCAATTTACTTTTCAAAAGTTGAAGTCAAGCATTTGGTGAAAAGTTCTGCTCAATGTTATTATTCTTAAACACCACCAGCGTCTTATCTCCATATAATTCATCACGCGTCTTATCATTAACACCTTTTGAGCCTCAAGACACAACACCATCTACAATAACTCTAATATTCGATCCTCCTTCTACTGAGTTGACATAGAAATTCGTTCCTCTATCGTTTTCGTCCTCCCACCTATCAGAACTATCCTCCGAACCAACTAGTTCCTCCTTCGAAGTAGAGTTAGTAGCTGCAACTCTCCTAGCAATAAAACCAATTGGACCTTGGGTTTCTTCCGTGATTTTGATTCTAAAAATAGTAGAATTAATCAAAATACTAAGCACTTCTCCAATCACTGAGGCACATCTGGTTCTGGCCATAAAAACGAGCGACATCCACTCTGGCATGGTTGGACGTATTATCATCACAACATATGAAAGTTCCAATGATGGATGTTAGAAACTCAAAAATTCTGAAAAACCAAGCTTGACAAGGGATTCCAAAGCATCTATTCCAAGTAGTTTTTTCAGAATCAACATCCTTAGGTTGACATGCTCTAACTTTTTTGAACCATTGACCTAACCATGAAGAAGCTTCCTCAATCAAAGCCTTTATGTCACCATCTTCCAGTTTCTCTAACATACAAAGGTTAGTATCCAAGGGTGTAACTTTCACAGAAAAATAACCTTCAGAATGAAATATATCTTGCATTCTATATGTTAAATCAATATTTTCTACAACTCCAATGAAAGCCTTATGGAATCTAGACAATTCCACTTCATTCGACGTAAATTTCAGAATAATCGGAGTACCTTCTTTCGGATTGGTTTGCTGAAAAACAGTCCCTTTACCACTAATCACCTTCACAAACAATCTTCTCCTTATGTTCTAAAATCTCTGATCCTTGAAAAACTTGTCGGGCGTACCCTTATTTCCCCTGGTTTGAGGCAGATGATCACCAAAATTTTCCTTCACCTCTCTACCCTTTCCTTTAGCCTCCAAGAACTTCTCCCTATTTTCCTTCCTCTAACACTACAAAAAAACACTGTCTTCAGCCACGTGATATAGTGAAGTGAAAATCATGTGGCAAAAAAAGGGAGTTGCGACGTGAATATCACGTGGCAACATGTTTTTATTATTAAAAAATTGACACCGCTACATGCACATGGGAAAAACATAAAAAAATTTAAACAAAATGTTGTGACGTGTTAATCACGTCGCAACTTTAAAAATAAAATAAAAAAGTAAATATTGTCAGGCGTGTACAGAGAAGCACATGGGAAAGGAAAATGAAAATTTTAACCAACATGTTGTGACGTGGTAATCACGTCGCAAATTTAAAAGTACAATAAATTAAGAAAAAGAAGTCAAACGTGCACAGTTAGCAGGTGGAGGGAGATTTGAATTTTTTTAAAATTTTAGTTGTGACGTGAAAATCACGTCGCAACTTTAAATTCAAAAACTAAAAAAAGACGTTGACTTGATGGGGGACGTTTGATTGACACATTCATATGATCGTTGGTGAGTAGCGACGTGAATATCACGTGGCAAGGTTGCGACGTGAAATTCACGTCACTTAATTGACTATATAAATTCTATTTTTCTCTCTCACGCCCAGACTCAGTTTCATTCTTCATTTCCTATCAATTCCTTTTCTCTTCTTCATTTCCTCCTCTTCTTCATGTCACCACATTTCATCTTCAAAATTTCCCCCCAATATTATCTTTCTCAAAAGGTATTTTAATATAATTTAATTTTTCGTTTTTTATGTGTTAAATATTATGTTGATATTTTAATTGTATAGCTAACATTATTAATTTTTTTCTTCAAGATTCATCAACATATATCACTATTCAAGCATCAAGGTTCAAGATTCAAGTTTTTGTTTATCTTCGTTTAGGTATTTCAGAAATTTATTAAATTTTTTTCCAGATTTAAATACATATATATATTAGGTTGTTGGTTGTTGTTATTGTAAATTTTTATGTAGGATAATTTTCTTTTAAACAGAAAATTATATATAAACAAAATACTATTTTTAAAACAATATATTATTTTTCAAACAGAATATTATATATTATTTTTTAAACAGAATATTATATATGATTTTTTTAGAAACAGAATATTATTTTTCATAATATATTACTAAAATATATTATTTTTCAGAATATTATTTTTAGTAGTATATTAATTTCGTAAAATACTATATTATATTCTAAATAAATATAATAAAAATGTAATATATTATATTATATTTAAAAAAACAGAATATATGTTTATAATATATTATTTTTCATAATATATCATTTTTTATATTATATTTTTTATTTTAAATAAAAAAGAATATATTACATTTTAATATTTAAACATAATATATTATATAAACAAAATATTAAAACTAAAATATGTTATATATATATTTTTTAAAATCAGGATAATAATTTTTAAAAAATAGAATATTAAATAAAAACAGAACAAAAACAGAATATAATTTTTTAAACAATTTATTTAATAAAAAATATAATATATTATATATGTATATTTAAAACAAAATATGTATTATATATTATATATGTATATTAATTATATGTATTATATGTTATGTTATATGTTTATTATATATTTTTTATTAAATAGAACATAGTAGTTATTTATTCAAAAAATAAATTATTATATGTTTATTGAATGTGTAGTTTAAATAAAAACAAAATATTTATGTTTATCTTAAAGAATTTATTATATAAGTTTATAAAAAACAAAATAGTATGGAATTTATTTGTTGTGATATATATTAAGGTATTTATTTGTAGTTGTATGAAAGTAGTTTCTAGTTAATATTAGTTTATGTTTATGAATAATATTAAGTTAGTTAATACTTGTAGTTAATGTTTTACCAAAATTCCTGAAATTGGTTGATATAGTAAAATCACATTTGAAATTAAAAATACAATGATTGTATAAATATGTAGTATGGAATATTATCGGTACTGTCGAAGTTTGATGTACGATAGGTTGTATCCAGGAAGACGTAGACTTAAACCAAATTTTGAAGAAGTTAAAGGATTTATCACATGGGCAGTTGCTCAGGAATATTGTCGAAGCGAAGGATGAGTTAGATGTCCTTGTCTTAAATGTGAATGTAGACCTATAATTAGTGACCCAAAGGAAGTAGAACGCCATTTAAATAGAAGGGGTTTCATTGAAAGTTATTGGGTTTGGACATATAATGGAGAAGAACTGTCGAGTAACGTACAAGAGACCAGTAATACGCATGCTTCGAGTAGTCGATCACCGATGGAATATGTGGAAAACTTTAATATGATCGGTGAGATGGTGGGCAATGCTTTAGGTGTGAACGTGACCTATGATGAACCTAAAGATTTAGATGGGGAAGAGTTGCTGAATGAGGAAGCGCAAAGATTTTATCAGTTGTTGAATGATATGAATAAGTCGTTGTTGAAGGGGTCCTCTCACTCAAAATTATCAATGTGCGTGAGACTATTGGCCACCAGGTCAAATTGGAATATTCCTGGTCAGTGTTTGGAATTCTTCACAAAAATGATGCTCGACGCAACTCCTATGAAAGACAACCTGCCTACAAGTCTTTATGATGCAAATAAGTTGGTGTCGAAGTTGGGTTTAGAAGTAAGAAAGATTGATTGTTGCATTAGTGGTTGCATGTGTTTTATGACAATGAGTTTGGTACTAGTGATAGAGCATTGGAGGAATGTAAGTTCTATAAGAGTCTAAGATATCAAGTTCGCAGTAAAGTTATTAACCATAAGCAAAAATATGTAGCAGTGAAGTCCATGGTTTATCTTCCAATAATACCAAGGTTAAAAAGAATACTTGCTTCAATGCACAGTGCAAGTCAAATGACATGGCATCATTACAAACAAAAAAAGTTCAGGCACTATGCAACATCCATCTGAAGAGGTTGTGGATTGAAGAATTGACTTATGGTATATCCTGTAAATATAACTTTACTATGCGAGCAGCCTTGATGTGGACTTTTAATGACTTTCCAGCATATGGCTTGTTGTCTGGTTGGGGTACGCATGGCAAAATGGGATTTCCATGTTACATGGGAAACACCAAGGCGTTTACGTTGGAAAAAGGGGGGAAAAGTTTGTGGTTTGACTGTCATCGCATATTCCTACCAAGAAATCATCCCTATAGAAGAAACAAGACTGATTTCAAAAAAGATAAATGAGTAACAAATTTGTCTCCGCCTCGATTGTCACCAAGTGAAGTATGGAACCAAGTTTATGAACCACCAAAATTCACAGATATTGGTAAAACATGTAGAATTCAAGGATATGTGGTCACACACAATTGGACAAAAAGAATTATATTTTGGGACCTCCCATATTGGAAAGATAATTCGTTGCGCCATAATCTTGATGTTATACATATTCAGAATATATTTTTTTTATAATGTATTTAACACAGTGATGGATGTTAAAGACAAAACAAAGGACAATGAGAAGGCTAGACAAGACATGGAAATTTGGTGTAATTGAAAAGAGTTGGAGTTGAAGCCTCAACCAAATGGAAAATTATTAAAACCCAAGGCTAATTACAATCTAATTTCCCAAGAAGCTAAAGTGGTTTTTCGATGGTTAACAGAATTGAGAATGCCCGATGGTTATGCTTCAAATTTAGCAAGGTGTGCCGACACTAAAACTGGGAAGTTGCATGGTATAAAAAGTCATGATTTCCATGTTTTTATGGAACGATTGCTTCCAATTGCATTCGGTTCACTATTCAATCATATGCTTAATCCACTAACTAAAATTAGTCAATTTTTTAGAGATATTTGTGTGTCAGCGTTAAGAGTGGATGACATCATTAAGTTGGACCAAAATATTCCAGTCATTCTGTGTAAGTTGGAACAAGTATTTCGCCTGGTTTTTTTGACTCTATGGAGCATCTACCTGTGCATCTTGCCTATGAAACTTATCTTGGCGGTCCTGTTCAATATAGGTGGATGTATCCATTTGAAAGGTCCATGGGTGATTCAAAGCGACTGGTGAAAAATAAAGCTAAAGTTGAAGGATCAATATGTGCATATTACTTGCATCGAGAAACATCTCATTTTTGCAGTCACTATTTCAATCACTTGATATTAACTCTATGAATCATAAGAAATCCTGTAAATTTTAACGAAAGAAGTCAATTTACCTTATCAGTCTTTGGGCTTCCAGGTCGTCCCTTTGGAAATAAGGGTGTGCATTGGTTGACCCAAAAAGAAATGTAATTTGCACATGTTCATGTCTTGATTAACTGTGTTGAAGTTAAACCATATCTTGAGTAAGTATACCCCAACCGTTTAATTTTCTTTACAGTGTGAATATAAAACTTATTACCTTGAAACTTACAGTGTGTTTCTTTTTAGGGAATTTAACACATCCAATTTTCATAGCACCGATGAACAAGCAACCTCCGATCACATACATGCTTATTTTCCAGCATGGTTTAAGGAGAAATTGTCATGCATTGTTGCACTGACTCAAGAAATACTCCATTTGAGAAACTTGTGTGAATGTCCTATTCAAAGCGCAAATGAATGGCACACATACTTCGTGAACGAATATAAATTTCACACGGAGACTTGAACTGAAGGGAAAAAAGCCATAAACATTGGTGTATTTGTAAAAGGAGTTACAGATGGTGGTGAAGACGAATTTTATGGATTTGTTAAACATATCTACGAGTTGGTATACAATTACTTAGACTCGGAAAATAAAGGTGTCTTGTTTTATTGTGACTGGTACGATCCGTCTTCCAGAGGTACAAAAATAGATAAGGCATATGGTATTGTTGAGATTCGAATGGACTGAAGGTAGAAAGAGTATTATCCTTTCATAGTGTCACATATTGTTAGGAAAGTTTACTATGTTCCTTATCCTTCAATTGTGCCACGTAAACGAGGGTCTCTTGTTGTAATCAAAACAAAACCATTGGGTCATATTGAAATTGGAGATCTTGTGGAAGGTGTTGCTTACCAGTCTGGGACTCCAGCTTTTATTAGTCAATCTGGGGCTCCAGCTTTTATTAGCCCATCTGGAGGACCTAATTATCCATATCAGCAGACAGGGGGACCTAGCTATCTATACCAGTAGACTACAAGATCTAATTTTCCACCTTCCTCACATGTGCCTTAATCCTTCATGCAGTCTAGGGGATCTAAATTTCCACCTTTCCCACATGTACATTCATCCTCCATGCAGTTTAAGGTGTCCCGCACCGCACATCCCACATAGGTACCCTTACCATCCATGCATATACCTGCGCGTGATGATGATCATGAGCAGTCAGATGAGGACCATCATGAGGTGCATGATGAGGAAGACGATCATGAAGAGGAGGATGACAATCATGAGGTGGTTCATATCATTGATGGAAGATATTACATTTGTCCTATCGTAAATTCATAAGTTATAAATTTTTATTTAAGTATACATATTGCTATTTTTTATATACTTATATTTAATACTAATTCAAATTATTGATGTTTAGTTTCGAGCCGAGTCGGACTGCTGCCCAATGTATACATTATGTAATTCAACATAAATATAAAAAAGCTTGGAAGAGATTTAAAGATGTTAATGGGGAAGAAAAAAAAGCTTGGTTTAATTTATCTAAGGTATAATTAATTTATTTTTGTTAAGTTATTTAATTTATTTTTAATTTATCTATTATGTTTTGTTTAAATTACTTTTTTATTATAATTATCTAACTATTTATTTGAATGTCATACAACATTGCAGGAAAAGTTTACGCGGGAAAAAATGAACGAGAAAGTGGTTAAAAAAATTATTATGGCAGAACATCACTTCGACTTTTTGATATGCTACGGCGTGCTAGAAAGCCTTGGGAAACAAAAAATATTCATTTCAACTGGATAGGGAAAGAAGAATCTGATGAACTTCTTATATATTGGGATACAACTGGTTTTAAGGAAAGATCTTAAAAAACAAAGAAAATGAGAGCATCTGAAAAAGGGGGTTGCCTTAATGCCGTTGGAAGTATAAGTGTTTCCGAACATGCTCGACGCATGATAATTATTACTACTTTTTTAAGTTATATTTTTATTTATTATATATTTTTAATTAAATTAAATTTTATTATTTAGGGTAAGCGTTTGGGGAGACCTCCACTAATGAATGAGCTGATTATAAAGACTCGGACAAAAAATCGGGGAAATTTGTTGACGAACGTACCAAAAAAACTTTGGTAAGTTATTTTAATTGTTTATATATATTTTTGTAATATCTCATATTCCCTTAAATGCTCAATTAGTTGTCAGTTGAGACCAATTGAGTTCCTATGTACTCTATCTTTTGTCAGTTGGAACAATTAGAGCTCCCATGTGCTCTAAATGTTATCAGTTGTGACCAATAGAGTAACCAGTAAACTATAAAGATATTAATTATTAATAAAAAGAGTCTGACATTTATTAATAAGTACAGGAGGGGACATTTTTTGTAACATTAATAATTGGTCAATTGGTACTGGAAGACAAAATATCAATTGAGATATTTTGTGTCACTATTTAATATTATATATATTGTATATACTATATAGTATGTGTATGTGTGGTGGATAAGAAAGAATGGGAGTTGGTAAGAAAAGAGGATAAGAAGAAGTAGAAAGAGTAGGTAGGAGAGATAGAGATGTCAGAAATAAAAGAAAGAAAGGGGAAACGTAGAGAAGAGAAGAAGAGAAGAGAAAGGAAGAGGGGCTTGGAGAAGAAGAAGGAAGCCATGGATATTCATCATCACTACCATCATCTCATCTTCATCATCATCATCACCAACTTCATCTATATTTCATCATCTTAATCATAAAATCAAGATGAGTTTTTAGTTAGAACTTTGGGGAGGAGGATTTAGAAACTCTTAGGGTTCCAAGAATTTAGACATGGTTTTATGGATTGTGTTGTTGTTGTTAACCATGATATGATGTTATGATCTCATGTATTTTGTTATTTATATTTTGTGATGGATTAGGGTGTTGTTTCTTGTTTTCATGATGTTGACGTTGGTTGGGTTGTTGGAATGAATTAGAGATGGTTATGGTTGGAATAGATGGAGTTAAGAGATGAATTTCTGAAGAAAAAGTAAGGACCAATCGATTGGTTCTTTGAAAGAGAAATTGGAATTTATTCAATGATCAATGGCTTCCCATGTTCAATCAGTTGATTCCTTTGTATTTTTGTGAATACGGAGTTCCAACCACTAGGCCAAGGATTTTGTTGTTGAATACTTATGCAATGAATAAATGTTAACCTAAATCTTGATTAGGATAGATTGATAAATTAATTGAGTGTAATAACTTGACTATGTTTATTGTACCATGTTATAATTACTTTGTGTATACCTTATAAATGTTATGAATCATATTATAATATATACTAAGTATTGTTATTATGTGTGTGCATGAATGGTTAAAAACATATGATGATTAGTGAGGAAACCTTAGGAGTATAACTTGATTACTAACTTAGAAAGATAATCTAGGTTATGGAAATGAGTATACGGTGATGCTTGGACATAACAGTACCTAGGTGTGTATCATGGACAAGTATTCACTTGATAAAGAATCAATATGTTTTGTATGGAACATGCGTGATTTTATGTAATAAGAATGGATCATGTTATGATACCATGGGAATTGATATGATATCATGATGATTTGTTTGATATTTTGGTGAGGAACTTTTGTTCCAAAAGTCCTATTTTGGTGAGGAGCGTTGCTCCAAAAGTCCTATTTGTTATTGAGAATTAATCACGTATTCGGAATTAGTTGTGATTGTGCACATACCACTTCGAGGACCTAGGTAAAGCGGTAAGTGGGGATGTGGCACCAATGATTCGTGCCTCAATTGGGTTTGAGCTCCAACCATGACAGACATAGGGGAAAGATGGACACCTAAGTGGGTTAGAGTCCCATACGATGAAAGATACCATAAGTGGGTTAGAGTCCCATACGGGTGACGTTCGCTTGAACTGGGGATTACGCCTCATAGAGGACCCGATATCCACCGTGAAAGTCGAATTATACGGGCATGCGTGAACCAAGCCTTGGCCTAGACGTAGGTCCGGTTGGGGATCGATGTTACGTGAATCTGAATAATGATTTATTGAGTTATGTGGACTCAGGTGACATGTTTCCATACATTGCGATTATCCCTTAGCTACTCAAGTCCTAGTTACAAGGTGCGAGTGATGCACAAGTAACGGAAGGTGAATACTTGAGTTATAATTGAGTAGAAACCCCGTAGAGCCGACTGGACCCATAGGATAGGAGAACTTACTGAGATTATTATCTCATCCCATATTGTTGTTATTTTTTAGGTATTCCTTGCAGGTTGAATTCAAGAGAGGTCGTCTACTGATGTTTCAAGGGATGCTGATTATCGTGATCTTCTGCTATGGAGTTGTGTACAACGAAGATATTGTACATAGTTCTTAGATTTTATTATTTAGACTTTATTGTATGACATGTGTCATTCATGTTTTTATTTTGGACATGTGTACATAATGATGCCAATATGCACTTATGATTGTGTCAATATCAAATAATAACACTTGTATGATATTATTCTAGATATATATTATACGGGTTGTTACAATTTTTATTTAATGACAACTTTGTCGTGTGATTTTCACATGGCAACTGAGATATTGTGGCGTGAAAATTACGTGGCTATATTTCATTTATAATTTAATTTAAGTTGTTTAAACTATACATATTTAACTTAATTTTTTTATTGTATGTGTAGGAGGATTATCAGACATTTTATTGTATGTGTAGGAGGATTATCAGACATTGCTCACACAATTTTTTATTAAAAATCCTCAATATACTCTAAGAGGTTCCAAGCCGCTTATTCACGTGCAAACTTTTATAATTTAATTATTATAGGGTATATATATTTTAGTTATATTGACTATTTATCAAATTAAGAGTCTTAATTGATTAAGTGGTCAAATAAATTAAAAAAGGCTATTTATATTTCTATTTAGTAATTAATTAACTAATTAATTGAATATGACCTTAAATATGAGTGGATACCAGGATGGTCCATTTCGGAATAATGAGAGCACTCATTGGCGATCACACATTGGCGATCACCTTATATATAGGATATGATCTCCACTATTACCGTACACAAGTATATTATCTCAAGACATTAGGAGTACTGGTTGAAGAAGAACCATACAAGCCACCAAGTGTTCGTTGTTTGACTTCTAGCTTTCAAGATTAGCGTTAGTAAAAAAACTTTCTCAATAGATTCATGTATTTCTGCAACCTCTTATCTCATATACTAACCTATCGTAGATCCTGTAATTATATACCTGTTTGGATTGTCTATATTCTATTCTGCACAAAAGTATATAATATAATACGTAGAACATGTATATGTGATTAATTGTTATTGATTTAATTCCAACAAGTGGTATTAGAGAAGGTCTACATGTTAAGTTTATTGAGATTTGTCCATTAAACTTAAATTCTGTGTGTGGATATGCGATTATAAAACAAATATTTGAAATTTATGAAGCATAAATTTGAAATTCATGATCGTGTGAATTTTGTTTTTCAAGATATAATTTTTTTATGATAATATTTAGGGATATTTTCTTTTATTTGTTAAATCATTGTGATAGTAGAAAGTTTATCATTATGTATATATTTGTTTTGAAACGAATTATATGGTTTAAGTTCTTTCATATAAATTTATATGTACGCATGTTCTTTTATATTCTTTAAATTCTTTATTCATAAATAATTACAATTGTTTGTTTCTTAATTGCATTATAATCTTAAATATTTGTTTTGATCATGATTTTGTATAAAATAAAAACCAAAGAAATATGTTAGAAATAAAGTTTTTTATATTTGAAACTAAATAAAGAATTTTGATATATATCATAAATTTTAGATTTGATTCAAATATAGTTTGTTACTATTAAATAAAATTTTGAATTTGACTTGCAAATTATATGATAAAGTTTTGATTCATAATAATAACTTTATGTTTTTTTTGAAAGAAAAGTATTTGTGAAAATTTTAATTTTCTTTGAGATATATGTTTGATGATAATAATATCTTTATGCTAAATATATTTGGAATCACATATGTGGTTATGATTGATGATTGAGAATCATAAAAATATTTTTTTATTAAAGATTTTGATTTTCAACACTTTATTTGTGGCTAGAGAATATATATTTAGAAATATATATTTATGTTAATTATTTGAGAAAGATAAATATTGAATTAAAATCTTATTTTGATGATTTGATTCTTGGTTTTGAATTTTAAAAAAAAAGTTTATTATTAAATTGTTTTATTTTATTTTTAATTATAGTTTATCTTTCAATTTGATTCACATAAAATCTGTACATTAATTTAGATTTTGAGAGATAAGATAAATACCGATTTTTTTAATATATATTTAGTTATTATATATTATTTATGGATTTTTTTTGAATATTTTGAATGTCTCTTAAAACTATAAGCTAAAACTAAATATTTAATTCTTTAAATTTGGGATACTTTAGATTTTGGAATTGATTTTGTTAATTCGAAATAATTTATGTAAAGAATTATTTGATGTATATATTAATTTGTTTAACACTTATTTTGGATATATTAATATTTAATATTTATCTGATTTTAAGTTATACATTTAGCATAATGTTATTTGAGTTTATTGTTATTAAGTTTTATACAATAATATTTTTTTAATCATCCAATTTATATAAATTCATAAAACTTATGTTTTATTGTGAATTTGTTCTCACACAAAGACTTTCAAGAAATATTATTATTATTAAACGACATCCTAAATGAATATGATCTACATTTGTGGGTAGCGTCTTGTGAATTTAAGAATCTTCCCATTGAATTTATTAAAATGTCTAATAATTTTGATTGAGTTGATTGAAGCAACATGTTGCAAAAGTAACATCTGTTGTGTAAATTTGATTCAATTGAAATTACAAAAGAGGTAGTGAGTAATTGTTCATACGAACCTTATGGCCGGTCAAAAGAAGACACAGTTTTTCTGAACAATTGCATATTTATGATGGTAAATATGTATTAATTATTAATTTTATACATGTGGGTAGTTATTGATGTCAAAAACGTCCCTTATGTGACCAGACTTATTACTAATGTTTGATCATTGCAAGAGAATACCGTTTAGAGTAAATATTTTGCAATCAAAGATTGGGAATTAATGGCATGTTTGGTATCTTGTTTGAGTCTTTTAATTTATAAGTAAAGATGAATGTTTATATAATAATTTATTCACATATTAGTAATGATGTTATATGAGTTTAAATCTTTTTTATTTGATTGCATTGTTTTCTTTTTTTAAGATAAATCTAACTTAGGATCATAAAATATGAAATTTCCTAATTTTTGATATCATTTAAGATGACACAATTTTTTTTCATATTTTCTTTGTTTAATCTAAGCTATTTTTAAGGAAATAACAAGACAAACTCTCATTAGAGTAATGACTTTTCATTAAGATTATTAAGCAAAAAAAAATATATCAAAAGTGCATTACGAAACTATTTAATCTTGCTAATGCGTTATAGTTTCGTCGATTTGGTGACTTTGTGGAAAATTTAGCCTATTGTATTCTCTTTGCACAATTAAGTTTATAATATTGAAGTTAGAAATTATTCTTTAATAGAATAATTTCATAAAGTTTGCAATAAAGAAAAGATTGAAACAAGAGAACATAAAAGACTGCTCATTCGATAAATACCTCAAAGAATAAGAAAAAATAAAGAATAATAAAAAAATATGATCTGACAAATCTTCAATGGTGTTGAAAGATACATTAATTTAAAGGGTACAAATTTGGTGAATATATATATATATATATATATATATATATATATATATATATATATATATATATATATATATATATATATATTAACTATTTTAGATTGTCATTATAAATATAAATTTGTATTTAAATATTATTATAGTTAATTTAGTCCTGACTTGTGACAATCTAGAATTGTTAAAATGGTTGAGAAATATAAATTTTAGTCACAAGTTAAAGAAAGAATATTTTGAGACAAATATTTTAATATATTTTGAGAATATTCATATTGAGGGAGAGATAGCAAAATTGAGTGGGAAAAAATTGGTTCTAACTCAATTCATATAGTTGCCATTTATATAGCAAATTAAAGTTAATGAAATTGTCTCATTAACAGATAAAAACTATTTGAGTTAATGAAATTGTCTCATTAGTGATACCATAATATTTCATAAGGTAGTTGTCTCATTTGATTTTGAGATAAATATTATGATAAAAATTGTCTTATTTGATTTTAAGATGATTATTCTAAAGTTAGTTTTCTCATTCGAGATTGAGATGAATAAGAGGAAAAAATTATGGGTATTATAAAGTCGGTGAGAGTAAGTTTATGTTTCTTATATAATATGTGAATTTTATTGTATTAAGTGAAAATAAGTATAGTTTATTATGTGAAACCAAGAATCTCTAATGAAAATTTAGCGATAAAAGATCTTGGGAAAACCTCTTTTGTATTAAGTTATTTTGGTAATTAGAGATTATTCTCAAGGTACCATTCGGATATCGCAAAAGAATTTCATCAATAAGGTTGAAAGCAAATTCAACATGAAATACAATAATATTTGGGATATTTCAATTATAAATTATACTATTGGGTCTCAATTATAACTACCACAAAGTAAACATGGAAATTTGAAAATTTGAGTATTTTCTTATGTTTTGCTTGTAAGAATTTTATATATGATTTTTCTTATATGTATATGAAAAATCTGTACACTTAAACAAATCAATTTTGAATTGTGGAAAAAAAAAGATAATCGTGAGGATTATTATAAAGAACAAAAGAATTTGTGCTCACAAATCAGAGGTCGGATAATGGGAAGATCATCGGTATGTTAGACTCCGATATTTTAGATGTCAAATAGATATTCTAATACAAAATAAATGAAGGTATGTATTTATGTCACACAATTGCAATTCAATATAAGGATTTGAAATATCGCTCAAGTTATATTGTGTTGTAAGACAATCATATAGTTTTTCAACAATATATTTAAAATGTTCATTGACTTATAAGTTATTATTGTTGAAACTAGAATATATACATATAGAATTTCAGCTAAAGACTCACTAATCAAAGACTTGACATATAAGATCTTTCATATGATTGTTATCACTAAGGATATCCTAGATTAGTCGGAGTCACTCTTTCTTTATGTTTTATAATATTGTTTGGACATCGATACAGACTTTATGTTAAGATTATCTGCATAAATAAAGTTTATGAGGTTATTATTGTTATAACTATTTCTGTATAGTTTGTGCAAATATTGAATTTGCAAACTTCAGTTTGATCTTAATAAAGAATTAAGTTGGACCAGTTGGAAATAGACATGATTTAGAGATCACATTACATGAAATTTCCATGTCACTCATTCATATCGATTTATGTCACCAAGTACATCGATGTGGTGGTCGTCGAGGTTCTGTCACGTTATACGTCTGTGACAACAACTGCGGTGGTCCCATTATTGATGTATGAAGTGAACCAGATTGTAAAGTTGAAATATAAAGATAAATAACATTCGGATGCGCGCCTAAAGAATTGTGATATAATTATCAAAACTATATTGCCCAAGTGGGAGATTGTTGGAATATTTTATAATTTAATTATTATATTTCAATAATTATTATGTTGGTATATATATTTTAATTATATTAGCTATTTATCAAATTAAGAGCCTTAGATTAAGTAGACAAATAAATTTAAAAGACTATGTAGATTTCTATTTATTAATTAACTAATTAATTAATTGGATATGGGCTCAAATATGAGTGGATGTCAATATAGTTTATTTCGGAATAGTGGGAACCCTAATTAGCCATCACCTTATATATAGGCTATGATACCTAATATTATCGGTTGAGGAAGAATCATACAAGCCATCTTCTATCTTTCAAGATTACCACTAACAAAAAAAACGTTCTCAATAGATTCAAGTATTCCTACCACCTCTTCTCTCATATACTAACATGTCGTAGATCCTGTAATTATATACATGTTTGTATTATCTATTATATTCTGCACTAAAATATATGATATAATATGTAGAACATGTATATGTGATTAATTGTTACTGATTTAATTCTAATATATCAGATATTGCTCACACAATTTTTGGTTGAAAATCCTCAATATACTCCAAGAGGTTCCGAGCCGCTTATTCCAACTGTGGATTTTTATATTTGGGGTTTAGCAAATGGCGAAAAGGGATCTAATGGGTGTTTTTTTGTGCTGGATCTTTGGCCGACAGCTTGAGAAAAGGGGATAAAACTTTATTTCAAAGAGTTAGAGATGGGGAAGGAACGTCACATCCACCACAATTGACATCTGAAATGCTAGAAACAGTAAGGTAATTGGCGTTAACAGAGGCGAGACGCGAGTCGGCGCTAAAGGCCCAAATGGAGGCGCAACAACGTCAAATAGAGGCAAACTGATATGGAGAAGATGATGCGGCAGTTTATGCAATCACAAGAGAACGGTAATCAAATGTTTGGTGGAAATAAAGAAGTTGATGGTCAAGAACAGATGGATCCATAAGATTTATTTTAAACTTATTATTTTAAACTTTGACGAGTAATCTTAACTTTGACGAGTTTTCCGATCCTGATGATCCATAAGATTTATTTTAAACTTATTATTTAATCAAAAGTTTGGTGGAAATAATAAGTTTATAATATAAATCTGTTCTTGATGATCCATAAGATTTTTTTTTCAGATCCTGCCGCGTGAAGCTCACGTCGCTAAAAACGTGTTTTGAAGTT
The DNA here is from genome assembly GCF_024323335.1 of Lathyrus oleraceus. Classification (NCBI taxonomy): domain Eukaryota; kingdom Viridiplantae; phylum Streptophyta; class Magnoliopsida; order Fabales; family Fabaceae; genus Lathyrus; species Lathyrus oleraceus. Next base: position 534,917,744 of record NC_066583.1, on the reverse strand, counting down.
GAAGTGATATTTCACGTTGTGACGTGAATATCATGTGGCTACAGACGGTAAAGAGAAATCTTCGACTATATAAACAATTGAAATACATAAAACTTAGTTAAATGTGAAACTGAAATATTTTATTTTTTGGAATCACCACTCACAATTTGACCCTTAGTTAGTTAAATCTTCGACTATATATAGAGATAAACAGAAGTGTTCAAAGTTGACATTTCAAACGCTATTACGTGTTTTAGTTCTCATCAATAGTTGTATATATACTTCATTCTCTTAAATCCAACATTCAACAAACCATCACAAATAGAGATCAAACTCACTAAATTTGGAGAAATAAATCATAGAGAAACATGCCAATGCTGCAAACCTCCAACTGTATCTCTAAAAAATCAGTAATAGTTACCATGTAAGTATATGCTACTTCGGTTTTATAAATATTGAATATTTTGCAGAATTGTTTTGTTTATTTTCATTTATTATTTTCAAAAGTTAAAACAGTACTAATCATTAGTTTGATAAAATCATTATTTTTTAATTATTTATTGTGAAATAAGATAATATTCAAACCGACAGAAAATTTTAAAAATTTTAGAAAATTAATACGAATTAGAGAAATTTAATAATTAGAAGAAAGAAGAGTAATGAAAAATAGAGATTATAGTTGAAAAAATTATTAATATTATATTAAAATTATAACTTATAATTTAAAACAATTTAGAAGAGAATTAACAAATAGTTAAGGTTTAAAAAAAGTAAAATAATTCCAAAGACCGTACATGTCTTTTTATTAATTGTTTGAAGAGATTCTTCGTTTTCTTTTGTAATTTCTCACTAAGAAATAGCATCTCTCAAAATTTTTATTTCACAGAGTTATATTCTGAATTTATGACTTATAACTTATAAATTTACATGTTAAAAAAATTCCTTTATCAAATAGCACTTATATAAAATGGAAGGGATTTTAATCTGGAGTACAATGTTAATTTTTTTTTGTTGAAGGATTTGTCTCTGAAATTGTGCCTAAAGGATATCAATTTCTAAAAGAAATTCCTTTAGTAATTATTATTTTTTCACAAAGTTATATTATTATTAAATAATTTTAATAGATTATAATTTGTTAAATTTAAGCCAGAAATATTTATTACAGTAAATAAATATTAATTAAACATATTTTTGCATCATTTAATAATTATAAGTTAATTCAACCATATTAAATAGTATATATTTAATTAATTAACTCATTTGAAATCAGTCAACAAATATGTACCCAAAAAAATCATCAAATAATTTAAGAGCTATAAACTAATTTGTTATTATTTATTTGTTTTTTCTTTTGTAACAGAGGCATATTATATTTAGTGTTTCTTGTCGGAAAATGCATTAACGATAAAAACAAAGGACAAAATGAAAAAAGTAAAAGAAAACCAGGTGGCACAGGTGTAGGAGGAGGAGGGCCTGATCCAGATTCGACTCCCAAATGAGTAGTTGATCATTTTTTTAAAACACATTAGTAATTAATTTGGAGTTGTTTTAGTTTTATTTTATTTGGAATTTATGTTTTTACTTTCATTTTAACATAATGATCCAGATGTAAACAGATGTATCAAAGGAATTGGCAATATTACATTGAAATGAGATTGAGGATAGTTAATAGTATTACATTGCTGCTACTTGTTTTCAATCGTGATCTCAAAGGGTAAAATAAATTATACATTTTTTAATCCTCTTTGTGAGTATTAGATGTACTATTATTAGATAAATAAATATAGAGTAATACTAAAATTATAAAAATGTTTTTTTAAAATTTGTGTATGATCTTTTCAAAATTTTATAATTAATATTTTTATCTATTTACATTTTATTATAAATTTTTATCATAATTTTTATTGTAATAAATTATCTTATTTATGTTATCGAAATTATTCTCTTCCATTTTTTCTATTTTGCCATTTCAAGGTATCGAATTATAGTATAGGGTATTTTGAACTTCCAAAGATGAGATTCTCATCAATTATATGGTATAAAAATTGGGGACTATTCTTCAAGAATTTGAAATCTCTTAAAATATGTAGAGTTTTTTTAATGGGAATCCTTAACCTTTTTAATGTTGTATTAATAATTTTTTTTATTCTTTAGGGACTTAAAACTACCCCATTAAATGGAATATATATATTTTTACATTCTCTGTCAATTTTTTGTCACCCAATTATACATAAATAATTGTATTAAAAATTTTATGAACTATGTTTTTTTATTAAGTGTTACCAATAGTTTAAAATTACAAAGCAAATTTATAATAAGAAAAGAAAATGTTAATATTCAACTTGTAGTCACTATTATACTCCTATTTAAAGTTTGTAAAAAGAACAATTATTTTGGACATACCCAACAAACAAGGACGAAGTCAAAAAATTTGAATAGTGGAGTCAATATAAATATAATATTTTATTTTTCAAAAATATAAATACACATTATAATTGTTCGACGGTTTTTCATATTATGAAAATATTGAATAATTTTCTAATTTTCAACATAAAAAAAATATATCTTTCGATATAAGTATCTAAGCAATCATTTAACCATTCATCACCCATGCAATTTCACATTTGATTATTTATAATATTCATAACAGAGAAAGCTCTTTTAGCTATTGCAGTTGCCACCAATAATATCAGAAATAATTTTAAAAGCAAATATACCAATGGATACACAACATGTTCTTTGTTGATTTAAAAAAAAAAAAATTTTTTCATTGCTTATTACTAAAAACAAAATAAAAACTCACAATTAAAATCATATTTAAAAAGTTCATGCTAATACTATAAAATTGATACAAACACTACAAAACTCTAAAAATAAAATTTCTACCGTCACAATCTCAAGCTCAATAAGGTAATAATATATTTATACTCTTATTATGATAATAAAAATAAATTGTAAATTCATAAAAATTAAAATTAAAAAATTTATCTTTTAAAATATCAACTATAGAGAAGAAAATTGATAACAGAGATGCACTTTGCAGTGAGAGAAAAAGGAATACGGAAAGTGATTTGTTTATCCTTGAAAAGTGTCAAAAGAGAATTAATAGGAATAGAAAAAGTTTTTATTTTAAATTTTATTTAAAGCATTTATTATATTTATTATATAGAACTATTTTTTTTAAAAAGTAAACAATTAAATATTTTAAATGTAGTAGAGTAATAGGTGTGTGTGAGAACTAAACTATTCAATATTATTTATTAAGTGGGGGTCATAATAATTTTTTTTCTAATTTTTTAATACATTTAACATGTTAATATATTACTTATAATATTAAATATGGAATAAGTGATAATTGTGGTGGGGGCATAGACCCACCCTTTCAATACACTATCGGCAAATATGGACTCACTATAACATTTTCGTCCGAAAACAAAAAGAAAGGGTTGACTAATGAAGCTACGATTTCAAATTCATACAATTGATATAAAAATACCAATGTCACCGGCATAAGATAAATTGCAAAAATACAACTTTCTTATTGAACATAATAACAACGGTTAAATTATGTTAAAAATAAAATATAATCTACTAGAATAGGTTCAGATATAAGATATAACTTAAGTTGTGTATGACTCAAGTTCAAAGTCAATTATGATTTAAGGTTTGTTACTTAGTTTGTTATTTAGTAGTCAAGTAACTTTGTATATAAATACATGCATATGTAAATCAATTTGTATCACAATCATTATTCAATAATAAAACCTTTATTTTCATATTCTCTATCTTTTCTCTCCTCACAAAAGTGCCCCACACACTAACAAATTGATATCTAGAGTTTCGATTAGATTCTTGATCGTCTTTTCAAGAATCACATGTTAGTGACCGTGTTTCTGGAATTGAGGGTTGTTAATCGTGTTTGTTGCAAAGATGAATGACACCAACGTCATTCCGAATTCTCTTTCAATTCTTGACCACAAGAATTAGATTGATGGAGAAAACTGATGCAATCCTTGTCCGACTTTCATGAAATCCAAGAAGTGGTTACTAATAACGTCCCTGAGTTTGTTGAGAATGCAATTGATGCTCAGAGGGTCGCGCACAAGGAGGAGAAGAAGAACGACTGCAAGGCCTCATATTGCATTCAATCGGCGGTAGATTCGACGAATTTTGACAAGATCTCTCATGCTGAATCGACGAAGGAGGCATGTGATATTCTTGTCAAGTACTATGAAGGAGGTGAGAAAGTTAAAATTATCAAATTGCAGACTTTGCGATGGCAGTATGAATTGATTCAGATGGGAGAAGATGAAAAGATTGTATGTTATGTGTCGAAGGTACTGAATCTCGTCCATATCATGATGGATTATGGTGAAACCCTAACTAATAAGATGATAGTTGAGAAGGTAATGTGTATATTGACCTTTCACTTTGATCACGTTATTGTAGCTATTCAAGAATCCAACAATCTTGAAACCATGAACTGGAAGATTTGGTTGGTTTGTTGGAGGCGCATGAGATTAGGATTATCGAAAGGAAATGGGTTAAAGATTTGATACAAGCACTGCAAGCTCAAGCTTGGAGGAAGCATGGCGGCTCCAACAAATTCAAAGGCAAAGGAGACAAGACTCGAAGCAAGAAGTCTTGGTCGAACCTTCAAAAGCCTAAGGTCGATGATAAGGCTTATAAATCCTCGAAAAGAGGATAAGGAAACTCCTATCAGAAAGACAAATAAAAAAAAGGTGTGTATTGCTATAATTGTGAAAAGTAGGGTCACGTGGCCAAGAATTGTTGGTATAATAAAGACAAGGGATTGACAAAAGGCAAGGAGGAAGGAGCGAACCCATGCCAATATTTAGATGACGTTGAATATATGGTGGTTATGGTTGCAATTGCAGATGACCGTGTCGAATCCAAGATTTGGTTCCTCGACTTAGGCTGCTCGAATCACATGACTGGTTGAAAAGTGTGGTTAGCAGATTTCGATTCGTCGAAAAAGATCAAGGTCAAATTTGCTGATAAGAGCTCATTGCAAGCAGAAGGTACTGGCGACATAGTTTTTCAAAGGAGCAATGAAGGAAAAGCTGTGATCAAATATGTACTTTATGTACCTGGAATAAAGTTCAATTTTCTAAGTGTTGGACAACTGGTTGAAAAAGGTTTCTCAGTAATTATGAAAGTTGGAGCCTTGGAACTATTCGTCCCTCTGAATAATTAGGTCTTGAAATCTCCTCTGTCCAAGAACAAGACATTTAAGACCATGAGCAGTTCAACTGAAGTACAATGTCTAAAAACCATTGTTGACCACAAGAATAGTTGGTTGTGGCATTTGAGGTTTGGACATCTGGACTTTCGATCACTCAGTCAACTTATCACTCAATATATGGTAATTGACATACCAAGTCTAGAGATGCCCAACAAACTCTATGAAGGTTATCTAGTTGGAAAGTAATCCAAAAAGTATTTTGTTTCGACTATGCCAATGAGATCCTCTTGCATAGTCGAATTTGTACATTTAGATGTATGTGGAACTTTTGAAGAGCATATCATTGGTGAAAACATGTATTTTGTTTTGTTTGTTGATGAGTTTAGTTGAAAGTTGTGGATATATGTGATCAAGCAAAAGGACAAAGTATTTGAAATCTTTAAGAGATTCAAGATGCTTGTCGAAAACCAAAGTGAGAAGAAGATCAAGGTTCTCCGAATAGTAGAGGCGGAAAATACATATCCACTATGTTTGAAGAATTATGTGCATAACATGCATTAATCAAGAGGTAACTGCACCTTACACGCCTCAACATAATGGAATAGCAGAAAGAAGAAACATGACCATATTAGATATAGCGAGATGCATGCTAAAGCAGAATAATTTTCCAAAATCCTTATAGGGTGAAGCTATTTTCACTTCTATTTATATTCTGAACAGTTCCCTACCAAGAAGTTGAAGAACAAGGCTCCTGAAGAATTTTGGTGTGGCAAACGACCATCAGTGAGTCATCTGAAAATGTTTGGCTCTATTTTTTTACAAGCATGTTCCTGATGCTAGAAGAAGGAAGCTGGATGATAAGAGTGAACCTATGATTCTGGTAGGAAATCATAAAACTGGTGCATACAATTTGTTCAATCCAATTAATCAGAAGATCGTGATGGGTCGAGATATTGTGATTGATGAAATTTTACTCCGGGTTGGAATTCTAATGATGTAATTAACAAGCCATTGATGAGTTGTGATTTCAATGAAGCAAGTAATGATATCGAAGTCAAATATATTGTCAATATTTCAGTCGACATCTAAGCAACAATTGACATGCCCAACACAATCAAAGTCGAAGATGGTGTAGCTAGTACTAGTCAAAGACCTCAAAGAACTAGATCTTGCCTAACAAGACTTCAAGACTATGAAGTGACTGGTGATGATGAAGTCACACCAGATAGAGAATTATTTCATTTATCCTTACTTGTAGGTGTTGAACCAATCAACTATGGCAAAACCTTAAGTGATAAAAAGTGGAAGTCAGCTATGGTCGAAAAGTTACAAGCAATCGAAAGAAACAACACATGGGAGTTAGTCGAATTGCTAGGACATACAAAAGCTATCGAAGTGAAGTGGGTGTTCAAGTTGAAGCACAATGCTGATAGGTTGATAGAAATACATAAGGATAGATTGGTAGCTTGAGGTTTTCTTCAGAGACAAAGAGTCGACTACTATGAAGTATACGCACCAGTAGCAAGATTGGATACTATTCGACTAGTTGTCGCCTTTGCATGCAATCAAGGTTGGTCGACATTTCACTTAGATGTGAGATCAACATTTTTGAATGGTCCTATAGATAAAGAGGTATATTTCACATAACCTCATAGGTTTGTGATTCAGGAGGAATCAAGGAAAGTATACAAGTTGCACAAGAAGATTGACTCATACTTTGTTGAATTAGAAATCATCAAATGAAAATATGAGTGTGGTGTCTATGTTTAGGTTGTGGCACAAGATATAATAATCATCTACTTATATGTCGATGACTTGTTAGTAACTGGAAGTAGCTTGGAGAACTTATCAAAGTTCAAAGACGTTGAAGAAGGAGTTTGAAATGTCGGATATGGGAAACTTGTCTTATTTACTAGGAATGGAATTTCAAATGTTAAAGCAAGGTATGATGCTACATCAAATAAAGTATGTCAAAGAGATACTCAAGAGATTCCAAATGGATGATTTGACTCCTGCATCTTCACATGTCGAACCAAACTTGAAGTTGGAGAAGCATGGAGAGGAAGACAAAGTCGATGCAACTTTGTTCAAACAAATTGTTGGATCTCTGAGATATGTGTGAAATAGTCAGCCTAATACAGGTTTCTCAGTCGATTTGTGAGTAGATACATGAGTGAACCGAGAGTGTCACACATGAAGGCTACAAGAAGAATCCTGAGATACTTAAAATGATCGATATACTATGGAATTCTATTTAGATGAGACTCTGAAAGCAAAGAAGCTATGGTTACTTTCTATTTAGATGTTGATTGGTGTGGAGATAAGGAAGATCAAATAAGCACAACTGGTTATTTCTTTCAAGTGTTTGGTGCCATAATCTCATGGTGCTCGAGAAAGCAATCTGTGGGTGGAATTTCCATCGTGTGAGGCTGCATATATAGAAGGATCCTATGATGCATGTCAAGCAATTTGGATTAGATATGTGCTTAAAGAAATGCAGGTTGAAGTGAAGAAACCTCTGGTGTTGCAGATCGACAACAGTCAGCCCTAAGTCTTGTGAAGAATCCATTTTTGCATGGAAGGAGTAAGCACATCGAAGCAAGATTTCATTTCCTTAGGGAGAAGGTAAATCGAGGTGAACTTGAAGTGAGGCATTGCTCAAGTGAAGCACAATCGGCCGACCTTTTCACCAAAGTATTAAAGATCAACAAATTCTTGAATTTGAAAAAGAAATTAGGAATAGTTCATATCGATTATGATTAGCATATGTTTGACAACTTGGATTATAGGGGGTATGTTGAGATATAAGATATAATCCAAGTTGTGTGTGGCCCAAGACCAAAGTCAATTAGAGTTTATGGTTTGTTACTTAGTCTTTTAATTAGTAGTCAAGTAACATTGTATATAAATACATGCATATGTAAATTAGTTTGTATCACAATCATTTTTCAATAATAGAATCCTTACTTTCATATTCTCTCTCTTTTCTCTCCTCACAAAAGTGCCTCACGCACTAACAAAATCTTCTACAGTGAGTAAAACTTAAATAAGATTTTATCTTTTCTAACAAGGTCCAAGGCCATTGACCATAATATACACAAGAAGACGGTTATCAATAGAGAGCATAAAACTGCAATTTAACATAAAGCATAAGACTCGCTCTGCAAGCTCTAGTTCTTAGCTGCAATAGAACAAATACTTAAAATTTACTAGTTTGACGAATAAAAACAACAAAAACATAAGTTTCATTATACTTCATACACACCATTGCAAGGTAGAAAATTGTCTTCAAGTATAATGACAAGATATTTAAAGAGTAACATGTTCTACAAGCGCTGCAAAAACTTATGTATGTGTGTTGAACTGAAAGTGATAAAAATACAGAAGAAGGGGGTTGAAATTGTGTATGGCCAAAAATCGAATTTACTTCTGAACCAACAAGTTTAGATTCTAAACAATGTTCAGTCTCCAATATCAGAATCAAACACAACAACGGAAATAAAAAGTTCAGAGGTAAATGCAAGCAACACACAAAGATTAACTCTGATATGTATGTTCCTTGGATACTCTGGAGGAGTAAAAGCTTATGGGTTGTGGTGCCTAGAGTCAGATGATGACTTCTGGGTAAGTGTACCGATAGTTTCACAGTAATAAAAAATTGAATCTACATGGATTGTGTTCGAACCAACCAACAATTGTGCAATATAAAGGAAAAACGGAAAATGGGGGGGGGGTCAGATTTTAAATGGAAGAACAAATTATGAGTTTAAAACAGAAGAAGTAATACGATTAGCTTGTGTATTAGAATCTAATTATCCTTTCTTGTTGATGTATGATTCCTCGAATGAATGGTCTAATCCTTATAATCTCACGACGAACTAACAAAACCGTTATAGCCGACCCCTCACGAAATAACTCATTAACCACTACTCAGAGCTTTATATCCCTAGTCCGCCAGCATAAGTAGGATTAGGTGATGTACAAAATGTTAATTCCCTAGGCCACTACTCAGGGTCTCCTATCCCTATTCAACTAACGTAAGTAGAATAGTTTTCCAAGGTCCAACACATATGGTAAGGGTCAGTAATCTATATGTGTCTAATATCAGATTAACAGAGTATCTCAAATAAAAAACATTAAGACTAAGAAACAACTAAATAAGATTATAATTCAAATGATTCATACAAATTCAAACCAATATATAATGCCAACAATATTGAATCAGGTTCATCATCTCACAACCTAACCTAAAGAAGCTTAGCTACTCATAGTCAAAATTACAATACCAATTGAATAAATAAGAATATCATATGAGTTCCCTTGAAGGATAGGCCTCAAATTCTCTCAAAATCACCCTTTGATGCTGTAAAATCTTGCTCCCAATGCAAAATTTCGTAACCCTTGTGAAAGTGCATAATTTCCCCTTTTAAAGGTGTTAGAATAGACCAGAACACGTTAGAAAAAAAAGGCCCAGAAAAGTGACCATCGCGCGCACGATACCCTGCATTCTTTGGCCCTTTTATTTGCTCCTTTTTCACTGGAGTTTTCTCTAAGTCCACAATTTGCACACTTAGCTATTTCGCCCCCCTCCCCCAATCTTTGGTCATTCCATCTCATGTTGCTCGACTTTCACTTATTTTCCTCTGATTCTTTGAATAAATATATGCAATGGCGGACTGTCATCACAACCCTAAACATGAATTATTGCTTATCCTCAAGTAACTCATCTATAACTGCACATTTCAACAGACAACAAGTCGCACAATAACAACCGAACATCACTAAATTAAAAATTTATTTTCCCTTACCATGTTCTAGCTTCCAACTTCTATCTGATGAATTTAGAAAACATCCTCAACATTGACGATTACTTAACATGTCTCTTAGCTCACTATAACTCACTCAATGGATAAGGGGATCACTCAATCAACATGAAAAATCAATTAAACTTAGCTTGATTACATTCTAAAAAAGTTCATCAAAGAGATCACAACACACAAGTTAGAGGGATTTCCAGGTTGTAACTTGGCTTGTGTTAGGTAGGATATATTTAGGAAATTAGGGTTAAACCTTTGGAGTTAGGTTCCTAGTTCTCCTTCATTCATCATACCTTTTTGTTAGTATTAGATATTTGTGATATTTCTTACAATGTCATTCTTTTTCTTTTCTCATTCATTTAATTTTTTTTGAAGAAGTGTCTTTTTCCATTTCTTTTTCACAATAATTTTTTTAAAATTTTGGATCATATTCTCTTGTATCCCAACCTCAAACTTAAATTTTTTTCCATTTCCAAGAGTAACCCTAAACTTAATCTTTTTCATAAACTCTAAGAACAATACTTCTACCTAACTCCAAAGAGAAGGTGGAAATAAAAGATATTTCAAGTAATATGGCTAAGAATTTAAGGCTATGTCACCGAAAGAAAGACTTAGGCTCAAAGTATTTAGCAAAGGATAATCCTACTACTAAAGGGTGGTTTACAAAGGCTCAAAGTTATAAACAAAAAATTACCTCAGTGTGTGTTGATCAAACTTGACGACTTAATTAGAAATAAATCAAACCAGATAAAAGAATAATGCATGGATACACTCATAAAGAAAGAAAAGTGAACAATGGAAATCTTTGGCTCAAACCTTACTATATGAGGTATTTATAGGTTGAATACGAGTCTGTTGATTATTTCCCATCCTTCGCCTTCAAGTTTCTAGTTGCTATTATGATGATCAAGTTTCCTTTGGATCATTTGTTCAATGCTAAAGTGCTAAACTTGTAATCTAAAAGAAACATAAACAACTACAAACTTGTTTATTAAAGACAACTGAGATATTCATAGAAGGGTTATGCTTGAGTAGATAATTCTTCTTTTGGATGGTCTTGAATAAAAATAAAGTAAATTCTGCGAAACAAAAAAAAGCTAGTTATAAAATATGGGTTGCCTCCCATCCAACGCTTCTTTAAGGTCATAAGCTTGACCTTTCGATTTATGTGTTAGAGCGACATATATGACAAGAAAAACACATCATCCCTCTTCTTCCTTTTGTTTGGTAGGAATTCCATCGCTTTCAGGAATTGAAGGTTTTTCTTCCATATTTTCTTTAGCTTGATAGTATTGAACAGGGGATAAATCTCATCCAATAATTCATCAATTTCTCCTCTTTTATCAGCCTTTATGCTAGGTGTAGGAGTATTCTTTTGTTGAAGGTCTTGTAGCTGGATATCTAATTCTGCATGAATTATTGAAATTTAAGCTTCTCCCAAAATGATACAATCTTCATCTTGCATTCTTGCTCTTGTCCCACATATAATTTTCACCTCCGCTTCTTCTATTCTTACTTCTATCTCTTTATCAGGTGTTTGCATTTTTCTTCTTCTTTATCTTTTTCAACTCCTCCTTCATCAAATACCTGACATTCCTGTTTAACTTCTCTTTTAATTTCCTTATATATAGGGCTATCTAACATATTTTCATATAAATACCCACTAGATCTTAGTTTTAATGCTAATTGGATAGATACTTGACCAAGTTGCATCTCTAAATTCTCGAAGGATGTTTCCATGTTACTTTGCACAATTTCTTGATGTCTATTGATTTTCTCGAAAATGAGTTAAGTCATCTTTATAAACTGGATCAAGGTTTCTTAAAGTTGAGATTGTGAATCCCTCTCCTATGAATGATCAATGTAAGGTTTTGGTTCTAAATAATTTCTAGCATTTTCCAAAATGAGCATTTTTGATGCAAGTTCCTTTGCATAAGTTTCAAACTTTACAAAGGTAGCATAAACGACATCTCGCATGATTGTCTTGACCTTGCATACAAACAAAAAGAAGAATACCTTAGTAGCACTACATAGATAAGAAAGGAAAACAAATTACGAGTTTAAAACTGAAGAATTAAGATGGTTAGGTTGTATATTAGAATACCATTATCCTCTCTTGTTGATGTATGGTGTCTTGTATGAATGGTCTAATCCTTATAATCTCATGGCGAACTAACAAAACTGTTATAGTCGATCCCTCATAAAATAACTCATTAACCTCTACTCAGAGCTTTCTATCCCTAGTTCTCCATCATAAGCAGGGTTAGACAATGTACAAAAAATTAATTCCCTAGGCCACTACTCAGGGTCTCCTATCCATATTCAACCAACATAAGTAAAACAATTGCCTTAGATCCAACATATAGGCTAAGGGTCAGTAATCCCTATGTGTCTAATATGAGATTAACAAAGTATCTCAAATAAAAAAAAATTAAGATTAAGAAACAACTGAGTAAGATTATAATTCAAAATATTCATACAAAGTCAAACCAACATATAATGCCAACAACATTGAATAAGGTTCACCATCATACAACCTACCCTAGAAAAGCTTAGCTAGTCATAGTCAAAATTATAATACCAATTGAATAAAGAAGAATAACATATGAGTTCCCTTGAAGGATTGACCTCCAATGACTTCTAATGCTCTAAAAACCACATTTTGATGCTGTAAAATCGTGCTCCTAATGCCAAATTTTGTAACCCTTGTGAAAGTGAAGAATTTCCCCTTTTAAAGGCGTTAGAATGAACTAGAACGCGTCAGAAAAAGGCGCAGAAAAGTGACCATCGCGCATATAATACTCTGCATCACGCATGCCATGCAGCTTTTAATGCCCTATCACGTGCATAATGTTGCACGATGGTGGATATGATTATTTCCGAAGCTTCACTCTTTTTTGCTCCTTTTTCACTCAAATATTCAATAAGTCCACAATTTGCACACTTAGCTATTTTTACCTCATTTTTTGGTCATTCCTTCTCATATTTGCCCAACTTTCACTTTTTTTTCTTCGATTCTTCGACTAAATATATGCAATGACCAACTATCATCACCAATTCATTGGAGGTATATCATAAGCCGAGATGTAGTTTTCAATTAAGTTGAAATGACTTTCAAGAAAACTGATGACGTTGGTCGGAGTGCGAAGATCTTTGAAGAGAAGCTGGAACATGAAGAGATTTCGGTTGAGGTGGAACATTGTGATGCTGAATTATATAACCTAGATAAAGTCAAAGAACAATCACAAGTTGTTGACGAATTTAAGAAGACTGATAATGACTACTTGTTGACAAGAGACATGTCAAGAAGAGTCATCAAACTACCTCAGAGACTTGGTTATATGATCAGTCTCCAATTCTACTTGTTTTTTGACACTCATTCCGCATCTTTGTACGAAGTCGGTAACATATTAGTCTACTTATTTTATTGTTTTTTTAGTAATTTAGATGTTTCGCATTGTTGTTTCCAGTTGTTGATTACATGTTATATGCATAATTATACTCCATTTTATATCCCTTTGTGGTAGTTCTATTGGTTTCAGGTGTAAGTAAGAGTACCAGAGGGATAGACAAGCAAATCGGACGTCCCGGGCCCGTCTGAAGAAGAAAATTTGACAGTACAGTAGCTGTTGAGTGTAGTTTTAAGTCTCGGGTTTTTGTTATCGTCTCCACAGGGATTGTGAGATATCGCCGCCGTTCGACAGTTGTTTCAATTCTTAACTCGTAGTAACAAGGGGGTTTTGGTTTTAGTCACAGTATCTTGCATAAAAGTGTAATAAAATGCGGTAAAAGTTTTGGTTTTTCTATTTGAGAAATATTGTCAAAGTTAGGGTTCGACGATCACTTTGCATGTATATGTTCGATCAACAAAACTTATAAACTCCTTTAGATGACAAACTATTTCACAAAGTCCTCCCAATGTGTTTATCTCTAACACACATTATGGGTTTTCCCATTTTGATCCATTATTTATCTCTAACACAATCTATCAAAATGATAACTTTTTGGTTCAACCTTATGGTGAACAAAATCATTCATTACTATCTCTAGCTAACAAATAAGATTGGATGAAAACCTAGGTAAAGAGTTGGTAAACATCTCTCGATCATAAACCAACACAAAGAGTTTTCAATAAAACAAAGTTTTCACCATATATTCATCATTAAAGAGTTTACAAATGAAGATCATCCTATTTACACACAAAGCTAATGATCATCTACATCTAACCTTGACAAAATGAAGAACTTAGCCACTCATTTTCATGGTTGTAGCACCTCAAATTTGCACCTCCCATTTTGTACATACATTTTCATGTTAGGTCATTAACATTAACATTGTCCACTGCATAGCATTGCATTGTCCTTTGCCCAAGTGCAAGTCATCAGTCAAGACTGGTCAGGAAGATCCAGTTAATCAAGCAAGCAAGTGCATTTCCTATTGAGGCAAAGCCCTATGGTTGGTTCAACAAGTTCATATGACCTAGGGATCATTTTGAAGGGGTTTGGCCAAGGATTGGATGATCAAAGCTCAACAGTAAAGCTGAATTTCATCTGAAACCCTAGAAAGTCAACTGTGGTCAACTGTGTTTGAAATCATGGATTTGAAGGTGGGAGATGGTTTGAAAGGCTTCATTCATGTCCATACAAGTCTCATTTGACATTTCAAAGATCAAGATTGAAGAATTTGAGGTCAGATGAAAAGTTTCCAAAAATAGTAAGTGACCTGTAATTTCAAACTGCCAAAAATGGAAAGGTCTTCTCCTCAAATTTACATCACCATACAAGCTTCAAATGGAATTTTGTCCAACATGAAAGTTGAAGATCTTGCTCTCACCTTTCCAAAAAGTCCAAAAACGTCCATTTCTCATTTGTGGTTGGCAAGTTATGATCAAATCATTGTCAAGAAATTTTGAACTTCAAATTTGGATAACTTTCACACCATTTGGCCAAATCATGTGTGGTTTTTTGCTACAATCTCCATTTGACATGCTCTATCCAAAATATCCATTGCATTTCATCAAAACTCATCACACAAAAATGGCATTTTCAAGGTGAATTGAATTTGAAAAGGGAGGGAAAAAAGTCACTTTCAAAACCATGCATTTGCCACACTTCTCACTACTTGAATTTGGTCCTAAATGAAATTTGGAGTGTGTTTGGCAAGAAACTCGTGCACTGTAGCAGCTCATTCCACACATGAGGTCATTTTGGCCAATTGCACATAAATTGCATTTCACTTAATCACTTTGGTTTTGGCTAATTGAGATTAAGGAATTCACTACTCCATGGTATATAATCATAATGCTAACTGAATTTCAGATTAACACTTCATTCAAACAGATCTAGATCCAAAAATTGCAAATTCTCTCAACTTTTCCTCTTGATTTTTTCTGCAAAATTCTCATAGAACTTGTACTGATCTTCATTGAATCATCATCCACCTCCATTTCTGAAGAAGATTGAAGCAAGATATCTCCATTTTCGTGTTGTTTTCTTGGACTGTTACCTCAAGCATCTTCAATGGCAGCTGTTGATTTGAGCTAGATCGTGCAAGCTGAACTCCAAATTCTTCATCCATTACATCATATATGAGCTAAGGATCATCTGTTTTTGCCTTTGAAGACTTGAAAGCTGCGATTTCACATCTGCATCTTCATAGAGGTTGGAATTCGATCCTTACAATTCTTGAAATCATGATATGTTTTGGATAGATCTTGCCATGCTGATTGTACTGCACTTTAAATTGTGGATTTTCATTGAGAATTAAGCAAGTTATGTTGATTATAAGATTGATAGGTGAATTTTCTTTTGATCGATCCGTGCTAAATATTGAGATTTAGATTAAATTGATGTTATATTGTTGATGTGCATGCTAAGGCGAGTGTAACGGTGTACCGATTGTTGATTCCTGTGCAAAAAAGTTCTTGATGATGAAGAACACGATGAATGTTGCATAAACCCTAATTTTGCATTTCCAGAAGATGTTTTGATCTTCATTCCCGTGTTTTTGCATGTTTTTGGTGTTTGTATGCCATGCCACCAATCGCGCTGTGCCACCTCACTTAAGTGAAACGCGGCGTTTCACTTAAGTGGCGCCAGATTTACCATTTTGCCATTATCTCATTTATTTCCTTTAATTCATTTTTGTTTTCAATTTTAATTCCATTTCACATGCTGATCTTCAAAAAATCATAAGTCAACGAATATTTGTCCAAATGAGATGGGATTTTTTGCACCTTGTTCCTCATGATCTCTAGTTTTTTATGGTGATTTTTCCAGAATTTGTGCACGTGTGGATTTTTAAATTGCCTAGGGTTTGTTCATGTATATCCAATTTGTACCTTCCATGCCATTTTGCTTGTGAAATGATGATGCTTAATCCAATGAGTCTGAAATTTTTTGTGCTTAAACTAGACATGTTCATGGTCATTTTGATATAGAGTTTGTGATTTTATCATTCCTGGTTTGTGAGATATGCTATGATCATTAAAGGTGTGACAATTTGTGTCACACCATTTCTTGCTTGACTTCATGATTTTTGTTACCATACCATATGAACTCGAAATGACCTGAACTTTTGCATGTTGAATCTTCTGGAGGTTAAGTTTGAATGTGAATTTTTGTGGATTTTTTTGAGTGCATTTCCAATTTGATTGAGATTTTCTCCCCTGTTTGACCAATTGTGGACTTTTTGTGAGTCATGATTTCATATGATTTGTGAAATTCTTGTTGTTTATTGGATGGACTTGAAATTTGGCATGTGTATTATAGACATCTTGAAGTTTGTCATGGCTTTGATTTGGTTCATTTATCTTATGCCAATTCTGTTTTATGCTTGCTTGAAGTTGATGCATGATTTGGTGCCTTGTATGAGCTTGTTTGAACATGCTTTGACTTGTGGAATTTAATTGACTTGCTTCCCTTGGTCCAAATGACTTGAAATTTGGTGTGTAGGTCATGTTATGAATGCTGTTTAACCATGAATTATTTGGGGATTTATTGAAATGTTTGTGAGTTGATTTGAATTGGATCTTGTTGTTTGCTTCTATGAGCTTCAAATTGCATGTTTTGCACTCTTTGCCTCATGAAATGATATTGATTGATGATATGAATGTGAGACCACTTGGATTTGAATCTTATTTGATTGAACTTGATTTTGGATAAGTTTCATGTTCTGTTTTGGTTTATTGCTCCCATTTTTACCCTAGGCCAAGTCCTAGTGGTTAGTGCTTAATGTTTGAGCTTTGTTTCAGGTCAAAGAGCACAATTGCTTATGCTTGATGATGTGCACTCAATTGGAGTTGGTTTATTGTTTGTTTATGACTAACTTTGAGTTTGTTTTGTAGGCATTGAGACTTGTACTTATGCCTTGTGGCTTGCACCTTTGTGCATTGATGCTTGTTATCTGCTTGTGCTGTGGACTTGTAATTGTCTGTTTGTTTTTTGTTTGTCTGGTATACTAATTATGTTGGATTGATTTTAGGTACCTTAGTTGCTATAGTTCCCTTGTGAACGTGTTTGCTTTGCTTGCTAGCTTGAGCATTGAGGTATAATGATCTCTTCTCCATGTAGTCTGGAAGACCTGGCCTGTTACTTGGCCAGGCACCTGTCTGAAGTCCTCCTTAAGAGGCAATGTTTGTGCTTGTTTATTTTTGTCCCCAAGCAGGAAAAGACCTTTGATAAGGCAATTGGCAGACAAAAGAGATATGCAATCCATCTCCTGCTATTCTGTTGAGTCATCCCTTTGCTCACACCACTGTGTTGATGCATTGTGGATAGTAACCTAAGATCCTTGTACGGTTGTACAGTTGAGTCAGTGTCATAAGTGTAGAAGGGTTCCCTCTTTCTGAACCCACACCTCATTGTCTGAAAGCTCTCCCAGGCCAGGGATAAGAGCTATGAGGCACACCCCTCACTTCCTATTTCATCTACTTCACCCTAACTCTCAATGTTAGGGTTAAGAGCTAACATCACCTGATTACAGTTGGCTTGCTTTTGCAGCCTAACCCTTGTTTGAGCACCACTTGGTGTGTATATAGTGTGTGCTATCTGTAATTGTTTGCTTTGCTATTTCCTGTGCTTTAGGATAGCTTGCTCCCTGTGCAAGTTAGATAGCAACCTTGACTTAGGGATGATATGCATGATAACATCTAGGCTCGAGTTAGTCTCCCTAGTTGTGTCTCCCTCTATTATCTGGTTAGGCTAGTCCTTTGTCCCTGCGTAGGGGAACTACGTCGCCCTGATCCTCATACCAGATGAGGTACGTAGGCAGGAGATGAGCAGATCTCTCCGGGCGCCCGTTTGTTTTGTCTTTGTGTGTGTCAGGAGATGGATGTAAGCCCAGCGATTGGCATTCCGTATCCTCTTGTTGTGTGCTTGGAGTCCGGTATAAGTCCATCAAGTGGTATCTGGTTTCCAGTGTGGGTGTGTTTTGGTTCGGAATCTGATGTAAGTCCAGCGATTGGCATTCGGATTCCACGTTTGCCTGTGTCTGTTGTGTTTGTGTGCATGAGCCGAGCTACGGATGCTCTGATTCTTCTTAGTCCAAGAAGATACGTATGCATAGGATGCGATATCCTAGCGAGCATGTTTTTCCCCGGTCCGAACTACTTCGACTCTGATGTTTATGCTTGATAGACTAAGTAGGCCCAAGATGTGATATCCTCCCGAGTCAGTTTCGTTTGTCTTCTGTGTCTCTTTCAGCCAGTGTCTGTTTGTTTATGAGCAGTGTTTTAGCAACCATTTTCCTTCCTTTTGTGCGTGGATCCCGTCGAGTACGACGGATGCGTAGGGGTGCTAATACCTTCCCTTCGCATAACCGACTCCCGATCCCATTCTCTTTGGTCGCGAGACCATGCTTTTTCCAAGTTTACTTCGAGCGTTTCCTTTCCCTCTTTTGGGATAAATAACGCACGGTGGCGGCTCTGTTGTCTTCGTTTTCCCGCCGGTTTTTCGCGTAATGCGACAATGGTGGCTTGCACAATAAGTCTAGGTTGAAGGTTGATCAACATCCAAGTCGAAGAATCGAGATTGGATGGGAATCCACCTTCTTTTTGTATAATAATGTTAAGAGATGAAGAAAAATGGGTTTCTAGGTTACAAAATATCTCTAGAGCAATGCTGAAAATATCTAAAAAAAGTACAAAGTATGGAAGTGTAAAAGTTTGGCTCCAAAAAGTAGCCCCTGCTACTTATAGTGCTGCTACTGAGTTGTCATGCTCGCTAGGCGAGCAGAATGGTTCGCCTAGCGAGCCCCTAAAATAGGCACCAGAGGCACCTGCGCCCAGAGAAATATCCTTTGCCAGATTTGCATGTTCGCTAGGCGAACAAAACCTTCGCTAGGCGAAGCCCACGCTTCAACCTTCGCTCTAGCGAGCTTAGGAGGTTTTGCTACTGGAATTGCTCGTTGGGACCTCGCTAATGGCTCGCCTAGCGAGTGAGTGCTGGCTATGCTTTTGACCAAGTCTAGGCGTGTTCGCTACCACCTTCGTTGGCTGCTTGCCTAGCGAGTTTGTTGATGTTTGCTACTGTAAAATACTGGAGATGTTCGTTGGAAGCTCGCTGGGTGCTCGCCTAGCGAGCACTTCGCCACAGCACTCGCCTGGCGAGCATGCTGATGAATGATTTCTTCTCTTGGTCCCTTTGCCAACTTTCTTTTGCCTTCATTTTCTATTATTTCATGCCTAATTCCTGCACAATAACGCACAAATCAAAGGTACCAAGATCGTTTAACATTGTATTGCAATTCATCTAAAACAAAGGCGGTTTCGAACGCTTTAGCAACAAAAAGGAGTGAAAGATGCCCACATTTGATAGCTCAAATAAGCACTTTTGGGCATCTAACAACTCTCCCCAACTAGATTCTTGCTTGTCCTCAAGCAAAGTATGCCTCTTGAAGGACAAGAGGATTTGCTTTAAGAAAAAGGTTTCTCCGAAGTCGGATAAAACGGCTCAAACACAAGAAAATCAACCAGGCATAAGTTCCCAATGGTTAGAATAACATAATGCACAAGAACTAAAACTTAATAGCAATGTGAAATATGTATCTATCCACAACAATATTATCTTGAATGAATCACCCTATCTCTCCTCTTCGAATAAGGATTGAAGAAATTACGCGTTTGCAACCGCGGGGACAATCTCTCTCTCCAACAAACAATGAAGAAATCAATTCAATTCATACAATGTCTAACAATTATAAATGGAAATGCGGAAGCGAGAAGATCACTAAGGACTTTTCCGGTTGTAGCTTGGTTAGGTTTACAAACAAGGGTCATTTCTAAGGCCATTGAAAACGAAATTGCCGATGCAAAAGAGACATTCACTGTACATTATTCACATATCTCAACTTCGTTCCATTTGTTTCTCATTTGAAACCTTCACAACTCTTATTTCACAACTCAATTTTTGTTTTTCACTATTTTTCTTCCAAGCAAGCATTCATTTTCATTTTTTCTATTTTTTCTTTTCTTTCACATCATATTTACAAAACATATGTTTCTCTTTTCTATATATTTTTTTTTTCAATGCTTGCTCGGTTTTTCAAGAGTTGTGGCACTTACCGATTCTCTTTTTCGTTCTCCCCAACTTATTTCTTACTCACCCTAAGTGAATGCTCTTGACTTTTTACGGCAAAAGAACAATTATCAAAATTTTTCGGGTTTCAAGAAAAAAGATTTTTGACATCTCGCTTTATTTCAAGCTGAGATTCAACTGTTTAAGCTCAAAGGGGTTAACGAATACTCTCTCTGCTCACGGGTAAGTTGTATTTGGAACTGGTTGTGCTCATGAGAAAACAAGCGCCTTGATCATTTCTAATTGCTTCCACAAATTCACAATAATAAAAGACCAAGCATGAATCAAATGAATCAACAAAGTTTATTAGAATCCAGCATTTAAGTGTACAATGGAGGTTTCCTCACAATTTGTGGTTCTAAGTCCTAGATGAAACATTCATTCAATTATGTTGCAAAAAGAACAATATTCAATTACAAAAAAGAGTAAAGTTCTTAATGCATTCTAAAATTCTAACCGGAGGTAACCATGTACCTTAGCATTATTCACTTGTTTATTTTTATCATTGCCATCCAAGCTCGGATGCACCTTCATTGGATACTTCTTTGAGGGCAACCAATCTAGAAGGTTTGACACTCAACAACCAAAAATTTATTAAACAAAAAGAAATTAAAACCAAACACACAAATTAAAAACATAAACAATACTCATTACTTAAAAATTTTAAAAATGTGCATGGGGGACAAAACACCCCAAAAGTACATAACCAAAATCAAAATACAACAAATCTGAAAAATACAATAAAATAAAACAAACTTAGCCCTCAAAGGACTCAAAACCCTCATCACTACCGGCTTCAGAACCGATAGCATCATCATCATCATCGTCATCATCACCATCATCCTCAGCACCACCTGAAGCACCAGATGCACCGGCACCCACCCCCTCTCCAAACATAGGCCTGTCCACAGGCCATCTAGCGTTCTGCAGAAACTGCTCACGCGTCATCATCGAGTGATCACCGAAGAGGTCACGTGCCTACAACTGCAACAGCTGCATAGAGCCGTGCATGTCAACCATGGAGCGCTGAGTTGTCGCCATCCAATCCCAATTGTAGTTGCAGACAGCCTGCTGGAAAGGATCGGATCCATGAGCAAAAGTACCAGGACCATCAGAAGTACCGGTATTACCAGCAGCTGCACCACTTCTTAAGTTCTTAGGCTTGCAAAACATGGCCACATATCTATCATTGATGGCTGGCGGGATCCTTACTTGACTCCGGGAGGGTAGCTTCACCTTCGCATGTTGGCACAAAGCCATGATTAGACACGGGAAAGCAAGGGGGCAGTTAACTCGTGCCCCCGACTTTAGCCCGCTCTCGACCACGGACTTCATCTCCAAAGCAATTACCCTCGCCACATCAATTTGAATATTCGTGAAGATGCAGTGAACCATATGTGCCACTGGGATCGGCACGGTAGAGGTGTGAGACTTGGGTTTTATATTTGTGAGAACCAACATGAGTATCAGCTGAGCCATGGGAATCATGTCTTCCCTATGGTATCTCATCGGAACCCTAGATGGGTTCAGCTCAACTGATTTCCCTTCAAAAATCAGAGCAGCAGAAATTGAATCGGTATCCCGGTGAAGCCTCAAATCCCTATGGTAAGTGTCTCTCTCGTTCGCTCCCAGATGGAGCGGTTCCCCCAAGACACGGTTAATTGTGTCCCGATCGAATATAACATGACGGCCAGGCACTCGTGTTGTCCATGTGAAGGGCTCGTCGTCGTTCGGTAGTGCGTTCGCGTAAAACTCACGCACTGTTTCGATGTCATAATGCTCAAGGGGAGAAATTAACCGGTCCCACTTCTTGCTATGAATCAACCCGGCAAATGTACGGTATTCGCCCTCAGGGTTGATTATGAATCTTTTCTCCGGCAGAATCTTTCTCTTCTCCAAAGCCATATATCTAGCTTCTTGCTTTGGCCCGACAAATTTGTCGGTGTCGAATTGTATGGGCACGGTACGGGAAGTGCTCCCGACCTTTCTCTTTTTAGGCGTGCTTGATCTGGATGCCATCTGCAAAGACATAGAGAGGAAACAACACAAACACAAAACAGATTAGAAAGCAAAACAGAATATCCAATTACTGTCATGTTCGCCACTGATTCACCTAGCGAGGTGCTAGCGAATCTTGCGGGTTTTGGGTTCTGCCTTGTTAACACTGAAATTTTAGAAAAACCCAAGGTCTCATGGTAACTATTTCAGAACAAAATGATTTATCATGAAAGGCATCGTTATAAGGTACATGCAAATCTACACCCACATGCAAAACCTAATGTACCCATTCCCCCAAATTCACCATAAATGACATATACATCAGAAATTTACAAAGTTAAAACATAAAGAAATGGAATTAAGGCAAACCTTAGTGAAAGAGATTGATTGAATTTGAAGTGCACAATGAGGTTTGCAATGCAATGTAACCGTTTAGGGTTTGAGTGAGATGAAAAGTGAGAGAGTGATTGTGAGTTCTGGAGTGAGTTTGATCCTTTATCAGACTAAAAAAAACGAAATAACAAGTGTTTGGGCCCAAATGAGTGGCCCTGTGAAACAGAAATAAAGTGCTGCCACGCAACGCTCGCTGCTGCTTCGCCTAGCGAGCAGATAGCGAATCAACTCGCTACTGCCTTCGCCTAGCGAGCTGCTAGCGAGCATGACAGCAATTTGTTTTTTCATAACAGCAGGTAAAGCACATTCAGCAAGGTTTTTCAAAATGGACACCAATACAACATAATAGAAAACTGTAAATACTTACAATGTTGGGCTGCCTCCCAACAAGCGCTTGTTTAACGTCGGATAAGCTCGACGGTTCGATGCTCACAGAGGAGCATCCAAGGAAATAGCACAGCTCCCGCGATCCACATGACCGCCGAGATAAACCTTCAAACGTTGGCCATTTACCGTCCAACTCTCCTTCTTTTCCATGTCCTCAATGACAATAGCTCCATATTCCTTGACTTCTTTGACCCGAAATGGCCCGGACCATTTTGATTTCAATTTTCTGGGGAATAACTTCAACCTGGAATTGAACAATAGGACCAACTGTCCGGGCACAAAATCCTTCTTTCGAAGCTTTTTGTCATGATATTTTTTTACCTTTTCTTTATACAACCAACTCGAGTGATATGTGGCATTGCGCATCTCTTCCAACTCAAGCAGTTGCACTTTCCTTTTCTCACCGGCCAAATCCTTATCAAAATTTAATAATTTCAGGGCCCACAATGCTTTGTGCTCCAATTCAACCGGCAAATGGCAAGTTTTACCAAACACCAATTGAAAAGGAGTTAGCCCAATTGGAGCTTTGAAAGCGGTACGGTATGCCCATAACGCTTTATCCAATTTTTGTGACCACTCTTTTTTCGAATTTGACACAGTTTTCTCAAGAATTCTCTTAATCTCACGATTAGAGACTTCGGCTTGACCATTAGCCTGTGGGTGATACGGAGTTGTCACTCTATGCGATACACCGTAATGTTTTAAGACGTTTTCTAACGGTGCATTACAAAAGTGTGACCCTCCGTCACTAATCAACACTCGGGGGGTTCCGAAATGGGAAAATATGTTTTTCTTCAAAAAAATTATTACCGTTTTCGCATCCGCCCGAGGTGAGGCAATCGCCTCAACCCACTTTGAAACATAATCAACAGCCACAAGCATATACTCGTTACCATAAGAGGGTGGGAATGGTCCTACAAAATCGATACCCCAACAATCAAATACTTCAACCTCTTGGATGTTTTGGAGAGGCATCTCGTCTCTCTTACCAATCCCACCGCTTCTTTGGCAACTATCACAACCTTGCGCATGGGCATGTGCGTCTTTGAAAATAGTGGGCCAATAAAATCCCGACAGAAGGACTTTAGTGGCCGTTCTTACCCCATTATAGTGTCCGCCGTAAGGCGAGTTGTGACAATGCCAAAGGATGCTCTGCGCCTTAACGCCGGTAACACACCATCTCAAAAGGTTGTCACCACCCAACTTAAACAAATATGGGTCATCCCATACGTAGTACTTGGCATCCGAGAGAAATTTCCTTTTTTGGTTCGAAGTTAGGTCGGGAGGCACCAAACCACTAGCCTTGTGGTTCGCAAAGTCCGCAAACCACGACCTAACTTGAACTTTAAAAAGTTTTTCATCAGAAAACTCTTCTCGAATTTCTTTCTCTGAAGCTGTAACCCCCACATTAACTAAGCGAGATAAATGATCCGCCACCAAATTTTCCGATCCTTTCTTGTCTTTGATTTCAACATCAAATTCTTGCAACAAGAGGATCCAACGGATGAGCCTTTGCTTCGAATCCGGTTTGGTGAGCAAATATTTAATCTCCGAGTGGTCGGTATACACTACGACTTTGGACCCTATAAGATAAGACCTAAACTTTTCAAGCGCATACACTATCGCAAGTAATTCTTTTTCAGTGGTGGCATAGTTAATTTGAGCCTCATTTAGAACTTTACTTGCGTAATGTATCGCATGAAATTTTTTCTCTTTTCTTTGGCCTAATACCGCTCCGATTGCATAGTCGCTCGCATCACACATGAGCTCAAAATTTAAATTCCAATTTGGAGCGACTATAATTGGAGCGGTAACCAATTTTTCCTTTAAAATCTCAAAAGCTTGCAAACATTCATCAGTTAAAAGAAATACCTGGTCCTTGGCTAGCAAATTACTCAAAGGCTTAGCTACCTTTGAGAAGTCTTTGATAAAGCGCCGATAGAAACCGGCATGCCCCAAAAAGCTTCGGATTCCCTTCACATTCACCGGAGGAGGTAACTTTTCAATCACTTCAACTTTAGCACGATCAACTCCAAGCCCTCTTGAAGAGACTTTATGGCCAAGCACTATCCCCTCGATCACCATGAAGTGGCACTTCTCCCAATTAAGCACAAGATTGGTCTTCACACATCTTTCAAGAACCGTTTCCAAGTTTGCCAAGCATAGACTAAAGGAACCACCAAATACTGAGAAGTCATCCATAAAGACTTCCATTGTTTTCTCGATAAGGTCGGCAAAAATAGCTTGCACACATGTTTGGAATGTCGCCGGTGCATTGCATAACCCAAAGGGCATTTTACGGTATACGAAAATTCCAAAGGGACATGTGAAAGCCGTCTTTTCATGATCGGCCGGGTCAACCGCAATTTGGTTATACCCGGAATAGCCATCTAAGAAACAATAGTATTGTTGCCCCGAGAGTCTTTCTAACATTTGATCCATGAACGGGAGTGGAAAATGGTCTTTTCGAGTTGCGGTATTCAACCGCCTATAATCAATGCACATACGCCACCCCGTTGCAACTTTGGTCGGGATCAACTCATCCTTATCATTTCGAATCACGGTAATGCCACCTTTCTTCGGAACCACATGCACAGGACTAACCCATGGGCTATCAGAAATCGGGTAGATCATTCCCGCATCCAATAACTTAATAACTTCCTTCCTAACAACTTCCTTCATAGTAGGATTTAAGCGGCGTTGTGGTTGAGCTACCGGCTTAAAATCCTCTTCCATTAAGATCTTTTGCATGCAATAGGAAGGACTAATTCCCTTGAGATCGGAAAGAGTCCAACCCATGGCTTCTTGATTCTTTTTCAACACTTTGATCAAACGGGTTTCTTCATCTTTTGTCAAAAGATTGCTTATGATAACCGGCTTTGCCTCGGTCTCGTCGAGGAATGCATACTTCAAAGTAGAAGGTAACATTTTCAATTCAATAGGAGATTTTTCCTCATTAACCTCCTTCTTCAAGTCTTCCTCCTCAACTTTCCACGGTTGTAGTTCGTTTAAACTATCAAGTTCCCTTAAGCATTCATCAAGAGCTTGCTCTTCTTCAACTGTGAAAACTTCAAAGGAGTCATCAAGAGCTAACTCCATAGGAGATATCTCATGAATATGCTTAGAAACTTCAAAGGTTGCCTCTTCAATCGCATAAATGCGAAAACTATCACGTCTATCACTTGAATGCTTCATTGCTTCGAATAGGTCAAATGTAACTTCTTCATTTTGGACCCTTACCTTCATCAAACCGTCGTCAACGTCTATCATCATGCGCGCGGTTTTCATGAACGGTCGGCCAAGAATGAGCGGAGCATCATCATCTTCTTCCATATCAATCACAATGAAATCGACTGGGAAAAAGAATTTGTCGACTTTAACCAAAACATCTTGGGCTACGCCATGAGGATGGGTAGTCGACTTATCGGCCAATTGCAACGTCATCCGGATGGACTTAATTTCAATGTTGCCAAGCCTCTTCACAATAGAAAATGGTATAAGATTAATGCTTGACCCCAAATCAATTAGTCCCTTTCCGACATAGACATCACCAATTTTAACTGGCAAAGTAACTCGTCCCGGATCAACCTCTTTTTTCGGAAGCGTCCGTTGGATGATCGCACTACAACTAGCATCGAGGACAATCGTCTCCGGTTCCATATACATCCGCTTTTTTGTAAGTATGTCTTTCATGAATTTGGCATACTTGGACATTTGCTCAAGTGCTTCTGCAAACGGAATGTTGACTTGCAGTTGTTTGAAAATATCCATGAACCGGGCGTAATGTCGTTCATTCTCCCCTTTAGATGGAGCATGTGGATAAGGAAGGTTTTGGATTGGAGTAGCGCTCACTACCTCCTTTCCTTTAGCAACTCTAGAACTTCTCGCTCTTTTCTTTTTCACTTCCTCCACCATTACTTCATCACTCTTATTTTTCTCAATTTCCACACTTTCTTTCTTTTCAACTTCACCATTCTTTTGGTTCTTTTCAACTTCTTCCTCACTCCACTCCCCCACTTCACCATCAATATTATCCTCTATTATTTTATCCTCATCATTTTTTTCTTCCTCTCTTTTTTCACTCTCATCTCTTTTTTTATTCTCACTAATCAACTCCCTTCCACTTCTCGTCGTTATCGCTTTACAATGCTCTTTAGGATTAGTTTGCGTGTTCGCCGAAAAAGATGGACCGGGTTGTTGTTCCGCTAGTTGCTTAGCAAGTTGTCCGACTTTAGTCTCGAGGTTTTTGATTGCCGCATCGTTACTTTTTTGATTAGCCATTGACATTTGCATAAATTGTGTCAATGTCTCTTCTAGCTTTGAAGTCACGACCGACGATTGTTGAGGTTGGTAAGGATTTTGGGGAGGGTTTTGACGGCTAGAAGAACCACCCCCATAACCTTGGTTATGGTAATAGTTACTCCTAGGTTGGAACCCTTGATTCCCTTGGAAGTGTTGTTGTTGATTTTGAGGATGTGGTTGATAAGGTTGTTGTTGTTGTTGTTGTTGTCTCGGTTGGTAGTCTCGTTGGTTCGCCATGTAGTTTACTTCTTCGAACCCGGGAGGTGGACAAAATTCGGTGTCATGCTCACCTTTGCAAAGCTCACAACAATCTATTTGTTTAGCTTTTGAAGGTTCTCTCAACTCTTTTATTTGTTAAGTTAAGAGTTCCACTTGTTGTGAAATGAGTTTGTTTTGGGCAAGAATAGCATCGTTCGTCCCAAGTTCAAGCACTCCCGGCTTCTTCAAAGAGTTGCCTCTACTTTGACTTTGGAGGTCATTTAGAGCCATTCGGTTAGTAATATCTGTAGCTTCTTCGGTGCTTTTAGACAATAAAGAACCACCCGAGGTAGTATCCAACAAAGTCTTGCAATTCGGTTGAAGGCCATTTTTGAAAATATGGATTTGAGTCAATTCGTCGAAACCGTGCCCTTTGCACTTCCGAAGCATGGATTTGAATCTTTCCCATGCCTCATTCAACGATTCGTTGGTCCCTTGTGAAAACACGGAGATGGCCGTCTTGGATTCCATGAACCGGTTGTGGGAGAAAAATCTTTCGATGAACTTCTCTTCCAACACGTTCCAATCTGTCATGACGGCAAGTGTTTGATCTAAGTACCAATCTTTTGCTTTGCCGAGCAAAGCGTGGGGAAATAATCTTTTGAACAACGGTAGCTCTTGAGCTTGATCAACTCCGGCCGCCAATGCTATCTCGTAAAATTTGGTGGGAAAAGCAAAGGGATATTCATGGTCCATTCCGGTGAATGGACTTCCATATAGTAAATTAAGAGTTCTCGTCTTCATCTCGGCTTGCCTTCCCGTGTGGTTGGCAAATTGAGCAGTATTCCTTGGACTGTTTACACATGGAGTGGAAATGGGCGGTGGTTGTGGTGGTTGATCCATGATAGGTATGAACGGTGGTGGATGTGTGGTAGAAGAACTTTCTCCTTGTTCTTGTTGTTGTCTAGCTTGTTGCCTCCTTCGTCTCGTTTTTCTATTCAGTCTCCTGGCGGTTCTTTCGATCTCGGGATCAAAAAGAAGTTCGTCCACAGGAATCTGCCCTCGCATAAAACGAAAGCTGCACACTAAACCAAACAAATTACAAGCACAAGTCAAAAATTAGAAAGCTAAAAATTAACCAACTATTGTGATGCTCGCAATATCAATTCACAATCCCCAGCAACGGTGCCATTTTGTTGAGTATAGTTTTAAGTGTCGGGTTTTTGTTATCGTCTCCACAGGGATTGTGAGATATCGCCGCCGTTCGACAGTTGTTTCAATTCTTAACTCGTAGTAACAAGGGGGTTTTGGTTTTAGTCACAGTATCTTGCATAAAAGTGTAATAAAATGCGGTAAAAGTTTTGGTTTTTCTATTTGAGAAATATTGTCAAAGTTAGGGTTCGACGATCACTTTGCATGTATATGTTCGATCAACAAAACTTATAAACTCCTTTAGATGACAAACTATTTCACAAATTCCTCCCAATGTGTTTATCTCTAACACACATTGTGGGTTTTCCCATTTTGATCCATTATTTATCTCAAACACAATCTATCAAAATGATA
This sequence comes from Lathyrus oleraceus, assembly GCF_024323335.1. Taxonomy (NCBI): domain Eukaryota; kingdom Viridiplantae; phylum Streptophyta; class Magnoliopsida; order Fabales; family Fabaceae; genus Lathyrus; species Lathyrus oleraceus. The sequence continues at coordinate 534,888,324 of NC_066583.1, read as the reverse complement.
ACTTTTTGGTTCAATCTTATGATGAACAAAATCATTCATTACTATCTCTAGCTAACAAACAAGATTGGATGAAAACCTAGGTAAAGAGTTGGTAAACATCTCTCGATCATAAACCAACACAAAGAGTTTTCAATAAAACAAAGTTTTCACCATATATTCATCATTAAAGAGTTTACAAATGAAGATCATCCCATTTACACACAAAGCTAATGATCATCTACATCTAACCTTGACAAAATGAAGAACTTAGGCACTCATTTTCATGGTGGCTTGCACAACAAGTCTCGGTTGAAGGTTGATCAACATCCAAGTCGAAGAATCGAGATTGGATGGGAATCCACCTTCTTTTTGTAGAATAATGTTAAGAGATGAAGAAAAATGGGTTTCTAGGTTACAAAATATCTCTAGAGCAATGCTGAAAATATCTAAAAAAAGTACAAAGTATGGAAGTGTAAAAGTATGGCTCTAAAAAGTAGCCCCTGCTACTTATAGTGTTGCTACTGAGCTGTCATGCTCGCTAGGCGAGCAGAATGGTTCGCCTAGCGAGCCCCTAAAATAGGCACCAGAGGCACCTGCGCCCAGAGAAATATCCTTTGCCAGATTTGCATGTTCACTAGGCAAACAAAACCTTCGCTAGGCGAAGCCCACGCTTCAACCTTCGCTCCAACGAGCTTAGGAGGTTTTGCTACTGGAATTGCTCGCTGGGAGATCGCTAATGGCTCGCCTAGCGAGTGAGTGTTGGCTGCGCTTTTGACCAAGTCTAGGCGTGTTCGCTACCACCTTCGCTGGCTGCTCGCCTAGCGAGTTTGTTGATGTTTGCTACTATAAAATACTGGAGATGTTCGCTGGAAACTCGTTGGGTGCTCGCCTAGCGAGCACTTCGCCACAACACTCGCCTGGCGAGCATGCTGATGAATGCTTTCTTCTCTTGGTCCCTTTGCCAACTTTCTTTTGCCTTCATTTTCTATTATTTCATGCCTAATTCCTGCACAATAACGCACAAATCAAAGGTACCAAGATCGTTTAACATTGTATTGCGATTCATCTAAAACAAAGGCGGTTTCGAACGCTTTAGCAACAAAAAGGAGTGAAAGATGCTCACATTTGATAGCTCAAATAAGCACTTTTGGGCATCTAACAGTAGCCCTGTCACGGCCATCCATGTTTCCCAACACAGGCCGTGTCAGGAGAAGACACTTGGAAGAGGAAAACAGGGAGTTGACACGGGTGCCCGTGTAAGCTGACACGGCTCGTGTCAGCCTCCCTGAAGGGGCGTGTCAAGCCTGTTTACACCAGAAGCCCAACATGGCCTGTCGTGTTGCCTGACACAACCAATGTTGGCTTGGACACTTGATTTTCCAGTTTTTTTGCTGTTTTTGGCACGGCTTATCCCGGAGGGCATTCTGGACTTTTGCTAGATAAAAATTATCATCTGGAACTATTTAGGGGAGATTTGAATATGGAGAAAGGGACTTTTTCACGACCAAAAAAATTAGAGACGATAAAGATTGAAGTAGTGGAAAGCAACTAAGAACGGAGATCTTTCAAGAGCGGACGCGATTGAAGATCAAAGGAATTCCGAACTTTTTATAATGTCTCAATTTTATCTTTTATTTTATTTGAATAATATGAGAGGTTAAACCCCCTAATGCCAGGGGGTGTGCCTAAATTGATCATTTAATGACTCTGATGTTTTAATTTCCTTAATATATGTATTTTGTTTTCAATTTCACTGTGTAATGTGCGTAACGCCTTCTTTATCAGAAAAATCAAGATTGATGTATGGTTAACGATTAGCAGGATTGCAATTGTTAAGGTTTTTATACAGTGAAATCATAGTAGAGATCACCTAGGACTAGGGATACCCTATGGTTACCAGATTATTCTTGTTAAATTAAAATGACTTGGTTTCATCATAATCACCTAAGGACTTAGAGGTTAGATTGAATACCAAAGGTTTCCCTCCGAGGTCTTAGGGGGAAACAATCTTAAAATCCGATAATTGAAACAATTCTCACTCTTAAGTAGATATACACTCAAGGGTCATTATAGGAGATTTTCACACATCATCCTTGGCATATAATTATAATCTGTGAACATATTTATTTTGTTTTATTTTCCCTTGCAGTGAATTTTACAAAATCCAAACTATTCCTTTTGTTTGATTGAGTGACTGTTTACACTTATATGGATGCACAATCCTCGAGATCGATCTTTGGGAAACATCCCTCTTATTACTACATCAGCAAAATAGTACACTTTCTATTTTTCCGATCAAGTTTTTGGCGCCGTTGTTGGGGATTGCCAAATATAAGTTGAAATTATCTCAATTGAAATTTTGTTGCTATGCAACTAAAATTTATTTTCCGTATTTTGAATATTTTATTTCAATTATATCGACTAATCTGTGTCTGATATTTGTATGTGAGGTAAGGCCTCAGTTGATTTTTCTTTTGACGCAGAAATCGAGAGAACCTTGCGGGCAAGACTCAGACAAGCTCGATTAGCCAGATTGGAATCAGACGAAGAACAACTTTTCACCCATTCAGCTTCAAATTCAGGTTCTGATAGAGAGATCAAAATTATGGCTGAAGCTCCACCGCCACCAGAAAGACTGTTAGGAGACTACAAAGGTGCAAATGCACAAATCGGCAGATTAACTATTGTCAACCAACCTGTGAACGTGGCTAATTTCCAGCTGTACGTGAGTACCATTAATCACCTTGAAAGGAAGCATTTTACTGGAAAAGTGAATGAAGATGCAAACAAGCATTTGCAGAGTTTTCTGACCATGAGAAACACTCTAAAAATATATGGTCACACTGAGGAAGCCAAGAAATTGAGAATGTTCCCATTTACCTTAGCGGAAGAAGCTGAAGAATGGTTTTATTCCTTACCCGTTGGTAGCATCACATCATGGGAAGAAATGGAAAAAGCCTTCTTGAATGAGTATTTTCCAGCATCGATATTTATGCAGAAGAGGTATGAAATTCTGAATTTTAAGCAAAAGGACGGGGAAACTTTGGGAGACGCTTACAAGAGATTCAAGAGAGTCCTAGTAGCCTGCCCAACTCATAATACAAATGCTACTGAACATATGTAGATGTTTGTGAATGGTATCAAAATAAAGACCAAACAGCTGATTGATACTGCAGCCGGTGGTTCCACAAATTTTTCAATAGCCACCGGTATCAAGAAGATCATTGAAGCAATTGCTACTAATGAACACATGGAGTTGTACGATAGGTGTCAAAGCAAACCAGAAGGGGTTATGGATTTAAAGCTGGAAACTAATAAAATCCGTATTGAAGATACTATAGCTGCCGAAGTTGATAAGAAGCTGAAGACGATGAATATAGGTACCCAACAAGTGGCGCAGGTCCAACCGGTTCCTACTGTCTGCTGTGAAATTTGTAGTGGTCAGCACCAAACTGTTTATTGTTTTGCAACTCCTTAACAATTGGAGGAAATCAAATTTTTGAAGCAGAATAATCCTTATTCCAACACGTACAATCCAGGTTGGAAGAATCATCCCAACTTCTCATGGAAAGACCAAAAAGGAACCGCTCCTCAACATGGTCAGTACCAAACTCAATATCAACAACAACATCAGCAACAAGCCCCTAAGAAAGCTGATTGGGAAATTTCCATTGAAAGAATGGCAGCTCATAATGTTCAATTTCAAGAAGAAACCCGGAACAATCAGAAAAACACTACAACATCCATAAAGAATCTTGAAGTCCAAATGGGTCAAATTGCTCAATAACTAGCTTCGAGTTCTCAAGCACAAGGTGCTCTACCTAGTACAACCGTGACAAATCCTAGAGAGCATAATAATGTGAGCCTGGTGACAATAAGAAGTGGTAAATCGGATTAAGTTGTCGAGGAAGTGGATGAAGAGGAAGACCAATTGATCAAAGTGGACCTTGAGATCAAAGAAAATGAAGTTGTTAGGGAAGAAGTGGTAGCACCGAAACCGGTTGTGAAAGAAACAGTCATTGAGCCCAAGCCGGTTGTTAAGCTTCCCTTTCCCACTAGAAACAAGAAAAAAGGACAACATTAGAAAAACTTTGAAAAATTCTTAGAGTTGTTCAAGAAGCTGGATATTAACATTGCTTTGTTGGAGGCACTAGAAAAAATGCCTACGTATGCCAAGTTCATGAAGGATATCATTTCGAAGAGGCATACCACCGGAACTAACCCGATTATTCTAACCGAAACTTGTAGTGCTATTTTGCAGGGTATGAAGATTTCAATAAAGAAGAAGGATCGAGGAGCTGTCACTATCCCGTGTACTATTGGAGATAAGTCGTTCAACAAAGCTCTTATTTATCTGGGAGCTAGTGTGAGTCTCATGCCGTTATCCATTTACAAGAAGCTTGGTATATGGTTTATGCAAGATACCTGGATGACACTCCAATTCTCCGATCATTCGGTCAAGAAACCGTATGGCATTGTCGAAGATGTTCTGGTGAAAATTGATAAGTTTGTATTTCTGGTGGATTTTGTAATTCTTAAAATTCCGGAAGATGAAGAGATCCCTCTCATTCTGGGGAGACCCTTTTTGGAGACGGGACGATGCTTGATAAACATAGAAGAAGGAACAATGATGTTGAAGGTTTATGATGAGGAATTGAAAATCGATGTTCGAAACACCATGAGGTACAAGGATGATATTTGTACTAGTCATACTATAGAGGTTCTGGATCAGGTGATGACATATGATAACCCTTTGCATACACCCCAGTCACCTTTGGAAAGAGTGTTGAGTTTATCCATTTTTGATGCGGATAAAGAAGTGGACAACAGGGAATCTGAAATGCTAGCCTTGTTGGACACACAACCCCCATGGAAAGGATATCGACCACGCCGATGGGAGGATTTATGCCTACCTCAATCTAGTGAGGAGAATGAAGAACGAAAGAAGGAAACGGAGTTGAAACAACTTCTTGACAACCTCAAATATGTCTTTCTCGAACCTGAAGGAAAATGTCCTGCTATCATAAACTCGAGCCTTCAGATTATTCAAGAAGAAAAGCCCATCCATGTCTTGAAAAAGTAAAAAAATGCTATTGGATGGGCAATTGAAGATTTGAAGGGTATTAGCTCTACTGTGTGCATGCATAAAATTCTCATGGAAGACGACCACAAACCGGTAGTCCAACCGCATAGAAGACTCAATCCTGCAATGAAGGAAGTAGTTCGGAAAGACGTGGTGAAACTGTTAGACGCAGGTCTTATATATCCTATTTCTGACAGCCCGTGGGTGAGCCCGGTTCATGTTGTCCCTAAGAAAGGGGGGGACCACCGTAATAAAGAATGAAAAAAATGAGTTAATTCCTACTCGGACAATAACTAGATGGCGTGTTTGCATTGACTACAGAAGGTTGAACACAACAACTAGGAAGGACGATTTCCCTTTACCTTTTATTGACCAGATGTTGGAGATGTTAGCCAGGCATGATTACTACTATTTTCTATATGGATACTCCAGGTATAATCAGATTGTTGTAGCTCCGGAAGACCAAGAAAAGACAACATTCACATGCCTGTATGGTGTTTTTGCTTACAGAAGAATGCCATTCGGGTTGTGTAATGCTCAAGCCACCTTCCAATGATGCATGACTTCCATTTTCATCGACATGCTCGAAAATCATACGGAAGTCTTCATGGATGACTTCTCGGTCTTTGGATCGTCATTTTATAACTGTTTAACTAATCTCTCTCTTGTTTTAGACAGGTGCCAGAAAACGAATTTAATTTTGAACTGGGAGAAATGTCACTTCATGGTGCGTAAGGGGATAGTGTTGGGTCACCAAATTTCCTACAAGGGAATTGAAGTTGACCAAGCAAAAGTGGAAGTGATATCTAAACTCCCACCCCCTATTAATGAGAAGGGTATCAGGAGTTTCTTAGGACACGCGGGCTTTTACCGCAGGTTCATAAGAGATTTTTCAAAAATTGCAAAACCGCTGACCACTCTATTGGTTAAAGATAAGGCGTTTCTATTCAACAAAGAATGTGCCATGGACTTTGAGACATTGAAGATCAAACTGATTTCAGCACCCATTGCTATTGCCCCCGAGTGGTCTCTTCCGTTTGAGATCATGTGTGATGCTAGTGATATTGCTGTAGGGGAAGTCTTAGGACAGCAAAGAGAGAAGTTATTACATGTCATTTACTATGCTAGTCATGTGTTGAACCCAGAACAAATGAACTACGCAACCACTGAAAAAGAGTTGTTCGTCGTGGTTTACGCTTTTGACAAGTTCAGGCAATATTTGTTAGGATCGAAGGTTGTAGTGTATACGGACCATGCCGCTTAGAAATATTTGTTTTCTAAACAAGACTCTAAGCCGAGACTTCTCAGGTGGATCTTACTCCTCCAAGAATTTGATGTAGAGATCCGAGACAAAAGAGGGTGTGAAATCACATTGGCAAATCAGCTATCTCGCATGTCACCTATTGAAGAAACAGAAGAAAAGAGACTGATAAAGGATAAGTTCACTGATGAGCGCATTCTCACTGTTATCAATATCCCGTGGTTCACAGACTACGCGAATTATTTGGTGGGGGTGTCATCCATAACAATTTTGATTCTAACAAAATTTGATTTTTTCTTTTTGTGCTTTTGTGGACCCCACCCGGATTTTCCACCACTTAAACATATTTTACCCTTAATCTTCCAATAAAATCTGATTTTCTTTCACTCTCTCTCTCTCTCTCTCTCTCTCTCTCTCTCTCTCTCTCTCATTTTTACATAATCCCCCTCCTTCCTCATTTGTTCTTCACCTTCCTCCATAACCACACCACCTTAAAGCTCTCAACTTAAGCACCTTACTCTGTCCAAATTGTCGGCACCCTTCACAAAATTTGCTCTACTCTCCATCCTCTACAAGGCTACGGTAATCGTTTTTTTCATTTTCCATTCTTTTTTTGGGGTAATACATTATGTTGCAGGAATCAATAATACTGCTAAAAAGAACTTCCAAAGGGAAGCAAACATATGCGGAATCATCCCGTCCACGGAAACGGACCATTCGTCATCTGAGTTCATATGATATCATCTTTGACAACCCGGAGCATGAACGGAGGTACGCATCTCACGTCAAACGGAAAATCACTCTGACAAGGTACCTTTGCTCCGATACTTTATTTCAATTAGGTTTGTCAAAAGAATTGGATAGGATATTCCATGTCCTAGGAATGCTTGAATTTTTGCATTGTGAAGCGCCAACCTATGAGCGCATCACCTTAGAATTCTTGAGCATAATTGAGTTCAAGCTGAAAAAAGGTTGGACGGGTACAACGATGTACTTTGGAGGAACGATGTCTTTCAGGTTATAGAATGTCGACCACGAGTTGACAGTGGAGCAGCTAGGTGAAATTCTCTGCCTATCCCTTTATGGCCTCGGAGCCGTATCAGATAGTTTTGATGCTAAGACTTTCTGGTTGGCCATTATGGGACAATCTGATTATGTGGCAAAAGGGGAGAAGGCATTTGGCATTCAGAACCCCTGCTTCAGGTATGCCCATAAGGTGCTGGCTTTCACACTTTTTGGTAGGGGTGATAACATAGGTGTAGCCACCCAAAGGAAACTCTTCTTTTTGTTTTCCATGGCAAACCGTGTAGCTGTGAGCGTTGCAACATTTACAGCGGATTACCTGGGTCGAGTGGGGAGAGCAACCCAGGGGGGGAATCTTCATAAGGGGCATCATCACACAGATTGCCCACCATTTCAGATATGACCCTGCTGCACTTAATGAGACACCGGTGGCAGGTAAGCACAAACTGGACATGAACACATTGGTCCAGCAAGGTATGATTTCACAAATTTCTGATTATTATCCCTTAATGAGTTCTGGTCAGTTTATAATGGCTCTTTCTGATCCTGCACGAATTAGAATTTCCAACACAGCCAATTGGCTATATGAGAGTGTCGTCCAAGATGATATGGACGAGCACAATGTTGACATATTTGTTGTAGGTGATCCACCAGAGGAAGAAGTACAGGAAGAGATGCAGGAACAGGAGCAATTTGTTGCTCCACCTGAGGACACCACGCACCCAGGTGCCGGTTCATCATATGTGACACCAGATCAATGGTCATGGATGCAAATAGAAATTGGCAATCTCCGAGCGGAGCAAACACGCCAAGGCGTAGAGCAAACTCTGTTGGTGTAAGCCCTAGAGGCCAATACTTTTGGTACTTGTATCGAATTATTTATTAATAATAAAAGGCTTTTTCTTTATTACGTTTGTTTAATAAAGTCCCTAGAATAGCTAGTCTGTTTAATGTATCAAGTATGACTTAATCATGAGATCACATTAAACATAAGGACACTATTCTTAAAGTATCCGTAGTCGAGCTTTAGTGTGAAGTGGGATAACATTAAAGCATTAAGACTATTATGTTTGTAGACTGATGATCACATCTCATGGATCATGGATAAAGAGTTATCAAGTCTTAAACATAGGTATGAATATTAGGAGTAATATTTATACCGGATTGACCCGCTATGAGAATACTATATAGAAAGTTATGCAAAGTGTCATAAGTTATTCTCATGGTGATAATGGTGTATACCACTCTTCGACCTGAAACCACTATGGACCCTAGATGTAGAGTTGAGTGCTTTATTGTTGATCAAACATTATCTGTAACTGGATAACCATAAAGACAGTTGATGGGTACTCCACGAAGCATGCTGAGGGACATGAGTGACCTAGATGGAATTTGCCCATCCTGTATAACAGGATAAATGTCTATGGGCCCAATATTGAACTGGACAAGGATGACACGATCTATGCCTTGTGTTCAATATAGACATAAGGGCAAAAGGGTAATTATACACATAAGTATTATCACATAAGAAATTGTCAGATCACATGACATTTTCGTGTCCTGGGTAGCAGTGATGTGTTGCTAGATACCGCTCACTGTTTATTATGTTAAATACATGATTTAATATAATTGCCAATGCCGCGAAAACCTACAGGGTCACACACAAAGGAAGGATTGATGAGAGATAGAGTAACTAAGGAACACCGTAAGGTACGATGCCCTTAAGTGAATTGTAGAACATCGTAAAGGTACGGTGTACTTAAGTAGAATACGAAATATGGTAAGGTACCATGAGCTTAAGTGATTTTGGGCATATTATAAGATATGGGCCAAAATACACTTAAGTGGGCTTTTTAGCTTGAAGCCCACACAAGTGGTTCTATAAATAGAACCCTTGTGTAGAAGTATTCATAGCGGTTGCATTATTCGTTTTCTCTCTCTCTCTCTCTCTCTCTCTCTCTCTCTCTCACTCAAAGCCTTCATTCGTACCAGCTAGCACTGTGATTGAAGGAATCTGTTCGTGTGGACTGAGTAGAGACGTTGTCATCGTTCAACATTCGTGATCGCTTCGTGGATCTGCATCAAAGGTTTTGATCATCACAAGAGATCTATACCAAAGGTTTCAATCGTCACAAGAGGTAAATATTCTATCACTGATCATGACCATTCGTAAGGATCTCTAAAGGAGAAAATTTTTAATTTCCGCTGCGTTTTGGATCGCAATTCTCCTTCAAGCTCGTCAAGGGACTCTTATGGACGAGATGCACACGATGATGCAACTCTGATGTTGCCCTTTCCGCCACCACAGTGAACCGGTGTGAGTCCCTCTCTATCTTGGATTAAACATTGCAGACAATGTTTAGTTCAAGTGTAGTTTTTTTTTATTATTTGTTGTTTTTGTTGTTTGTTTTTATTCTTAGTATTTTTGTTTTAATTAGTTGTGTGGTATTCTATGTGTTACAGATAAAGGACATTCGTGTCGGATGAATGATGAAGCTTGGAGCGATTGGATGGAAAAGACACACCCCTTTACTTGCTCTTCTGGAAACCCCCGAAAGTTGATGCTACTAACCCGAACAATCGGACGCGACTCTCTGTCATTGGACTTCTTAGGGATACTCTGTAACCGAAGCGAAGACGAAACTGCATCACACTGAGAGGTATCTTGGAAGCCTGTAAGCTAGACAAAACATGGTGAGGACTACAAAAAGACAAACACTTGTCATCATGAGAGTTGTCCAGGTATGTCTCTGTCTCTCTGGATTTGCATTAGAGATACTGAAATTTTATAACACACTGTACACACTGAGGCATTGTTTTTATTTTAACCCTGAGCCTTTCCAAACAACCCACCATTATTACCCTTCGTTCACCAAATTTGAGCCATATTTCATTTTGTTTGCTATTTAACCACTGTATATAACCATAAGCCCATACACTACCACACCTTGCTTAGATAAGTGTTGTTTACTCCGGATCTGTGGAAAAGCCTAAGTTTGGGGTTTTACCAAAATGTTGGAGACACCGATGAAAGGTAGATAAGTGCAAAAAGAAAAAAATTCAAAGAAAAAAAAAGAGAAATGAAAAAAAATGTATATCATGAGAAGTATCATGAAGCGCTTATCTAGAAGTATTAAGGTTGGCAAAAAGCATGCTCAAAGAGCAATAAAAGAAAAATATATGAGCCAATGAATCTCAACAAGAACGGTGTCCAAAAGAAATACCCCTGGTCTTTAGATTGAACAACAGTTATGAGGGTAACAACACAAACTCTGAGCCTGAACCCCTAGTGTTTCCATTTTTGTTTTAACTCCCCACCTTACACCTTAACCCCGCTACAACCCAAAAAGTCCTCGAATAGTGTGTGTTGTGTGTTTCTTGTTATGAAGGTATCTGTATTTCAAACCTAAGAGTTGACTTTGCATGCTATGTTTTTCTTGAGTGTAAACACTTTGATCCCGAGAGATTTGGAGAGAGTGTGAAAAGCTACAGGCCAAAAGATGGGTCAAGGTGAAAGTGTGTCTGAAGTCGGAAATCGGGAAAGAGTAAATTTGTGATTGAAAAGTGAACAGGAGATCGCGAAAGATCGCAATAGCATCGTGGATGCGAAATTTGAGGGTGACCGTCCTGATGTCTCGAGCATCACTTGAGGACAAGCAATGAGATAAGTTTGGGGTTGTGATCAGTCTCCAATTCTACTTGTTTTCTGACACTCATTTGGCACCTTTCTACGAAGTCGGTAACACATTAGTCCACTTATTTTATTATTTTGTTTAGTAATTTAATTTTTTTATTGTTGATTACATGTTATATGCATCATTATACTCCATTTTATATCCCTTTGTGGTAGTTCTATTGGTTTCAGGTGTAAGCAAGAGTACCAGAGGGATAAATAAGCAAATCGGACGTTCTGGGCCCGTCAGAAGAAGAAAATTTGACAGTACAGTAGCCCTGACACGACCATCCGTGTTGCCCAACCCGGGCCGTGTCAGGAGAAGACACTTGGAAGAGGAAAATAGGGAGCTGACACGGCCCACGCCAGCCTCCCTGAAGGGGCGTGTCAAGCTTGTTTACACCATAAGCCCAACACGGCCTGTCGTGTTGCCTGACACGACCAATGTTGGCTTGGACACTTGATTTTCCAGTTTTTTTGCTATTTTTGGCACGGCTTATCCCGAAGGGCATTCTGGACTTTTGCTAGATAAAAATTGTCATCAGGAACTATTTAGGGGAGATTTGAATATGGAGAAAGGGACTTTTTCACGATAAAAAATAGTAGAGACGATAAAGATTGAAGCAGTGGAAAGCAACGAAGAACGAAGATTTTTCAAGAGCGGACGCGATTGAATATCAGCGGAATTCCGAACTTTTTTGTAATGTCTCAATTTTATCTTGTATTTTATTTGAATAATATGAGAGGTTAAACCCCCCAATGCCAGTGGGTGTCCCTGAATTGATCATGTAATGACTCTGATGTTATAATTTCCTTAATATATGTTATTTGTTTTCAATTTCACTGTGTAATGTGCGTAACACCTTCTTTATCAGAAAAATCAAGATTGATGTATGGTTAATGATTAGCAGGATTGCAATTGTTAAGGTTTTTATACAGTGAAACCATAATAGAGATCACCTAGGACTAGGGATACCCTATGGTTACCGAATTATTCTTGTTAAATTAAAATGACTTGGTTTCATCATAATAACCTAAGGACTTAGAGGTTAAATTGAATACCAAAGGTTTCCCTCCGAGGTCTTAGGGGGAAACAATCTTAAAATTCGGTAATTGAAACAATTCTCACTATGAAAGAGATATACACTCAAGGGTCATTACAGGAGATTTTCACACACCATCCTTGGCATATTATTATAATTTGTGAACATATTTATTCTATTTTATTTTCCCTTGCAGTGAATTTTACAAAACCCAAACTATTCCTTTTGTTCAATTGTGTGACTGTTTACACTTATATTGTTGCGCAATCCTCGAGATCGATCTTTGGGAAACATCCCTCTTATTACTAATCGGCAAAATAGTACACTTACTATTTTCCCGATCATTATGCAGATCTCATAACATTTTCCTTATTCTCTATAAGTGAGGTTCTTGATGAAGAACCTAGAGACTACAAGGAAGTTGTGTGGATTCGAAACAAGACTGAATGGCTGAAATCCATAGATGATAAGATGAAATCTCTTCATGATAATCACACTTGGGAGTTTATCGAGAAACCCGCAGGAGCCAGGTTAGTCAATTGTAAGTGGATTTTCAAGATTAATGAAGGAATCGAAGGAGTGATGTCGAAGAGATTTAAGGCAAGATTGGTTGTTAGGGGGTTCACTCAGAAAGACGATGTCAACTTCAATGATGTGTTCTCACATGTTGTAAACCATAAATCCATTCAAATGTTGCTTGATATGGTGGCAAAGTTCGACTTAGAACTTAAACAGATGAATGTGAAGTCATCCTTCCTGTATGGTGATCTAGATGAAATAATCCTAATGAGCAACCCGAAGGGTGTGCAGAAAAGGGCAAGGAGGATTGTGTGTGCAAGCTGAATAAGTCTTTATATGGCCTGAAACAATTTCCTCGAAAATGGAATAGGAGATTTGACAAGTTCATGGAACATATAGGTTTCACTAGAAGCCAGTTCGACCACTGTATTTACTTCAGATTTTGACCTGGAAATTCACTTTTTATTTTACTGCTTTATGTGGATGATATCCTCATAGAAAGCAACATTGCCGAGGATGTTATGAAGGTGAAAGTTGAACTTGATAAGGAGTTCGACATAAAGGATCTGGGAGATGCCCCTAGAATTATCAAGATTAAATCCAAAGAGATAGAAAGAAATTTAGATTATGCTTATCTCAAGAGACATACCTACTGAAGATTCTCGACAAGTTTGGTATGTCGAATTCAAAGCATGTGGTAACATCAACAAATCCTCAGTTCAAGCTGAGTATGACTCAAAGTCCTAGTATTGAAGTCGAAAGAGCCTATATGAATGACATTCCATATGCTAGTATAGTAGGTTCTTTGATGTACGATATGGTTTGTGCAAGGCCCAACACAACATACAGAGTAAGCCTTGTAAGTAGGTATATGGCCAATCCATGGAAGGCACACTGGAAAATATTAAAGTGGATCATAAGGTACGTAAATGAGTCTCTGAGCAGAGTCTTAATTTATGGTGGAGCCTGTGGTGATGATAGCAAAGTAGAAATCAAAGGATTTATCGACTCTGATTATACATGTTATATGGACTCCAGAAAATTTATTTTTGGTTATGTGTTCACTATGTTGGGCATAACAATCAGTTGGAAAGAAACACTTCAACAAGTTGTTGCCTTATTAACCACTGAAGTGAAGTATATTGCCTTCATTGAAGTTGTGAAAGAAGCATTGTGACTTTGAGGTTTTGCTAAGGAACTGGAATTTCAAAGTGAAGCAATCATTGTTAAATGTGATAGTTAAAGTACAATACACATGTCGAAGAATCCATCCTATCATGAACGAATCAATCACATTGATGTGAGGCTGCATTTCATCATAGAGATAATCGAGCATGGAGAAGTCCAAGTGTTGAAGGTTTCGAATGATGACAATGTTGTTGATATGATCACCAAGATATTGGCAAGTAACAAGTTCTTCAACTACATGATCAAAGCTAGTTTGTTCCCTTATTAGTGTAGAGTTTATTCCAAGATGGAGATTTGTGGTATTTGGATCGAACTCTAGCCTTGACAAGGTTAGATTCATGGTTCGACAATAGTCGAAGATGTGCATGCCATAGTCGAAGTCTGTTATTGCATGCAGAAATATGTTAGCTTGTTGTTTAAGTTAGCATGTGGAATTAAGCCAGTCTGTTGGACCAATTATTTAGTATGTTAGTTGAAAGCCAAGGTTTAATTTTGTTATAAATAACATACTAATTTTCACTTCTCCCTTAATCCCTGATAATCTTATTATGGGGAGAAAGTGGTGTGGTTGAGATGCAATTATAAATATTGTACCATAATGTATAATTGAATTAAGAATCCAGTTTTGAACCAATGTGTTTTTTATTTCTCTTCTCTTCTATCTTTTCCTTTACCTTGTGGTTTTCTTTTTAACAATAAACTGACCATACTATGTTTTCTGGGAATTGTTTCACAACAGTGTCTTATGTCTATAGTAGCGCGAAGCTACGATTCTAGAATATATCTATATAATGTAAAACTCCTTTAGTCATTATGGTTCCATATTTTTATGATTAAGGAGGGACTCTTCTAGAGTACACCCTTAAATAATGATTAGTATCCTACTCATTATGATTTATTGGACCATCAGAATATTCTCGAAAGAAAACTAACTCTCTAAAGAAATTTTCAAGAAACACTAAAAAAAATTGACGAGTAGAAAGGGGATAAATGAGGGACTCCAAAATTTAAAGAGCATGTAAAAGAATGTGAGGAAGGAAAAACTCATATGTTTTTGGTGTGCTTTGAGAAGTGACTCAAGTTCTTAATTTCCATGAACGAATGAACCAAATCATTCGATCATTAACAAAATAGACAATCAAATGGATAAAAACGTGGGAGAGAATTGAAGAAGTGGAGCTTTATCAAGGCAAGAGGAAGAAGAATTTGAACGATGTAACACATCTTCTCAGAAGCCCTAAACCTAAACTGATCTTGCTTAATGAATATTGATTTTAACAATATTCACTCAAAGCTTACAAAGTTAATGGTCAAGGATAACATGTCAATTTTAATTTTTTTATTTTTAAAATTAAAGTATAGATTAAATATCAAACCACAACCACATGTCTGACACTAACCAAATCGATTGGTCAAACAAAACAATATGTGATATTAATTATTGAAATCATTATCTTCTTTGGCAAAACTTATATATTCATTGAAGCACACCATAAAGAGAATTCTTCAACTATATAAACAATTGAAATATGTAAACCTTGTTAAATGTGAAACTGAAATATTTTATTTTTTCAATCACCACTCACAATTTGACCCTTGACAGTTATTCCATAATAAAAAACAAGTTGTTTGTGCGAACACACCCATCTCTTTGAATTCTAACCACGTTCCTCTCCAACCAATTAATATTTGAATCATAGTTGACAATGCTGTGAGGACTAACCCATTTCAAGCTACCCTATACCCTATGAAACAATAAACACAATAGTATATACAATATTTATTTATTTAAGACTGATAAAAGCTTGTTGTTTATTTGATTTGGAAGGAAGAAATTGTTAGCAGCATGAATTAAATATTCTTGAATCTCCTTATACAATTCTTTTTCAACATTATTACACTCTACTTATGAAACAATATAAGATTATAAGTATAAATAATTAGCCAATAGTATTAAGTTATAGTTTGTTGACTATTGACTCATATATAGAGATGAACAGAAGTGTTCAAAGTTGACATTTCAAACGCTATTACGTGTTTTAGTTCTCATCAGTAGTTGTATATATACTTCATTCTCTATAAATCCAACATTCAACAAACCACCAAAAATAGAGATCAAACTCACTAAATTTGGAGAAATAAATCATAGAGAAACATGCCAATGCTGCAAACCTCCAACTGTATCTCTACAAAATCAGTGATAATTACCATGTAAGTATATGCTCCTTCGGTTTTTCAAATATTGAATATTTTGCAGAATTTTTTGTTTATTTTCATTTATTATTTTCAAAAGTTAAAACAGTATTAATCATTAGTTTTTTTATTTTTTTTTAAATGATTTATTATGAAGTAAGATAATATTCCAACTGACCCAAGATTTAAAAAAGTTTAGAAAATTAATACGAATTTTAAACAAAATAAGTAATTTATATGAAAAAAGAAGTTATATATAATTTTACAATATTATCTTTTATTAATAATATGTTAAAGAGAAACTTAAATTAGAATAAATAAGAGTAATAAAACATAAAACTTATTGTTGAAAAAATCATTAAGATTATATTAATATTATAATAGTGATTTATAATTTAAAACAATTAAGAAAAGAGTTAAATAAATAGTTAAGAATAAAAAAATAAAATAAAAATCCCGAAAAACATAAATGCCTTCTTATTAATTGTTTGAAGATATTCTTTATTTTCTTTTGTAATTGCTCCGTAAGAAATAGCATGTCTCTAAATTTTAATTTCACAAAGTTATATTATGAGTTTATGACTTGTAACATATAAATTTATATGTTTAAAATTTAATTTGGTAATAATTATTTTTTTCACAAACTTATATTTATATTAGTTCATAGATTTTTTTAATGAACTAATTTAAGTAGTTTATAATTTATTAAATGTACTTCAGTTATCTTAATTACAATAAATAAACATTAATTAAACATATTTATGCATCATGTAATATTTATTGGTTAACTCTACCATATTAAATATTATATATTTAATTAATTAAGTTATTTCATACAATGATCAAATAACTTAAAACAATGAGCTATAAATTGATATGATCTAAACTAATTTATTACTATTTTTTTTTTCAAACAGAGGCGGGTTATATTTAGTGTTTCTTCTGGGAAAATTTATTAACGATAAAAAGAAAAAACAAGTTGAAAAAAGCAGAAAAAGAGTACCAGGTGGCACAGGTGTAGGAGGAGGAGGGCCTGGTCCAGGTTCGACTGTTAATGGTCAGCCACCAGAAATGTGATTGAGGATAGTTAATAGTATTACATTGTTACATTTTTTATCCTCTATAGTCGATAAATATGTCTTTTGTTATTACTAGATAAATAAATATAATTTAATCCATTTATGTTGTTATTATATATTTTTATCATAATTTTTATTTTAATAAATGATCTTATTTATATTATCGAAACTATTCTCTTATATTTTTTCTATTTTGCCATTTCATAGTATCGAATTATAGTGTAGGGTATTTTGAACATCTAAATATGAGTTTCTCATCAATTATATGATATCAAATTGGGTGCTATTTTTCGAGAATTTGAAATCACTCAAACATGTAAAGTTTATTTAATGGAATCCCGAACCTTTTTAATGTTGTATCAATGATTTTTTAGTTATACTTTAGGACTTAAAACTACTACACTAAATGATTTTTTTTTTTACATTCATAGTTAGGTATGTCAATTTTTTGCCAACCAATTATTTATAAATAACTAAGTTAAAAATCTTAATTTAATAAAAATAGGTACTCATTCCTTTTATACTTTTTAGTAAACTGTTAGCATTCTTAGAACAATACCCAACTGCTAAGTCTCAACTTGAAAAAATAAAAAATTTCTTTCCACGTTATCCCGTCACCATGCCCTCAGCGTTCAAAGAACGCTCTCTCGATTTATTCTTTATGAAGACACACATGCATGTCTTTCGATCTGCACCTCCTACCCAAAGAAAAGAATATCGTGCCTGGCTCAATAAAGTTGAAAGCAAAAGATAAAAGCAGTGGGAAGATTTAGACATCTTTGACATGATACAAATTTATCGAATTTATCCTAGGTATAACCTAGCCATGTTACTCGCGTCAATCTTTTTTTGGGAAGGTTCGACCAACACTTTTCAGTTCCCTTGTGGAATGTTTACGCCAACCTTGTTCGACGTAGTAGCCATCACGAGACTGAACCCTCTTGGTGAAACTTTTAATCCCACTATAGAAACTGATCATGAATTTGTTATCAAACGTTTCAGCTTCAAAAACTTCATTATTGACCACAATGACAAACAAACTAAAGAGATCTCCGACAAAGAACACATAGCTTTCTTGACCCGTTGACTTTCTTACTATGTTTTCTATTTAGGATCATTACAAATAGATAAAAAATATATCCCTCTTGTAATCCAACTCCATGAGGGTCAAAATATTTCTTTAGCCAAATTTACTTTTAGTCAACTTATATCAATCATTTGAAAACACTTATTACAAGTTAAAACATCTTCTTGAAACCAACAAATCATACCTTGTCTCCGGCCCTTTGTCGCTTTTGCAACTCTGGTTAAATGCTACCTTTGAACCTAAGTTGCATATCACTGAGTCGAAAGCTTTGTTAGAAGAAACTGATTGCAGAAGTATTGAAGGCACCAGACATGCATTCGTCACTCCTTATGACAACCCTTCCCAAATAACTCTTATGAAATACATCAACCTTTTCCTTGAGATGAAAACTTTTGTTTCGACCATGGCTCCTTTTGTAGACAGGTGTTTTGGATCATCTTGGTTTTGAAACAGGTTCCCTAGTGTAACCCCTTCAGCTATTGCAATGTTGAACTCTATCTGGGAAGCCTTTTTGACTCTGATGCTCCTCTCTACTCGATCTGAAACTGGAATTGTTGGATTTGGCTTCATTGGTTACCAGCCCAGTTTGGTGGCTACACAATTTAGTTTTAGCCAAATGTTGGCAAGTTCACTTTACTCTCGGGAGAACGACATTTGCTGGTCAGGAAGAAAATTCACTCCAACAGAATACAGAGATTGCATGGCTTTTTCTTGTCATCAAGTTCTCGAGTTGCGCACCTTCCACTTCTAGCCATCTTTCTTTCTAATAGTGAAATTCGACAACTGGTGGACAAGCTACTTTCAAGGCCACATTTCTAAACATAATTTCTACAAGAGGATGTCGACTGCCTTCTCTAGCTTACAAGAGTATCCATAGAAGAAAACATGTATATATTTAATCAATTAAGTTCTCTTCTTTAATACCTTCGATTTCTCATATGTTCCTTTTGTAGACGAGACTGCAGCAAAGGGAGACAACAAGGTCGAATGCCCTTCCAATGCCGGTGAAAATAAGAAAAGAGAAGAACCTCTACAAAAAAGGTAAGTCTTTCTTTCTTTCATATTTAGCTGCTTTTTGAAATGGTTCTGACATTTTATTCTATTCAAAATCGAAAAAGCGATCCCGACTCCAATGCAACCACCAAAACAAAAAAGAAGAAGAAATCTCAAAAGGCTACCACAACACAAGTATGCTTTTGATTTCTTCTTTAATGTCCTCGATAATAGCAAAAAACTGAACAATCTTTTCCTAATAGGTTACTCTAAAACCCACAGAAATTGTGGCTGAAGTCGAAAGCTTAGAGGACAGTGAAAAGACTCTGATTATCTCAAGGTCTAAGGAGAACACTCCCTCCAAATCGACTGTCATCACAAAGGGCGTTGCCCCCAAAATTATTCTTCAAAAAGAAACGACAACCTCGAACGCTGGTCCCTCAAATAATGGTAAAGGAGAATAAAACTTGCCTACTGAGGAACAAACGCAGGATGAGCGAAAAGGTCTCCCAATCGAAGAAAATGATCCTAAGGTATTGCTTCACATAATACACAGTTTTACTCCTCGATTTTTTGACTCAACTTACCATTTTTTATTTCTATGAACCATCGAAGCCGGACGAGAACGTGGTGGATGAACTAACAGGTATCCCTCATTCAATTCCTTCTAAAACCTTCTCTAACATTCATTGGTAAGACTTTATTGACTATAGCCTCTCCTTTGTTCATTAGAGAATAAAGCGAGTGGTGAAGGATATGTATCTCTACCGAACCGATCCCTGAGGCAGAGGCTAATGTTGAACAATTGTCTCCTCAAAGAATCGAAGAGTTAGATGACACCATAACTTCTGTTCATGATAAATTTTATTTCTACCAACCAACAAAAAAAGATCTTAAGCAATGGAACAGGAACAAACTATCCTAAATTTCGAAACTATTCCAACAGAAAAGGAAAGTCAACCTGCCACCATCATGGAGACACAAACCCAACATGTTGCTCATGACTCATCATCCAAAACCTCTATGAGTCAAGAAGAAATCATTTCCCTAAAAAGGAAGAATTAAATAGAGGCTCTAAAAAGGCTTTAAAAACTCTGCAATCTTTATACTGGCTCTAGATCCTCCCAATCCTCTGACGCTTTGTTGGTTGATACTGGAGACGACTCGGTGAACCTCTTGATCCAGCAACTAAAGGCAAACATCTTTGAAGTTCATCTCCACAATGCCATCGAGTGAGATGCTCGGCTTGGCACTGATATTCGAAAATTGTTGGGAGAGCTCAACAAACACCAGGTCTCTGATTCTATGGTCCAATTCTTGTTCGACTTTGAAGCTTATTTTGACCAAGTCTTTCGGGATATCGACCTTAAAAAAAACAACAACGCTCAACTCCAACAAACAAAAGAGGTTATGTCTATAGCCTAGGACTCGAGTAATGCATCTGAGAAGGAAGTCGATAGGCTCAAAGCTAAAATTCAAGAGTACACAGACAAGAAAGTTTCACTCAACGAACAAATTGCAGAACGCCCCCTCAAATTCTAATGTTTTTTGGATTT
Source organism: Lathyrus oleraceus (assembly GCF_024323335.1). Lineage (NCBI taxonomy): Eukaryota > Viridiplantae > Streptophyta > Magnoliopsida > Fabales > Fabaceae > Lathyrus > Lathyrus oleraceus. Next base: position 534,867,647 of record NC_066583.1, on the reverse strand, counting down.
AGGTTTGTGTTAATGAAAAGATTATCCAATGCACCAAACATGACAAATTCAAATTTAAATTTTGGTGAGGAGGTTGAAGGACAAGATCTTACATTGGAAATTTAAAGAGGAACTGTCAAAATCGCCGATGACAAGATTAATCTTGCGTTGGACGTCTGTGAATGTAGAGAGTGAAGGAGAAGACTACGAAGCCGAGAGAAAGTGACTCTATAGAGGATATTATAATTGTATTGTAGAAGCCGTAGTTGGTTATGATTTTTTGTTTGGAAAATTCAGATTAGCATTATAACAATTCACAAGATTGAGAATAACGTAAATAAATTGAAGATTAAGTAATGTTAATCTAATTTGATGTAATTGAGTTCCACGCTCTAAAAAAAACTGGGATAAATATTATGAAGTTTAAATTTTTTTTGGAAGTTTTCTGAGATTTTGATGAAGATTAATGAATATGATGATGAAAATGAAGATAAAGAAGATCAAGATAGGTAAAAAAAATTAGGTATTGAAGATGTCTTATCATAATTAATAGACTATCAAGATCTTAAAATATAAAATTCATCAAAAAGATCTAATGGTTAAATTTTAATATAAAAATAAAGTATACGTGGATACTCAACAATAGTGTCTCATCTAAGATATTTAAAATTAAAAATTAACAGAATAAATTAAATTGACTAAAAGAATAATTTTTTAAAGACTAAAATATAACATGTATTAGATAATGGATCGAAATTATATCTTAAACTAAATTAAAAAAATAAAAAAATAAAAAAATATAATCTTATTTTAATTCTTAAAGAAAATCTTCCGTTGTAATTTGAAGAAATATTTAAAAAAATACAATAAAATTTACAAAAAGTTCTTTTATATAGAAACAATAAATTTAATTTATGCTTTTATAAAGAGAATTTCTTATGGCATCCTAGATGTTTCTAATGCACCATGTAACTTTCTAGAAAAACTCACTGATTTCATAGATGCATCCAGACGCATCCAACACATATTCAACAAAGACAATTCTGAGTTATGTCTTTTTTTCGTTTACTTTATTCCGACGATACTTCTCTAGAATGATTTCGTAGTTACATCTCCGGAAAGACACAGAAGTATCAAAGTTATTCGATATGGATCACTTATTAACTACCATATCGATTCCGGAGATATATCTCTGAAACCGCATCCTATTATCTTATTTCGGAGATGCATCTCCGGAACTTATCCTGAACCAGTTTCAAAACAGAACACTAAAATAAAACCTATTTTTCATTGATAAAAACACAAATGTTGTCACGAGGAAGATAAAAAATGCATAAAGACACAATATGAACAAAATATGAATATATAACACTTTATTTATATTAAGACACAATTACATACAATTATTTGTCTAATTAAACAAGAAGCTAAAGCGAATCAAACAGATGTCACCGACTAAATCTATAGGTGGTACCCTCTTGTAATTTTGTGTATTTGATTGTTTTTCAATGTTGTTCAATCTCTCAAATTCTTGCATCCTTTCCATAAAATGGTCCTGCCAAATCTTGGCTTTTGTGGTTGATTGAGTCGTCTACTCCGCTGATGTAACTGATATATGGCATCCCGATTTCAAGTAAACTTGAATAAAATGACTTGATTTTGAAAGTCACGCAATACGCATGATATGTTCATTTGGATTTTGGGGTGGGTCGGTGCATAGTTGGAAAAAGGTTTTCAAAAAGCGGTAACGTGTCAGGACAACACACACTCTATCATACGCACATGTTGTTAGGTGACCTATTTTAGGGAAGCACGCCCATTTTGTCTTCGGTGCCAGACCGATCAAGCAAGGAACAAGAGACTCATAAACCACACTGAAAATTTCTTTCTTACCCTACAGTCGTGTGTGTGATTCTTTATGTGTCTTCAACTCTTGTATAAGTTGATATCGGATAAGTGTATTACTATCTTCTCCTTTACCAAGTAAAGTCGAAATATCTGACATGCAAGGGTGATATAAATTGCAAAATGCCGCCCATAATTTTAGAGATGCATCTCCGAAACATCTACTAAACTATTAAATAATTAAAGTCTTTCTTAAAATATTTCGGAGATACATCTTTAAAATAAAAATTACCCAACATATAAGACGCCTCTCAGAATGATCTTACTTAGATTTTTTTTTAAAATAACCACTTTTTGAAAAAAAAAAGTTCAAAATAACAATTTTTAAAAAAAAAAATCCAAAATAACCACCTTTCAAAATGGATGCGCTAGATGAACTGGCGAATCCATTTTCTCTAAAGAGGAGGCGCCAACTTGAGTGACACATACATTTGTTGCCTCATGAAGAGGCGCCAATGCCTATGGCGCATGGCTTTGCATGTGGTGTATGAGCCAATTCATCTGGTGCATACACCCTTGTATATATTTTTTTAATTTTTATTTTTTTTATTAAATAATAAAATATAATGTAAAAAAAAATTATTCATGGTATAATAAATATTACATGGGATTGACAAAAATTTAATGACCGGCCCGATCGAAACCTCCCCTTGTTCCACATCCAGGTGCGTTAGTTTGTCTTCGATGTCTCCCACGATTTTCCTGAGGTGTTTGGGGTCTTTGCGTGCTAACCTCATCGAATGATGGCTAGTGCGAAGGTCCGACGGAAGTTCCAGCGGTATTTGATAGATGTGTCATCATTTGTTCCCAATATCCGGGGAGGCTCTGGCCAACGGCGCTTCCGTAATGGAGTTTGGTGCCCATGTCACCGTAGTTAGGTCGATGGGGTTGGATGGATTATGGACGGTATAGTTGCCCGAATTGGGACATTGAATCATTTTGGAAACGAAGCAATGGTTCCCGGGGTGTACTATAGTTAAACAATGGTTGTGTGTTTTGGTGATGAGATGTTTGAGTGGTCATTGGTGGTGGGCTAATGTTGAACAATTATCTCCTCAAAGAATCGAAGAGTTAGATGACACCATAACTTCCGTTCATGATAACTTTTCTTTCTACCAACCAACAACAAAAAAATCTTAAGCAATGGAACAGGAACAAACGATCCCATACTTTGAAACTATTCCAACAGAAAAGGAAAGTCAACCTGCCACCATCATGGAGAAACAAACCCAACATGTTGCTCATGACCCATCATCCAACACCTCTATGAGTCAAGAAGGAATCATTTCCCTAAAAAGGAAGAATCAAATAGAGGCTCTAAAAAGGCTTTAAAAACTCTGCAATCTTTCAACTGGCTCTAGATCCTCCCAATCCTCTGACGCTTTGTTGGTTGATACTGGGGACGACTCGGTGAACCTCTTGATCCAGCAACTAAAGACAAACATCTTTGAAGTTGATATCCTCAATCCCATCGAGTGAGACGCTCGACTTGGCATTGATATTCGAAAATTGTTGGGAGAGCTCAACAAACACCAGGTCTCTGATTCTATGGTCCAATTCTTGTTCGACTTTGAAGATTATTTTGACCAAGTCTGTCGGGATATCGACCTTAAAAGAAACAACAACGCTCAACTCCAACAAACAAAAGAGGTTATAACCTGGGACTCGAGTAATGCATATGAGAAGGAAGTCGATAGGCTCAAAGCTAAAATCCAAGAGTACACAGACAAGAAAGTTTCACTCAACGAACAAATTGCAGAATGCCCCCTCAAATTCTAATGTTTTTTGGATTTAGGTTTGTGTTAATGAAAAGATTATCCAATGCACCAAACATGACAAATTCAAATTTAAATTTTGGTGAGGAGGTTGAAGGGCAAGATCTTACATTGGAAATTTAAAGTGGAACTATCAAAATCGCCAATGACAAGATTAATCTTGCGTTGGACATCTGTGAAGGTAGAGAGTGAAGGAGAAGACTACGAAGCCGAGAGAAAATGAGTCTATGGAGGATATTATAATTGTATTGTAGAAGTCGTAGTTGGTTATGATTTTTTGTTTGGAAAATTCAGATTAGCATTATAATAATTCACAAGATTGAGAATAACGTAAATAAATTGAAGATTAAGTAATGTTAATCTAATTTGACGTAATTGAGTTCCGTGCTCTAAAAAAACTGGGATAAGTATTATGAAGTTTAAATCTTTTTGGAAGTTTTCTGAGGTTTTGATGAAGATTAATGAATATGATAATGAAAATGAAGATAAAGAAGATCAAGATAGGTAAAAAAATATTAGGTATTGAAGATGTCTTATCATAATTAATAGACTATCAAGATCTAAAAATATAAAATTCATCAACAAGATCTAATGATTAAATTTTAAAATAAAAATAAAGTATATGTGGATACTCAATAATAGTGTCTCATCTAAGACATTTAAAATTAACAATTAACAGAATAAATTAAATTGACTAAAAGAATAATTTTTTAAAGACTAAAATATAACATGTATTAGATAATGGATCGAAATTGAATCTTAAACTAAATTAAAAAATAAAAAAATATAATCTTATTTTAATTCTTAAAGAAAATCTTGCGTTGTAATTTGAAGAAATCTTTAAAAAAATACAATAAAATTTACAAAAAGTTATTTTTGTATAGAAACAATAAATTTAATTTATGCTTTTATAAAGAGAATTTCTTATGGCATCCTAGATGTTTCTAATGCACCATGTAACTTTCTACAAAAACTCACTAATTTCATAGATGCATCCGGGCGCATCCAACACATATTCAACAAAGACAATTCTGAGTTATGTCTTTTTTTCGTTTACTTTATTCCGGCGATACTTCTCTAGAATGATTTCGTAGTTACATCTCTGGAAAGACACACAAGTATCAGAATTATTCGATATGGACCACTTATTAACTACCATATCAATTCCAGAGATATATCTCCGGAACCGCATCCTATTATCTTATTTCGGAGATGCATCTTCGGAACTTATCCTGAACCAGTTTCAAAACAGAACACTAAAATAAAACCTATTTTCCTTGATAAAAACACACATGTTGTCACGAGGAAGATAAAAAATGCATAAAGACACAATATGAACAAAATATGAATATATAACACTTCATTTATATTGAGACACAATTACATACAATTATTTGTCTGATTAAACAAGAAACTAAAGCGAATCAAACAGATGTCACCGACTAAATCTATAGGTGGTACCCTCTTGTAATTTTGTGTATTTGATTGTTTTTCAATGTTGTTCAATCTCTCAAATTCTTGCATCCTTTCCATAAAATGGTCCTGCCAAATCTTGGCTTTTGTGGTTGATTGAGTCGTCCACTCCGGTGATGTAACTGATATATGGCATCCCGATTTCAAGTAAACTTGAATAAAATGACACACATGATATGTTCATTTGGATTTTGGGGTGGGGCGGTGCATAGTTGGAAAAAGGTTTTCAAAAAGCGGTAACGTGTCAGGACAACACACACTCTATCATACGTACATGTTATTAGGTGACCTATTTCAGGGAAGCACGTTCATTTTGTCTTCGGTGCCAGACCGATCAAGCAAGGAACAAGAAACTCATAAACCACATCGAAAATTTCTGTCTTACCCTAAAGTCGTGTGTATGATTCTTTATGTGTCTTCATCTCTTGGATAAGTTGATATCGGACAAGTGTATGACTATCTTCTCCTTTACCGAGTAAAGTCGAAATATCTGACATGCAAGGGTGATATAAATTGCAAAATGCCGGCCATGATTTTAGAGATGCATCTCCGAAACATCTACTAAACTATTAAATAATTTAAGTCTTTCTTAAAATATTTCGGAGATACATCTTTAAAATAAAAATTACCCAACATATAAGACACCTCTCAGAATGATCTTACTTAGATTTTTTTTTTAAAATAACCATTTTTAGAAAAAAAAAAGTTCAAAATAACAATTTTTTCAAAAAAAAATCCAAAATAACCATCTTTCAAAATGGATGCGCTAGATGAACTGGCGCATCCTTTTTCTCTAAAGAGGAGGCGGCAGCTTGAGTGGCGCATACATTTGCTTCCCCATGAAGAGACGTCAATGCCTATGGCGCATGGCTTTGCATGTGGTGTATGAGCCAATTCATTTGGTGCATACACCCTTGTATATATATATATATATATTTTTTTTTTTAATTTTTAATTTTTTGTATTAAATAATAAAATATAATGTAAAAAAAATTTATTCATGGTATAATAAATGTTACATGGGATTGACAAAAATTTAATGACTGGCCCGATCGAAACCTCCCCTTGTTCCACATCCAGGTGCGTTAGTTTGTCTTCGAGGTCTCCCACGATTTTCCTGAGGTGTTTGGGGTCTTTGCGTGCTAACCTCATCGAATGATGGCTAGTGTGAAGGTCTGACGGAAGTTCCAGCGGTATTTGATAGATGTGTCATCATTTGTTCCCAATATCCGGGGAGGCTCTAGGCAACGACGCTTCCGTAATGGAGTTTGGTGCCCATGTCACCGTAGTTAGGTCGTTGGGGTTGGATGGATTATGGACGGCATAGTTGCCCGAATTGGGACATTGAATCGTTTTGGAAATGAAGCAATGGTTCTTGGGGTGTACTATAGTTAAACAATGGTTGTGTGTTTTGGTGATGAGATGTTTGAGTGGTCATTGTTGGGGGGATACAATGAAGTGGCCCATATAAATCATCTGGCATATAGACGGTTGTGGTTGAAGCGTATGGTTGTTGGTGGGTAGGGTTTGATTCTTGATTTTGTGGTTGGGTGGGTGGCATGAATGTATTGCGACGTTGGGTGTTTGGTTGTTAGGTGGATTGCATGAATGGGTTGCGAAGTTAGGTGTTTGGTTGTTGGGTGTATGTTGTAGGTTGATGGTGTGAGGTTGGTTGTTGGGTTTGGGTGGTTTGACATTGGTGTTGGACGGGGACTTGTTGTTGAGCGTACGATGACGAAACTAGTTGACGTGGATCAATCAAATACCGCGGCTCAGACACAAATTGTTGCATTACTACCGACCTAAACCATGCCATATATTGTTGAGTTGATCTTGCATCATGGATGACTGGTTCGTTTAAGATGTGTTGTCGTCGATTCCTCCATTGACGACACATCTCTTTTGCAAAGTCTCTCCAATCAAAATAATCCCATTGGGCATCAACTCTTTTTTGATGTCAATCTCCCAAACACGTCGGAGGTTATGGAATCTGTTGTTGCATACCAAACTGCAGTTTTACCCGGCCACTCTGGTGCATTTCCACAGTAGTGAATCAGATAATTGATGTCTTTGCTGTCCAAACTACATCATCATCATGGTTAACCTGATGATCAAGACCCAAATATGGCCTCCAGATAAAATGTACAACAATACGACACAATTAGATGATAAATAATTTCATAAGTATTTTAAAATTAAAATAGATTTGTTTAGGAGTATTATATCGTCTGGTCCAATACATTGCGATAGACTACTATATCGTGTTTCAGACACCTATTGTAGTTCATCCCCCTTACTGACCACCTAGATAAAAATAAAATAAAAAATATTAGTTATAGTTAATTTTAATGTAAATTATAATTAATTAAATGGTAAAGTGTTAAACTTACTTTGTTGCAAACGGGAACATTACTGGGTTCTCGTTTATCGGGGCGAGTGACAACATTCTTGACCAACCCCATGCATGTAGCAAATACGCACATGAATAAAAAGTACATGTATTTTTTTATGGCACTTGTACACATTGCACTATATAGATGGGCCAACACAGCTGAACCCCAACTATATGTGCTTACCTTATTAATGTTGCGTAACAACGGTAAATACATAATATTTACTGAATTACCAGTACTTTCTGGAAATAAAAAATTACCAAATAAAATCATAATATAACACCGAGCTTTAATTATTTTTTCATACTCGAATGATTCTTCATACAATATTATACTCGCATGATATTGTTTAAGATATTTTAAATTTATACTTTGCCCCCTAGCTTGACCGGATGACTCTCTCTCAGTTTGGTCGTCATACAAAGGGGCACCCAATAAGTCGTGGCAGATAGAGTTGTCCTGGTTAACTTTACCATTCACGGCCTTACCATCTATACGAAGACCCAACAACATATATACGTCCTTAAGTGTGACAGTACACTCACCGAAAGGAAGGTGAAATGTGTGGGTCTCGGGTCTCCATCTCTCTAACAAAGCAAGAATGAATTTGTAGTCCACTGAGTACGAGACTATGTTGAGGAGATTTCCAAATCCACATCCTCTAATATATGGTTCTATCAAAGGATCGTGGGGTACATATTCATGTACACGGCATCGAAAACGCTTTGGGTCCTAATAACACATAAGTAAGAAATACAATAAGAAAAAATAATATATAATACAAACATAGATAAGAAAGATATACGAAATAAATATGAAATAAGTAAAAAGAGAGTGATAACATACAAATGTCAAGATATTCTCGATTGTTCCTCTGTGTTCATCACCCATAGTCAACAGAGATATAATGCTGCAGAGGTTGAGTGTTATAAAGCTTAAGTGTGGCAGAGAAAAAGTGTGGTAAAGAAAGAGTGTAGATGATTAGTGTTGCAGATGATTTGATGTTGTGATTTGAAGCCTATTTATAGATGAGGGAGTCTTACTAGGTTTGTAACCTACGCAGCATGTGATTGGATGCATGCATGGCAAAGTGTAGAGTAGTCATAGCCTTAGGCGTATGCATGTGAATATTCATATGATAGGAAGAGGCGCCCATGGTCTTGGCGCCTGCATGTGAATATTCACATGCAAGGAAGAGGAGTCCATGGTCTTGGCGCCTAGGTTTCATTTTCATGAAGGGGTGCCCATAGTCTTGGCGCCTATGTTGCTTTATGCGCCTAGGGAATGAACGCCTGTTTGGACTATTAGGGCAGAGATTCCTGTGAGATTCTTGTGAGATTCCTTGTATGCAGGCACATGCTTTGTGCGTGCAGAGATTCTACTAGACGCATGTATTGTGTGTTCTTGTCTCTGCATGCATTCTTTTCTCTGCATGGTCAAGTCTGTGCAGATGAATTGAGTGATCAATGCATTCAACGTTTACGCTTTGGTGCAGGCAACATATTTCAGGCTAGGGGCGCTGTTTGAGACCAGACGTTCCAAATGGAGTTCAGTGTTGCAATCTCGAAATTTGTTCAGTGATGCTTCAATGAAATTCATTAGACATGAAACTGCCAAAGCAAACACACATGTGGTCACGATGTTTGACCGCACTAAAGGTTGGTATAGTGTTGTCGAGTCCATGGATCACAATGAGGGCATGCCGATGGGATAGTACAGAGTCGAACTAGATAGAGGTTGGTGTGACCGCGGAAAGTTCCAAGCCTTCCGTACGACCTGCTCTCACATCATTGCGGCATGTTAAAGGTTCAAAGGGATCCATCCTACTTGCTATCCGACGTTTACAAAGTCACCAACATATCCAATGTTTATAAAATTAATTTTTTTGTAGTGGCAAAAGAGGATTACTAGCCAAAATATCAAGGGGACATCATTTGGCACAACGAAGTTATGCGAAAGAAGAAAAAGGGTCGCCTAAATAACACCCGCATTTGAATCGAAATGGATACTGCGAACAAAATGGTTAGATTATGTAGTTCATGTCGTCAGTCAGGTCATAATCGTACTAACTATCCTAGTGTTGGAACGAGCACAACCAGATAAATTCACATGTACCTCTGTTGCAATATATGAAAAACTAAATTTATTTCATATTATAAGTTTGTGAGGAAATATCATTACATAAACAACAACACAATCAATTAAAACAACTACAATATAATAACTAAGCGATTACAACCATCAAAACAATTTTGAACATGTAATGCATCATCTTATGAACGTCTCAGTCAGTCTTAATATCCATCCATTCACGCACTTCTCCATTTTGGTTGAACGTGGACACAAGCCATTTGATTCTTCTAATCCTTTCACCATCCCTAATTTCTCCATCTAACCAACTATTCAACATCCGATTAAGAGGTTCAAACGAATCTATATTCCAAAGTCAAATCTTTATCGGAGATGCAACGGCGGAAAATATTAAATCGACATTTCTCTTGTGAATGTATTCAAACATGGTTAAAACTCAAAAACTTGAATGAGAGTGAAGTTGAATGAAAGAAAATATGGTTGTACGGTAAGATCTTGGTGAAAAATATTGCACACAGGGCGAGATATTTATACAGAGGAGATAGAAAATGCATGTGGCAAGAGGCTAGGCGCCTGACATGTCAATACATGTAGGCGCCAGAGGCATTGGCGCCTCTTCATGAGCCAAAATGCAGACGCCATAGACATTGGCGCCTCTTCATGAGGCTTCCAATGCAGGCGTCAGATGCATTGGCGCCTTTTCATGATGGGAATGAATGCGCTAGTTCATCTGGCGCATCTGCTTTAAAAGGTGGTTATTTTTTATTTTTTTTGAAAAAATGATTATTTTGAAAATTATTTTTAAAATTATGATTATTTGTGAAAATTTATGTGATTTTTTTAAAAATAACTAGATTTAAAAAAAAAACGAAAATAACCATCTTTTCAAAAAAAATTCCAAAATAACCAACTTTGGGAGATAATGCGCCAGGGGAGTTGGCGCACCCCCAAAAAATCATGAGGCCCAATGCATGTGCGACTGCATGGCCCTCCATGAGGAGGAGCCAATGCATCTGGCGTCTCAATGTGTTGCTTGTGAAAAGAAAATTTAATTTTGCAGCCAACAAGAATAAAACACACAACCTTTTGATCAGGAGTCAAACATGTTACCACTACACCACAAACCATTCATGTTAATTTGTTTCATCATATATTTAATATATCGTGTATAATTACAGTAGATTAATAAATTACTAAAACTTAGTTGAAATTTTTTTCTCTTAGTTTTAACATAATGTATAATTACATTAGATTAATTTGTTTCATCTCTATATATTTGTCTTAATTATTTTCACTTAGAACTTTTATACCTATTTTAAAATTTTAAATTAACTAAATATATATATAATTTTATTTTATCATTGTTTTAAAATATATAAGTTAAGAATATTATTTAATATTTACATTTTAATTTCTTAAGAGTACAATCGCAATTTTATATTATAACATTAAATATAAAATATAGATAATATTCATTCGACATATCAAATAGGAACGTAGATAGTTAAAATATTTATGTTTATTTAAAATTCATTATAATAAAATTAAATAAAATATATATTTTTTATTTTATAAAAAGAATTGTTTAATAAAAAAAAGTATTGTATAAAAGAATATTTTAATTTTATGAAAATAAACATTAAATAAAATAATTGATGAAACATAATTAGTTAAAATATTTAATTTTATTTTACAGTATGTTTCATCCATTATTTTTCAGCTCTTGGTTGATCAGGATCTGTGCGCGGGCGTGGCGTTATCGTTGAAGAATAAAGATGGTTCATTGTTGATTAAGGATGAAGGAGCTGGATTTGTGCCTTACGTTCTTTGAGCTGACAAAACTTCTTGAAACATGAGTTTCTTCCTGCAATTTCTTGTCACTGATTTCCCCTTGGTCTATGCTTCTTTTCCCTTTCTGCTATGGATTCTCTCTTGTGCATCTTGTGTAGTTGTGAAAGGGCTTTTGAAGCGTGATTTGTAAGGGAGTTTTCAGAGTTGGATTCTGTAATGTGATGGGAGTTCACAATAGTTGCCAAAGGGAAGGTTCTCTCGGTTGAAGTTTAGTCTTCAATTCTCTGTTAGAATTTTCTTTTAGGCTCCTTCTGTGAATCAATGTTGAATTTGGCTCTGTGAGGTTTTGTTATTCAGTTAGGGAGATTATAGTTGGTTGAAGAAGTTCTCGTGAGAGAGTTTTTTCCCTTTTCTAATGACAGTGGTTTGGAGGTTTTTATGGAAGTTGGAGGGTGGAAAAGAAAATTCTGTTATGTGAAGGGGTTGGAATGGAGAGTTGAGGAGAGCGATTGATGAAGGGTTGTTACTCCGTTAGCAATTTTCGGTTATTTCTGTTGTGCCATTTTGAAGTTAGTTAGGAGGTTACATTTGGCAGTTGGTTAGAGTTTGGTGAAAAAACAAAAAAGTGGTTATCGTCGGCATGGTTCTTTTTGAGAGGTTATGTTATCAGTTTGAAGAATGAAATCCATTTGGATGCTGGATTTCTGTCATGTCAGTTATGAAGTGAAACATAATTAGTTAAAATATTTAATTTTATTTTACACTATGTTTCATCCATTATTTTTGATCAATTATTTTATTTAATGTTTATTTTTATAAAATTAAAATATTCTTTTATACAATACCTTTTTTTATTAAACAATTCTTTTTATAAAATAAAAAATATATATTTTATTTAATTTTATTATAATGAATTTTAAATAAACATAAATATTTTAACTATCTACGTTCATATTTGATATGTCGAATGGATATTATCAATATTTTATATTTAATGTTATAATATAAAATTGCGATTGTACTCTTAAGAAATTAAAATACAAATATTAAATAATATTCTTAACTTCTATATTTTAAAACAATGATAAAATAAAATTAAATATATATTTAATTAATTTAAAATTTTAAAATAGGTATAAAAGTTCTAAGTGAAAATAATTAAGACAAATATATAGAGATGAAACAAATTAATCTAATGTAATTATACATTATTTTAAAACTAAGTGAAAAAAAATTCAACTAAGTTTTAGTAATTTATTAATCTACTGTAATTATACACGATATATTAAATATATGATGAAACAATTAACATAAATGGTTTGTGGTGCAGTGGTAACACGTTTGATTCTTGATCAAAAGGTAGTGTGTTTGATTCTTCTTGACTTTAAAATTAAATTTTCTTTTCACAAGCAACACACTGAGGCGCCAAATGGGGAGGGCCATGCAGACGCCACAAACATTGGCTTTTTGGGGGATGCGCCAATTCCCCCGGTGCATCCTCTCCCAAAGTTGATTATTTTGAATTTTTTTTTAAAAAATGATTATTTTCGTATTTTTTTTGAAAAACTTGATTATTTTAAAGAAAAATTCAATTTATATAGTACATTAGAAAGATTTAAAATACTTAAAAAATTCTCTTTATAAAACGCCTAAAATAAAATGTCTAAAATACTAGTGGCACATGCTACGCCAAGTAGTCCTAAATGACAAAAATTGTTAGTGGGTGTCTAGAAACCTTTTTGAACTTTTGTTAAAATTGAATTCTTATTTTTGGAGGATTTATTCTTATTTTTCTTTGACTAAAACCCTCTTGATCATTTGTTGTAATTTATTTTTTATTTTAGGATCCATTATAGGGCCCGTTTGTTTTAGATTAAATAAAATAGATTTTTTTTTTAAAAATTTTGAGATTTTTTTTTAGAGATTTTATTAAAAAAGTAGAAGTTGATTTGCGTTTGTTTTCTTTCATAAAAATCATTTTTTTTAAATCATTTTTTTTCTTGTTTGGCAATTTAAACGGTAAAAATGATTTTTTAAATATAAATTTACTAAAAAGGACATACAAATTAGTGTTAAATATATGAATAGATGATTATACATGATAATGAACTAATAATTATTTATATAATTTTTAAAAATATTTCTGTTACTTTATGATTAAAAATTAATAACACTTTTAAATAACAATATTATATATATATATATATATATATATATATATATATATATATATATATATATATATATATATATATATATATATATATATATATATATATATATATATATATATATATATATATATATATATATATATATATATATATATATATATATATATATTTGGGATAAGACCTCTAATGCTAGTTTCTCCATAGAAATATTTTTAAAGCATTATAAAACAAACACATAAAAATAAAACTACATTTTCTTAAAGACTCATTCTAGTTTTTTTATAGTCATCAAACATAAAAAAAAACTACATCTTTTTTAAGTCTCATTCTAATTTTTCTAAAGTCATCAAACATAAAAATAAAATTATTGCCGTTGTCGCCCCATGTTTCTTGGCAATTGGTCTCTGATAGTGTTTCTTATTTCTTCAATATATCTAACACACTACGCCAAAAAGGTTTTTTAACAGCGCATCTTAGACAGCGCTTTTAAAAGAAAGCGCTGTCTAAGGTTAAAATAAAAATAAAACACGGAAAATGTTCTAAAAAAATAATGAAAGCGCTGTCTAAGGGGGGGTCTTAGACAGCACTTTTAGAAAGCGCTGTCTAAGACCCCCCCTTAGACAGCTCTTTTAGAAAGCGCTTTTAAATATAGACCTTAGTCAGCGCTTTTGAGAAAGCGCTGTTTAAAGTCTTTCAATTAAAAAAAAAACCCATTCCAATGGCTTTCACTTCTTCTCTCACTTCCCATTTTCTCTCTCTCTCCCAAACAAAAACCCATCCCTAACCCCTTTTCAATCTCAACCCTTCTTTTTCCCTACACTCCACCCAAAACCACTCTTATCATCACCTACTTCAATCTCAACCGTTGCTTCAGCGTCATCATCGAAAAACCCTTCCAGTAACAATAACCCTAAACAGTCTAGACAAGATGAAGTTGTTGAGGTTGAAGTAGAAGAGGAACTTCCGTGGATTCAAGAAAAAGCTCTCGACCTCGTTGAGTTCACCGGTTCGGTTACCCAAGCGATTCCCGGTCCGAGAGTGGGTCCCACTTCGTTGCCGTGGATTCTCGCCGTTCCTCTTGGTTATGCTGGTCTCACTTTCGTTATCGCGTTTGTTAAAACCGTTAGGAAATTCAGTTCTCCCAAAGCACAACGCAGGAAATTGGTTGGTTTTTTTGTTTCTTTGGATTTTTTTTTGTTCATTGCGCTTATAGGAAATTATAATGTTTGTTTGTTTGTTTGTTTGTTTCAGGTTGGTAAAAATGCGTTGTTGTGTAAGTCTGTTGATGATTTGTTACAAAGAGGACGAGATGAAGTTAAGGTTGATGATCTCAAAGGAATCGAAAATAAGGTGAGTTATAGAAAATATTTACTTTAAATTGTAGTTGGGTATGATTCTAAATTGTGATTGTAGTTATGCTGCAAACCATGATATTGTCTCAGAATGCGAGCAAATGCAACCGCGATTTCAGTTGTAGAGACATCTAAAACCTTTATATTTTCGCTGTAGACCTGAGTTTGTAATTAATTTTTGTCGCAATCTTTGTTATTGTGAAAAATTGTATACAAATGTGACTGCAACTGCTGACACTTTATAGTCATAGAGATATAGAAAAACTCTTGATATTGCAGGTCTGTGTTGCAGTTGCAGACCTTTTTCTAAAACCTTGAATATGACATGTGGTCACTATTTGACATTTGCTGTTGAATAATATATGGCCTCGCATTTTGTCTAGGGGTTATGGAATCACTTTTTGAATCTGCGTCAATAATGGGTAGAGAAGCTTTGTTCTTCCCCATGTTTGTTGATTTCTGATACAAACCAATATTCTCAACTATTTGAAATTAAAGAAACCCGCAAGATAGATGTAAATACAAGATTTATTGATGATAATAATTTGATTACATAGGGAAACTCTTTATTCACAACTAACATATGTTTCTCCTACTATTTGATAACTTCCCCACCATCATTAACTAACTCTCCCATCTCAACTAGCTCCCCTTCTTCCATCACAAGATTCTTTCTCAACTGTCCTTTGTTTCTCCTTACACTTCCCATTCCTTGGGCCCATGAGACAACTGCTAGGCCAGTTGATCTTCAGCCCTCCTTTTCTTTTGGGTTGTAATGTAACAAGTGCTACCTTGATAGGAAGTATGTGGAGAAGTTTGTAGCAATAGTATAACTGACAGCATAGTAGATTCTTCTTATCTGTTGAGAATCAGTGTCATACAATGCTAGGGTAACAGATTAAAAATCCACAGCAAGGTAAAATATTTCACTATCACGATAGTCGTAACACTATCTGCAACTACATATAGTGAATCTCATATTCAGAACACTGAATTGAATCATTTGTTACTTCTCCTTTTCTGGTATTCCGCACAAGGTTAAATCATGAACTGATTTCTAGTTTTAATTTTTAAATAATGATAACTTATTTTCTTTTTTTATGTTCTTCTGCACGAGTGCCTATCAGATAGGGGTAACTTGACATACTTGATTGCTTATCATTTGCATTAGAAACACTGTTTTCTTTTACATACTAATCTATAAGGCTGAGTATTTGGCTATTTGCTCCTATTTATATCGGTTTCGTTATTATTGATAATGTATCTTGGTTTTACAAAATAAGAACAGTGATTCCACTAAAAGACCATAAGTTCTAAACTGGTATTGTATAAAATTACCATCATCAAGTCATTGTAATATTCTTTGTAGTATATATATTAACGGTTTGTCTGAAATATTGGATTTTGCCTGTCTAACCTTAGGTGAAACTTTTGTTGTTGATGTGTATATGCTTCGATTCCTAATCATGATATGTTTTTTCTGTGCAAATGTTTCTTTAATAAAGGATCATGCCATCTGTCTAGATCATGAAAGTAGTTCTTAGCTTTCATTTTGCTGGCTGGAAAAATCTCATGGAAATTCATTTTTCTGTTTGCTGGCTTACCATACTTTTGACTTCTTCTGCATGTGTCATTGATTTTAAGTAACAAAAAATTCATATCCAGACAGGTTTTGTCTTGGAAGAAATTTTGCGCAAATACATCCGATATGCTCTGAACGAGAAACCATTCAACCCTGATGTTGTAGCTGATTTAATTCAATTAAGGAGAGCTTCTGCATTAAAGGACTCACAAGTTGCTGAGATTCTAAATGAAATTTCACGAAGAATTGTTAGAGACAAAGGTAATGTCTTCTTAATATTGGACAATTTTCATCTGAGTAATCCTTGTACGTGGTAGTTTATTTTGTCCTAGGCTGTGTAGAAAAGTATTCCGATCAACTGCAGTGATGAGTGAATAGGATTATTTTTCTCTGGTTTGCTCCTTGTATTGACAAAGGTTTAGTATCTGGGTCCATGTTGTCAAGCTCAAATGCTCATGTCTTTTTGATAGAATTTGTGAGATATAGC
Source organism: Lathyrus oleraceus (assembly GCF_024323335.1). Classification (NCBI taxonomy): domain Eukaryota; kingdom Viridiplantae; phylum Streptophyta; class Magnoliopsida; order Fabales; family Fabaceae; genus Lathyrus; species Lathyrus oleraceus. The sequence continues at coordinate 534,850,645 of NC_066583.1, read as the reverse complement.
TTCAAACCTACGACTCTACAAATTACCCCCCTTAGACCAGAGGTAATTACATATAATTGTCTTAAATTGAACTATTTGCTTAAATTATGTATTTGACATATATACACATTAACGATTTCTTGTTATTATTGGTTTTAGGGCATTTCCCATTGTCAGCTGTATTTGTCGTCACCATACTATCGGATGGTTGGCAAGGGAAAAGTGCATAACGTTAGCGGAGTATTACTCCACACTAGAGAGCTCCCTGCTGGATGTTTGAAGGTATCAGTTGATATTGCAGTTGAGCCGAATGCAGCATTACCATATCCTAGCGATGATTCGGATGCAACAACGGTGCACGAAGCAGTAGGTTCGTTTGTTGCATGGCCGACAAACCTCATATGCGTAGGATATGAGGTATGCTTAAAACTTATGTTAACTTTAATGTGTATATTCAAAGTTTAAAATTTATGCTTAAAATTTTACTTACATATTTTCCTTGGTTATGTTAAATAGACTCCCACAAAATCCAAATCAAAAGATAATGCGATTCCACGGCATACCGAGTCCACGGTTTCATGCAAGTTTTTAGTCATGAAGAAATCGGCGTCACCGTTGTCAATACATATATTAGGTAAATCCGGTCTACTTTGTTTTATTAATTAAACAACTTATGTTAATGATGTTTACTTTATGTTAATCCGGTTTACTTTATGTTTCAAAAGAGGTGTTAATCCGGTTTACTTTATGCGAGATACTCTTGCTTTGGGCCGATTAAAGATTCCCACCGATGTATGTATTTCTAACTTATGAGTTATTTTTATATTTACACATATCTCATATAATTAAATAGTTGGAATTAATTCAAAATATGTTATATTATTATGTAGTACTTTGATGAATTCAAGTGTGCATTTTATACAAAGGATCAAGTGGACGAAATCAAAGAGGAGTGGTGTCAATTCATGACAGAGCTCAATGTTTGTTCATAAATTTGTGTAATTAATGTGTACATTTGTAGTATATGTTATGACTTGTAAATGTGTACATAAATTTGTATATATTTTGATACATTTAAGGCAAAATTGGTTTGAATTGGTATATATATATATTTGTTAGCCAAAAATTGGTAGAAAAAAGGCCAAAATGGCATATATAAAATGTGATAATTGTCTGTCAAAATCTGGTTGAAAACAGGTAGAAATTCTGGTTTATAAATCTGGAAAAAATGTGGTTTAAAACAAAAGCTTCAAAAATTTTCGTATACCTTAGACAGTGCTTTTGTAAAAAGCGCTGTCTAAGGGGGGGATTAGAAAGCGCTTTAGGCAAATGCGCTGTCTAAGGGGGGGGCTTAGACAGCGCTTTTTGAAAAGCGCTGTCTAAGGTATACCTAAAAAAATTAAAATAGGAGGGTCTTAGAAAGCGCTTTTGACCAAAGCGCTGTCTAAGGGGGTGGGGCTTAGACAGCGCTTTTCAAAAGCGCTGTCTAAGGTATACCTAAAAAATTTAAAATAAGAGGGTCTTATAAAGCGCTTTTGGCCAAAGCGCTGTCTAAGGGGGGGGGGGGGCTTAGACAGCGCTTTTAAGATTTAAAAAAGCGCTGTCTAAACCTTTAGCAGCGGAGGTTTAGACAGCGCTTTAAAGCGCTGTCTAAGGCTAAAAAAAGCGCTGTCTAAGGTCTTGTCTGTTGTAGTGACATCAGCTTGAGTTGGAGCTTGCCATTCACCATGAGTAGGTACACCATTTCCATCTCCTTCATGGAAGTCTTGCTCATTGTCTTGTAAACCATTGATGTTCTCTAAACTTTCAAGAATATCCAAGTCACTTGAGTCTGTTCTTCTTAAAAAGTTATGAAGTGCAAAACAAGCCCAAATAATAGCCATTTGAGTTTGAAGCTTGAAATTAGGCATTTCTTGTAATACTTTCCATCTTGCTTTTACCACGCCAAAAGTTCTTTCAATCACACTTCTCAAACTAGAATGATAATAATTAAAAATTTCATTTCTTGATCTGAATCCTGGAGCAAGTCTAAAATGTGTAAGATGATACCTTGCATTCTTGTATGGTGCCAAAAAACCTTTAAGTGACGGGTATCCTGAATCTACAAGATAGTATTTACCTATATATATAAACAAAACATATCAGATAAGAACATAAAAATATTAATTATACTAATAAAATATTTGAAGTACCAAAAACTAACCTTTTGTGGGATAAGGAAATCGTAAATTGGGTTTACGAAGAGTATCCATAAGAATCTTTGCATCATGAACAGATCCTTCCCATCCACACAATGCAAAAGTAAAGCACATATTGAAGTCACACACAGCCATCACATTAGTACTTGTATGTCCTTTCCTATTGAAAAACGGTTTTTGTTTCTCTGTTGGGACATGTATTTTAATATGTGTGCCATCTATTGCCCCTATACAGTCTTTGAAGTAAGGCCAATATCTATTATCATCTCTGATATACTGAGAAGAGTCAACAAGATCAACATGTTTTATGACTTTTTTCCCCAACTTGCATACAGCTTCTAAAACTCTGTTGAAATGTTTATGAATGGTCTCACTAGAATGTTGAAATCTCTCTTGGGCATTTCTATATGAGGAAGGTTGCCCTATCATATATAAGAATATCCCAACACTTTCCTCAACTCCAATGTGTTTAGCAGGTGTCAACCCACAATTATTAGTTAACTCGCATACCAAATTCTGAAAGACTTGTTTCCTCATTCGAAGTTGCTCAAAAAACCTGTTATCATTTCCTGTTATCAACTCTACAAACCATAGTTGGCCGGAGAGAATTGACGTAGTTTTCTTTTCTTTGACAATGTATTTCAAAACATGGTTTGTAACCATAAAAGCAGCCATCACCGTTGCAATATGATATTGACTTCTATCAACCTGTTGGACTTCAATATCTATTTCAGAAGTATTGTCACTCTCATATGAACTATCATCTGAACTCTCACCCAAACTCTTACTTGAATTGTCACCCATCCTGTTACACAAAAATGTAAAATTATAAATGTTTGGATAGTTAAAGATCATGACATCTTAAATCCTTAAAGCAAGAAAGTAAGAACACAAGAATGACATTTAAGAATCCAAAATCACATATTCTAACAAGTCAATAATGAAATTTCCATTTGGTATCAAAACAACAAAGTAATTATGAAAAATATCATATTACATCAAGCTAATAAAAACATAATAGTTCAAACTGTTAATGGTTTTTTTCTAAGAAGCATGCAATCCTATCAACGATCACGCGGATATTTTTTTTCGGGACAAGTGTCTATCCAATCAAGAGCCATATCAGCTGTTGAGGTATTCATGAAGTAAGAAAATGCTGTCCTATTTTCTTTATTGGCAAGGATTCTAACAGCCTTAAAGTGTAAATGTGATCCCTTTACCAAGGATGGGATTTCATCTAACATTTTCAAACATTTAGCATAACTAATGTTATCTTCTGGGAGTCCTTGTTGGCTTGGCCCAAACCCATCGAGTATACGATCAAGAGATCGTTGAAGTTTCTCTGTTGCCCCGATTTTCTCTCCTTTCCCTAAAACCTTTCTCTTTTTGGAAGAACTTGGTGTTGGGTTGGGTTGTACTTCATTGCCAACATCAAAATTATCTGCATCTCCTTCATCCTCAGTAATTGTGTTATTCTCACGACCGCCTTCAAAAACAGATTCTGATCCTTCACATGGTAATTGATCTTCATATGGTTTGTAAAGGGTGAATCCAGTAGCTATGGCACCCTTGAAACATTTATCTAGCAATTCAACAAACTTAGGTCCTCCATGTTTCCATTTCAAAATATCTGGATCCTCCTGAAAAATAAATAAACATTCAAAACATATATCATGAAAAAATTCAACAGTTCAAGAAATGTATAATTATAGTCAACATCAATGCATAACATTCCTACAAATTCTGCAGCCAAGACAACAACTTGTAGCATCTCCCACCAGGTATCAATGCAAAGCTAAGTCAGTACACGGGTGCAAATGGATATGCATTAATAGGGCTACATGCTTTGGTTCAACACAATTAACATAGTCCTTACTGCTAACAGTCATGTGCATACTAACTACTAAACTCATTGCTACTAAATGCATAAACATCATCTCACATTCTCGCATTTGAGTCATATGGCACTCATACTAGCATAACAGTCCCTTTTGCATAAGAGTTAATAGCAGTAAGGCCAAGCAGTCAATACATAACATCCATTTTTGCATCATGATGCAAATATACTAACTTCATATTCACACATGCCTTGCATTTCGAAACTAACTCACTTACTAATTAATGCCTGATTAGTATATTGTGACTACATTAACATCTCTGCAACATCAAATAGCTACATAAGCAAGAACATTAGCATTTCAGTCCATCAACCAAGACATCACACAAAAAAGGGAAAATAAATAACATCATGACAATAGCAGGGTAACCCAAGCATCATAGCAGCAAGGCATTAGGCTAACTACTAACATTAGTGAAATAACATACACTAACAGAGTTTTCTTTGCACAACAATTTCGCACATTTAACCTCATTCACATTTTACTTCACAACAAGTCTGTTACTGAACATAACTCTCTTTTGGTTTAGCTTTATTTAACAAACTTAACACAAGCCTAGCTAACAGATTCCTTAAGTTCACTAACACCAATACAATTGAATTCACACTAACCTCTTTTAATTGAAATGAGAGGGCTCAAACAGAAATCCCCTAACAGATTGGTAACAAAATAACTGTAACTAATTCCCCTTGCAATTCAATTATTATGAAATTGGTGTCATAATAGTTTTGGAGTCTGTTACAAACTGAACTTGCAATTAGTTTAGACATAAACATTATTAGGCTAAATCTTTTATTGTGTAAATGTGGGAATGATTTGGCTATTTTCTTTTCACCTAAACATTCAACTTCTTTTTCCCTTCTTTTCATCGGAAAGGCTTAATTCCAACTCAGAAACCTCTAATCACTCACTCCCTTTAATTACCATTTCTAAAAGAAATAAATTTCTTTCCTGTAAACAACTAAACAATTAGCATATTAATAATGTATTTGGAAATCACTTGAAGCTATCATATTAATAATGTATTTGGAAATAGTTCAATCTCATGAGGTATTTCAAGAACAGAACAATTAGCAAACAAACAACTCTAATCAACTACATCCAACCCATAACAATATTCTACCACATTTAAATTGTTCATACCATGAATTTCACTATTAACCATGACAAAGAGCTCTAACCTGAATTACCAATAGCTTCAAGTTCCAGAATTCAATTTCAAAATAAGTTGAAAACCCTATATCACAAATTTAACAAAATAAGTTGAAAAATTGAAAATCCCAGATAACATTAAAGAAGGAGAAGATTCGTGATAATTTTTACCGGGTGCAAAGAAGAAGAAGACGGCACTGCTCACGCCGCCATTGAAGCAGAGGGAAGAAGACGGCACTGTTCACAATTCTGAACAAAATGAAGCAAAACCCTCGAAGGGTATTTTCGGAATTTTCAAAAAGTTTAAGGATAACTATGTAACTTTGCTTTGGATGTAACCTTCCGTGTTTTGTATTTGCATTTTCTCTCTCATCTATCGCAAAATGGAAATTCAGAAGCTACTTGGATTAGCTTCTCATTTTTAATTAAAAAATCATTTTTTAACATAATCATTTTAAAAAAATCTGAAACAAACACTCTTAAAATTTTTAGAAATGATTTTTTAATAAAAAAATATTTTATTTTTTAAAAAAAGCTGTAACAAACGCAGCCATAATCACTCTTTGATTAAGTGCATGTATTTGGATTCAATTTTAGAAGCTATATTATATATACAAAGATCTAGAGGTGAGTGTGAATAACAAATCAATTTTATGAAAGTAAAGTTAAAGTTTTCATGATATATTTTTTTTTCCGTGACCATGAAACAAGTTGCTGTATGAACACAGATGTCTCTTTGAATTCCAATCTAACGACAGTTGACCCTGCTGTGAGGACTAGCTCATATCAACTAGTATTATACAAAGGTTCCAAATAGTACTTGATTAGTAACGGTTCTCCGGTAAATAAAATACTCCCTCAAGTTTATTAGATAAACAAATATTCTAAATATATGTTTAAAAACACATTTTTGTAAAAAAAAACTATATATTTATTCATGTAGAATTTATTCATGTTTTTCTTATAATAAAAGTTATTATCCATAAAAAATAGAATTATTGCTAGAACATTTTAGTAAATATTTAATTTATTATTATATTTCAATATAATTATATAAATATATATTTTTATTTAATTATATTAGCTAGTGCTCATGCGTGGCTACATCACCTTTGACATCAAATTTTATAGCGACACAACTAATAAGATCAGTTAAAAATAATTAAAGAGTTAGGGAATATACTTTTGGGATTAATACAAAAAATAGAAAGAAAATCTGCTACAAAAAGATGCAAGGTAATAGAATTGATGGAACATAAATCCCTCGTTAGGTCTAAAACGTCCTGAGAATATCTTTAAAGTATGATAATTTAAAACCATTCAGCCCTTAGTTCTTGTGTCCATCACAGTGAGCCACAACCGAATCAATTTCAAAAAGGATCTGACAGATACTCATTGTGTCTTCATTATATATTGTGTGGAACTTAATCCCATCTAAGTATGACCTGTAAAACAAAGTTTTCACAAAATGATAACTGAAATACCAAACCAACTCATCCCCTCATTCCCTTAACCCCTCCATCCAAACATGCCCAATCTAGAGAGCCACCAAAATATTTCTTCTCCTTACATTCTTTAAGAAAGCATGAAAATAACCTGAGTTTTATCACCTTCTTTGAGTCACCTTTCCTAAGATGACTGAAAGTTTCAAGAATCTTTTCATTTTAGGTATACCAAGTCATATAATACATTACTTCTAGGGATAATATCTTATGGATTGATGAGATCCAATTCAACCATGGAATATTGCATTAGAATCTCTTCCCTTGTTAGATCTATCTTGAAGTCTATGTTTCCAAATATCTATTTTCCCCACTTTTTAAGATTACACTTATGTATTTGAGTTTCTCTTTGAAACAAAAACCTCCAACCTAAGGAGATATATGACCACCAACTTTCCCTAACAACAAATAGATTTTTATGGTCAATCCAAAAGTTATTAAATCTAAATGGTTTAGGCCCCCAAACTTGGTAATAGTATTAGAGAAGCAAATGAAAATGATATGATAAATCTATTGGAAGGCCCATTTAGATGTCAAATCCCAACACCTAACCAACCTTCTAAAGCTCATATCATATCAATCCAACTTGCCTCTTTTCCATTTGGATTGAATCATATGAACTTCCTTTGAAAGATAAATCACCTTCTTTTGGAAAATAATGTTTTTAAAATCAAAGTAATCAATAACACCATCAATCCCACAATAACCCCGTAGTGCGACTCTTTTCACTCACCTCATTTAGGGTATTACCGCAGTGGAAATACTCAATTAAAACACACCAATTTAAATCTCATATCATAATTAAAAAGTATCGACTCGTAAGTCTTCTCCAAATGCTTATCACACCAAATCATAAAACACGAGAGCCTATATTGTCTCTCAGAAATCTCAACATAAAACAAAGAAATCGCTCCATAATGTTACATATCAGAGCATAATCAAAGCTAAAACAAATAAATTAAAAGAAATATCTATCCATGTAAAGACAACATTCAAACAGAAGGGATGAGAAATCACATTCAATAATAACAAACATATACTGCAAGGTAGGATATCAACACATAACATAATCTACATAATCTCAAACACCGTTTATCAATTACATTCTCACACCAACTAATCAATAATAACTTATTCACATACCAATCACATACCATATTACATACAACATCAATATCATAGGCATTTATCTCATTATGCATCTCATAGTCAAAATGCAACTCCAAGTAACTCAATGCAAATCTATGCATGTGGTACCAACTCAACAATGGTTCACTTAGGAACCGAATCCCCTCTCTGAATCCATAAGCCCCCTCTCTGAGCTTCAAGCCTCTTCTCCGAGCTTGGGATAAGCAAGTAGTCCCCTTTCTGAACTAGCAACCTGCCTCTTGACACAACTTAACATGAATGCTCGAACATGTTACCAAAATTTCAATGCGTTAAGATCCTTCTTCTGATCCTAACTTACATGCATTGACAAACTCGCGTAATCCCCTCTTCTGGATTACCACAACAACTCAACACGATACTTAACATAACAACATAACTCCAACACATATAATAATCTAACTCAATAAAATTATTAACTCGCATATATACAACTCGCCTTTAACTCAACAATACACATATCAACATGTATAATTTATCAATTCATACTCACAACTCATAAGCAATTTCATCATAAAATTCATCATCAACATAACGTCAACAATACATATAATCCTCATTAATTAATCATATTAATATAAAATATTAAAAATCTAATTACCTTATCACTTGATTGGAAGTCACGTTAGCTTTTCAAGGCTATAAAAGTCGCCTCATTTGGACTCACAAAATAGAAGTTACGGCCAAAATTAACAAAGGGGTCAACCACCCGAAACAGAAGCCAATCGATTGCACTTGGGGAAACAATCGATAATCTCAGGCCTAGTTCTAGCAATTTTTTCAAAATTGTGAGTGAACCAATAGATTGTTTACTATAGGCAATAAATTGGTTCAGTCCAATTTTAGTTTTTTTCAAAGGAACCAATAGATTGTTCACTGTAGCCAATAGATTAGTTTAGTCAAAATTCAGTTTTTCGTGTTTCAGTAACAACAACCAATATATTGTTTACTATAGCTAATATATTGGTTCATCCAACTTTTAGTTTTTCAAAGAACCAATAGATTTTTTACTGTAGTCAATAGATTGGTTCATCCAACTGCTAGTGTTTTTCGAAGGAGCCAATAGATTATTTACTCTAACCAATAGATTGGTTCAACCAAATTTTAGTTTTCCTTCATGTTTAGCAGCATTCCCCACTTTGAATCCTCACCCAAACACACCCTAATACCCAAACAACTTATCTCCATAATTTAACAACGAATCATGTCATCACAATCGTTAACATATATTTCACCTATCTCATCATCATTATAGCAATTCCATCATCAAATTCAACATCGAATTAATAGTTTAACAAGCATAATCATGGATTCCTATATTTTCACAACTCCCTAAAACCTTCAAACATCATCAATGGTGGACAATACATGAACGCACTGAGACAAAATTTTATTCATACAATGACATGAAATTTAACACTCATAACAACATAAAATCACATAGGATCATCAAATTCATAATTCTCAACAAATCAATTAATCCTATTGGAGATTAAAGACTCCTTTACCCTACCCTTAATGCATAAACCCTTCTTATAAAAATCTATTCTCCCCTCTTACCTTAGATTTTTCCAACAAAATTCTTCTAAGTTTTATCAATGAATGCTCTCCCTATGCCTTCTCTTGCTCCTTCTCATGTCCTAGCCTCTTTTTCTTCTTTTCTCTCAAAAATTCTATGTACTGCTCAACTCCTTCCTTATAATTCTCTATTTACGCTAAAAACTCAGTCTCTTCATTAGACTATTCCTACTTTACCCTTACTTTTCTCTTTAATCCCCCTCTTGCCATCAATATCTCTACAACTTCTATTTTCTTTTTATCTTTTTATTTTATTTAAATAATAAAATCAAAACATTATTTTAATAAATAAAATAATTCTAAGTTATTCTATCTTTCTCTAAATATTATCCATACCCTACTAGAAGGTCACTCACCCACATGCATTTATCCACCCACACACAATAACTAAATAAATACACAAAAAGTATAATTAAATTAAAATAAAACAACTTACTAAAACTAGGGTGTTACTACTCTCCCCCCCTTAAAAAAAATTTTGCCCTCGAAAATTACCTTAAGTAAATAGATTCAGATACAGATCCTTCATCTGGCTCTCAAGCTCTCGAACCACGTTTCCACCAACTGGTCCTTCCCAAGCTACCTTCACTAAGGTAATCTCTTTACCACACGACTGTTTCACTTCCCGATCCTCTATCCACATGGGTGATGCCTTAATAGTCAAGTCATCTCTCACCTATATATCATCCACTTGGATCACATGAGACAAATCCATAATGTATCTCCTCAAGTGATACACATGAAACACATCATGAAGATTAGCAATAGACAGTGGAAAAGCAATCTGATAAGACATTTCTCTTATCTTCTGCATAATCTGGTACATACCGATGAAATGCGGAGTAAGCTTTCAAGACTTCCAGGCTCGACCAACACCATTTACTGAAGTACTATAAGAAACACATGATCACCCTCATGGAACTCAAGTGATTTCCTCCTCTTATCATGGTAACTCTTCTAGAGACTCTGCGAAGCTCTAATCTTCTATTGAATCATTTTAATCTTCTCTGTCGTCTGTTGGATAATCTCAGGTCCAATTACAACACTCTCTCCAGATTCATACCAACACAAAGGTGTCTTACACCTTGTACCATACAACGCCTTAAGTGGTGCCATTCCAATACTCGAATGGAAACTGTTGTTGTAGGTAAACTCAATCAATGGTAAAAAGCTATCCCAAGCACCTCCTTGTTCTAGTACACAAGCTCTTAATAAGTCTTCTAAAGATTGGATAGTTCTCTCTATCTGAACATCTGTCCGCGGATGATAAGTGGAACTCAAACGCAACTTCGTACCTAAAGCCTTATGCAAATTCTCCCATAATCTCGACGTAAACCTCAGATCTCTTTCAGATGCAATATTGGACGGAATACCATGCAAACTGATAATCTTTTCAATATTCATCCCCTCTAGTTTCTTCAATGGATAATTAAGTCTCATCGAAAAGAAATGAGACGATTTAGTCAACTTATCCACAATAACTTAAATAGTATCAAGACTCTTTGCTGTCATCGGCAATCCAGGCACAAAGTCCACCAAAATATTGTCCCATTTCCACTCAAGAATAGACAATGGCTGCATCAAATCCAACATATTTTGATGCTTAACTTTTGACTTCTGACAAGTCAAACATGCATACACAAATTCAACAACCTCTTTTTTCATTCCAGGTCACAAAAATGTTTTTCTTTAGTCTTGATACATCTTCGTAGCACCGAGATGAATACTCATACCACTTCGGTGTCCTTCTTGAAGAATACTCTTCTTAATTTCAGGCACATCAAAAACACAAATCCTATCTCTGAATATGATCACACCATTCTCATCGATTCTAATTCACCATATTGGTCTTTGTTGATAAAGCTAACCGATCAACCAATCTAAAATCAGTCCTCTGACCTTCTTTAATCTCTTCAAGAACTCTATTAGTCAACTTCAGTATACATGTTGGAAAGTGGTTTGGTATGTCGGGTTTTTGTTATCGTCTCCATAGGGATTGTGAGATATCGCCGCCTTTCGACAGTTGTTTTAATTCTTAACTAAAAGTAATAAGGGGTTTTGGTTTTAGTCACGGTAGCTTGCATAAAAGTGTAAGAAAACGCGGTAAAAGTTTTGGTTTTTCTATTTGAGAAAGATTGTCAAAGTTAGGGTTCGACGATCACTTTGCATGTATATGTTCGATCAACAAAACTCATAAACTCCTTTAGATGATAAATTATTTCACAAAGTCCTCCCAATGTGTTTATCTCTAACACACATTGTGGGTTTTCCCATTTTGATCCATTGTTTATCTCTAACACAATCTATCAAAATGACAACTTTTTGGTTCAACTTTATGGTGAACAAAATCATTCATTACTATCTCTAGCTAACAAACAAGATTGGATGAAAACCTAGGTAAAGAGTTGGTAAACATCTCTCGATCATAAACCAACACAAAGAGTTATCGATAAAACAAAGTTTTCACCATATATTCATCATTAAAGAGTTTACAAATGAAGATCATCCCATTTACACACAAAGCTTATGATCATATACATCTAACCTTGACAAAATGAAGAACTTAGCCACTCATTTTCATGGTGGCTTGCACAACAAGTCTCGGTTGAAGGTTGATCAACATCCACGTCGAAGAATCGAGATTGGATGGGAATCCACCTTCTTTTTGTAGAATAATGTTAAGAGATGAAGAAAAATGGGTTTCTAGGTTACAAAATATCTCTAGAGCAATGCTGGCAAATATCTAAGAAAATGCTAAGTAAAAGTACAAAGTATGGTTCCAAAAAGTAGCCCCTGCTACTTATAGAACTGAGGTCTGAGCTGTCATGCTCGCTAGGCGAGCAGAATGGTTCGCCTAGCGAGCCTTAAAATAGGCACCAGAGGCACCTGCGCCCAGAGAAATATCTAAGTTCCAAAAAGTATGTTCGCTAGGCGAACAAAACCTTCGCTAGGCGAAGCCTACCCTTCAACCTTCGCTCCAGCGAGTTTGGGTGGTTTTGCTACTGGAATTGCTCGCTGGGAGCTCGCTAGTGGCTCGTCTAGCGAGTAAGTGCTGGTTGTGCTTTTGACCAAGTCTGGGCGCGTTCGCTACCACCTTCGTTGGCTGCTCGCCTAGCGAGTTTGCTGACTTTTGCTACTGTAAAATTCTGGCAATGCTCGCTAGCAGCTCGCTGGGTTCTCGCCTAGCGAGCACTTCGCTACACCACTCGCCTAGCGAGCATGCTGATGAATGCCTTCTTCTCTTGGTCCCTTTGCCAACTTTCTTGTGCCTTCATTTTCTATTATTTCATGCCTAATTCCTGCACAATAACGCACAAATTAAAGGTACCAAGATCGTTTAACATTGTATTGCAATTCATCTAAAACAAAGGCGGTTTCGAACACTTTAGCAACAAAAATGAGTGAAAGATGCCCACATTTGATAGCTCAAATAAGCACTTTTGGGCATCTAACAACTCTCCCCAACTAGATTCTTGCTTGTCCTCAAGCAAAGTATGCCTCTTGAAGGACAAGAGGATTTGCTTTAAGAAAAAGGTTTCTCCGAAGTTGGATAAAACGGCTCAAACACAAGCGAATCAACCAGATACAAATTCCCAATGGCTAGAATAACATAATACACAAGAACTAAAACTTAATAGCAATGTAAAACATGTAACAATCCACAACAATGTTATCGTGAATGAATCACCCTATCTCTCCTCTTTCGAATAAGGATTAAAGAAATTACGCGTTTGCAACTGTGGGGACAATCTCTCTCTCCAACAAACAATGAAGAAATCAATTCAATTCATACAATGTCTAACAATTATAAATAAAAATGCGGAAGCACGAAGATCACTAAGGACTTTTCGGTTGTAGCTTGGTTAGGTTTACAAACAATGGTCATTTCTAAGGCCATTGAAAACGAGATTGCCAATGAAAAAGAGACATTCACTGTACACTATTTACACATCTCAACTTCGTTCCCTTTGTTTCTCATTTGAAACCTTCACAACTCTTATTTCACAACTCAATTTTTGTTTTTCACTATTTTTTTTCCAAGCAAGCATTCATTTTCCATTTTCTCTATTTTTTTCTTTTCTTTTACATCATATTTACAAAACAGATGTTTCTCTTTTCTAATTTATTTTTTATTTTTTTTCAATGCTTGCTCGGTTTTCCAAGAGTTGTGGCACTTACTGATTTTCATTTTCATTCTCCCCAACTTATTTCTTACTCACCCTAAGTGAATGCTCTTGACTTTTTATGGCAAAAGAACAATTATCAAAATTTTCCGGGTTTCAAGAAAAAAGATTTTTGACATCTCGCTTTATTTCAAGCAGAGATTCAACTGTTTAAGCTCAAAGGGGTTAACGAATACTCTCTCAGCTCACGGGTAAGTTGTATTTGGAACTGGTTGTGCTCAATAGAAAAGAAGCGCCTTGATCATTTCTAATTGCTTCCACAAATTCACAATAATAGAAAACCAAGCATGAATCAAATGAATCAACAAAGTTTATTAGAATCCAGCATTTAGGTGTACAATGGAGGTTTCCTCACAATTTGTGGTTCTAAGTCCTAGATGAAACATTCATTCAATTATGTTGCAAAAAGAACAATATTCAATTACAAAAAAGAGTAAAGTTCTTAATGCATTCTAAAATTCTAACCGGAGGTAACCATGTACCTTAGCATTATTCACTTGTTTATTTTTATCATTGCCATCCAAGCTCGGATGCACCTTCATTGGATACTTCTTTTGAGGAGCAACCAATCTAGAAGGTTTGACACTCAATCAACCAAAAATTTATTAAAACAAAAGAAATTTAAACCAAACACACAAATTAAAAACATAAACAATAACTATTACTTAAAAATTTTAAAAATGTGCATGGGGGACAAAACACCCCAAAAGTACATAACCAAAATACAATAAATCTGAAAATACAATAAAAATAAAACAAACTTAGCCCTCAAAGGACTCAAAACCCTCATCACTACCGGCTTCAGAACCGGTAGCATCATCATCATCATCATCGTCATCACCATCATCCTCAGCACCACCAGAAGCACCAGCACCAGATGCACCGGCACCGGCACCCGCCCCCTCTCCAAACACAGGCCTGTCCACAGGCCAGCTAGCGTGCTGTAGAAACTGCTCACACGTCATCATCGAGTGCTGTTGAAAGTATATTTCGTGTCGGGTTTTTGTTATCGTATCCACAGGGATTGTAAGATATCACCGCCGTTCGATGGTTGTATTAATCTTAGCTCAATGTAACAATAGGGTTTTGGTTTTAATCAAGTTATCTTGCATAAAAAGTAATAAATTGCGGTAAAAGTTATGGTTTGATTAAATGAGAAATATTGTCAAAGTTAGGTTTCAATGATCACTTTGCATGTATTTGCTCGGTCAACAATCTTATAAACTCCTTTAGATGATAAATCATTTCACAAAGTCCTCTCAATATGTTTCTCTCGAACACATATTGTGAGTTTTGCCATTTTGATCCATTGTTTCTCTCGAACACAATCTATCAAAATGACAACTTTTTGGTTCAACCTTATGGTGAACAAAATCATTCATTACTATCTCTAGCTAACAAACAAGTTTGGATGAAAACCTAGGTCAAGAGTCGGTAAACATCTCTCGATCATAAACCAACACAAAGAGTTTTAAATAGAAATAAAGTTTTCATCATATATTTACCATTAAAGAGTTTACATATGAGGATCCTTACATTTACACACAAAGCTAGTAATCACCTACATCTAACCTTGACAAATGGATGACTTAGCTACTCATTTTCATGGTAGCTTGGTCGGCAAGTAAGGAAAGAAGGTTGATCAACATCCAAGTCGGATAATCGAAGTTGGATGGGAATCCACCTTCTTTTTGTAGAAGATCGTTCTAAGATGAAGAGAAATGAAAACTAGGGCATAAAGATCCCAAGAACAATGCTGCAAAAATATCTAGAAGAAAGTACAAAAGTGGAAAAAGTTGGTAAAATAAGGTATGGTGCTCAAAAGTGGCACCTGCTACTTATAGACCACTACTGGGCTGTCATGTTCGCTAGGCGAGCAGAATGGCTCGCCTAGCGAGGGTCTAAAATGGTCACATAAGGCCCCTGCACCCAGAGAAAACAGGGCCTGCTGAACTGTCATGTTCGCCTAGCGAACATACCTTCGCCTAGCGAAGGACACGCTTCAACCTTCGCCCCAGCGAGGTTGAGAGGTTTTGCTACTGGAATGCTCGCTGGGGACTCGCTAGAGCTTCGCCTAGCGAGTGAGTGCTGGCTGCGTTTTTCACCAAAACAGAATGAACTCGCTACCACCTTCGCCTTCAGCTCGCCTGGCGAATTAATTTGTCAATTTACTGGAGCTTTTCGCCAGGAGCTCGCCTAGCGAAGCAGTTCTTCGCCACAGCCTCGCCTAGCGAGCAGGCTGATGAAATGCTTGTATTCTTTGGTTCCTTTGCCAATTTTCTTGTGTCTTCATTTTCAATTAGTTCATGTCTTTCCTGCACAATAACACACAAATCAAAGGCACCAAGCTTGTTTATCAATGTAATGCATTCCATGTAAAACAAATGTGGTTTTGACAATTTTAGCAAGGAAAAAGAGTGAAAGATGCCCACATATGATAGCTCAAATAAGCACTTTTGGGCATCTAACAAGTGCTCATCGGAGGGGTCACGCACCTGCAACTGTAACAGCTGCATAGAATCATGAATATCTAGCATGGCGCACTGAGTTGCCGCCATCCAATCCCAGTTATAGTTGCAGACAGCCTGCTGGAAAGGATCAGATCCCTGAGCAAAAGTACCAGGACCATCAGAAGCCCCAGTAGCATCAGCAGCTGAACTACTCCTTAAGTTCTTCGGTTTGCAGTACTTGGCCACGTATCTGTCATCAATAGCTGGCGGGATCCTTACTTGACTCCGGGAGGGTAGCTTTACCCTCGCATGTTGGCACAAAGCCATGATGAGACATGGGAAAGCAAGGGGACAGTTAACTCGTGCCCCCGACTTTAGCCCGCTCTCAATCACGGACTTCAACTCTAAAGCAATTATCCTTGCCACATCAATCTGGATATTCGTGAGAATGCAATGAACCAAGTGTGCCACTGGGATTGGCACGGTTGAGGTGTGAGACTTGGGTTTGATATTTGTCAGAACCAACATAAGGATCAACTGAGCCATGGGAATCATGTCTTCCCTATGGTATCTCATCGGAACCCCAGATGGGTTCAGCTCAACTGATTTCCCTTCAAAAAGCAGGGCAGCAGAAATTTAATCGGTATCTCTGTATAGCCTCAAATCACGGTGGTAAGTGTCCCTCTCATTGGCTCCCAGATGGAGCGGTTCACCCAGCACCCGGTTGATTGTATCCCGATCGAACGCAACTGTACGGCCGGACACTCTAGTCGTCTATGTGAATGGCTCGTTGTCGTTCGGTAGTGCGTTCGCGTAGAACTCATGCACTGTTTCGATGTCATAATGCTCAAGGGGAGATATCAACCGGTCCCACTTTTTACTATGAATCAACCCGACAAATGTACGGTAGGTGCCTTCGGGGTTGATTATAAATCTTTTCTCCGGTAAATTTTTTCTCTTCTCCAAAGCCACATATCTAGCTGCTTGCTTTGGCCCGACAAATTTGTCTGTGTCGAACTGTATGGGCACGGGACGGGAAGTGCTCCCGCCCTTTCTTTTCTTCGAAATGCTGGACTTGGATGCCATCTGCAAAGACATAGAGAAGAAACAACACAAACACCAAACAAATTAGAAAGCAAAACAGAGAATCCAAGTACTGTCATGGTTGCTGCTGCTTCGCCTAGCGAGGACCTAGCGAAGCTTCGCTACAGGTTCGCTACAGGTTCGCCTAGCGAAGTGGCAGCGAATGCTCGCCACTAATTCGCCTAGCGAGATGCTAGCGAATCTTACGGGTTTTGGGTTCTGCAATGTTTAACAACCAAATTCCAGAAAAACCTAAGTCTCATGGTATCCCTTTCAGAAACAAAATGATTTATCATGAAAGGCATCGTTCTAAGGTACATGCAAATCTACACCCACATGCAAAACCTAATGTACTCATTCCCCCAAATTCACCCTAAATGTCTCATGTTCAGAAATTTCAAGAAATTGGAAACAAAAAGTAATGAAGAAGGGGCAAACCTGATTTGAGATCTGTTGAATTTGAAATGCACAGGAGGTTAGGGAAGCACAGTTAGGGTTTAGAGTTGTTAGATGAAATGTGAGAGAGTGTTTGTGAGTTCTAGTGAGAATAAGCTTGATACTATTATCAGACTAAAGAAAAACGAAATAACAAGTGTTTGGGCCCAAATGAGTGACCCTGTGAAACAGAAATAAAGTGCTGCCACGCAGCGCTCGCTACTGCCTCGCCTAGCGAGCAGATAGCGAATCAGCTCGCTACTGCTTTCGCCTAGCGAGCATGACAGCATTTTGTTTTTTCCTAACAGCAGGTAAAGCACATTCAGCAAGGTTTTTTCAAAATGGACACCAATACAACATAACAGAAAACTATAAATACTTACAATGTTGGGGTGCCTCCCAACAAG
Source organism: Lathyrus oleraceus (assembly GCF_024323335.1). Lineage (NCBI taxonomy): Eukaryota > Viridiplantae > Streptophyta > Magnoliopsida > Fabales > Fabaceae > Lathyrus > Lathyrus oleraceus. The sequence continues at coordinate 534,832,612 of NC_066583.1, read as the reverse complement.
CGCTTGTTTAACGTCGGATAAGCTCGACGGTTCGATGCTCATAGAGGAGCATCCAAGGAAATAGCACAGCTCCCGCGATCCATATGACCGCCGAGATAAACCTTCAAACATTGGCCATTTACCGTCCAACTCTCTTTCTTTTCCATGTCCTCAATGACAATAGCTCCATATTCCTTGACTTCTTTGACCCGAAATGGCCTGGACCATTTTGATTTCAATTTTCCGGGGAATAGCTTCAACCTGGAATTGAACAATAGGACCAACTGTCCGGGCATAAATTCCTTCTTTCGAAGCTTTTTGTCATGATATTTTTTACCTTTTCTTTATACATCCAACTTGAGTGATATGCGGCATTGCGCATCTCTTCCAACTCAAGCAGTTGCACTTTCCTTTTCTCACCGACCAAATCCTTATCAAAATTTAATAATTTCAGGGCCCACAATGCTTTGTGCTCCAATTCAACCGGCAAATGGCAAGTTTTACCAAACACCAATTGAAAAGGAGTTAGCCCAATTGGAGCTTTGAAAGCGGTACGGTATGCCCATAACGCTTCATCCAATTTTTGTGACCACTCTTTTTTCAAATTTGACACAGTTTCTCAAGAATTCTCTTAATCTCACTGTAGCACCTCAAATTTTCACCCCCCACTCATGCATTCTTTTCATTTTTAGTTCATTGACATTACATTAACATTGCATAGTACATTGCATCTCATCAGTCAAGACTGGCATCAAGAGGATTCCTTAGTGCAAAAGAGCAAGGTTTTTCCTTGAGATAAAAGCCCTATGGTAATTCTAGAGAGCTTATATGAGCCAAGGTTCATTTTGAAGCAATTTGATCAAGTGTTGAAGGCTCAAAGTCCACAGTGCAGTTTCAGGTCATCTAGGGCCCATAAAAGTCAACTGCAAAGTCAACTGAGGGCTAGGAGATGGAGAAATGGTTTGAGACACTTCATTCATGTCCCAAAGAGGTTTATTCAACATGTCAAACATCTACCTTGAAGATTTTGAAGCCATATCAAAAGTTTCCCAAAATGGAAAGTGACCTGTAATTTCAAGTTTCCAAAAATGGCAAGTTTTTGGACCACTTTGAACTTGACTTTCCAACATCAAAGAAGCTTCAAATGAAATTTTATCCAACATCAAAGTTGAAGATCTTTCTCTCCCATTTCCAAAAAGTCCAAGATCATGAATTTATGATGAACGGTTAAGGAGTTATGATCCATTGACTGCAAAGTATGCATGAAACTTCAACAAGCCATATCTTTTGAACCAAAACTCCAAATGGAGTGCCTCTTTTTGCATTATGCTCCTCATGACATATATTTTCCAAATCATTCATTACATGGCATGAAATTTGTTCACATAATCACTTGGCCATACATGTGATTTTTGGAAGGAAACCCATGAATTTAAAATTGGTAGATCATATGAGTTTTTTAACCTTTCCAACATGTGCATGGGATGATTTTAAGAGTATTTGAATGGTGCATGTGCACTGTTCACGTGGGATTGCCATGCATAAGGTGAAATTGCAATTTGGTACATACACCTTATATCTTGCTAATTTCCATTAACCTTGGCCTAATTATAATTTCAGAGTAATTAGGAGATGATATATAAGCTTAATTGTAACTGTCTTGGTCATTACACACATTTTCAGATCTAGAATCCTCTTTCACTCTCAATTTTCTCTTCATTGATTTTTCAAAATTCTACACATAAACCTGGATTTTCCTTGCATAATCATGAACATGGAGTGTTGTTGAGCAAGATTCAACGTGTATTTGGTGGATTTCATCTCAGATTCGTGCATACCACAAGCTTGGATGCATTAATGGAAGTTCCAAATTGAGCTTGATTCAGGACTTTTCATGTGCCATTTCTTGCATCTAACTTCAGTGGAGCTCAAAGGAAGTGAATCTGGAAAGCTTGAAGCCTTGAGGACACTGTTTTGGTCGCTGCTCTTCAAACAAGGTGAGTTTCGACTTTCACTTTTCTTCTTTTTATGTGCCTAGACTTATAGATCTTCTCATGCTGATTAATCTGATCTAAATTTCATGCAATTTGGTTGAGTATTCATGGAGTTATGTTGAGATGAAAGTTTGTGTTCAAAAATGTTCTTCATCGATTTGCTTTTTTTATGAGGAATTAGGCCAAAATATTAGTGGATTTGGATTGTACACATTGAGAGCTTTCATTTAGTATAGGTTTTACAAAATTCTGGAAAAAAAATAATTTGTTGACCACTGTTCATCCACCGTCTTCATGAAGAAGACGGTGGTTTCCACCGTACCAGCCGCCGCTAGGAATATTACATCCACCGTCTGGTTAGGGCTTACTGTAGCGCCTTCATGAACAGGCCAGGCGCTCCCTTCGATTCCCGCTGAAGGCATTTCCAATTTCTTTTTCTTCCTGCTAAGCCAAACGACCGTGTTTTGGCTGTACACAGTTCGAATCCTCCATGAAGCATGTGAATATCATAATTCAATTCATGTTATTTTCCATATTCCATATTAATTCAAATATTTTCATGTCAACTTCAAAAAACCATAAAAAATAGAATAATGATCCAATTAATTCCAGTTTTTTTTCTACATGATCCTTGAAGTGTCTATTATTTTATGGTGTTGATTTTATGATTTTACCATGTCTGGATTTTTAATTGTATTAAATTGATTGAACATGTATACAAATGGACCATGCCTCATTCAAATTGGTGTGAAATGCTCAATACTTGTCCAATTGCCATGAAATTTTATATGCTGCTTCCTAACATGTTGTAGGATGTTTGAGATTTTATTTGGCATTTTTAGCAATTTTATTCTCTGTTTTGGACACATAGACTTTAGGTGTGACAATGTGTGTCACACAATGTGATGTTGATCTTATTCATTTTCATTGCCTTGCCAATTGATCTCTGTTGATTCTAATTTTTGGCATGATGATTGTGTTGGACATGTTGTATGCTCATGAAAATTTCCAGAATTGTTTGAGTCATTTCTGTTTTGATATGGAATTTTGATTCTTAATGATCAATGGTGTGCTTTGAAATTGCCTTTGTCTTCTCTTGCTCACTACATGACTTTGCTTGATGCTTTTGACTTGGTCCTTTTTAGGACATATTCATGCTTGATTAAATGTGATCCATGTGGAAAATTAACCTCTGTTTTGACTTTTTGCTTTGCTTTTGACCCTAGTCTTTGGACTAGAGGTTTGTACTCACAATTTGAGTGTTGCATTTCAGGTTCAAGCTCCTAGTCCCCAAGGGATGATGTTGATCTCATGATTTGAGATGCATTTACTTTGTACACTAACCCTTGCTGTTTGTAGGTCATTTGAGATGGTGGGTCACGTGAATTCTTGAGTCATAAAGCTAGTCTTGTGTGCATATTGAGTTGTAACGCTGTTGACTGTTGGTTGTTTGTCTGAACATAGTACTGATTGTTTAGCTTTTCTTACAGGTACTTTAGCCGCTTTAACTCATTGCTTGAGTTGCTTTGCTTGTGGTTGGCATACCACCTCGGTAACTTCCTATTCTCCATGTAGTCTGGAAGACCTGTCATTTTCTTTTGGCAGGCACCTATCTGAAGCCCTCCTTAAGAGGCAATGTTTGTGGTTGTTTATGTTTGTGCCATGTACTTCAAAGACCTCCTAAGTGAAGAGGCATTGGCAGATAGAAGGGGCTAGTAGTCAGTCCCCTGCTATTCAGTTGAGTCTTTCATCTTGCTCGCACTAAGTGCTGATGCATGTTGAATAAACACCCAAGATCCTTGTATATAGAGTCAGTCAAGTGGAATAGAGTCCCACATTCTGGACTCCCACGTTTTCATTGATTGAAGCTCACCCAGGCCCGGGTTAAGAGCTATGAGGTCTTATCCTCATTACCCTTTCATCTGCTCACCCTGACGGCCAATGTCAGTGGTTAAGAGCCCTCAGGTACCCTTCCATCCGGCTTGTTTGTCGAGGTTGATATGACCCCTTGACTAAAGCCCAGCCTTGATGTTTGAGCCCCTTGTTGGTGTGTTTACTTCATGCTGTATGTGTTTGTGTGGTGTGATTGTATCCCCATAGGATTGCTAGACTTCGCATAGTCTCATTTGCATGTCAATTAAGGTAGCACGGTTCCTTCGTCTAGGACTTCCTTTCTGGCGCGAGCTTTCCTAAAACACAAACAAACATTGTCCCCTCTTAAGAATACGTTAACTCCTTCTACTACGGGTGAGTAAGTCTCCAAAGGCCGAGCATCCGGTAGATTGCGTAGTAACGTTGTTCACTTAAAAAACACAAAATAAACAGAAATAGTTTAGCCGAACTACGACAACTCTGATTCTCATGTTCAGATGAGATACGTAGGCACGAGATGCGATGTCTTGTCGAGTTTGACTAACAACTAACTTTGATCCTTTTCTCTCGCCCCCGTTGCGATTGAGACCTTCCCCTTCTCTTGCCCTAGTTGCAATCGAGACCCTCCTTCTTCTTGTGTGTGTGCTTAGAGTCTAACGTAAGTCCTGCGATTGGCAGTCGGTTTCCGGTGTGTGTTTGTTTGTTCGGAGTCTGATGTAAGTCCAGCGATTGGCATTTGGTTTCCGGTTTGCGTTTGCTTGTCTGGAGTTGGATCTAAGACCAGCGATTGGCATTCCGTTTCCAGTTGTGTGTTTCGTTTGACGTCTCAGCGTCTTTGCATTCAGCGTTTTGTTTGGCGTGCGTTAGCCGAGCTACAAGTGCTCTGATTCTTCCTCTGGTTAGAGAAGATACGTATGCATAGGATGCGATGTCCTAGCGAGCACGTTCCCCATATCCGCTTCTTCCGTCTTTCCTGTGTTTCATTCCAGTTTTGTGCAGTTTTTGAGCAGTTATTTAGCAACCTTTCTTCTATTCTTTCCGAGCGTGGATCCCGTCGAGTACGACAGATGCGTAGGGGTGCTAATACCTTCCCTTCGCATAACCGACTCCCGATCCTTGCAATCTCTGGTCGTAAGACCATTTCCTTTCCAGGTTTACTTCGAGCGTTTCCTTTCCCTCCTTTGGGATAAATGACGCACGGTGGCGGCTCTGTGTCTTTTCCCGTCGGTTTTTCGCGTAATGCGACAGCTGGCGACTCCACTGGGGATCAAAGAAGTTGACCTCTTGCTGGTCCATCTTCCCTAAGCGAGTCAATCCTAGCGCTCTTTAGGATAGTTGTGGTTGCTTTTACTGTTTTATTTATTGCATTTTGTTTTATTATGATGTGATTGTATATATGTGCATTATGTGTTTGCATGCATCATATTATCATTGTGCTGGCTGTGTATCTGTTTCTCTGTGGGGTGGGAGTTACAAGAGGTAAAAGGCCCAATACCCAGGCTATGAGTGAACTTTAGGACACCTAGGAATAAAGTGATTTATGGGAAGCGGGTGGTATGGCGCCACTTAGCGGAACATGGTATCACGAGCAGTTCAGATTCTGATGGGGTATTATCGTTGCATACACCTGGTGTGCATATGATGATATTCTTGAAAGGGTTGTTTATCCTGCGTTTCTCTTGACCTTACCCTGGCCTAGATGACACTCGTGAGTGGGGAGGGAATGAATCATTACAGGTACTGTTGGTGACTCTTGGTTCTTGTTGGTGACTTGGTTCTGAAGTATGGGTTCTAGATGACCTTGGGTTCCAGATGACTTTGATCTGTGGTTTCCGGTTCCGAATTCATGCCGAAGCTCTGATCCTGTGCCTTGTGATGCACAGCCAGCCAGTCATAGTTGCATCATTTGCATCATAGCATGTTTATTTTCAAAAGAAAGTAACGCAAAAAAAAAATGAAAAAATGAATGATGAAAAATGCAAAAAAGGAAAAAAGTTAACCCGCATACGCATATCCTTTTTCAGGATCATTCATGATAAACAACATACACATCATACGCATCATACATATATCATTCTTGCATTACAGGTGTTCTTGAGGAGACTTCTCATTCTGGTTCCTGTTTTAGGCAGGATTGTTGATCGTCGTCCGCACCGCTATGCGACAAGACTGAATCAACAGAGAAGTATGGATCAAGTTCAAGCTGAGTTGGCAGAGATGAGAGCTAACATGGACCAATTCATGAGCATGATGCAAGGGGTTGTGCAAGGGTAAGAGGAGTTGCGAGCCTTAGCCCAGAGACAGGAAGTTGTGATTCCACCGGTCAACCGTGCTTCACCAGAGGGAGTCCCTGTTAATGACAATGTTGCTGCCACCATCCCCGTCCCTAACTATACTATGGGTGATGAATTGAGGGGTATCAGGACCAACGGACAACCTATTGCTGCTGAGACTGCTAATGTTAGAGCGACCCGTGCTCCAGCTCGGCATCCTGCTCCGTTGGTTGATAGACAAGAGGATATGTTTACTCTCCTTAGCGATGATGATGAGGTTGGAAGGACTGAAGAGAGGGATAGGAAAGTTGATGCCCTTGTTGAGAAAATCCGTGCCATGGAGTGTCAGAACTCTTTGGGTTTTGATGTAACAAATATGGGACTGGTTGATGGGCTGAGGATCCCTTACAAATTCAAGGCGCCATCTTTTGACAAATATAATGGCACTTCTTGTCCTCGCACCCATGTGCAGGCTTACTACAGAAAAATCTCCGCATATACTGACGACGAGAAGATGTGGATATACTTTTTCCAAGACAGCTTGTCTGGAGCGTCCTTGGACTGGTATATGGACCTGAGGAGAGAATCCATTAGAAGTTGGAGGGATTTGGGTGAAGCCTTTCTGAGGCAGTATAAGCACAACATGGATATGGCTCCGAGCAGAACTCAGCTGCAGAGTTTGTGTCAGAAATCTGGTGAAAGCTTCAAAGAGTACGCCCAGAGGTGGCGTGAACTAGCCGCAAGAGTGCAACCTCCGATGTTGGAGAGAGAGGTGACCGATATGTTCATTGGAACCTTGCAGGGTGTGTTCATCGACCGTATGGGAAGTTGCCCGTTTGGTAGCATTTCAGATGTTATAATCTGTGGAGAAAGAACGGAGAGTCTTATCAAAGCAGGAAAGATTCGAGATCCTGGCTCTTCAAGCTCTTCCAGTTCTAAGAAGCCATTTTCTGGGGCACCCGGAAGGGGAGAGGGTGGAACAAATGCTGTACACCATCAGAGGAATGTGAACAGAAGACAATATCGTCAAGTCGCTGCTGTGACTATTCCAGCAACTCAACCTCAACAACAACAAAGAAGACCAACTCAGCAATATCAACATCAACAACATCGTCCTCAACAGCAGGCTAACCAGCCTCGCAATGGTAATCAAGCTAGTACGAGTAATGAGAGGAAGAAGATCACTTTTGATCCGATTCCTATGTCATACACAGAACTGTATCCCTCTTTGATAGAGCAGAACTTGATTACTCCCAGAGACCCACCGGCTATACCCATCAACCCTCGGTGGTGGTATAAGCCTGATCAGCATTGTGTGTATCATTCGGGTGCTCTTGGCCATGATGTGGACAACTGCTTTTAGTTGAAGAATAAGGTTCAAGACCTTATGAGATCAGGTATTCTGAGCTTTGAGGACGTAGGTCCCAATGTTAAGCGAGCTTGAAGACAGCAAGTCCCGGGCTGACATTGGCTTTTCTTCTGGGGTCTTCAACGAAAAGGGTTGTTCAGAAGTGGAGGTTTCATCCACGCCGATCAGACTGAGGAGGCTGCTGCTATTCTGGAAGAGGATGCAGAGGATACTAACAACTTTGTTATCCCTGGCGGGATCTGCCACAATTGGGTCGCTGTGGATGTTCCTACAGTCATTCATAAGTCAGCGTAATAATCACTTTATTTAAAAACCCTTCTCCCATGCCAAAAGGAGAAGTGATGACATTGTTGGCAACATTTAATACAATGATGTTTTCATTCAATAAACGCATGTTAAACATTTGTTTTTCCAATTGTTTTCCCTTTTTGCTTTTTGCATGAAATTGGTGATCACAAAAAACCCTAAAAACAAGAATAAAAGCAATCTTTTCATCTGCATAATGATTTCCTTGTTTGATTTCCAAAAAGCTTTTCATATCAAAAATCATTATGCAGGTTGATTCTAAAACCCATTGAACATAATGATCCAACACCATTTCCCAATTTTGAATTCCCTGTAATCGAAGCAGAGGAAGATGATGTTGAAAGGATTCCTGACGAGATTTCCCGACTTCTTGAGCAAGAAAAGAAGATCACTCAGCTGCATCTCGAGAATCAGCAAAACAGTCCAACTGGGGCACTACAAATGTAATAAAAAAAAAGAGGGGGGGGGGGGGGTGAAAAAATCAAAATCAAAATCAAAATCAAAAGAAAGAAAAAAGAAAGAAAGAAACAAAAGAATAATAGCACCCTCAAATCCGAAGTTGACTGATGCTGAATGGATTCAGAGTCGTTACGACCAAGTGAATTTGATCGAAAAGAAGAGATTAACTGCCATGTGTCATGGTCAGTTATATCATCAGAGAATGAAGAAAGCATTCGATAAGAAGGTCAAGCCTCGAGTGTTCCGAGAAGGTGACCTCGTGCTCAAGAAAGTTTTGTCTTTCGCGCCCGATTCCAGGGGCAAGTGGACTCCAAACTACGAAGGTCCATATGTTGTCAAGAGAGCCTTTTCAGGCGGAGCTTTGATGCTTACAACTATGGATGGGGAGGATTTCACTCGTCCTGTGAATTCAGATGCAGTCAAGAAATACTTCGCCTAGATAAAAAAAAAAGAATAGCTCGCTAAGTTGAAACCCGAAAGGGCGGCTTAGGTAAAAATGAGCGTCTCGGTGGATTGAAAACCCGAAAGGGCGATCCAGGCAAAAATTAGAGACATAAAAAAAAATGAATTTGCATCCCGCTAGATTGAGTACCTCACACTAGGGCAATCTATGCAAAAATTAGGGATTTGGCAAGTAACTGCATCCTGACAAGACTGTGTTCTACATCTGTCATTCGCCAGAAAATTCTTGATTCGTCGTCGACTGAAGCTTCGAATACATCGAAATTCGGAATTGGTAGAGAAATGGTCATTATGTTCAATGTAGCCCTTTCCAATATATATCACCAATTTCAAACTTGTACAGATCTATGGAGTCTTGCCATCGGCAGACTACCATTCCATCAAATCAATTTGAGCTTTTATCCAATTATTTGTACTCTTATTTGTTTCAACTCAACAAATGTTTTGCATGTCTTAATTGATAAAATATCATTGTTTTCAAAATAAACAAATCTTTCACAAAATTGTTCTTAAACAAAGTGAACATTCACGATGATGGAAGGATACTTAGGAGATCTGCAGTGCTCTCCCAAGGGTGGTATGATTCCCAACAGGGTAAGACTTTTGTTCATATCTCTGACATAACTGTATCTTTTTCCTGTAGAACCTTTCATGGTTTCTCCTCAGCGAGGATGCTCAGTGTAGTGTTGTTCGAAGTTGTTCATCTTTATTTCCCCGGCAGTGCAACATTCTTCCTCCAAGCCCTATTAGCCCCTATTGTGGTACGTCCCCAGTAGAGTGTTGTTTGAGCCTTATGGTGGGTCATCCCCAGTAGGTTGCTGTTTGAACACTTCTGTGGGCAAGTTCCCAAGCAGAGTGTTTGTTGAAGACTTCAACTTTCTTCTCTCCAGCAGAGCAGTCTTCTCCTCTCCCTAGCATGGGTTCTTTTCTTTGAAGATTCGGTATTTGGTGGATTGACACACTACGCCAAATAAGGGAAAAGAGGGCGCTTATTTTGGCCTATAACAGCGCTTTTAAGCGCCCTCTAAAGTGGTTAGTATGATGTCATGATGTCATGATGTTATGTAAGCGCAAGCATGTCACACAACAATTATTCCTAGGTTTTAAGGCTTGCATGAGTTCCATAGGTGAATACCCTCCCCACTGAAGTTTGGTTGGTTCAACCTGTCCTAGAATAGTAACCGGGTTCTAGAAGGATCTCAGATCATCGACCTTTCTTTAAGTCCACTTCAGTGCAACGCCAAGTGGTTGACCGAAGCTTCCCTAAAGTCCAATCTCAAAGAGTGTAGTATCGAGTATCAACCAACCTCAGTCGGAACCGAAGCCAGTTATCTCACTACTTTCTAATGGCTAGGATGAGTCAATTAGGGTTCTAAAGGTCTGGTTAATGCTTTGATGACACCACGCAGAAGCCAAATTTTTCCTCAAGTAACATGAGGAACATCAGGACAACCAAAGTGTCACATTAACCGTAGCCATCATTTTAACCATTCCAGTATACGCCGGATAGTCGCGATGATCTATTGCTACTTACCTAAGGTACACTAGATCCGGGTGTAGGATCTTTCACTCAGACAATCCCTTAAACGAAGGAACAATTTAAAACATAAATGATTTTTTTTTTTTTTTTTTTTAAGATGGACCTCTCTCTTTAGATCCCCAGCAGAGTCGCCAGTTCTGTCATACGGTGAACTGAACTTTATTGGATTTTTAATCGCAATGTCGCGGTTAGCAAGAGTCGCCACCGACTTTTCTTTTATCCCATAAGGAAAGGTGGAAAAGAACAGGAAAGACCTTAATTTTAAATTCTTAGGTTCGGGAGGTACTTTATACAAAGGGAAGGTATTAGCACCCTTTGTATCCATGGTTATCCATGGGCTCTTAATTGCTCAATCATTTATGTTTTCTAGTTTGAAAAAGGTGGTTGAGAAATGTGTGAAAAATGTTTTGAAAATGAGAATTTAACTTTGTAATGATTCTTGCATGAATGTATACAAAGTGGTTATCTCGTATAGTTTTTGAAAGTAGTTTAGAAAAATATAACTCGGCAATGATCCTAGTACGGATGTATGCTAAGTGACGATTTTCCAAAAGATGTTTGAAAGGTGTGAGGTGTGAAAAGTATTTTTTTGTTATGAATGAGCAATTAAGGTTATACCTGTCCGAGGTCTTTCCGGGCATTTCCTATCCTTATGAGGGTAAAACTGTCCTGACTATTGAGAAGTAAGTAGTTTTATCCTTGGGATGTAGAAGGGTCATTGATAGGTCATTGAAGGCAACAGTAGTGAGGATACCTTAGCATTCGAAGGGACGATCATCATCTAACCGTAGGCTACACCGAAGGGTCATCGAGGGACAAAATCGTATTTTCGAAGGCAACATCCGAGGGACTATGATGATTTAACCGAAGGGTCTTTGCTAAGGATATCCCCATATTCGCGGGACATGACCGTATTACGTAGTCATGGGGTAATAAAGAGAGGTCCGATATCATTTATTTAAAGTCCGGATTTTAGCAATTAATTAAATAGCCGTAATCAGTTAGGTAATTAGGTCCACAGGAAATCAATGAAATCAATACATTAAAAATCAAGCTTGGTGATTCAAGATGAATCTCCATATTAAACTTAGGTCATCCAAAAGCCATCTCCTCAAGAATGTCCACACCTAAAGCGGCATGCCTAGCCGGTTATTTCTTTGGAAGTATGCTAGCCTTTACATCATGCAACACACGGATTAGAGCATTGAGGCAAAATACAATTGGAAATTGCCCCATAAAATAAATATAACAGTCAGAAATTTAAGCCAAATAATGCAGAATCATGATTAGATGAACATAAAATGGACAACAAAGAGACAAAACAGCCACTGTCCCGTTCGCCTCTGCTTCGCCTAGCGAAGGCTCAGCGAAGGCTCGCTGCAGGCTCGCCTAGCGATGAGCTAGCGAGCGACCACGGGTTTGGAATTTGAGAACAGTATGACCTCAACCTGCGGCATGGGTTATGGCATCCAACACATAATTACATGGTTCAGCATTCACAATATTCAGGCACACTTAAATTCACATGCAAAACTTCAAATATGTTTATGAATTCAATTATAATATCATCCACAAGTTAAGAACATGAAGCGGTACCACATGCCAAATGAGAACACAAAGCGATATCACATGCAGATTAAGAACCTAAAGAGGTACCACATGCAAAATAAGAACATAAGGTGATAATCACATGCAGATTAAGAACCTAAAGCGGTACCACATGCAAAATAAGAACATAAAGCGATATCACATGCAAATTAAGAAAATAAAGCGATAATAGTGATGCAAACCTGTTTGCAATCGAATTGCAACCTTGAATTGGCGAGCCGGATTGAGTTGGGCGGCGGTAGCTTCGGAGCGGGTGAGCGGCCTTCAGGGTTTCCGCCTTCCGAACTCTTTGGATCAGCAGGGTTTCGGGGCTAGGGTTTCCGTCCTTTTCCGTCCGTCTTCGTCCGTCTGTGTCCGTCTGTGTCTGTCCTTTTTCGTGGCAGAGGAGCTGGTATTTATAGTAGTAGTGGTGGTGACCTAATGGGCTTAAAATGAGGTCCAAAACTTCAAATTTTCGCAAGCTTCGCTAGGCGAAGGAATTGCTCGCCTAGCGAGCAAGCTAGGTCTGGGCTTTTTCTGGACCTGATGCTTCGCTGGGCGAGTGGCATGCTGAGATATTCGCTAGGCGAAGGAATTGCTCGCCTAGCGAGCAAGCTATTTTGGGCCACTTTGGATTAGGCCTGTTGTGAGCTGGGCTTTTGTCCATTTAATATCAGTGCCTTGCAGACCAAGTCAGAGGGTCTTGGAAAATGCTTTGTAATATCAACGGGCAAATTTTGGGGTATGACAGCTGCCCCTGTTCAATATTCTTGCACCGAGAGAGTAGAATGGTATGTGCCGTTCGTGGTCTGGAGGTGAAAGATTATTGAACACTATAATGCCCCGAAAATTTGCGCTTGTCCATTAGGAGCTAGTCTTGATGGAGATGGGCTTAGAGGTGCCATCCAGGAAACCTGATGAGGAGATTTCCAGATTGTGTCGTACGTTAGACGATATCTGGAGACATGGGTGTCACACCGGGTCGTATATCAGACCGTATAGTGAATCATCCATCATGCTGTTGACTTCGCTGGGGAGTCAGAGTATGTTATACACTGCTGGGGATAAGGGATCAGAATGGATCATACACTGGACCATATCTGAGTATCAGAGTGAGCTGTTCGTTAGGCGGATGACTTTGATGGGGATGAAAGATCAGAACGGATCGTACGCTAGATCGTCTCTGAGTTGAAGATCCAAATGGGTCTTATGATAGACTGTATTGGAGTTGCAGGATGAGCCGTCCATTAGGCTGAATCTGATGATAAAAGGGGGTAGTCGTACACTAGACTACACTTCAGAAATGTACCGTACACTAGGTAGCATCTGAGGAGACGAAGGTCTAATTGGGTCGTACATTAGACCGTATCTGAGCAGACTGAGCCGTCCATCAGGCTGAATCTGCTTGAAGAGGGAGTAGTCGTATACCAGACTACCATTCAGGAATGTACCTGTCCGAAGGTAGCACCTGAGCAAGGGAGTAGCCGTATACCAGACTACCATTCAGGAATGTACCTGTCCGAAGGTAGCACTTGAGCAAGGGAGTAGCCGTATACCAGACTACCATTCAGGAATGTACCTGTCCGAAGGTAGCACCTGAGCAAGGGAGTAGCCGTATACCAGACTACCATTCAGGAATGTACCTGTCCGAAGGTAGCACCTGAGCAAGGGAGTAGCCGTATACCAGACTACCATTCAGGAATGTACCTGTCCGAAGGTAGCACCTGAGCAAGGGAGTAGCCGTATACCAGACTACCATTCAGGAATGTAGCTGTCCGAAGGTAGCACCTGAGCAAGGGAGTAGCCGTATACCAGACTACCATTCAGGAATGTACCTGTCCGAAGGTAGCACCTGAGCAAGGGAGTAGCCGTATACCAGACTACCATTCAGGAATGTACCTGTCCGAAGGTAGCACCTGAGCAAGGGAGTAGCCGTATACCAGACTACCATTCAGGAATGTACCTGTCCGAAGGTAGCATCTGAGTAAGGGAGTAGCCGTATACCAGACTACCATTCTGGAATGTACCTGTCCGAAGGTAGCACCTGAGCAAGGGAGTAGCCGTATACCAGACTACCATTCAGGAATGTACCTGTCCGAAGGTAGCACCTGAGCAAGGGAGTAGCCGTATACCAGACTACCATTCAGGAATGTACCTGTCCGAAGGTAGCATCTGAGGAGATAAAGGTCTAACTTGGTCGTACATTAAACCTTATCTGAGTTGTCCGAGGACTTGACGGTCTAACTTGGTCATACATTAGACTGTATTTGCAGAATCTGACTTGAAGGTCTAACTTGGTCGTACATTAGACTGTATTTGAGTGGTATTTGAAGATTTGAAGGTCAGAATGGATCGTGCGCTAGATCGTATCTGAGTTGAAGGAGTCATGTGTTGAGATGAATCAGGGTGGACCGTATGCTAGGCAGTACCTGAGAAGTGAAGGTCCAACTGGGTCGTACATTAGACCGTGTTGGGAGTAGTTGAAGATCAGAATGGATCGTACGCTAGATCGTATCTGAGTTGTTGTTAAATCTTGAATGTAATAGATAAAGATGCCCGTCTGAATGGACCTTTGTTTTGACTGTGTCAGGAGGATAATTGACCTGAAAAATAAAGTTAGCTTCATGCCATGTCATGATGCATGAGATGCAAATGTTGTATGCATGCGAAATGATGTAATGAATGAATTATGCGTCTGAAATAAATGCGAACATTGTATGCATGTATATGTTACGAAATGATGTAATGTATATGATGCGGAATGAAAATTGTATGTAGGTATGTGATGTGAAATGATGTAATGAATGCACTATGCGTCTGAAACGTTCTTCCAGGGGACTCTACTGGGAAATAAATCTCAGTCTTCTGGCCGGAGATATTTGTATCGATGACCCTTTCTTAGCTGGGGATACTTGATTTCTGTCTGACGATGAAAACACTCAACAGAGCCTGGCTGGGGATGGAAGAGATGACATGTCTGTCTGGTGGTGCCGACCTCTTCTGGGGAATAATTGGAAAGCGTGTTTAGACCTTCTCCTTGGTCCTGAAGTCTTGTAGTAATCGCTATTTCTATTTTAGGCATGTATTTTTGATAAACATTAATCATATTCAAATGCATATATCAATTCAAATTAAATCAACGGACGCTTATGCAATCAAAACGGAAAAAGTAAAAACAAAAGCATCTTTTTTGGAGATAAAATTGTATTGATTTTGAAAGAGGGCCTATAAACAGGCAATTTGTGTACAAGGAGACAGAAATCCTAGTAAGAGGAAATTGTCAAGAACACAAAGAGAAAGCTATGCAGAGAAAGTCCTATTGATTTTAATTCCACTACTGTCATCATGTCTTCAAGCATCTCATCTTCTGCTATCGGATAGAGGTGATTGGCTTGTTCAGTCCCTTGAACTTGGTTGAAGCTGACAGAGAACGGGACATAGTCATACGCTTGAATCCCTAATTTTTGCCTGGACCGCCTTTTCAGGTTTTCAGTCCACCAGGATACCCGTTTTTGCCCAAGCCGCCTTTTCAGGTTTTCGACTTGCCGGGTGTACATTTTTATATGTTTATCCCTAATTTTTGCCCGAACCCTTTTGGTTCGCCGGGATGCCCTTACTTTTGCCTAGGTACGTCGACCTAGCGGGTCTCTGTTATGCGTAGTATTTTTTAACTATGTCCGCGTTCACAGGATGCGGGAAGTCTTCGCCATCCATTGTAGCAAGTATCATGGCTCCACTAGAGAATACCTTCTTAACCACAAATGGCCCTTCGTATGTGGGAGTCCACTTGCCTCTGGGATCCCCTTGTGGTAGAATGATACGCTTGATCACCAAGTCGCCAACTTGATACACCTGTCTCTTGACTCTTTTGTTAAATGCCTGGGTCATGCGCTTCTGATATATCTGCCCGTGACAAACAGCCGCCAGTCTCTTCTCGTCAATCAAGTTTATCTGATCGAGTCGAGTCTGAATCCATTCATCTTCATCTAAGCCCGCCTCTTTCATGATTCTTAGAGAGGGAATCTGGACTTCCACTGGTAAAACAGCTTCCGTTCCGTAGACTAAAGAGAAAGGAGTTGCCCCTGTCGAAGTGCGTACTGAAGTGCGATAACCATGGAGAGCAAATGGTAACATCTCGTGCCAGTCTTTGTACGTTACTGTCATCTTTTGCATGATCTTCTTAATGTTCTTATTAGCAGCCTCCACGGCGCCATTCATCTTTGGCCGGTACGGAGAAGAGTTATGGTGCTTAATTTTGAACTGCGTGCAGAGTTCAGTAATCATCTTGTTGTTCAAATTAGTACCATTGTCAGTGATAATCCTTTCAGGGATGCCATACCGACAAATAAGGCTATTCTTGACGAACCGTGCCACCACATTCTTGGTAACAGAAGCGAATGAGGCTGCCTCTACCCACTTCGTAAAGTAATCAATAGCGACAAGAATGAAGCGATGTCCATTAGAAGCCGTGGGTTTAATCTCTCCAATCATATCGATGCCCCACATTGCAAAGGGCCAAGGAGCTGTTAACACGTTCAATGGAGCAGGAGGCACATGTACTTTGTTCGCATAGATCTGACACTTGTGACAGGTTCTGGAGTGATGGTGGCAATCCGCTTCCATGGTAGACCAATAATACCCTGATCTCAGAATCTTCTTGGCCATTGTATGTCCATTAGAATGAGTCCCAAAAATACCGTCATGCATGTCTTCCATAATCCTTTCTGCTTCCTTTTTATCCACACAGCGAAGCAGAGTCGAGTCATGATTACGTTTGTATAATACTCCGTTACTCAGAAAGAATTTAGCGGAGAACTTCCTCAGGAACTTTCTGTCGTTGACGGATGCCCCTTCGGGGTATTCCTGAGCTTCTAAATATCTTTTCACGTCGTGGAACCAAGGTTTCCCTTGTACTTTTCAGTGTGAAGTTCATAACAGTGTGCTGGTTCATCTAATCGTTCAATAGTAATCCTGGGAGCTTCACCGTCCCATCTGACTCTGAACATAGATGACATGGTAGCTAATGCGTCTGCCAATTGATTCTCCTCTCGTGGAATATGTTCAAATGTAATCTCTTCAAAGTATGGGATTAATGTCATCACCCGCTCTCGATAAGGGATGAGATTTGGATGTTTAGTCTCCCATTCTCCGTTGATCTGACTGATTACCAAGGCCGAATCTCCGTACACACTCAAAAACTTGATTCGCCAATCTATAGCAGCTTTGAGTCCAAAAATACATGCTTCATACTCAGCCATATTATTGGTACAATGAAAACATAGTCTAGCAGTGATAGGCGTATGGTAACCTCCGGGAGAAATAAGTACAACCCCAACACCATGGCCCAATGCATTAGAAGATCCATCAAAGACCATAGTCCATCGGGATCCCAGTCCGGGTCCTTCATCCGGTTCAGTTTTTTCATCATCAGTAACAAGCATGACATCCTCATCTGGGAACTCAAAATTCATAGGTTGATAATCATCCACCGCTTGATAAGCCAAATGATCAGCGAGCACGCTTCCTTTGATGGCTTTCTGGGTAGTATACTGGATGTCGTACTCTGTTAAGATCATCTGCCATCTCGCTATTCTTCCGGAGAGGGCAGGCTTCTCGAACATGTATTTGATGGGATCCATCCTAGAAATCAACAAAGTGGTATGATTCAACATATACTGTCTTAGTCGGCGAGCAGCCCAGGCCAAAGCACAGCAAGTTCTCTCGAGCAGTGAGTATCTTGTTTCACAGTCGGTGAACTTTTTGCTCAGGTAGTATATGGCATGCTCTTTTCGACCAGACTCGTCATGTTGCCCCAACACGCACCCCATTGAACCTTCCAACACGGTCAAATACATGATTAGAGGTCTTCCTTCAACTGGTGGTATCAGAATGGGAGGTTCCTGGAGATATTTCCTGATTTTGTCAAAAGCTTCTTGGCATTCGTCATTCCATATCATCTCTTGATTCTTCCTCAATAATTTGAAGATGGGTTTGTAAGTGGCGGTCAAGTGGGAGATAAATCGGGCAATGTAGTTCAAGCGTCCCAAGAAACCTCTGACCTCTTTCTCCGTACGGGGAACTGGCATTTCTTGAATGGCTCTCACTTTAGCCGGGTCAACCTCAATTCCTTTACCACTGACAATAAAGCCCAAGAGTTTACCGGATCTTACTCCAAAAGTGCATTTGTTCGGATTCAATCTCAACTTGTACTTCTTCAACCTCTCGAACAGTTTGTATAAATGATCGAGATGTTCTTTTTCAGTATGAGATCTGGCTATCATGTCATCCACGTATACTTCTATTTCATGATGAATCATATCATGGAATAAAACCACCATAGCACGCTGGTACGTTGCCCCGGCGTTCTTTAGACCGAATGGCATTACTTTGTAACAGAAGGTGCCCCATTGCGTCACAAACGTAGTTTTCTCCATGTCCTCAGGTGCCATCTTAATCTGGTTATAACCCGAGAAACCATCCATGAAGGAGAATACTTTGTGTTGAGCGGTATTGTCTACCAGAACATCGATGTGTGGGAGGGGAAAGTCGTCTTTGGGACTTGCTTTATTCAGGTCTCGGTAATCTACGCACATTCGCACCTTACCATCCTTCTTTGGCACTGGCACCACATTAGCAACCCATTGAGGATAAGAAGTAACGGCTAGAAAACCGGCATTGAATTGTTTCATAACCTCGGCTTTGATTTTCTCAGACATTTCAGGACGCATGCGGCGAACCTTTTGCTTGACAGGACGACAGTCTTCCTTCATTGGCAGACGATGCACTACTATGTCAGTATCCAACCCGGGCATGTCTTCATAGGACCAAGCAAAAATCTCTACGTAGTCACGTAACATCTGAATCAATCTTTCTTTGATACTGTTTTCCAATCCTGCTCCTATTCTGACTTCTTTTCTTTCCACTTCAGTACCTAGATTTACGACTTCGAGTGACTCTTCATGCGGCTGTATAGTCCTTTCCTCTTGCAGTAATAGTCTGGCAAGCTCTCCAGGGACTTCACAATCTTCCTCACTTCCATCTTCGGCTTGGTAGATTGGATTTTCAAAGTCATAATGAACAGTAGCGGAATTATTATCAATAGGATCCAGAGTGGATACGGATCTGCAATTCGTTACGTGAGTGTGTGTAAGAAAGCATAGCTTGTTTGAAAGACGACAGGAAAAATAAAGAGCGCAATATTTGAATGCGAAAAGGTCCATTGATTTATTGAATATGAATATGCTTATGAAATGACAAAACCCTTAACAAATTAGCTATTGTGCCCCGGGCATAGACACAATGCTTTAAGAAGTTCAATTGAAAAATTAAAATTTGCAATACTAAATGGACAATAACAATTACTCCTGACTAAAGGAGATCGGGATAGTGTCTTCAGCCTTCCAATTATTGAGTCCGTCGCCAATTGTTGGGAAGATCCAGCTATCTAGGTCGCAATCACTGTCAGCATCTTCTACAACATTGATTTGATCTTTGACCACCTTCTCAGAGCTAAATCCCAGACCAGATTTATCAGACTTGTAGGGTATGTTGATCAGTTGACCCCAGCCAGTACAGCCACCATCTTCAACCACAGCTTGAGCGTCCTTCAGGGAAACCATGGCAGAAGGAGCTCGAATAACAAGGGGAGTTGGCTTAAGGACAGGACTAGGCGGAGGAACCACTTCAAATGACTGAGACGGAGTCTCGAAGAATTCACCATCCATCTCGACATATCTGAAGGTATGCACACTACTGACAATGTATTCTTCTTCCCCACACACAGTGACAATCTTTCCCTCTATTGGATATCTCAGCTTTTGATGGAGAGACGAAGCTACAGCACCTGCCCCATGAATCCAAGGGCGTCCCAGCAAGCAGGAATAGGCGGGGCGAATGTTCATTACATGAAAGGTAGTGTTGAAGACTTGAGGTCCTATCTTGATAGGGAGAACAACTTCACCGTGGACAACACTCTTTGCACCATCGTAAGCACGCACCACAATGTCACTAGGCTTCAATTCAACGCTCTTGTAGTCAAGTTTATCGAGCACGGCTTTCGGTAACACATTCAACGAAGAGCCATTATCGATCAACACATGAGACAAGGTGATCCCCTTACACTCAATGGAGATATGCGGAGCCTTGTTGTGGTTCTTTCCTGCTGGTGTTAGGTCAGCATTGGAAAAACCTAGGCCGTCGTCAACAGTCAGGTTAGCAACATAGTTTTCGAACTGATCGACGGAGATCTCCTGAGGTACATGGGCAGTCTTCAGGAATTTTATCAAGGCATTGGCATGGGATTCAGAAGATAGCAACAAGGATAACATCGAGATTTTGGAAGGGGTATGCCCCAACTGTTCTACAACATCAAAATCACTCTTGCGAATGATCTTCAGCACTTCTTCCATTTCTCGTTTGGCAACGTCTTCAGTAGTAGCTTCGGTCGGTGTCTCTGACTGAGAAGGGTTGACCGGTTCCTTTCCTCGGTTTTCGGGAACTGGAGGTGAGATCTCTGGAGAGAAGATCCTTCTGCTTCGAGTAACTTTACTAGTCCCAACAATGTCATTAGGATTAGCAGAATCACCAACTTGCTTTACGCCATGGATGTAAACATCACCGCCATAATTCCACGGAATAGCTTTGCTTGAGGAATACGGGATCGGGCCAGGTGCAGTAATGATCAGGGGAGCTACTCTGGGCTCGGCGATAATCTTCACAGGTACTCTGATAGCAGTAATCTTCACTGGAACTTTGGACCTTCCAATCACAGATATTTCTTCAACAGGGTTTTCCGTCTTAGAAACCCTTTCAAAGAGAATTGTACGATCGTCCATCAGCCGTTGAATACCATTCTTCAATTTCAAACAGTCCTCGGGCCAGAGTATGCAGAGGTTGCAATCTTCAGTACAACTTGGAAATAAACCAGCTTGCAATAAATTCTTCTTTATGATCGGGAGAGGAGATGTCAAGTCTGCTACAGTAGTAATGAGAGAATCGTCATCGAGAGCATTAACAGCCTTGTCATGATTAGGCATAGGAGCAGTGATGACATTAGGAGTCTCCGGAGGCTCGAACTCAATTTCCCCAGCGTCGATCATGTCCTGAATTTTATTCTTTAACAACCAACAATCGTTTGTATCATGCCCGGGGCTATCGGAGTGATATGCACACCTGGCATTGGGATTGTAACGAGGCGAAGCAGTGTTGACATTTGCAGGAGGACCTCTGAGAGTGATCAAATTTACCTTCAGCATGCTTTGCAGTGCTTGTGCTAAAGTCATATTGAGCTTGGTAAACTGCCTTCTTGGTCTGTCTTGTCTTTGCTGGAAGTTTTGAGCTGGCGGGACTGCGATCGTCACTGCTCCAATGGCATGGTCACCATTTTTCTTATTATGATTCTTTTGACCATACACAGCATTCGATTCATTCTTCCCATGATAGGACTTCTTACTGCTTGTAGAAGTAGCTGCCGGTAACTTTCCACTTCGGATGCTGCTCTCCACCCATTCACCTGTCAGTATAAGTTCAGTGAAACCTGATGAAGAACTCCCCAGTAGGTGGCTGTAGAATGGGCCAGTCAGGGTACCCATGAACAGGTCTACTAATTCTCGGTCAGTCATAGGGGGGTTTGACCCTGCCAGCCAAATCTCTCCATTTCTGAGCATACTCTTTGAAGCTTTCTTTAGATCCCATAGCCATATTCTGCAACTGTAGCCGAGTAGGTGCTAATTCAGAATTGTACTGGTACTACTTATAGAAAGCCGTTGCTAAATCAGTCCAGGTGCGGATGTCAGAGCTCTCGAGCTGATAATACCATTCCAACTGAGTGCCAGACAGACTTTCTTGGAAAAAATGGATCCACAGTTTCTTATCAGTGGTATGCGGCTGGATCTTTCTCACATAAGCCCTTAGATGCATCTGAGGACAAGACGCACCATCGTACTTAGTGAAAGTGGGGATTTTGAATTTGCGAGGAATGGTCACATCGGAGACCAGACCCAAACTTTCGAAATCCAGACCAGGCGCCTTCTGACCCTCCATGGCTAGCATGCGTTCTTCCAGCAATTTGTACTTATCATCTCTTGGAGAGTACTGTTCATTTTCATAGTTCTCATCGTCATCCTCAGGGTTGGAGAAATCAGCATTCTCTTCCTCTGAGTCATTCCCCGCCCCCTCTTCTGGACCATTCGGGATTCCAAATTTGATTCCAGTAGCCTGTCCTTTACGCCTTCTTCCCGGGTTAATGAAACTCACAGCTTTCTTGTCTTTCTTCTTTTCAACCAAAAGAGCCTTCAGTTCCTCCTGCCCCTTGGATAAGCTTAGCATCATCTCCTTGAACTGAGCATTCTGAGTCTGGAGATCTTTGACAGTTTGTTCGAGATCCATTTTTCTGTGTAAGAGGCAGACCGTGAGAATATGGTCCTTTAGAACACCTGTTATGCAATGTTATGTTATGCGATGCAATGTATGAAATGTTTTCACGGACTTTTGGAATTTAACTTTGCGTAAATCACCAACAAGGGAGAAATGTTTATTGCTAATTTTTTTTTTTTTGACCAATATTCATTACAAAAAAGAAAAATAATAAAAATACAATGAAAGCTCAAGTCTCCCAGGGGCGACTTCTTTTTGGGCGAAGATATGCATTGAGTCTTCGTTCCTTATTGAGCTGACTGGTAAGTTCTAACACTTTCTTCCTTTCTGCGACGAACTGAGTCTCGAAAGTATCCCTTTCTTCTCTCAACTGGATCCAGGATCTCTTTAGTTCCTCAACGTTGGTAGGCATATCTGGATAAGGAATGATCTGAGGAGCATCTCCTTCAGCTTCAGGTTCGACAATCTGAGGTCCGATTGCAAGATATGGCATGACAAGTTCACGAGCTCTGGCGCGTACCCATCTGAGATAAGGTTCCATAGGAATAGAGTTTTTCTGTCCTAAAGTGCTTCTTTTCACCATGCCCCAAGCTCGTACAAACCTTTGACGGAGACCTTGAGAGTCATTGTCATAGTCAAACACTATACCTTGAATAATCATTTCATGCGGACCATCCCTTCGAGCATACCCAAACTGACGTAGGGCTAAGGTATGATTATAAGTAATACCTCCTCTTATCCCCATGAGGGGTACGTTAGGGAATTCTCCACAACGGTCGATGATGATAACATTTTCTCTGAGGTTAGAACACCAACGGATGTCTAAATGGGAGAGTGCCATTATCCTTTGGGACCATTTCAGATTTTGATCATTCTTCAAGATTGATTGAGGAAGGTACGAAATAAACCACCTAGACAACAAAGGTACGCAGCACATGAGAGTCCCTTGCTTCTTCATAGTACGAGTGTGAAGGGAATGCAAGATGTCTCCAAGCAAGGTAGGCACAGGGTTATGAGTGAGGAATATCTGAATAGCATTCATGTCTATGAATTGGTCCGGATTAGGGAATAGCACCAAACCATAGATTAGCAATGCTAGAACATCTTCAAAAGCATGGACATTCATAACTTTTAGGAATTCTCGGGCCTTACTTATCAGAAATTTGGCAAGCAAACCTTTCATTCCACTTCTCGTTACCCAATTGGTCTCAATGTCAGGCTTTGTCATGTGTAAAGCTGCGGCAACTTCTTCAGACTTCGGAATCTTTTCCAGACCACTGAAAGGTATTTGATCAAGGATAGGTATCCCAAGCAGCTGGGAGAATTCTTCTAATGTGGGTACCAACTGATAGTCTGGGAAAGTGAAGCAATGATGTTTAGGATCGAAGAACTGGAATAGGACTCTCATCATATCTTCTTTGAAACCAGTGGTAGCTAAGTTGAGAAGATGACCATGTTTCTTGTTGAACTGAGCATGATCGGGGAGTTCTGACACCAAATCCTTGAGTTGAGGAGAGATTGCTACAAGATTGATCCGGATAGTCTTCCTGGAAGCCATAACCTGCTCACCTGTGCAAAGCTAAATTCCTAAGTCCTTGAAATGGTTAGTATGATGTCATGATGTTATGATGTTATGTAAGCGCAAGCATGTCACACAACAATTATTCCTAGGTTTTAAGGCTTGCATGAGTTCCATAGGTGAATACCCTCCCCACTGAAGTTTGGTTGGTTCAACCTGTCCTAGAATAGTAACCGGGTTCTAGAAGGATCTCAGATCATCGACCTTTCTTTAAGTCCACTTCAGTGCAACGCCAAGTGGTTGACCGAAGCTTCCCTAAAGTCCAATCTCAAAGAGTGTAGTATCGAGTATCAACCAACCTCAGTCGGAACCGAAGCCAGTTATCTCACTACTTTCTAATGGCTAGGATGAGTCAATTAGGGTTCTAAAGGTCTGGTTAATGCTTTGATGACACCACGCAGAAGCCAAATTTTTCCTCAAGTAACATGAGGAACATCAGGACAACCAAAGTGTCACATTAACCGTAGCCATCATTTTAACCATTCCAGTATACGCCGGATAGTCGCGATGATCTATTGCTACTTACCTAAGGTACACTAGATCCGGGTGTAGGATCTTTCACTCAGACAATCCCTTAAACGAAGGAACAATTTAAAACATAAATGATTTTTTTTTTTTTTTTTTAAGATGGACCTCTCTCTTTAGATCCCCAGCAGAGTCGCCAGTTCTGTCATACGGTGAACTGGACTTTATTGGATTTTTAATCGCAATGTCGCGGTTAGCAAGAGTCGCCACCGACTTTTCTTTTATCCCATAAGGAAAGGTGGAAAAGAACAGGAAAGACCTTAATTTTAAATTCTTAGGTTCGGGAGGTACTTTATACAAAGGGAAGGTATTAGCACCCTTTGTATCCATGGTTATCCATGGGCTCTTAATTGCTCAATCATTTATGTTTTCTAGTTTGAAAAAGGTGGTTGAGAAATGTGTGAAAAATGTTTTGAAAATGAGAATTTAACTTTGTAATGATTCTTGCATGAATGTATACAAAGTGGTTATCTCGTATAGTTTTTGAAAGTAGTTTAGAAAAATATAACTCGGCAATGATCCTAGTACGGATGTATGCTAAGTGACGATTTTCCAAAAGATGTTTGAAAGGTGTGAGGTGTGAAAAGTATTTTTTTGTTATGAATGAGCAATTAAGGTTATACCTGTCCGAGGTCTTTCCGGGCATTTCCTATCCTTATGAGGGTAAAACTGTCCTGACTATTGAGAAGTAAGTAGTTTTATCCTTGGGATGTAGAAGGGTCATTGATAGGTCATTGAAGGCAACAGTAGTGAGGATACCTTAGCATTCGAAGGGACGATCATCATCTAACCGTAGGCTACACCGAAGGGTCATCGAGGGACAAAATCGTATTTTCGAAGGCAACATCCGAGGGACTATGATGATTTAACCGAAGGGTCTTTGCTAAGGATATCCCCATATTCGCGGGACATGACCGTATTACGTAGTCATGGGGTAATAAAGAGAGGTCCGATATCATTTATTTAAAGTCCGGATTTTAGCAATTAATTAAATAGCCGTAATCAGTTAGGTAATTAGGTCCACAGGAAATCAATGAAATCAATACATTAAAAATCAAGCTTGGTGATTCAAGATGAATCTCCATATTAAACTTAGGTCATCCAAAAGCCATCTCCTCAAGAATGTCCACACCTAAAGCGGCATGCCTAGCCGGTTATTTCTTTGGAAGTATGCTAGCCTTTACATCATGCAACACACGGATTAGAGCATTGAGGCAAAATACAATTGGAAATTGCCCCATAAAATAAATATAACAGTCAGAAATTTAAGCCAAATAATGCAGAATCATGATTAGATGAACATAAAATGGACAACAAAGAGACAAAACAGCCACTGTCCCGTTCGCCTCTGCTTCGCCTAGCGAAGGCTCAGCGAAGGCTCGCTGCAGGCTCGCCTAGCGATGAGCTAGCGAGCGACCACGGGTTTGGAATTTGAGAACAGTATGACCTCAACCTGCGGCATGGGTTATGGCATCCAACACATAATTACATGGTTCAGCATTCACAATATTCAGGCACACTTAAATTCACATGCAAAACTTCAAATATGTTTATGAATTCAATTATAATATCATCCACAAGTTAAGAACATGAAGCGGTACCACATGCCAAATGAGAACACAAAGCGATATCACATGCAGATTAAGAACCTAAAGAGGTACCACATGCAAAATAAGAACATAAGGTGATAATCACATGCAGATTAAGAACCTAAAGCGGTACCACATGCAAAATAAGAACATAAAGCGATATCACATGCAAATTAAGAAAATAAAGCGATAATAGTGATGCAAACCTGTTTGCAATCGAATTGCAACCTTGAATTGGCGAGCCGGATTGAGTTGGGCGGCGGTAGCTTCGGAGCGGGTGAGCGGCCTTCAGGGTTTCCGCCTTCCGAACTCTTTGGATCAGCAGGGTTTCGGGGCTAGGGTTTCCGTCCTTTTCCGTCCGTCTTCGTCCGTCTGTGTCCGTCTGTGTCTGTCCTTTTTCGTGGCAGAGGAGCTGGTATTTATAGTAGTAGTGGTGGTGACCTAATGGGCTTAAAATGAGGTCCAAAACTTCAAATTTTCGCAAGCTTCGCTAGGCGAAGGAATTGCTCGCCTAGCGAGCAAGCTAGGTCTGGGCTTTTTCTGGACCTGATGCTTCGCTGGGCGAGTGGCATGCTGAGATATTCGCTAGGCGAAGGAATTGCTCGCCTAGCGAGCAAGCTATTTTGGGCCACTTTGGATTAGGCCTGTTGTGAGCTGGGCTTTTGTCCATTTAATATCAGTGCCTTGCAGACCAAGTCAGAGGGTCTTGGAAAATGCTTTGTAATATCAACGGGCAAATTTTGGGGTATGACAGCTGCCCCTGTTCAATATTCTTGCACCGAGAGAGTAGAATGGTATGTGCCGTTCGTGGTCTGGAGGTGAAAGATTATTGAACACTATAATGCCCCGAAAATTTGCGCTTGTCCATTAGGAGCTAGTCTTGATGGAGATGGGCTTAGAGGTGCCATCCAGGAAACCTGATGAGGAGATTTCCAGATTGTGTCGTACGTTAGACGATATCTGGAGACATGGGTGTCACACCGGGTCGTATATCAGACCGTATAGTGAATCATCCATCATGCTGTTGACTTCGCTGGGGAGTCAGAGTATGTTATACACTGCTGGGGATAAGGGATCAGAATGGATCATACACTGGACCATATCTGAGTATCAGAGTGAGCTGTTCGTTAGGCGGATGACTTTGATGGGGATGAAAGATCAGAACGGATCGTACGCTAGATCGTCTCTGAGTTGAAGATCCAAATGGGTCTTATGATAGACTGTATTGGAGTTGCAGGATGAGCCGTCCATTAGGCTGAATCTGATGATAAAAGGGGGTAGTCGTACACTAGACTACACTTCAGAAATGTACCGTACACTAGGTAGCATCTGAGGAGACGAAGGTCTAATTGGGTCGTACATTAGACCGTATCTGAGCAGACTGAGCCGTCCATCAGGCTGAATCTGCTTGAAGAGGGAGTAGTCGTATACCAGACTACCATTCAGGAATGTACCTGTCCGAAGGTAGCACCTGAGCAAGGGAGTAGCCGTATACCAGACTACCATTCAGGAATGTACCTGTCCGAAGGTAGCACTTGAGCAAGGGAGTAGCCGTATACCAGACTACCATTCAGGAATGTACCTGTCCGAAGGTAGCACCTGAGCAAGGGAGTAGCCGTATACCAGACTACCATTCAGGAATGTACCTGTCCGAAGGTAGCACCTGAGCAAGGGAGTAGCCGTATACCAGACTACCATTCAGGAATGTACCTGTCCGAAGGTAGCACCTGAGCAAGGGAGTAGCCGTATACCAGACTACCATTCAGGAATGTACCTGTCCGAAGGTAGCACCTGAGCAAGGGAGTAGCCGTATACCAGACTACCATTCAGGAATGTACCTGTCCGAAGGTAGCACCTGAGCAAGGGAGTAGCCGTATACCAGACTACCATTCAGGAATGTACCTGTCCGAAGGTAGCACCTGAGCAAGGGAGTAGCCGTATACCAGACTACCATTCAGGAATGTACCTGTCCGAAGGTAGCATCTGAGTAAGGGAGTAGCCGTATACCAGACTACCATTCTGGAATGTACCTGTCCGAAGGTAGCACCTGAGCAAGGGAGTAGCCGTATACCAGACTACCATTCAGGAATGTACCTGTCCGAAGGTAGCACCTGAGCAAGGGAGTAGCCGTATACCAGACTACCATTCAGGAATGTACCTGTCCGAAGGTAGCATCTGAGGAGATAAAGGTCTAACTTGGTCGTACATTAAACCTTATCTGAGTTGTCCGAGGACTTGACGGTCTAACTTGGTCATACATTAGACTGTATTTGCAGAATCTGACTTGAAGGTCTAACTTGGTCGTACATTAGACTGTATTTGAGTGGTATTTGAAGATTTGAAGGTCAGAATGGATCGTGCGCTAGATCGTATCTGAGTTGAAGGAGTCATGTGTTGAGATGAATCAGGGTGGACCGTATGCTAGGCAGTACCTGAGAAGTGAAGGTCCAACTGGGTCGTACATTAGACCGTGTTGGGAGTAGTTGAAGATCAGAATGGATCGTACGCTAGATCGTATCTGAGTTGTTGTTAAATCTTGAATGTAATAGATAAAGATGCCCGTCTGAATGGACCTTTGTTTTGACTGTGTCAGGAGGATAATTGACCTGAAAAATAAAGTTAGCTTCATGCCATGTCATGATGCATGAGATGCAAATGTTGTATGCATGCGAAATGATGTAATGAATGAATTATGCGTCTGAAATAAATGCGAACATTGTATGCATGTATATGTTACGAAATGATGTAATGTATATGATGCGGAATGAAAATTGTATGTAGGTATGTGATGTGAAATGATGTAATGAATGCACTATGCGTCTGAAACGTTCTTCCAGGGGACTCTACTGGGAAATAAATCTCAGTCTTCTGGCCGGAGATATTTGTATCGATGACCCTTTCTTAGCTGGGGATACTTGATTTCTGTCTGACGATGAAAACACTCAACAGAGCCTGGCTGGGGATGGAAGAGATGACATGTCTGTCTGGTGGTGCCGACCTCTTCTGGGGAATAATTGGAAAGCGTGTTTAGACCTTCTCCTTGGTCCTGAAGTCTTGTAGTAATCGCTATTTCTATTTTAGGCATGTATTTTTGATAAACATTAATCATATTCAAATGCATATATCAATTCAAATTAAATCAACGGACGCTTATGCAATCAAAACGGAAAAAGTAAAAACAAAAGCATCTTTTTTGGAGATAAAATTGTATTGATTTTGAAAGAGGGCCTATAAACAGGCAATTTGTGTACAAGGAGACAGAAATCCTAGTAAGAGGAAATTGTCAAGAACACAAAGAGAAAGCTATGCAGAGAAAGTCCTATTGATTTTAATTCCACTACTGTCATCATGTCTTCAAGCATCTCATCTTCTGCTATCGGATAGAGGTGATTGGCTTGTTCAGTCCCTTGAACTTGGTTGAAGCTGACAGAGAACGGGACATAGTCATACGCTTGAATCCCTAATTTTTGCCTGGACCGCCTTTTCAGGTTTTCAGTCCACCAGGATACCCGTTTTTGCCCAAGCCGCCTTTTCAGGTTTTCGACTTGCCGGGTGTACATTTTTATATGTTTATCCCTAATTTTTGCCCGAACCCTTTTGGTTCGCCGGGATGCCCTTACTTTTGCCTAGGTACGTCGACCTAGCGGGTCTCTGTTATGCGTAGTATTTTTTAACTATGTCCGCGTTCACAGGATGCGGGAAGTCTTCGCCATCCATTGTAGCAAGTATCATGGCTCCACTAGAGAATACCTTCTTAACCACAAATGGCCCTTCGTATGTGGGAGTCCACTTGCCTCTGGGATCCCCTTGTGGTAGAATGATACGCTTGATCACCAAGTCGCCAACTTGATACACCTGTCTCTTGACTCTTTTGTTAAATGCCTGGGTCATGCGCTTCTGATATATCTGCCCGTGACAAACAGCCGCCAGTCTCTTCTCGTCAATCAAGTTTATCTGATCGAGTCGAGTCTGAATCCATTCATCTTCATCTAAGCCCGCCTCTTTCATGATTCTTAGAGAGGGAATCTGGACTTCCACTGGTAAAACAGCTTCCGTTCCGTAGACTAAAGAGAAAGGAGTTGCCCCTGTCGAAGTGCGTACTGAAGTGCGATAACCATGGAGAGCAAATGGTAACATCTCGTGCCAGTCTTTGTACGTTACTGTCATCTTTTGCATGATCTTCTTAATGTTCTTATTAGCAGCCTCCACGGCGCCATTCATCTTTGGCCGGTACGGAGAAGAGTTATGGTGCTTAATTTTGAACTGCGTGCAGAGTTCAGTAATCATCTTGTTGTTCAAATTAGTACCATTGTCAGTGATAATCCTTTCAGGGATGCCATACCGACAAATAAGGCTATTCTTGACGAACCGTGCCACCACATTCTTGGTAACAGAAGCGAATGAGGCTGCCTCTACCCACTTCGTAAAGTAATCAATAGCGACAAGAATGAAGCGATGTCCATTAGAAGCCGTGGGTTTAATCTCTCCAATCATATCGATGCCCCACATTGCAAAGGGCCAAGGAGCTGTTAACACGTTCAATGGAGCAGGAGGCACATGTACTTTGTTCGCATAGATCTGACACTTGTGACAGGTTCTGGAGTGATGGTGGCAATCCGCTTCCATGGTAGACCAATAATACCCTGATCTCAGAATCTTCTTGGCCATTGTATGTCCATTAGAATGAGTCCCAAAAATACCGTCATGCATGTCTTCCATAATCCTTTCTGCTTCCTTTTTATCCACACAGCGAAGCAGAGTCGAGTCATGATTACGTTTGTATAATACTCCGTTACTCAGAAAGAATTTAGCGGAGAACTTCCTCAGGAACTTTCTGTCGTTGACGGATGCCCCTTCGGGGTATTCCTGAGCTTCTAAATATCTTTTCACGTCGTGGAACCAAGGTTTCCCTTGTACTTTTTCAGTGTGAAGTTCATAACAGTGTGCTGGTTCATCTAATCGTTCAATAGTAATCCTGGGAGCTTCACCGTCCCATCTGACTCTGAACATAGATGACATGGTAGCTAATGCGTCTGCCAATTGATTCTCCTCTCGTGGAATATGTTCAAATGTAATCTCATCAAAGTATGGGATTAATGTCATCACCCGCTCTCGATAAGGGATGAGATTTGGATGTTTAGTCTCCCATTCTCCGTTGATCTGACTGATTACCAAGGCCGAATCTCCGTACACACTCAAAAACTTGATTCGCCAATCTATAGCAGCTTTGAGTCCAAAAATACATGCTTCATACTCAGCCATATTATTGGTACAATGAAAACATAGTCTAGCAGTGATAGGCGTATGGTAACCTCCGGGAGAAATAAGTACAACCCCAACACCATGGCCCAATGCATTAGAAGATCCATCAAAGACCATAGTCCATCGGGATCCCAGTCCGGGTCCTTCATCCGGTTCAGTTTTTTCATCATCAGTAACAAGCATGACATCCTCATCTGGGAACTCAAAATTCATAGGTTGATAATCATCCACCGCTTGATAAGCCAAATGATCAGCGAGCACGCTTCCTTTGATGGCTTTCTGGGTAGTATACTGGATGTCGTACTCTGTTAAGATCATCTGCCATCTCGCTATTCTTCCGGAGAGGGCAGGCTTCTCGAACATGTATTTGATGGGATCCATCCTAGAAATCAACAAAGTGGTATGATTCAACATATACTGTCTTAGTCGGCGAGCAGCCCAGGCCAAAGCACAGCAAGTTCTCTCGAGCAGTGAGTATCTTGTTTCACAGTCGGTGAACTTTTTGCTCAGGTAGTATATGGCATGCTCTTTTCGACCAGACTCGTCATGTTGCCCCAACACGCACCCCATTGAACCTTCCAACACGGTCAAATACATGATTAGAGGTCTTCCTTCAACTGGTGGTATCAGAATGGGAGGTTCCTGGAGATATTTCCTGATTTTGTCAAAAGCTTCTTGGCATTCGTCATTCCATATCATCTCTTGATTCTTCCTCAATAATTTGAAGATGGGTTTGTAAGTGGCGGTCAAGTGGGAGATAAATCGGGCAATGTAGTTCAAGCGTCCCAAGAAACCTCTGACCTCTTTCTCCGTACGGGGAACTGGCATTTCTTGAATGGCTCTCACTTTAGCCGGGTCAACCTCAATTCCTTTACCACTGACAATAAAGCCCAAGAGTTTACCGGATCTTACTCCAAAAGTGCATTTGTTCGGATTCAATCTCAACTTGTACTTCTTCAACCTCTCGAACAGTTTGTATAAATGATCGAGATGTTCTTTTTCAGTATGAGATCTGGCTATCATGTCATCCACGTATACTTCTATTTCATGATGAATCATATCATGGAATAAAACCACCATAGCACGCTGGTACGTTGCCCCGGCGTTCTTTAGACCGAATGGCATTACTTTGTAACAGAAGGTGCCCCATTGCGTCACAAACGTAGTTTTCTCCATGTCCTCAGGTGCCATCTTAATCTGGTTATAACCCGAGAAACCATCCATGAAGGAGAATACTTTGTGTTGAGCGGTATTGTCTACCAGAACATCGATGTGTGGGAGGGGAAAGTCGTCTTTGGGACTTGCTTTATTCAGGTCTCGGTAATCTACGCACATTCGCACCTTACCATCCTTCTTTGGCACTGGCACCACATTAGCAACCCATTGAGGATAAGAAGTAACGGCTAGAAAACCGGCATTGAATTGTTTCATAACCTCGGCTTTGATTTTCTCAGACATTTCAGGACGCATGCGGCGAACCTTTTGCTTGACAGGACGACAGTCTTCCTTCATTGGCAGACGATGCACTACTATGTCAGTATCCAACCCGGGCATGTCTTCATAGGACCAAGCAAAAATCTCTACGTAGTCACGTAACATCTGAATCAATCTTTCTTTGATACTGTTTTCCAATCCTGCTCCTATTCTGACTTCTTTTCTTTCCACTTCAGTACCTAGATTTACGACTTCGAGTGACTCTTCATGCGGCTGTATAGTCCTTTCCTCTTGCAGTAATAGTCTGGCAAGCTCTCCAGGGACTTCACAATCTTCCTCACTTCCATCTTCGGCTTGGTAGATTGGATTTTCAAAGTCATAATGAACAGTAGCGGAATTATTATCAATAGGATCCAGAGTGGATACGGATCTGCAATTCGTTACGTGAGTGTGTGTAAGAAAGCATAGCTTGTTTGAAAGACGACAGGAAAAATAAAGAGCGCAATATTTGAATGCGAAAAGGTCCATTGATTTATTGAATATGAATATGCTTATGAAATGACAAAACCCTTAACAAATTAGCTATTGTGCCCCGGGCATAGACACAATGCTTTAAGAAGTTCAATTGAAAAATTAAAATTTGCAATACTAAATGGACAATAACAATTACTCCTGACTAAAGGAGATCGGGATAGTGTCTTCAGCCTTCCAATTATTGAGTCCGTCGCCAATTGTTGGGAAGATCCAGCTATCTAGGTCGCAATCACTGTCAGCATCTTCTACAACATTGATTTGATCTTTGACCACCTTCTCAGAGCTAAATCCCAGACCAGATTTATCAGACTTGTAGGGTATGTTGATCAGTTGACCCCAGCCAGTACAGCCACCATCTTCAACCACAGCTTGAGCGTCCTTCAGGGAAACCATGGCAGAAGGAGCTCGAATAACAAGGGGAGTTGGCTTAAGGACAGGACTAGGCGGAGGAACCACTTCAAATGACTGAGACGGAGTCTCGAAGAATTCACCATCCATCTCGACATATCTGAAGGTATGCACACTACTGACAATGTATTCTTCTTCCCCACACACAGTGACAATCTTTCCCTCTATTGGATATCTCAGCTTTTGATGGAGAGACGAAGCTACAGCACCTGCCCCATGAATCCAAGGGCGTCCCAGCAAGCAGGAATAGGCGGGGCGAATGTTCATTACATGAAAGGTAGTGTTGAAGACTTGAGGTCCTATCTTGATAGGGAGAACAACTTCACCGTGGACAACACTCTTTGCACCATCGTAAGCACGCACCACAATGTCACTAGGCTTCAATTCAACGCTCTTGTAGTCAAGTTTATCGAGCACGGCTTTCGGTAACACATTCAACGAAGAGCCATTATCGATCAACACATGAGACAAGGTGATCCCCTTACACTCAATGGAGATATGCGGAGCCTTGTTGTGGTTCTTTCCTGCTGGTGTTAGGTCAGCATTGGAAAAACCTAGGCCGTCGTCAACAGTCAGGTTAGCAACATAGTTTTCGAACTGATCGACGGAGATCTCCTGAGGTACATGGGCAGTCTTCAGGAATTTTATCAAGGCATTGGCATGGGATTCAGAAGATAGCAACAAGGATAACATCGAGATTTTGGAAGGGGTATGCCCCAACTGTTCTACAACATCAAAATCACTCTTGCGAATGATCTTCAGCACTTCTTCCATTTCTCGTTTGGCAACGTCTTCAGTAGTAGCTTCGGTCGGTGTCTCTGACTGAGAAGGGTTGACCGGTTCCTTTCCTCGGTTTTCGGGAACTGGAGGTGAGATCTCTGGAGAGAAGATCCTTCTGCTTCGAGTAACTTTACTAGTCCCAACAATGTCATTAGGATTAGCAGAATCACCAACTTGCTTTACGCCATGGATGTAAACATCACCGCCATAATTCCACGGAATAGCTTTGCTTGAGGAATACGGGATCGGGCCAGGTGCAGTAATGATCAGGGGAGCTACTCTGGGCTCGGCGATAATCTTCACAGGTACTCTGATAGCAGTAATCTTCACTGGAACTTTGGACCTTCCAATCACAGATATTTCTTCAACAGGGTTTTCCGTCTTAGAAACCCTTTCAAAGAGAATTGTACGATCGTCCATCAGCCGTTGAATACCATTCTTCAATTTCAAACAGTCCTCGGGCCAGAGTATGCAGAGGTTGCAATCTTCAGTACAACTTGGAAATAAACCAGCTTGCAATAAATTCTTCTTTATGATCGGGAGAGGAGATGTCAAGTCTGCTACAGTAGTAATGAGAGAATCGTCATCGAGAGCATTAACAGCCTTGTCATGATTAGGCATAGGAGCAGTGATGACATTAGGAGTCTCCGGAGGCTCGAACTCAATTTCCCCAGCGTCGATCATGTCCTGAATTTTATTCTTTAACAACCAACAATCGTTTGTATCATGCCCGGGGCTATCGGAGTGATATGCACACCTGGCATTGGGATTGTAACGAGGCGAAGCAGTGTTGACATTTGCAGGAGGACCTCTGAGAGTGATCAAATTTACCTTCAGCATGCTTTGCAGTGCTTGTGCTAAAGTCATATTGAGCTTGGTAAACTGCCTTCTTGGTCTGTCTTGTCTTTGCTGGAAGTTTTGAGCTGGCGGGACTGCGATCGTCACTGCTCCAATGGCATGGTCACCATTTTTCTTATTATGATTCTTTTGACCATACACAGCATTCGATTCATTCTTCCCATGATAGGACTTCTTACTGCTTGTAGAAGTAGCTGCCGGTAACTTTCCACTTCGGATGCTGCTCTCCACCCATTCACCTGTCAGTATAAGTTCAGTGAAACCTGATGAAGAACTCCCCAGTAGGTGGCTGTAGAATGGGCCAGTCAGGGTACCCATGAACAGGTCTACTAATTCTCGGTCAGTCATAGGGGGGTTTGACCCTGCCAGCCAAATCTCTCCATTTCTGAGCATACTCTTTGAAGTTTTCTTTAGATCCCATAGCCATATTCTGCAACTGTAGCCGAGTAGGTGCTAATTCAGAATTGTACTGGTACTACTTATAGAAAGCCGTTGCTAAATCAGTCCAGGTGCGGATGTCAGAGCTCTCGAGCTGATAATACCATTCCAACTGAGTGCCAGACAGACTTTCTTGGAAAAAATGGATCCACAGTTTCTTATCAGTGGTATGCGGCTGGATCTTTCTCACATAAGCCCTTAGATGCATCTGAGGAGAAGACGCACCATCGTACTTAGTGAAAGTGGGGATTTTGAATTTGCGAGGAATGGTCACATCGGAGACCAGACCCAAACTTTCGAAATCCAGACCAGGCGCCTTCTGACCCTCCATGGCTAGCATGCGTTCTTCCAGCAATTTGTACTTATCATCTCTTGGAGAGTACTGTTCATTTTCATAGTTCTCATCGTCATCCTCAGGGTTGGAGAAATCAGCATTCTCTTCCTCTGAGTCATTCCCCGCCCCCTCTTCTGGACCATTCGGGATTCCAAATTTGATTCCAGTAGCCTGTCCTTTACGCCTTCTTCCCGGGTTAATGAAACTCACAGCTTTCTTGTCTTTCTTCTTTTCAACCAAAAGAGCCTTCAGTTCCTCCTGCCCCTTGGATAAGCTTAGCATCATCTCCTTGAACTGAGCATTCTGAGTCTGGAGATCTTTGACAGTTTGTTCGAGATCCATTTTTCTGTGTAAGAGGCAGACCGTGAGAATATGGTCCTTTAGAACACCTGTTATGCAATGTTATGTTATGCGATGCAATGTATGAAATGTTTTCACGGACTTTTGGAATTTAACTTTGCGTAAATCACCAACAAGGGAGAAATGTTTATTGCTAATTTTTTTTTTTTTGACCAATATTCATTACAAAAAGAAAAATAATAAAAAATACAATGAAAGCTCAAGTCTCCCAGGGGCGACTTCTTTTTGGGCGAAGATATGCATTGAGTCTTCGTTCCTTATTGAGCTGACTGGTAAGTTCTAACACTTTCTTCCTTTCTGCGACGAACTGAGTCTCGAAAGTATCCCTTTCTTCTCTCAACTGGATCCAGGATCTCTTTAGTTCCTCAACGTTGGTAGGCATATCTGGATAAGGAATGATCTGAGGAGCATCTCCTTCAGCTTCAGGTTCGACAATCTGAGGTCCGATTGCAAGATATGGCATGACAAGTTCACGAGCTCTGGCGCGTACCCATCTGAGATAAGGTTCCATAGGAATAGAGTTTTTCTGTCCTAAAGTGCTTCTTTTCACCATGCCCCAAGCTCGTACAAACCTTTGACGGAGACCTTGAGAGTCATTGTCATAGTCAAACACTATACCTTGAATAATCATTTCATGCGGACCATCCCTTCGAGCATACCCAAACTGACGTAGGGCTAAGGTATGATTATAAGTAATACCTCCTCTTATCCCCATGAGGGGTACGTTAGGGAATTCTCCACAACGGTCGATGATGATAACATTTTCTCTGAGGTTAGAACACCAACGGATGTCTAAATGGGAGAGTGCCATTATCCTTTGGGACCATTTCAGATTTTGATCATTCTTCAAGATTGATTGAGGAAGGTACGAAATAAACCACCTAGACAACAAAGGTACGCAGCACATGAGAGTCCCTTGCTTCTTCATAGTACGAGTGTGAAGGGAATGCAAGATGTCTCCAAGCAAGGTAGGCACAGGGTTATGAGTGAGGAATATCTGAATAGCATTCATGTCTATGAATTGGTCCGGATTAGGGAATAGCACCAAACCATAGATTAGCAATGCTAGAACATCTTCAAAAGCATGGACATTCATAACTTTTAGGAATTCTCGGGCCTTACTTATCAGAAATTTGGCAAGCAAACCTTTCATTCCACTTCTCGTTACCCAATTGGTCTCAATGTCAGGCTTTGTCATGTGTAAAGCTGCGGCAACTTCTTCAGACTTCGGAATCTTTTCCAGACCACTGAAAGGTATTTGATCAAGGATAGGTATCCCAAGCAGCTGGGAGAATTCTTCTAATGTGGGTACCAACTGATAGTCTGGGAAAGTGAAGCAATGATGTTTAGGATCGAAGAACTGGAATAGGACTCTCATCATATCTTCTTTGAAACCAGTGGTAGCTAAGTTGAGAAGATGACCATGTTTCTTGTTGAACTGAGCATGATCGGGGAGTTCTGACACCAAATCCTTGAGTTGAGGAGAGATTGCTACAAGATTGATCCGGATAGTCTTCCTGGAAGCCATAACCTGCTCACCTGTGCAAAGCTAAATTCCTAAGTCCTTGAAATGGTTAGTATGATGTCATGATGTTATGATGTTATGTAAGCGCAAGCATGTCACACAACAATTATTCCTAGGTTTTAAGGCTTGCATGAGTTCCATAGGTGAATACCCTCCCCACTGAAGTTTGGTTGGTTCAACCTGTCCTAGAATAGTAACCGGGTTCTAGAAGGATCTCAGATCATCGACCTTTCTTTAAGTCCACTTCAGTGCAACGCCAAGTGGTTGACCGAAGCTTCCCTAAAGTCCAATCTCAAAGAGTGTAGTATCGAGTATCAACCAACCTCAGTCGGAACCGAAGCCAGTTATCTCACTACTTTCTAATGGCTAGGATGAGTCAATTAGGGTTCTAAAGGTCTGGTTAATGCTTTGATGACACCACGCAGAAGCCAAATTTTTCCTCAAGTAACATGAGGAACATCAGGACAACCAAAGTGTCACATTAACCGTAGCCATCATTTTAACCATTCCAGTATACGCCGGATAGTCGCGATGATCTATTGCTACTTACCTAAGGTACACTAGATCCGGGTGTAGGATCTTTCACTCAGACAATCCCTTAAACGAAGGAACAATTTAAAACATAAATGATTTTTTTTTTTTTTTTTTTTAAGATGGACCTCTCTCTTTAGATCCCCAGCAGAGTCGCCAGTTCTGTCATACGGTGAACTGGACTTTATTGGATTTTTAATCGCAATGTCGCGGTTAGCAAGAGTCGCCACCGACTTTTCTTTTATCCCATAAGGAAAGGTGGAAAAGAACAGGAAAGACCTTAATTTTAAATTCTTAGGTTCGGGAGGTACTTTATACAAAGGGAAGGTATTAGCACCCTTTGTATCCATGGTTATCCATGGGCTCTTAATTGCTCAATCATTTATGTTTTCTAGTTTGAAAAAGGTGGTTGAGAAATGTGTGAAAAATGTTTTGAAAATGAGAATTTAACTTTGTAATGATTCTTGCATGAATGTATACAAAGTGGTTATCTCGTATAGTTTTTGAAAGTAGTTTAGAAAAATATAACTCGGCAATGATCCTAGTACGGATGTATGCTAAGTGACGATTTTCCAAAAGATGTTTGAAAGGTGTGAGGTGTGAAAAGTATTTTTTTGTTATGAATGAGCAATTAAGGTTATACCTGTCCGAGGTCTTTCCGGGCATTTCCTATCCTTATGAGGGTAAAACTGTCCTGACTATTGAGAAGTAAGTAGTTTTATCCTTGGGATGTAGAAGGGTCATTGATAGGTCATTGAAGGCAACAGTAGTGAGGATACCTTAGCATTCGAAGGGACGATCATCATCTAACCGTAGGCTACACCGAAGGGTCATCGAGGGACAAAATCGTATTTTCGAAGGCAACATCCGAGGGACTATGATGATTTAACCGAAGGGTCTTTGCTAAGGATATCCCCATATTCGCGGGACATGACCGTATTACGTAGTCATGGGGTAATAAAGAGAGGTCCGATATCATTTATTTAAAGTCCGGATTTTAGCAATTAATTAAATAGCCGTAATCAGTTAGGTAATTAGGTCCACAGGAAATCAATGAAATCAATACATTAAAAATCAAGCTTGGTGATTCAAGATGAATCTCCATATTAAACTTAGGTCATCCAAAAGCCATCTCCTCAAGAATGTCCACACCTAAAGCGGCATGCCTAGCCGGTTATTTCTTTGGAAGTATGCTAGCCTTTACATCATGCAACACACGGATTAGAGCATTGAGGCAAAATACAATTGGAAATTGCCCCATAAAATAAATATAACAGTCAGAAATTTAAGCCAAATAATGCAGAATCATGATTAGATGAACATAAAATGGACAACAAAGAGACAAAACAGCCACTGTCCCGTTCGCCTCTGCTTCGCCTAGCGAAGGCTCAGCGAAGGCTCGCTGCAGGCTCGCCTAGCGATGAGCTAGCGAGCGACCACGGGTTTGGAATTTGAGAACAGTATGACCTCAACCTGCGGCATGGGTTATGGCATCCAACACATAATTACATGGTTCAGCATTCACAATATTCAGGCACACTTAAATTCACATGCAAAACTTCAAATATGTTTATGAATTCAATTATAATATCATCCACAAGTTAAGAACATGAAGCGGTACCACATGCCAAATGAGAACACAAAGCGATATCACATGCAGATTAAGAACCTAAAGAGGTACCACATGCAAAATAAGAACATAAGGTGATAATCACATGCAGATTAAGAACCTAAAGCGGTACCACATGCAAAATAAGAACATAAAGCGATATCACATGCAAATTAAGAAAATAAAGCGATAATAGTGATGCAAACCTGTTTGCAGTCGAATTGCAACCTTGAATTGGCGAGCCGGATTGAGTTGGGCGGCGGTAGCTTCGGAGCGGGTGAGCGGCCTTCAGGGTTTCCGCCTTCCGAACTCTTTGGATCAGCAGGGTTTCGGGGCTAGGGTTTCCGTCCTTTTCCGTCCGTCTTCGTCCGTCTGTGTCCGTCTGTGTCTGTCCTTTTTCGTGGCAGAGGAGCTGGTATTTATAGTAGTAGTGGTGGTGACCTAATGGGCTTAAAATGAGGTCCAAAACTTCAAATTTTCGCAAGCTTCGCTAGGCGAAGGAATTGCTCGCCTAGCGAGCAAGCTAGGTCTGGGCTTTTTCTGGACCTGATGCTTCGCTGGGCGAGTGGCATGCTGAGATATTCGCTAGGCGAAGGAATTGCTCGCCTAGCGAGCAAGCTATTTTGGGCCACTTTGGATTAGGCCTGTTGTGAGCTGGGCTTTTGTCCATTTAATATCAGTGCCTTGCAGACCAAGTCAGAGGGTCTTGGAAAATGCTTTGTAATATCAACGGGCAAATTTTGGGGTATGACACATAGGTAAAGACAGCGCTTTGTTTTCCTGGAGAAAGCGCTGTCTAAAGTGGCCCTTTAAGGGCCACATTCTAGTGCGCTTTCAGAAATAAGCGCCCTCTGGAGTGGTCCATAAAGGGCCACCTTAGAGGACGCTTTCTGGATAAAGCGCCCTCTAAAGTTGTCAATGTAAAGCCACCTTAGAGGGCACTTTCTGGACAAAGCGCCCTCTAAAGTTGTCAATGTAAAGCCACCTTAGAGGGCGCTTTCTGGACAAAGCGCCCTCTAAAGTTGTCAATGTAAAGCCACCTTAGAGGGCGCTTTCTGGACAAAGCGCCCTCTAAAGTTGTAAATGTAAAGTGTTTAGAGGGTGCTTCCTACAGAAAGCGCCCTCTAAAGTGTTAGTTATTTTAAAAAAAATTGTTTGAAAAACAGTAGGTATTTAATTGGGAACCTGTTCGCATGCTGCAAAAGTGTAAAATTCATATTGATTTCATCCTTTAATCCAATGTTATACACCATTAATCCATTGATATATACAACATGAATCCATTTATATACAACATTAATCCTCCATATATACAACATTAATATATGATTCTTTGATCAACAATATACAACAACATATTCATGATTTAGTAAAACTAGTACAACAACAATATACAACATATATACAACAACAACATACAACAACAACATTCCATACATATATGTACAACAATATACAACCTAGCTATATGATTCTTTGATCAAAAATGAATTGACACAATTCATCCTTCATTTCATCCAAATGAGCTCTTGAGTAAGATTTGTATTCGTCAAAGTACTACAATTAAGAGAATAAAATATATTCAAGATTTAGTAACAAATTAGATGAAATATCCGATAATATTAAAATAAACCCTAAGTTATTATTCCATACCATTTTTGGGATGTCTATACGATTCAACGCAATGATATCTCTCATAAATCTCAATACAAAAAATCCGCAATCGACCGAATTGTTTTGCTGAGGACACTACACAGAAAAACAAACAATATATATATAGTTAATTTCTTACAAACACTATTATAAGCAAAAAATAAACACAATTATAATTAAGCAAAAATAAGATACTTAATATATACCTCAACTCTGACCCAGGTAATGTCCTTCCTATTACGATAATTCTTTTTCGATCTAAATTTTAGTATTGCCCTAACAAAATAAAAACGTATATTGAGATCAATCTGACAGACATAATTAAATATACAAATACACACGAATATTTAGGGGAATTTCACTTACGCGTCAACCGTCTTCTTCATACTCGGATATTTACTCCAATCACCCGATAACGAATCGAGATAATACACTATTAGTCTCGAAAGATCCATAGCAACCAATACCCAGTGACCACTGTAAAATAAAACAAAAATTTAGATGAATGAAAAATTTTCTACGTAAAAGATATACATAGATTAGAATGAAATTATTAGAAAGAAAATCTAACCCGTTGCCAGAATTAAACGGTAAAAAATACAAACTGGGTGTAGTATTATCGCCGGCCGCCATGAATCTATCGACTAGATCATTCTTTACGGATGTTGGATTTTTCGTTATTAACGTTGTGTTGATACGGGAAGCAACAATAAAATTGAAACGGTTACACAATTCAGTTCCCCGCATCAATGTGTCATACATATACCTTAAATAGAAACATAATAAACATTAGACTACTCATTGAAATGTGTAAATAAATTGTTCAACTAAGTAAATTATAGATTGATCGGAGTACCATATGTATGTATGAATGACAGCGATGCCCAATTCGTCGTGTTCAAAAAGTTGTTGCATGTCCTCCTTTGCAATTATTTCGGAATGAGCAAATCCGAAAACACCTTCATCAAAATCTACACTACGAATGGCGCCGTGCATAATATCAGACTCTTCCACCATTTTCTCAAGACGCATCATAATTTGAGATTTTGTCCCGGACGTCGTTGGAATATCCTTACCAGCGCTTTTCAACTTTCGACCGGGAACCTAAAAATTCATATAAAATAAATCGTGACTTTTTGTGATGCAACAGAATCGTTGCGTATATAATTCAATGGGTATATATATTTGTACCTCTTTTTGAGATGCAACCGACTCGATGCGTCTTGAAATCCCTTTACCAGCTTTATGTGTGGGTCTTGTAGGAGTCTAACATTACCATGTAATAAGGATTGATTAAATATCATAATTGTAGCTGAATTGAAATGTGAATACTAAATATTCATAATCATTTAGAACATATATACCTCGGCATCTGGGAAAATTAGATCTGACGACCAACCAACAAAGAATCCGACTGCATCTCGCATCAACGTTGTCTCTGAAATAACGTCAGGTAATGGTAGAAGCGCGTCCGTATCTAATACAAGGTCAACCGAAACTTTCATATATCCCACCGGGAGGGGATTATGGTGAAGTAATTCACCCGAAGTATTGTGCACTTTTCCCTTGCCAACTATGCGATAAGTTGGTGACGATAGATACAGCTGACAAGGTGTAATGCCCTAAACCAATAATAAATGTTATTGTTAACGTGTATATGTGTCAAGTAAAAAAGTGCTATTTTAATTTCATAATAACATATATAATTACCTCAGGAAATTTCGGTTGACAATTGATACTAGCTCGGTCACTAGTATCTTTTGCCTCAGAACCGCACCTTTCCTCTCTATACCTTGCATTCTCGTTTTGCAGTTGGAGTACTTGTGCCCTTAACTCCGCCAAGGTCTCCATCACCTCTTTGTTGGTAGGATTTTTTGTTTTTGGTTTTTTATAAAATGACGACGGAGTCACACCAAAACCCTTACCCCTCACACGACCGGAATACTCAGGAACATTTAGTACTCGACTAAGTACGCTCCTGCAATCCTGGACCTCGGTTGAAGGTAAGGTTTGGGATAAAGTCTCCTGAAATATTATTAGAGGAGATTAAAAATGAATTATATGTATAACAAACTTTTCGATATAATTAAAGAAATAATGTTACATATACTTACACATTCGTCATAAACATTTTGGACCGCTTCAACGACAGCCCCATCCTTCCCAACCCGAGCAGCCTTCCATAATACGTGCTCCGGAAGAGATATTGCGTCACTTTTCTCCTCGGCTAGCTACACATTGAATTAGATTATAAGATCATCAATTATAACATATTGTGACAATGTATAAGCTCATAGCATTTGAATATACTCACAATTCTTTGTTGTAACCGTGCATATCTCGTACGCCCTTTTTTGTACGGATACGCGGGTTTTGATGCCCTTTTCCGATTTTTGTCGCTTACTTCCTGGATAAAAAAGTTTAAGGCATATTAGAACCAAGTAACTTAACAATTGTATAATACCATAATTAATAGACATTACATGGAATTTTTTGTTTCTTCGTTTGGCGACAAAGTTATCCCATTCATCGGCTGAAATAATCTCGGCATACTTCATTGGCCGTTCTGCTTCAACAAATTTTCCTTCCTCATCCTTGAGAAATTTGTTGGACAAAAAGGATCGAAATCCTCGGAGTCTTTTTCCGGCCAATTGAATACAATATTTTTGCCGGCTTTCATCGATGTGAAAGGATCTCTAAAAAACATACACATGGAGTGTGTTATTATAAGTAATATTATAACAATATATGGTCAACAAATAGTCAAAAAAAAAACATATAACAATAT
The DNA here is from genome assembly GCF_024323335.1 of Lathyrus oleraceus. Lineage (NCBI taxonomy): Eukaryota > Viridiplantae > Streptophyta > Magnoliopsida > Fabales > Fabaceae > Lathyrus > Lathyrus oleraceus. The sequence continues at coordinate 534,788,190 of NC_066583.1, read as the reverse complement.
ATGGTAAGTACCTGTATCTCGGACCATATTTTTTCTTTGCCAACCTTCAATTCCGGACTTCTTCAATTATCACATGTAATCGGAATATGTTGTCGAACAAGGAAACCAATGTAACTTGCCAACATTGAACCGTTAGGCTCAATTAGTTGGTCTTCAGCACTCCAATGTACTTCAAATTTTACACCCTTGTCTCTTGCACGAATGATTGACTTCATAACAGTCAATCCTCGTTTGATTTCTTTTTCAACATTGTTACGTGATCCATTCGCGTCATGGGTATCGTCTTGGTTAGCCATTTTATCTGTAATATAGAAATGATTCAATAAGACCCAAGTAAGACAATGACCATATTCGTGAAGCTACACAAAAAACACATTCATATACCTTCCATTTCTCTCATGTTACAACAATCTAAACTCTTTTTTTTTTATCATTATTGAATACAAACTCACACACACCTACTGCATACAAAAGACCAATGCAAACTTATGGTGTTTGGAACATGAACAAACTTGCATCCATAATCATCAAACTTCCAAGCACAAACTCAGTTTGCCCTAAACAACATTAATCAACATATTGCACAAAATGTAAAACTCAGTTTAAAAATGCCCTAATCAAACACATGAAGAAAGTGAACGGTAACGATGGAGAAGAGAAATACCTTTAAGGTGACGGTAACGATGGAGAAGAAAGTGAACAGTGACGGTGGACGCAGATAACTCAGTGAAGGTGAACGCAGCAGCAGAAAAAGGCGACAGCGACGACGACGGTGAGGGAGGGAGAACGAACGGAGGACGAGAGTAATCGCAGTAGAGAGTAATCGCAGTAGAGAGAAAACCCAGTTACGTAAACGAAATAGCTTATAGAGAGGGAAAATAAAGAGACGTGCAGTATATGTTATAATTTTAATGTTAACTAAAGGGGACCTTAGAGGGCGCTTTTGTAAAAAAAGCGCCCTCTAAAGGGGGCCTAAGAGGGCGCTTCTGAAAGCGCTCTCTAAGGCTTTCCAAAAGCGCCTTATAAACTGGAAATGTACATGGACTTAGAGAGCGCTTTTTTAAAAGCGCCCTCTAAGGGTAACCTTAGAGGGCGCTTTCATTAAAGCGCCCTCTATTGGTGTCCCTCCATTTCCTCATTATTTTTTTTTTGGCTTCACTTTAGAGGGCGCTTTGTTACATAAGCGCCCTCTAAAGGGGGCCTAAGAGGGCGCTTCTAAAAGCGCTCTCTAAGGCTTTCCAAAAGCGCCTTATAAACTGGAAACGTACATGGACTTAGAGAGCGCTTTTTTAAAAGCGCCCTCTAAGATTATCCTTAGAGGGCGCTTTCAATAAAGCGTCCTCTATTGGTGTCCCTCCATTTCCTCATTATTTTTTCGCTTCACTTTAGAGTGCGCTTTTTTACAAAAGCGCCCTCTAAAGTGCGCTGTCTATTCCAGTAGTATGCTCCTTATTTTTTCTCTTCACTTTAGAGTGCGCTTTTGTAATAAAGCGCCCTCTAAGGGGTGCTGTCTATTCCAGTTTTTGGCGTAGTGACATCCCAGTACTCCATCATTTCCTCAGATAGATCCTCAGCGGAGTTGTTGGCATGATGACCTTTATCAATGCCTATCTATCCCCCACCAGAGATCTGGTTGCTTCTTGGTATCTTTGACCCTCGGCATGAGTTGCTGTTGTGGCAGTGTCTGCCTGTGCTATGAAGTCTTTTCTCTGGTTGTGACTGACGATCCCTCCGGCAGCCTCTTGTGGCCTTCCTCCCCTGCAGGATGGTGTCCCCTGATATCCCAGTCTTCGGCAGATCTCTTTTGCTCTCGGGTGATCTTTTGGCTTTCTCTCTGGAAGGGTAATACCGGGTGGTTGATTCCGGGACCTATGTGTGTTAGACATGTCTGTTTATCAGCATTCATCATGCATAATGCATATACGCATAATCATAACATTCAGATATTCATGTTGCATCTTTTGCTATATATCTGTTGATTGTTGTCTCCTGCTAATTGGTGATACAGATCTCTCTAGTAGATCTCCCCAAGCAGATGTTGGTGTGTCTGATCTCTCCATATAGAGTCAGCCCCTTAAGTAGAAAGTGTCTACCATTTCCTTCTGCACTCCCCACTGAGTTATATCCTCGTGGATGACGGTTGTTTCCGTTCCCTCCCTACACACATAACGGGATGGGTTTTCCCTATTGAGTTCTTTCCTCATTAGGATGAGTCTTGATTCAGTTTGCCTTTTTGGATCGATCCTAAATTGGCTTCCTATTGGCCGTCTCTTGTGCCTCCATGTGGTATAAATGAATAGTTGCTCACTAACCGACACTCATTCATCTTATCCTCAGCGGAAGTTGTTGGCTTCTACCTACTAACCGGTAGTTGTAAGTCCTATCTTTATGGTTTTCTACCTACTAACCGGTGGTTATAAATCCTACTTTCATCCCGTAGCAGAGGTAATATTTGGGGTTCATTCTGGTTGTTGGCGGATTTTTGCGGTCTTCTACCCACTACCCGGTAGTTGTAAATCCTATTTTCTCCCATTTTGTTCCTCGGCAGATTGTTGTGGTCTTCTACCTACTAACCGGTAGATGTGAACCGTCTTTTCTCTCCTTTGTGGAGTCAACCCTTGTGTTCATCCTAGTCGATGACGGTTACTTTTCCGTGGTCTTCTACCTACTAACCGGTAGATGTAATCTCCTCTTTGCGGTTATCATTATCCAGTTTTCGGTATTGATAGTCCTTTTCCCTTTTGGATATTTGCTTTGATTAAGCAATCTTATCCCCAGCGGGTCTTCCCCTTCCTTTTGGATAATTGCTCCTTGTCAGCCATTTTATCCTCAGTGGGTCCTCTTTCATTCACCGTTTGCCGGTAATGTTTGTGGTTTCCCTTTTGATTGGTCATCTTTACATACTTAGTATGGTATCCCGATGCCTTTCTTTTCGGTTGATTTATCCTTTGACAACCTACAACCCGGTTATGGATAATCTTCCATGCGAGAGTATTATCTACGTTTTGACGGCTATAGATAATACATCTCATGCACTCTTCGGTCGAAGCCCTTTGTGTTTCCCCAGTCGAGTAAGATTCGTTGTCCTTTTGCGGAATCGAATATTCATTCTACCCCAGTTGTTTGGGTAATTGCCTTGTTCGCGCAATTTATCCCCAGTGAGTCATCTCTCGTCTACCCTGTTGTTGTTGGTAACGATTGTTTCTCGATTTCGGTCAATTTATCCTTTGACAACCTACAACCCGGTTATGGATAATCTTCCATGCGAGTATATTATCTACGTTTTGACGACTATAGATAATATATCTCATGCGCTCTTCAGTCGAGGTTTCGTCCTTCCAGTTGAGTAAGATTCGTATTCCTTGTGGAATCGAATGTCCATCCTATAAACAAGTCTGCTTTTCTAGCTATTCTTCAGGATGATGAGTGTTTTGGAACACACACCAATTCACGATTTCGGTCGATTTATCCTTTGACAACCTACAACCCGGTTATGGATAATCTTCCATGCGAGTATATTATCTACGTTTTGACGGCTATAGATAATATATCTCATGCGCTCTTCAGTCGAGGTTTTGTCCTTCCCAGTTGAGTAAGATTCGTATTCCTTGTGGAATCGGATGTCCATCCTTTAACAAGTTTGCTTTCGCTCTCTTCAGGATGATGAGTGTTTTGGAACACACACCAATTCATGATTTCGGTCGATTTATCCTTTGACAACCTACAACCCGGTTATGGATAATCTTCCTTGCGAGTATATTATCTACGTTTTGATGGCTATAGATAATATATCTCATGCACTCTTTGGTTGAACCCTTTGTTTGTTTCCCCAACTGAGTAAGATTCGTATTCCTTGTGGAATCGAATGTCCATCCTTTAACAAGATTGCTTTTCTAGCTCTCTTCAGGATGATGAGTGTTTTGGAACACAAACCAATTCACGCCTTGGTCGGTCACCTGTTATATGCCTACAACCCAGTATCCTTGGTGTTCCTTTCTGTCTGCTCCCTATTGCGACCTTGGTCCCCTGTGGAGTCAGATTTTCCTGAGTCGAAATATGTCTTTTCCAGGTTTTCCTCAGATGTTTGTTGGTGGATTGATATCTCTCCCCCGTACACCGGTCTTTGATATTCATTCTCCCGAGCTTGTTACCTACTAACTGGTAACACCTCCCCCTTTCTTGCTTCCCCAAGAGAGTCTTTTCTAGACAATTGTTGCTGTGTTGGCGTCTTCCATAATACATGCATGTTCCCGGCAGGGATATCTTGTTCATATCTTTCCCATTCGTTCGTTGACGTCGGGTCGTTGTTTCTTTACTTCATCCCCCGCATAGTGCAAATTCAAGGTTCTTTTGGTATTCAATCCCTGATTACCTTGAAAGTATGATAGCCGTTGCTTTCATCCGTTCAGGTTCTCAGTTGATTGAATAGGGGAAGCTGTAGCACCTCAAATTTGCACCCTCCACTCATGCATTCATTTCATTTTTAGTTCATTGACATTACATTAACATTACATTAACATTGCATAGTACATTGCATCTCATCAGTCAAGACTGGCATCAAGAGGATTCCTCAGTGCAAAAGAGCAAGGTTTTTCCTTGAGATAAAAGCCCTATGGTGATTCTAGAGAGCTTATATGAGCCAAGGTTCATTTTGAAGCAATTTGATCAAGTGTTGAAGGCTCAAAGTCCACAGTGCAGTTTCAGGTCATCTAGGGCCCATAAAAGTCAACTACAAAGTCAACTGAGGGCTAGGAGATGGAGAAATGGTTTGAGACACTTCATTCATGTCCCAAAAAGGTTTATTCAACATGTCAAACATCTACCTTGAATATTTTGAAGCCAGATCAAAAGTTTCCCAAAATGGAAAGTGACCTGTAATTTCAGGTTTCCAAAAATGGCAAGTTTTTGGACCACTTTCAACTTGACTTTCCAACATCAAAGAAGCTTCAAATGAAATTTTGTCCAACATGAAAGTTGAATATCTTTCTCTCCCATTTCCAAAAAGTCTAAGATCATGAACTTATGATGGATGGTTAAGGAGTTATGATCCATTGACTGCAAAGTATGCATGAAACTTCAACAAGCCATATCTTTTGAACCAAAACTCCAAATGGAGTGCCTCTTTTTGCATTATGCTCCTAATGACATATATTTTCCAAATCATTCATTACATGGCATGAAATTTATTCACATAATCACTTGGCCATACATGTGATTTTTGGAAGGAAAACCATGAATTTAAAATTGGTACATCATATGAGTTTTTTAACCATTCCAACATGTGCATGGGATGATTTTAAGAGTATTTGAATGGTGCATGTGCACTGTTCACGTGGGATTGCCATGCATAAGGTGAAATTGCAATTTGGTGCATACACCTTATATCTTGCTAGTTTCCATTAACCTTGGCCTAATTATAATTTCAGAGTAATTAGGAGATGATATATAAGCTTAATTGTAACTGTCTTGGTCATTACACACATTTTCAGATCTAGAATCCTCTTTCACTCTCAATTTTCTCTTCATTGATTTTTCAAAATTCTACACATAAACCTGGATTTTCCTTGCATAATCATGAACATGGAGTGTTGTTGAGCAAAATTCAACGTGTATTTGGTGGATTTCATCTTAGATTCGTGCATACCACAAGCTTGGATGCATTAATGGAAGTTCCAAATTGAGCTTGATTCAGGTCTTTTCACGTGCCATTTCTTGCATCTAACTTCAGTGGAGCTCAAAGGAAGTGAATCTGGAAAACTTGAAGCCTTGAGGACACTGTTTTGGTCGCTGCTCTTCAAACAAGGTGAGTTTCGACTTTCACTTTTCTTCTTTTTATGTGCCTAGACTTATAGATCTTCTCATGCTGATTAATCTGATCTAAATTTCATGCAATTTGGTTGAGTATTCATGGAGTTATGTTGAGATGAAAGTTTGTGTTCAAAAATGTTCTTCATCGATTTGCTTTTTTTATGAGGAATTAGGCCAAAATATTAGTGGATTTGGATTGTACACATTGAGAGCTTTCATTTGGTATAGGTTTTACAAAATTCTGGAAAAAAATAATTTGTTGACCACTGTTCATCCACCGTCTTCATGAAGAAGATGGTGGTTTCCACCGTACCAGCCGCCGCTAGGAATAGTACATCCACCGTCTGGTTAGGGCTTACTATAGCGCCTTCATGAACAGACCAAACACTCCCTTCGATTCCCGCTGAAGGCATTTGCAAATTCTTTTTCTTCCTGCTAAGCCAAACGACCGTGTTTTGGCTGTACACAGTTCAAATCCTCCATGAAGCATGTGAATATCATAATTCAATTCATGTTATTTTCCATATTCCACATTAATTCAAATATTTTCATGTCAACTTCAAAAAACCATAAAAAATAGAATACTGATCCAATTAATTCCAGTTTTTTTTCTACATGATCCTTGAAGTGTCTATTATTTTATGGTGTTGATTTTATGATTTTACCATGTCTGGATTTTTAATTGTATTGAATTGATTGAACATGTATACAAATGGACCATGCCTCATTCAAATTGGTGTGAAATGCTTACTACTTGTCCAATTGTCATGAAATTTTTTTATGCTGCTTCCTAACATGTTGTAGGATGTTTGAGATTTTATTTGGCATTTTTAGCAATTTTCTTCTCTGTTTTGGACACATAGACTTTAGGTGTGACAATGTGTGTCACACAATGTGATGTTGATCTTATTCATTTTCATTGCCTTGCCAATTGATCTCTGTTGATTCTAATTTTTGGCATGATGATTGTGTTGGACATGTTGTATGCTCATGAAAATTTCCAGAATTGTTTGAGTCATTTCTGTTTTGATATGGAATTTTGATTCTTAATGATCAATGGTGTGCTTTGAAATTGCCTTTGTCTTCTCTTGCTCACTACATGACTTTGCTTGATGCTTTTGACTTGGTCCTTTTTAGGACATATTCATGCTTGATTAAATGTGATCCATGTGGAAAATTAACCTCTGTTTTGACTTTTTGCTTTGCTTTTGACCCTAGTCTTTGGACTAGAGGTTTGTACTCACAATTTGAGTGTTGCATTTCAGGTTCAAGCTCCTAGTCCCCAAGGGATGATGTTGATCTCATGATTTGAGATGCATTTACTTTGTCCATTAACCCTTGCTGGTTGTAGGTCATTTGAGATGGTGGGATCACGTGAATTCTTGAGTCATAAAGCTAGTCTTGTGTGCATATTGAGTTTTAACGCTGTTGACTGTTGGTTGTTTGTCTGAACATAGTACTGATTGTTTAGCTTTTCTTACAGGTACTTTAGCCGCTTTAACTCATTGCTTGAGTTGCTTTGCTTGTGGTTGGCATACCACCTCGGTAACTTCCTATTCTCCATGTAGTCTGGAAGACCTGTCATTTTCTTTTGGCAGGCATCTGTCTGAAGCCCTCCTTAAGAGGCAATGTTTGTGGTTGTTTATGTTTGTGCGATGTACTTCTAAGACCTCCTAAGTGAAGAGGCATTGGCAGATAGAAGGGGTTAGTAGCCAATCCCCTGCTATTCGGTTGAGTCTTTCATCTTGCTCGCACTACGTGCTGATGCATGTTGAATAAACACCCAATATCCTTGTATATAGAGTCAGTCAAGTGGAATAAAGTCCCACATTCTGGACTCCCACGTTTTCATTGATTGAAGCTCACCCAGGCCTGGGTTAACAGCTATGAGGTCTTAACCTCATTACCCTTTCATCTGCTCACCCTGACGGTCAATGTTAGTGGTTAAGAGCCCTCAGGTACCCTTCCAGCCGGCTTGTTTGTCGAGGTTGATATGACCCCTTGACTAAAGCCCAGCCTTGATGTTTGAGCCCCTTGTTGGTGTGTTTACTTCATGCTGTATGTGTTTGTATGGTGTGATTGTATCCCCATAGGATTGCTAGACTTCGCATAGTCTCGTTTGCATGTCAATTAAGGTAGCACGGTTCCTTCGTCTAGGACTTCCTTTCTGGCGTGAGCTTTCCTAAAACACAAACAAACATTGTCCCCTCTTAAGAATACGTTAACTCCTTCTACTACTGGTTAGAGAAGATACGTATGCATAGGATGCGATGTCCTAGCGAGCACGTTCCCCGTATCCGCTTCTTCCGTCTTTCCTGTGTTTCATTCCAGTTTTGTGCAGTTTTGAGCAGTTATTTAGCAACCTTTCTTCTATTCTTTCCGAGCGTGGATCCCGTCGAGTACGACGGATGCGTAGGGGTGCTAATACCTTCCCTTCGCATAGCCGACTCCCGATCCTTGCAATCTCTGGTCGTAAGACCATTTCCTTTCCAGGTTTACTTCGAGCATTTCCTTTCCCTCCTTTGGGATAAATAACGCACGGTGGCGGCTCTGTGTCTTTTCCCGCCGGTTTTTCGCGTAATGCGACACTCACGATTAGAGAATTCGGCTTGACCATTAGCTTGCGGGTGATACGGAGTCGTCACCAAATGTGATACACCGTAATGTTTTAAAACGTTTTCCAACGGTGCATTACAAAAGTGTGACCCTCCGTCACTAATCAACACTCGGGGGGTTCAGAAACGGGAAATTATGTTTTTCTTCAAAACATTTATTACCGTTTTCGCATCCGCCCGAGGTGAGGCAATCACCTTAACCCACTTTGAAACGTAATCAACAGCCACAAGCATATACTCGTTACCATAAGAGGGTGGGAATGGTCCTACAAAATCGATACCCCAACAATCAAATACTTCAACCTCTTGGATTTTTTGGAGAGGCATCTCGTCTCTCTTACCAATCCCACCGCTTCTTTGGCAACTATCACAACCTTGCGCATGGGCATGTGCGTCTTTGAAAATAGTGGGCCAATAAAATCCTGACTGAAGGACTTTAGTGGCCGTTCTTACCCCATTATAGTGTCCACCGTAAGGCGAGTTGTGACAATGCCAAAGGATGCTCTGCGCCTCATCGCCGGTAACACACCTTCTCAAAAGGTTGTCACCACCCAACTTAAACAAATATGGGTCATCCCATACGTAGTACTTGGCATCCGAGAGAAATTTCCTCTTTTGGTTCGAAGTTAGGTCGAGAGGCACCAAACCACTAGCCTTGTGGTTCGCAAAGTCTGCAAACCACGACCTAACTTGAATTTTGAAAAGTTTTTCATCAGGAAACTCTTCCCGGATTTCCTTCTCTGAAGCGGTAACCTCCACATTAACTAAGCGAGATAAATGATCCGCCACCAAATTTTCCGATCCTTTCTTGTCTTTGATTTCAACATCAAATTCTTGCAACAAGAGGATCCAACGGATGAGCCTTTGCTTCGAGTCCGGTTTGGTGAGCAAATATTTAATCGCCGAGTGGTCGGTATACACTACGACTTTGGACCCTATAAGATAAGACCTAAACTTTTCAAGCGCATACACTATCGCAAGTAATTCTTTTTCAGTGGTAGCATAGTTAATTTGAGCCTCATTAAGAACTTTACTTGCGTAATGTATCGCATGAAATTTTTTCTCTTTTCTTTGGCCTAATACCGCTCCGATTGCATAGTCGCTCGCATCATACATGAGTTCAAAATTTAGATTCCAATTTGGAGCGACTATAATTGGAACGGTAACCAATTTTTCCTTCAAAATCTCAAAAGCTTGCAAACATTCATCAGTTAAAAGAAATACCTGGTCCTTAGCTAGCAAATTACTCAAAGGCTTAGCTACCTTTGAGAAGTCTTTGATAAAGCGCCGATAGAAACCGGCATGCCCCAAAAAGCTTCGGATTCCCTTCACATTCATCGGAGGAGGTAACTTTTCAATCACTACAACTTTAGCACGATCAACTTCAAGCCCTCTTGAAGAGACTTTATGCCCAAGCACGATCTCCTCGGTCACCATGAAGTGGCACTTCTCCCAATTAAGAACAAGGTTTGTCTTCACACATCTTTCAAGCACCGTTTCCAAGTTTGCCAAGCATAGACTAAAGGAACCACCAAATATTGAGAAGTCATCCATAAAGACTTCCATTGTTTTCTCGATAAGGTCGGCAAAAATAGCTTGCACACATCTTTGGAAAGTCGCCGGTGCATTGCATAACCCAAAGGGCATTTTACGGTATGCAAAAATTCCAAAGGGACATGTGAAAGCCGTCTTTTCATGATCGGCCGGGTCAACCGCAATTTGGTTATACCTGGAATAGCCATCTAAGAAACAATAGTATTGTTGCCCAGAAAGTCTTTCTAGCATTTGATCCATGAACGGGAGTGGAAAATGATCTTTCCCATGCCACCTTTCTTCGGAACCAAATGCACAGGACTAACCCATGGGCTATCCGAAATCGGGTAGATCATTCCCGCATCCAACAACTTAACAACTTCCTTCCTAACAACTTCCTTCATAGTAGGATTTAAGCGGCGTTGCGGTTGAGCTACCGGCTTAAAGTCCTCTTCCATTAAGATCTTGTGCATGCAATAGGAAGGACTAATTCCTTTGAGATCGGAAAGAGTCCAACCCATGGCTTCTTGATTCTTTTTCAACACATTGATCAAACAGGCTTCTTCATCTTTTGACAAAAGGTTGCTTATGATGACCGGCTTTGCTTCTCTCTCGTCGAGGAATGCATACTTCAAAGTAGAAGGTAACATTTTCAATTCAATAGGCGATTTTTCCTCATTAACCTCCTTCTTCAAGTCTTCCTCCTCAGCTTCCCACGGTTGTAGTTCGTTTAAACTATCAAGTTCCCTTAAGCATTCATCAAGAGCTTGGTCTTCTTCAACTGTGAAAACTTCATAGGAGTCATCAAGAGCTAACTCCATAGGAGATATCTCATGAATATGCTTAGAAACTTCAAAGGTTGCCTCTTCAATCGCATCAATGCGAAAACTATCACATTTATCATTTGAATGCTTCATGGCTTCGAATAGGTCAAATGTAACTTCTTCATTTTGGACCCTTACCTTCATCAAACCGTCGTCAACATCTATCATCATGCGTGCGGTTTTTATGAACGGTCGACAAGAATGAGCGGAGCATCGTCGTCCTCTTCCATATCAATCACAATGAAATCGACCGGGAAAAAGAATTTGTCGACTTTAACCAAAACATCTTGGGCTACGCCATGAGGATGGGTAGTTGTCTTATCGGCCAATTGCAAAGTCATCCGGATGGACTTAATTTCAATGTTGCCAAGCCTCTTCACAATAGACAATGGTATAAGATTAATGCTTGACCCCAAATCAATTAGTCCTTTTCCGACATAGACATCACCAATTTTAACCGGCAAAGTGACTCGGCCCGGGTCAACCTCTTTTTTTGGAAGCGTCCTTTGAGTGATTGCACTACAGCTCGCATCTAGGACAATGGTCTCCGGTTCCGTGTACCTCAGCTTTTTAGTAAGTATGTCTTTCATGAATTTGGCATACTTAGGCATTTGCTCCAATGCTTCGGCAAACGGAATGTTCACTTGCAGTTGTTTGAAAATATCCATGAATCGGGCGTAATGTCGTTCATTCTCCCTCTTAGATGGAGCATGTGGATACGAAAGGTTTTTGATTGGAGTAGTGCTCACTACCTCCTTTCCTTTAGCAACTCTAGAACTCCTCGCTCTTTTGTTTTTCACTCCCTCCACCATCACTTCATCATTCTTATTCTTTTCGACTTCCACACTTCCTTTGTTTTCAACTTCACCATTTTTTTCGTCCTTTTCAACTTCTTCCTCGCTCCACTCCCCAACTTCACCATCAATACTATCCTCTATTATTTTCTCCTCATCATTTTTTTCTTCCTCTCTTTTTTCACTCTCATCTCTTTTTTTATTCTCCCTAATCAACTCCCTTCCACTTCTTGTCGTTATCGCTTTACAATGCTCTTTAGGATTCGTTTGCGTGTTCGCCGAGAAAGATGGACCGGGTTGTTGTTCCGCTAGTTGTTTAGCAAGTTGTCCGACTTGAGTCTCGAGATTTTTTATTGCCGCATCGTTGCTCTTTTGATTAGCCATCTACATTTGCATAAATTGTGTCAATGTCTCTTCCAATTTTGAAGTCACGACCGGCGGTTGTGGAGGTTGGTAAGGATTTTGGGGAGGGTTTTGACGGTTAGAAGAACCACCCCCATAACCTTGGTTATGGTAATAGTTAGTCCTTGGTTGGAACCCTTGATTCCCTTGAAAGTGTTGTTGTTGATTTTGAGGAGGTGGTTGATACGGTTGTTGTGGTTGTTTCCTCGGTTGATAGTCTCATTGGTTCGCCATGTAGTTTACTTCTTCGAACCAGGTGGACAAAATTCGGTGTCATGCTCACCTTTGCAAAGCTCACAACAAGCTATTTGTTTAGCTTTTGAAGGTTCTCTCAACTCTTTTATTTGTTGCGTTAAGAGTTCCACTTGTTGTGAAATGAGTTTGTTTTGGGCAAGAATAGCATCGTTCGTCCCAAGTTCAAGCACTCCCGGTTTCTTCAAAGAGTTGCCTCTACTTTGACTTTGGAGGTCATTTAGAGCCATTCGGTTAATAATATCTGTAGCTTCTTCGGCGCTTTTAGACAATAAAGAACCACCCGAGGTAGCATCCAATAAAGTTTTGCAATTTGGTTGAAGGCCATTTTTAAAAATGTGGATTTGAGTCAATTCGTCAAAACCATGCCCTTTACACTTCCGAAGCATGGATTTGAATCTTTCCCACGCCTCATTCAATGATTCGTTGGTCCCTTGTGAAAACACGGAGATTGCCGTTTTGGATTCCATGAAACGGTTATGGGAGAAAAATCTTTCAATGAACTTCTCTTCCAACACATTCCAATCCGTCATGACTGCAGGTGTTTGATCCAAGTACCAATCTTTTGCTTTGCCGAGCAAAGCGTGGGGAAATAATCTTTTGAACAACGGTAGCTCTTGAGCTTGATCAACTCCGGCCGCCAATGCTATCTCATAAAATTTGGTGAGAAAAGCAAAGGGGTCTTCATGGTCCATTCCGGTGAATGGACTTCCATATAGTAGGTTAAGAGTTCCCGTTTTCATCTCGGCTTGCCTTCCCGTGTGGTTGGAAAACTGAGCAGTATTCCTTGGACTGTTGACACAAGGTGTAGACATGGGCGGTGGTTGTGGTGGTTGATCCATGATAGGTATGAAAGGTGGTGGATGTGTTGTAGAAGAACTTTCTCCTTGTTCTTGTCGTTGTCTAGCTTGTTGCCTCCTTCGTCTCGTTCTGCTATTCAGTCTCCTGGCGGTTCTTTCGATCTCAGGATCAAAAAGAAGTTCGTCCTCAGGAATCTTCCCTCGCATAAAACGAAAGCTGCACACAAAACCAAACAAATTACAAGCACAAGTCAAAAATTCAAAAGTTAAAAATTAAGCAACTATTGTGATGCTCGCAATATCAATTCACATTCCCCGACAACGACGCCATTTTGTTGGAAAGTGGTTTGGTATGTCGGGTTTTTGTTATCGTCTCCACAGGGATTGTGAGATATCGCCGCCTTTCGACAGTTGTTTTAATTCTTAACTAAAAGTAATAAGGGGTTTTGGTTTTAGTCACGGTAGCTTGCATAAAAGTGTAAGAAAATACGGTAAAAGTTTTGGTTTTTCTATTTGAGAAAGATTGTCCAAGTTAGGGTTCGACGATCACTTTGCATGTATATGTTCGATCAACAAAACTCATAAACTCCTTTAGATGATAAATTATTTCACAAAGTTCTCCCAATGTGTTTATCTCTAACACACATTGTGGGTTTTCCCATTTTGATCCATTGTTTATCTCTAACACAATCTATCAAAATGACAACTTTTTGGTTCAACTTTATGGTGAACAAAATCATTCATTACTATCTCTAGCTAACAAACAAGATTGGATGAAAACCTAGGTAAAGAGTTGGTAAACATCTCTCGATCATAAACCAACACAAAGAGTTATCGATAAGACAAAGTTTTCACCATATATTCATCATTAAAGAGTTTACAAATGAAGATCATCCCATTTACACACAAAGCTTATGATCATATACATCTAACCTTGACAAAATGAAGAACTTAGCCACTCATTTTCATGGTGGCTTGCACAACAAGTCTCGGTTGAAGGTTGATCAACATCCACGTCGAAGAATCGAGATTGGATGGGAATCCACATTCTTTTTGTAGAATAATGTTAAGAGATGAAGAAAAATGGGTTTCTAGGTTACAAAATATCTCTAGAGCAATGCTGGAAAATATCTAAGAAAATGATAAGTAAAAGTACAAAGTATGGTTCCAAAAAGTAGCCCCTGCTACTTATAGAACTGAGGTCTGAGCTGTCATGCTCGCTAGGCGAGCAGAATGGTTCGCCTAGCGAGCCCCAAAATAGGCACCAGAGGAACCTACGCCCAGAGAAATATCTAAGTTCCAAAAAGTATGTTCGCTAGGCGAACAAAACCTTCGCTAGGCGAAGCCTACCCTTCAACCTTCGCTCCAGCGAGTTTAGGTGGTTTTGCTACTGGAATTGCTCGCTGGTAGCTCGCTAGTGGCTCGCCTAGCGAGTAAGTGCTGGCTGTGCTTTTGACCAAGTTTGGGCGCGTTCGCTACCACCTTCGTTGGCTGCTCGCCTAGCAAGTTTGCTGACTTTTGCTACTGTAAAATTCTGGCAATGCTCGCTAGCAGCTCGCTGGGTGCTCGCCTATGGAGCACTTCGCTACACCACTCGCCTAGCGAGCATGCTGATGAATGCTTTCTTCTCTTGGTACCTTTGCCAACTTTCTTGTGCCTTCATTTTCTATTATTTCATGCCTAATTCCTGCACAATAACGCACAAATTAAAGGTACCAAGATCGTTTAACATTGTATTGCAATTCATCTAAAACAGAGGCGGTTTCGAACACTTTAGCAACAAAAAGGAGTGAAAGATGCCCACATTTGATAGCTCAAATAAGCACTTTTGGGCATCTAACAATAAACAACTTCACACTGTTCAACGTGACTTCGCAAACCAAACTCAAATCTCTAAATTATTCGATTAACTCTAATTCTTTGGCCATTAGTGTCGACATATGCAACGTCTTCCTACTCAACACATCGGCTATGACATTGGCTTTACCATAATGGTGATTCAAACCAAAATCACAGCCTTCAACAACTCAAGTCATCTCCTCTGTGTCATATTCAACTCATTTTGGTTGAACATGTACTTCAAACTCTTATGAACACTGAACATTTCAAATCTAGAGCCAAACAAATAATGTCTCGAAATCTTAAGTGTGAACACAAAGACAACCAACTCTAAATCATGCGTAGGATAATTTTTCTCATGAACTTTAAGTTTCCTTGACGCATAAGACACAACTTGTCCATTTTTCATCAACACGCGTCCTAAACCCATCTTAGAAGCATCACAATACACAACGAAAGATTTAGCCGGACTCGGGAAAATCAATACTGGAGCCGACGTCAACCTCTTCTTAAGCTATAGAAAACTCTCTTCACACTTAACATCCCAAACAGGCGCATGAATCTTCTTAGTTAGATGAGTTAATGGAAAGGACAACTTGGAAAAGCCTTTAATAAGTCTACAATAATAACCAGCTAGCCCATGAATACATTGGATCTCAATGACAGACTTAGGAGTCTCCCACTATAATACAACCTCAACCTTCAACGGATCCACCACAATACCTCCACTAGAAATAACATGGATGAGAAAACTCACTTTTTCCAACCAAAACTGACACTTTTACAACTTAACCTACAATTGCTTCTCTTGCAACAAATTCAACACAACTCTCATATGTTCATTATGCTCTTCAACCATTTTTTAATAAATCAGGCTATCGTCGATAAACATTACCACAAACTTATCCAAATATTGATGAAAAATTATATTCATATACTCCATGAGTACTCCAGGAGCATTAGACACACCAAACGACATCACAAAATACTCGTAATGATCGTACCTCTCTTTGAATACAGTCTTTAGAATATCTTCAGCCTTCACAAGAATCTGATGATACCCTGACCTCAAATCAATCTTATTGAAGACGCAAACACCCACTAACTGATCCATCAAATCATCAATTCTCGAAAGCGGATACTTGTTCTTGATAATTACTTTATTTAATTATCGATAGTCAACATACAAACGCATACTACCATCTTTCTTCCTGACTAATAATAGTGGCGCACCCCACAAAGAAACACTAGGACGAATAAACTTCTTCTGAAATAACTCATCCAATTATTTCTTCAGCTCACCCAACTCTGAAATAGACATCCTACAAGGAGCCATCGATATTGGACTAGTACCTAATAATAATTCTATAACAATCTCAACCTCGCGCTCTGGAAGAAAATCACTTATGTCTTAAGGAAACACTTATGGAAAATTACAAACAACCAAAAGTTCACCAACTACTCCCTTTCCTTTGGCTCCTAACGAGGCTAACATCACCAAAAATTGCGCACCATCCCTTAAGGACTCTCTTACTTTCTTGGCCGATACAAAAAACTAATCACTTGCATCAAACTCTTGAAATGACTCTGACTTGTCAAAAGAGTTGATATGAACATTGAATCTCCATCTTTACCAAACTCAGGAAACAACACTGACTTATCCAACAACCTGCACTTCTGCAAACAGCGACACGACGAACCAAATCTCCATACCTGAAACATCTCAGAGAAGCAAAATCTTCTCTCTCACTTGTTTTAATCTCGCTCATACGGGCAAAAATTAGAAAAACAAATGAGCATCGATAGTGTTTCACACACTTGTCACATAGTAGGGAATACAAAACATCATAAAAACCTGGTCGGATGGACCAACCTGCTCTGATACCATTAATGAAACACCTTATTTCCCGAATGCATAATTATAGTTAAATCAGAGATGTTTCATAACATTCACACATAGGATGTTACACATCTTGAAACACACCAGCTGATTAGGTAACCCTTAATCTAAAGAAACCTGCAACACATGTCGTCGCATGCTCACATTCACTTAGTGTAACATCGCAGCGAAAATACTCAATTAAAACAGACCAATTTAAATCTCACATCATAATTAAAAAGTATTAACTCGTAAAGGCAACAATTAAACATAAGGGGTGAAAATCACATTCAAAATAACACGCATATACTGCAAGGTAGGATATCAACATAATCTACACAATCTCAAATCACATTATAATAATTACATTCTCACACCTACTCATAAATCACAACTCATTCAGATACCATCACACACCATATTATACACAACATCAATATAATATGCATTTATCTCATTATGCATCTCATACTCAAAATAAAATTACATGCAACTAAATGCAACTTTATTCACGTGGTACCAACTTAACAATGATTTACTCACAAACTGGGCCCCTTCTCTGACCATGGGCCCTATCTCTGAGCTCCAAGCCCCCTCTCCGAGCTTGGGACAAGCCACTAGTCCCCTCTCTAAAATAGTAACATGCCTCTTTACATAACTCATCACGCATGAAAATGTTAACACAATTTCAATGCGTTAACACCCCTCTTCTAGATTACCTCAATAACTCAACATGATACTTAACATAACAGCAAAACTACAACACATATAATAATTCAACTCAATAAAATTATTAACTCACATATATGCAACTCACCTTTAACTCAACAATACACACCTCAACATGTATAATTTATCAATCATACTCACAATTCATAAGCAAATTCATCATAGCATTCATCATCAACATAACGTTAACAATACATATAAGCCTCATCAATTTATCATATTAATACAACATATTTAACATCTAATTACCATATCACTGGATAAGAAATTGTGTTAGCTTTCCAACGCTTCAAACGACGTCTCATTTGGACTCACAAAAATAGAAGTTACGGCCAAAATCAAAAAAAGGTCAACCACCTAAAATAGAAGCCAATCGATTGCACCAGGGGGAACAATCGATTGTCTCAGCCCACTTCCCCAACGAATTTTTCAAAACTGTGAGTGATCCAATAGATTGTTTACTATAGTAAATAGATTGGTTCCGTCCAATTTTAGTTTTTTTTCAAAAGAACGAATAGATTGTTCACTATAGCCAATAGATTGGTTCAATCAAAATTCAGTTTTTCACGTTTCAGTAACAACAACCAATATATTGTTTACTGTACCCAACAGATTGATTCATACAACTTTTAGTGTTTTTCAAAGGAACCAACAGATTGTTTATTGTAGTCAATAGATTGGTTTAGATTGTTTAGTGTAGTCAATAGATTGGTTGATCTAACTGTTAGTATTTTTCAAAGGAACCAATAGATTGTTTATTGTAGCCATTTGATTGGTTCAGCCAAATTTTAGTTATCCTTCACGTTCAACAACATTCCTCACTTTCAATCCTTGTCCAAACACACCTTAACACCTAAATGACTTATCTCCAAAATTTAACAACTAATCATGTCATCATAATCGTTAACATATACTTCACCTATCTCATCATCATTATAGCAATTTCATCATCAAATTCAAAATCAAATTAACAATTTAACAAGCATAATAATGGATTCCTATATTTTCACAACTCCTTAAAACCTTCAAACATCTCCAATGGTGAAAAATACATGAACACATTGAGACATAACTTTATTCATACAATAACACATGAAATTCAACACTCATAAAAACATAAAATCATATAGGATCATCAAATTTAGAATTTTCAACAAATCAATTAATCCTATTGGAGGTTAAGGACTCCTTTTTCCTACCCCCTGTGCATAAGCACTTTTTATCAAAAGGTATTATTCCCCTTAACTTGGATTTTCCCAACAAAATTCTTCCAAGCTCTATGAATATATTCTCCCCCTATGCCTTCTCTTGCTTTTTCTCATGCCCTAGCCTCTTTTTCCTCTTTTCTCCCCAAAATTCTACGTACTGTTCAACTCCCTCCTTCTAATTTTCTTTTTACACTAAAAACCTAGTCTCTTCATTAAACTATTCCTATTTTACCCTTACTTTTCTATCTAATCTCCACACCGTCCTCAATATCTCTACAACTTCTATTTTCTTTTTATCTTTTTATTTTATTTAAATTTTAATTAATAAAAAAATTCTAAGCTATTCCATCTTTCTCTAAATACACTCCACACCCTACTACAAGGTCACCCACCCTTTCTCTCACCACATGCATTTATCCACGCACCCACAATAATCAAATAAATACACAAATGAATACACAGAAAGTATAATTAAATTAAAATAAAATAATTTACTAAAATTGGGGTATTACAACTCTCCCTTACTTAAAGAATTTTCGTCCTAAAAAATTATCTTAACTAAACAGATTCAGATACGAATCCTTCATCTGACACTCAAGCTCCCAAGCCACGTTTCCACCAACTGGTCTTCCCCAAGCTACCTTCACTAAGTTAATCTCTTTACCACGAAACTGCTTCACTTCCCGATCCTCTATCCACATGGGTGAGACCTCAATAGTCAGGTTATCTCTCACTTATACATCATCCACTTTGATGACATGAGGCAGATCCAAAATGTATCTTCTCAACCAAGACACGTGAAACACATCATGAATATTAGCAAGTGACATTGGCAAATCAATTTGATAGGCCACTTCTCCTATCTTCTGCATAATTTGGTTCGTATTGATGAAACGCAGAGTAAGCTTTCAAGACTTTAAGGATCGACCAACACCAGTTACTGGAGTAACTCTAAGAAACATATGATCACCCTTTTAGAACTAAAGTGCTTTCCTCCTGTTGTCATGGAAACTCTTCTGGCGACTATACAAAACTCTCATCTTCTATTGAATCATTTTAATCTTCTATGTCTTCTGTTGGATAATCTCAGGTCCAATTACATCACTCTCTAGATTCATACCAACAAAAAGGTGTCCTACACCTTCTACCATACAATGCCTCAAGTGGTGCCATTCCAATACCTAAATAGAAACTGTTGTTGTAAGTCAAATTAATCAATGGTAAAAAGTTATCCCAAACACCTCCTTGTTCTAGTACACAAGCTCTCAACAAGTCTTCTAAAGATTGGACAGTTGTCTCTGTCTGACCATCTGTTTGCAGATGATAAGTGGAACTCAAACGCAACTTCATACCTAAAGCCTTCTACAATTCTAGAAGAATCTCGACGTAAACCTCAGATCTCTATCAGATACAATACTGGATGGAGTACCATGCAGACTGACAATCCTTTCAATATACATCTCTACTAGTTTCTCCAATGGATAATTAAGTCTCATCGAAAAGAAATGAGCCAATTTAGTCAACTTGTCCACAATAACCCAAATAGTATCACAACTCTTTGTTGTCCTCGAAAATCCAGACACAAAGTCCATCGAAATGTGTTTCCCATTTCAACTCAGGAATAGACAACGGTTGCATCAAAGCCAACAACTTCTTATGGTCAACTTTTGACTTCTCGCAAGTCAAACATGCATATACAAATTCAACATCGTCCTTCTTCATTCCAGGCCACCAAAATGTCTTTCTTGAGTCTTGATATATCTTCGTAGCACCGGGATGACTACTCATACCACTTCGGTATCCTTCCTCACGAATACTCTTCTTAAGTTCAGACACATCAGAAACACAAATCCTATCTCTGAATCTGATCACATCATTTTCACCGATTCTGAACTCACCACCTTGGTCTTGGATGATAAACATAACCTATCAACTAATTTCAGATCAATCCTCTGACCTTCTTTAATCTCTTCAAGATCACTATTAGTGAGCTTTGGCATACCCAACTTCATACTATGTGACGTGACTTCGCAAGCCAAACACAAATCTCTAAATTCTTCGATCAATTCTAACTCTTTAGCCATTAGTGCCAACATATGCAACGCCTTCCTGCTAAACGCATTGGCTACGACATTGGCTTTACCAGGGTCATCTCTTATGTCTTATATTCAACTCATTTTGATCGAAAAGGTACTTCAAACTCTTATGATCAGTGAACACTTTAAATCTAGAGCCAAACAAATAATGTGTCCAAATCTTAAGTGCGAATACAACAGAAGTCAACTCTAAATCATGCATAGGATAATTATTCTCATGAACTTTAAGTTTCCTTGATACATAAAACACAACTTGTCGATTTTGCATCAGCACACCTCCTAAACCCTTCTTGTAAGCATCATAATACACAATGAAATATTTAGCTGGACTCGGCAAAATCAATACTAGAGACGACCTCAACCTCTCCTTAAGCTCTAGAAAACTCTCTTCACACTTAACATCCCAAACATACACCTGAATCTTCTTAGTTAGACGAGTTAACGATAAGGCCACCTTTGAAAGTCCTTCAATAAATCTACAATAATAACCAGCTAGCCCAAGAAAACATCGAATCTCAGTGACAAACTTAAGAGTCTCCCACTGCAACACAAACTCAACCTTCAACGAATCCTCCGCAATACCTTCACTAGAAATAATATGTCTGAGAAAACTCATTTTTTCCAACAAAAACTCACACTTTGACAACTTAATATACAATTGTTTCTCTTGCAATAACTTCAACACAACTCTCATATGTTCAACATGCTCTTCAATCGTCTTCGAATAAATAAAGATATCATCGATAAACACTACAAACTTATCCAAATACAAATGAATTTTTTTATTCATATACTCCATGAATACACCAGGAGCATTAGACACCCAAGCGGCGTCACCAAATAATCGTAATGACCGTACCTCATTCTGAATGCAGTCTTCAGAAGATCTTCAGCCTTCACACGAATCTGATGATACTCTGACCTAAAATCAATCTTATTGAAGACGCAAGCACCCAGAAACTGATCCATCAAATCGTCGATACTCAGAACCGGCTACTTGTTCTTGATAGTGACTTTATTTAGTTATCGATACTCAACACACAAACATATACTACCATCTTTCTTCCTAACATACAACATTGGCGCACCCCACGGAGAAACACTAGGACGGATAAACTTCTTTTTAAGTAACTCCTCCAATTGTTTCTTCAACTCACTCAACTCTGAAGCAGACATCCTATAAGGAGCCATCGACACCGGACTAGTACCTAGTACTGAGTCTATAGCAAACTCAACCTTGCGCTCTGGCAGAAAATCGCTGATGTCTTTAAGAAACACTTCTGGGAAATAAAAAACAACCAAAATATTACCAACTACTCCCTTTCCTTTGGCTCCTAACGAAGCTAACATTACCAAAAATTGTGCACCATCACTTAAGGACTCTTTTACTTGCTTAGCCGATAAAAATAACTAATCACTTGCATCAAACTCTTGAAATGACACTGACTTGTTGAAACAGTTGATGTAAACTTCGAATCTCCATCTTCACCAAACTCAGGAAAAAACACTGACTTATCCAACAACATGCACTCCTGCAAAAGACAACACAACGAACCAAATCTCCACACCTGAAACATCTTAGAGAAGTAGAAGCTTCTCCCTCACTTATTTTAATCCCGCTCCTACAAGAAGCAGTTAGAAAAACAAACGACCACCGATATTATTTCACACACATGTCGCGTACTAGGGAATAAAAAATATCACAAAAACCTGGCCGGATGGACCAACCTGCTCTGATACCACTAATGTAAGACCCTATTTCCCCAATGCATAATTATAATTAAATTAGAGATTTTTCATAATATTCACACATAAAATATTACACATCTCGAATCACATATGTTGATCATGTAACACTTAATTTAAATAAACATGCAACACCTGTCATCGAATGCTCACCTTCACTTAGGGTATCATCGCATCAGAAATACTCAATTAAAATACACCAATTTTAAATCTCACATCATAATTAAAAAAACATTGACTCGTAAAAGCAACATTCAAACAGAAGGGGTGAGAAATCACATTCAAACTAACAAGCATATACTGCAAGGTTGGATATCAACACATAACATAATCTACACAATCTCAAATCGCAGTATATTAATTACATTTTCATACCAACTCATCAATCACGACTCATTTACATACCAATCACACACCATATTACACATGATAACAATATCATATGCATTTCTCTCATTATGCATCTCATACTCAAAATGAAATTCCATGCAACTCAATGCAACTTTATTCATGTGGTACAAACTCAACAATGGTTCACTTACAAACCGGGTCCCCTCTCTGACCATGAGCCCTATCTCTGAGCTCCAAGCCCCCTCTTTGAGCTTGAGACAAGCCACTAGTCCCCTTTCTGAACTAGTAACATGCCTCTTTACATAACTCATCATGAATTCATGAATATGTTAACACAATTTCAATGCGTTAAACCCCTCTTTTGATCCTAACATACATACATTGACAAACTCGCGTAATCCCCTCTTCTGGATTACCACAACAACTCAACACGATACTCAGCATAGCAACACAACTAGAACATATATAATAATTAAACTCAATAAAATTATTAACTCACATATATGCAACTCACCTTTAATTTCACAATACAATCCCCAACATGTATAATTTATCAATTCATACTCACAACTCATAAGAAAATTCATCATAACACTCATTGTCAATATAACATCAATAATACATATAAGCCTCATCAATTAATCACATTAGTACAATATATCCAGTTTCTAATTACATTATGACTTGATAGGAAATCACATTAATTTTCCAACGCTTCAAACGACATCTCATTTGGACTCACGGAATAGAAGTTACGACTAAAATCGACAAAGGGATCAACCAACCGAAAAAAGAGCCAATCGATTGCACGGAGGGGAACAATCAATTGTCTCAGCCCACTACTAGCGAATTTTTCAAAATTGTGAGTGAACCTGTATATTTTTTAATGTAGCCAATAGGTTGGTTCAGTCCAATTTTAGTTTTTTTCAAAAGAACCAATAGGTTGCTCAATGTAGCAAATAGATTGGTTCTGCCAAACTTCAACTTTTTACGTTTCAGTAATAACAGCCAATATATTTTTTACTGTAGCTAATAGATTGGTTCATCCAACTTTTAGTGTTTTTCAAAGGAACCAATAGATTGTTTACTGTAGCCAATAGTTTGGTTCAACCAACTTTTAGTGTTTTTCAAAGGAACCAATCGATTGTGTACTATAGCCAATAGATTGGTTCAGTCAAATTTTAGTTTTCCTTCACGTTCAACAACATTCCTCACTTTCAATCCTCACCCAAACACACCCTAACACCTAAACAACTTATCTCCATAATTTAACAACTAATCATGTCATCATAATCGTTAACATGTACTTCACCTATCTCGTTATCATTATAGCAATTTTATCATCAAATTCACAGTTTAACAAACATAATCATGGATTCATATGTTTTCACAACTCCCTAAAACCTTCAAACATGATCAATGGTCGAAAATACATGAACGCATTGAAACATAATTTTATTCATACATTGACACATGAAATTCAACACTTATAACAACATAAAATCACATAGGATCGTCAAATTCATAATTCTTAGCAAATCAATTAATCCTATTGGAGGTTAATGACATATCTACCATATCCCTCATGCATAAGCTATTTTTATCAAAAAGCTATTCTTCACCCTTATCTTAGATTTTTCAGCAAAATTCTTCTAAGTTCTATGAATGAATGTTCTCCTTATGCCTTCTCCTGCTCTTTCTCTTGCCCTAGCCTCCTTTTCCTCTTTTCTCCCAAAAAATTCTACGTGTTGCTCAACTCCCTCCTTCTAGTTCTCTTTTTATACTAAAAATCTAGTCTCATCATTAGACTATTCCTACTTTACCCTTACTTTTCTCTCTAATATCCACATTGCCCTCAATATCTCTACAACATCTATTTTCTTTTTATCTTTTTGTTATATTTAAATAATAAAATTAAAATATTATTTTAATTAATAAAATAATTCTAAGTTATTCTAGATTTCTCTAATTATTCTCCACATCCTATTAAAAGATCACTCACCATCTCTCTCATCACATGCATTTATCCATCCACCCACAATAATCAAATAAATATATAAAAAAATATAATTAATTTAAAATAAATTAGTTTATTAAAACTGGGGTTTTACAAAAATCACAAGACAAATTTGCGGCGTAATTTTTATTTGACAAAAAAATTGTCACAAATGCTCTTGCCTCGTGTTTTATTACGTCATTAACTTTTATTTGTGATATAATTTTCACCTTTTTATGACGTAAAAATCATATCGCTAATAAGTATTTTATTCTTATTTTTTAGTATTATGACTAATATTGTAAGCATTTTATATACAAATTTCTTCCGTGTATGATCTTAGTTTTTTTGTGTGTGTAATGTGTTAAGAGTTGCATGTTTTCTTTTTGTCGTTTCAAAAATATACATATATGAGTTGTATAAAATATATATGAGTCGTATAGAAAGTTAGTATATTAATGTATGAAGCTCAAAATGAGTTTTTTTTAGCTTAAAATAGCTAGCTATTAAAAATACTCTTAACTATAAGTTAATTTCTTCTTTCGTTAGTTAATAATATTATAACTTAATAAAATCTCAGCTAATTTCGTTTTTTCATCAATTCCCTTTTAATCATGCAACAAATTTTCTTGTAAGGTAATTTAAGAAATTCACATTTCTCCTTATCAAAACATTGAAAGCTTATTCAATGAATTTTAACTATTTCTCTTAATAAGTGGGAAGTTAGTGGTTTTTATTTACACAAATGCTAAAATGTGTCCCACTAACACATGCTAATAAACTTGATATAAAAACATTACTTTAACATCATAAATATATGTCTTAAGGTACATTTTAACAAACTATTTTGCCAGAGAATATGACACAGTACAAGTAAATGGTTAAAAAATAAAAATATTGAGTCAATGATCTTTGTCCACAGTCAAGCTCGACTCATACATCTTTGTATAAAAAAAAATCCACTCATATATCGAGATATAGAGAAGTGTTCAAAGTTGACACTTTAAACGCTAATATACGTGTTTTATTTTTTTATTAATTAATATTCGCAACATGCTTCTTTCTATATAAATCCAACATTCAAGTTCAACTAAACCACCAAGACACAATAAGAACAAACTTACTAACTTTGGCGACTGCAAACAAAATTAAGCTTGATCATTTATAGTATTTTTTCTCCCATGGCCCTTACTGCAGTTAGTTTCATCCACATGCAACTGCTGCCAACCCCCAACTTCACGTCAAAAAAATATATGACAGTTACTATGTAAGTATATTCTTGATATAAAAGACTCCATTTCTTCTAGAAATCATTAGCTAGCATAGTTTTAGTATTCGTATATGAACTATATTTATCTGTTGTTTTTCTTCAGAAAATGTGCTAATGATGTTGAAAGCAAAGCAAAAGTTGGTAGAAGGAAACCAGGTAGCACAGGTAAAGGAGGGGAGGGGCCTGGTCCAAAAACGACTAATAGTCAGCTACAGAGAATTCCAGCAAAAAATTCTGATGATGATGATGAAGATGATGATTATCAACTTAACAATAATACTTTTGCATTCAATAATCTCAATGCCAATGAGTGGCTTGTCATTTTTCTTTTTTTACTCTCTTTGTGGGTTCTGATTGTTTTAATGTAATTTTTTATTGTTTGAATAATATATATATTGATCATATTTCCTGATAACAAAAGAACAACAAGATTAATAAAACAATATGCGAAAATAGAATTAAAGGTTTTACCTTCACTCATTGTTGCAGTGTTGTGAGTGTACTGTCTTTGATTCTTCCAAACTCCCGCTCTCTCAATATAGATGGCGTATTTTTTTTGCGATGAGAGAAAGCTTTGGGGACCAAAGACTATTTATATGCTTGATTCTACCATCAAGAATTTAAAGCCATTAAAACTCATTACCACCCAATTAAATGGTCATATCAATTTACATTAAAACCAAAATAAATCATACCCTTTTTAGAACCAAAATTCCAAAACTATGGACCACATTAAATTGGTTTTTTTATTATTAATACTTATTATAAAAAAATAAGAAACCGTTACATTCTCCCACTTGGTCCATAGAACTGATTATTGGCATAAATGAGTCATGAAAAACTTACTCAAGAAATAAATATGTGAATCATAGAGATAGTCCTTCTTAAAGCGAGTAGTCTCATCTATGTATTACAACACGTCTATTTTCAAGTATATATCTGTAATGTGGTCACTAACTTAATGAATAAACCAATGTTTACTCTTGGTCCAGATGTAACATATTTTCTCAAACTGATGTGCGCATGAAAATGAGAAAACATCACAATATAAGAGTTTTATTAATAAATTGTATGTATACAATCATAAGGAGGACCCAGGTCCCATGTTCTCTACATGATCCTTAAATTTTATTGGTGGCATGCCCTTAGTCAAAGGATCAGCGATCATTAAATAAGTACTAATGTGATTAATAACTACTATTTTATCTTTAACTCTTTCTCTAATGGCTAAATACTTTATGTCGATGTGCTTGCTTCGACTTCCACTTTTATTGTTCTTAGCCATAAAGGCAGCTGCTGAATTATCGCAAAAAATCTTCAGAGGTTTAGAAACAGAATCTATGATTCTAAGCTCAAAAATAAAACTCTTAAGCCATAAACCATGAGAAGTAGCCTCAAAACAGGAGACAAACTCGGCTTCCATAGTAGAAGTAGCAACCAAGGTTTGCTTAGTACTTCTCCATGAAATAGCTCCATCAGCCTGTTGGTGTAAGCCCTAGAGGCCAATACTTTTGGTACTTGTATCGAATTATTTATTAATAATAAAAGGCTTTTTCTTTATTATGTTTGTTTAATAAAGTCCCTAGAATAGCTAGTCTGTTTAATGTATCAAGTATGACTTAATCATGAGATCACATTAAACATAAGGACACTATTCTTAAAGTATCCGTAGTCGAGCTTTAGTGTGAAGTGGGATAACATTAAAGCATTAAGACTATTATGTTTGTAGACTGATGATCACATCTCATGGATCATGGATAAAGAGTTCTCAAGTCTTAAACATAGGTATGAATATTAGGAGTAATATTTATACCGGATTGACCCGCTATGAGAATACTATATAGAAAGTTATGCAAAGTGTCATAAGTTATTCTCATGGTGATAATGGTGTATACCACTCTTCGACCTGAAACCACTATGGATCCTAGGTGTAGAGTCGAGTGCTTTATTGCTGATCCAACGTTGTCCGTAACTGGATAACCATAAAGACAGTTGATGGGTACTCCACAAAGCATGCTGAGGGACATGAGTGTCCTAGATGGAATTTGCCCATCCTGCGTAACAGGATAAATGTCTATGGGCCCAATATTGAACTGGACAAGGATGACACGGTCTATACCTTGTGTTCAATATAGACATAAGGGCAAAAGGGTAATTATACACATAAGTATTATCACAGAAGGTTCTGTCAGATCACATGACATTTTCGTGTCTTGGGTAGCAGTGATGTGTTGCTAGATACCGCTCACTGTTTATTATGTTAAATACATGATTTAATATAATTGCCAACGCCGCGAAAACCTACAGGGTCACACACAAAGGACGGATTGATGAGAGATGGAGTAACTAAGGAATACCGTAAGGTACGGTGCCCTTAAGTGAATTATAGGACATCGTAAGGTACGGTGTACTTGAGTAGAATACGAAATATGGTAAGGTACCATGGGCTTAAGTGATTTTGGGCATATTATAAAATATGGGCCAAAATACACTTAAGTGGGCTTTTTAGCTTGAAGCCCACACAAGTGGTTCTATAAATAGAACCCTTGTGTAGAAGCATTGATGGCGGTTGCATTCTTTTCGTTTTCACTCTCTCTCTCTCTCTCTCTCTCTCTCTCTCACTCAAAGCCTTCATTCGTACCAGCTAGCACTGAGACTGAAGGAATCCGTTCGTGTGGACTGAGTAGAGACGTTGTCATCGTTCAACGTTCGTGATCGCTCCGTGGATCTGCATAAAAGGTTTTGATCGTCACAAGAGATTTGCACCAAAGGTTTCGATCTTCACAAGAGGTAAATATTCTATCACTGAGCATGACCATTCGTAAGGATCTCTAAAGGAGAAAATTTTAATTTCCGCTGTGTTTTGGACCACAATTCTCCTTCACAGCCATCATAAAAATATATCCTGATGTTGATTTGTGAGAATCAACATAACTAGCAAAGTCGGAGTCTGAATAGCCGACCACATCAAGATTGTCCGTCTGCCTATACATTAGCATGTAATCTTTTGTTCCTTTAAGATATCTCAACACCTTCTTTGCAGCTTTCAAGTGTTCCATACCTGGATTACTCTGATATCTTCCTAAGGTTCCAACAGCAAATGCAATGTCGGGCCTTGTGCATACTTGAGCATACATAAGACTTCCAACAACAGAAGCATATGGAATGTTCTTCATTTGTTCCCGCTCAAAATCATTCTTAGGGCATTGATTCAAATTAAATCTATCGCCCTTGACAATGGGTGCAACACTTGGTGAACAATCTTTCATTCTAAATCTCTCTAAAACTTTATTGATGTAGGTTTCTTGTGATAGACCCAAAATTCCTCGAAGTCTATCTCTGTGGATCTTAATGCCAATGACATAAGATGCCTCACCCATATCCTTCATATCAAAGTTTTTAGAGAGGAACTGTTTCACCTCATGTAGAAAACCTTTATCATTGGTTGCAAGTAGTATGTCATCCACATACAAAATGAGAAAACAAATTTTACTCCCACTGACCTTCTGGTATATACATTGATCCATGAGGTTTTCAATAAACCCAAATGAAGATATCGTTTCATGGAATTTAAGATACCATTGACGAGAGGCTTGTTTTAAACCATATATGAATCTCTTAAGCTTGCAAACCAAATGCTCACCACTATTAGAAGAGAAACCTAGCGAGTATGGCCTTGTATCTCTCAATGTTGCCTAATGAATATTTCTTGGTTTTAAAGACCCATTTACAACCAATGTCCTTTTCCCCATTAGGTAACTCTACAAGATGCCATACATCATTGTTTTTCATGGAATTCATTTCATCATTCATGGCATCATACCACAAATTTGACTCTTTGCAACTCATGGCATGTCTAAAGCTCTCAAGATCATTCTCAGCTCCAACTTTATAGTCAAATTCTTGTAGATACACAATGTAATCATTAGGAATAGTTGATTTTCTTGTCCTAGTAGATCTTCTTAATGTTTGATCAACATTTTCTTGTGGATCTTGTTGTTCAACTAATTGTTCATCATCTTGATGACCAACTTGATTTACTGGATCATCAGTAGCTTGTGGAGTCTCGATGATTGGTTGATCAACATCCATTTGAACTTGAGGGATGTTGTAAATAGTAACCAATCTATTAATTGAAGTGAAAGGTTCATACTCTATATGATCATGCACAGAAATTGAATTTTTGATTTGATCGCTCCCACTAGTCAAATGATTTTCAAGAAACTTTGCATTTCTTGACTCCACAATCCTAGTTGTAGGAGATGGACAATAAAATCTATAACCTTTAGACCTTTCGGCATATCCAATAAAATACCCATTAATGGTCCTCGGATCCAGTTTCTTTTCTTGTGGGTTATAAATCCTCACCTCAGACGGACATCCCCAAACGCGCATATGTCGTAAACTCGACTTCCATCCTTTAAATAACTCAAATGGTGTCTTTGGGACAACCTTGGATGGAACCCGGTTTAGAATATACACAGCCGTCTTTAGTGCTTCATTCCACAATGATTTAGGAAGATTAGAGTTGCTAAGCATACTCCACACCATGTTCAATAATGTTCGGTTTCTTCTTTCTGCAACACCATTTTGGTTCGGAGAACCGGGCATGGTGTATTGGGCAACAATCCCATGTTCTTGAAGAAACTTAGCCAATGGACCAGGTGTTTTTTCACTCTCAGTGTATCTATCATAGTATTCACCACCCCGATCTGATCTCACTATCTTTATTTGTTTTCCACACTGGTTCTCAACTTCAGCCTTAAAGACTTTGAACGCATCCAATGCTTCATATTTATTGTTAAGCAAATAAATATTCGTATATCGTGAGTAATCATCTATGAAAGTGATGAAATATTTCTGACCATGTGCATCCATATCAGGACAACATATGTTTGTATGAATTATTTCTAATATACTTGAACTTCTATTGGCACCTTTCTTAGACATGTTGGTCTGCTTTCCCTTAATGCAGTCAACACAAGTTTCAAAGTCAGCAAAATCTAGAGTATTAAGTACCCCATCTTTTACTAACCTTTTAATTCTCTCTATGGAGATATGTCCTAATCTCCGATGCCATAACATAGAAGAATTCTCATTAATATTACACCGTTTAGTGCCAATTTGAACATGTATTGAACTATAAATGGATTCGATTTGTAAATTAATACGATAAAAACCGTCAGACAATATACCATTCCCAACACATTTCGAATTATAAAATAATTCAAACAAGGTGTCTTTAAAATTAAAGGAATATCCAAAAGGTACAAGTCTAGAAACTGAAATTAAGTTTCGTGAGAAACTTGGCTCATAAAAGGTCCTTTCTAATTTCAAAACAAAACCATTATTCAAAATTAAATTGCAAGTTCCAATAGCTTCCACATATGAGCCCATCCTGCTTTCTGATAGGACAGTCCGCACACTTCCCACTAGCTTCCTTAGGTTTTGCATACCCTGTAAGGAATTTGTTGTTGGTGTAAGCCCTAGAGGCCAATACTTTTGGTACTTGTATCGAATTATTTATTAATAATAAAAGGCTTTTTCTTTATTACATTTGTTTAATAAAGTCCCTAGAATAGCTAGTCCGTTTAATGTATCAAGTGTGACTTGATCATGAGATCACATTAAACATAATGACACTATTCTTAAAGTATCCGTAGTCGAGCTTTATTGTGAAGTGGGATAACACTAAAGTATTAAGACTATTATGTATATAGACTGATGATCACATCTCATGGATCATGGATAAGGAGTTATCAAGTCTTAAACATAGGTATGAATATTAAGAGTAATATTTATACTGGATTGACCCGCTATGAGAATACTATATAGAATGTTATGCAAAGTGTCATAAGTTATTCTCATGGTGATAATGGTGTATACCACTCTTCGACCTGAAACCACTATGGACCCTAGATGTAGAGTCGAGTGCTTTATTGTTGATCAAACATTGTCCGTAACTGGATAACCATAAAGACAGTTGATGGGGACTCCACGAAGCATGCTAAGGGACATGAGTGACCTAGATGGAATTTGCCCATCCTGCATAATAGGATAAATGTCTATAGGCCCAATATTGAACTGGACAAGGATGACACGGTATATGCCTTGTGTTCAATATAGACATAAGGGGAAAAGGGTAATTATGCACAGAAGTATTATCATAGAAGGATTTGTCAAATCACATAACATTTTCGTGTCTTGGGTAGCAGTGATGTGTTGCTAGATACCGCTCACTGTTTATTATGTTAAATGCGTGATTTAATATAATTGCCAATGCCGCGAAAACCTACTGGGTCACACACAAAGGACGGATTGATGAGAGATAGAGTAACTAAGGAACATCGTAAGATACGGTGCCCTTAAGTGAATTATAGAACATCGTAAGGTACGGTGTGCTTAAGTAGAATACGAAATATGGTAAGGTACCATGCGCTTAAGTGATTTTGGGCATATTATAAGATATGGGCCACATACACTTAAGTGGGCTTAGGTGATTTTGGGCATATTATAAGATATGGGCCAAAATACACTTAAGTGGGCTTTTTTAGCTTGAAGCCCACACAAGTGGTTCTATAAATAGAACCTTTGTGCAGAAGTATTCATTGCGGTTGCATTATTTTCGTTTTCTCTCTCTCTCTCTCTCTCACACACACACACACACACACACACACACACGCACACACTCAAAGCCTTCATTCATACCAGTTAGCACTGAGATTGAAGGAATCCGTTCGTGTGGACTGAGTAGAGACGTTGTCATCGTTCAACATTCGTGATCGCTCCGTGGATCTGCATCAAAGGTTCTGATCGTCACAAGAGATCTGCACCAAAGGTTCCAATCGTCACAAGAGGTAAATATTCTATCACTGATCATGACCATTCGTAAGGTTCTCTAAAGGAGAAAATTTTAATTTCCGCAGCGCTTTGGATCGCAATTCTCCTTCAGTGCTATCAGAGCCACTTACGAAACCATGACTCGGATAGCTGTTTATTTTCTGTATTAATATGATTAAAAGACAGAATGAATCAATTAATTAAATGGGTAATTAAATTTGGCATCATGAGTGTACGAGTTGGATGATTGATATTGACTATGCTTTGGAATCGACATTAGTAAGGTGAAGTAGCGATACATCGATCGTCCATAGGTTACGCAATTGAGACCGATCAACTTATATATGATATAAGTAATCCTAATGCAAAGTACGGTATATATGATATACTGTTTCTGTTTCATTCGTTCAAACACTAAATGGTTGTTTTAATTTGAGCGATCAATGGTCATTTGCTTCGGAATCCGACATTAGTTTGGTGAAGCAATGACCCATTGATCAATCTTACTGAATCAACAATCGAGGTGTGTTTGACGGTCTGAAATTGGCGCATTAGGGTTGGTGACGGCGCAAGGGTTGTGCCGTCAAGAAGTTGTGAATTGAGGGCTTGTTGGAACGCGTCTGTTAACTATTTCAAAGCGCTGGGTTTTGGCCGCGTGACGATCGTCATGGACCTGTGACGATCGTAACAAGCTGGACGTGACGGTCGTCACGTGCTTTGTGACGGCCGTCACGTGCTTTGTGACGGTCGTCACATTCACAGATCCAGAATTCTAGGCGTTTCTGTTATTTTGGCGGCGTGACGTTCGTCATGGGCATGTGACGTTCGTAACAAGGTGGGCGTGACGTTCGTCATGGGCTTTGTGACGGTCGTCACATTCACAGAGTCAGAATTGTCGGGGTTTTTGTTTTGTGACTGCGCAAGAGTTGTGTTGATGCAAAACGATGTCGATTTCAAATGAATAGTTCATTAAAATTTTCGGACAGGGGCGTTGCCTCTACAACCCCGCAAGGGGCGCTGCCCCCTTGACCCCCGGCCGCTGATCGGTCAGCGGAACCACCGTCCGCTGACCGAGCAGCGGAAACCTCGTTTCCGCTGACCGGGCAGCGGACCCCCGGCTAACTACACGTAGTGTGATCAGTCGCCGAGATTTAATTTGGTTTTAATTAATTAAAGGAATTAAAATTAATAATAGTAATGTGTTTGTTATTATTGTCTTGTGGTGATCAGTTATGGCCCTAGTTTTCCTTTATTTTGTTTTGGGTTTTTAAAATACGACCTGCGTGTCGTGCCTCTCCTTTTAATATCTTAATGTAACTTCTTTCCTCATCTCAATCCCTCGTATGTAAAACGATTTTCTTCTGTAATGTAATGATATGAAGAAAGAGAAGAATTCAATATCAAAGGAAGACAATGTTTTGAAGAAAGAGAAGATTTCAATATCAAAGGAGGACAACCTTGAAGATCAAAGGAGGACAACCTTGAAGATCTTGCTTGGAGAAGCTTAGATCGTTATTAGGTTAGCTTAGGTTCTCTCATTGGCTTGGGGGAACAATTGCGCTAGGGGCCATAACTGTTTCATTATGTATGTTGATGCATGTGTATGTATGTTGATGCATGTGAATGTATGTTGATGTATGTGTATGTATGTTGATGCATGTGAATATATGTTGATGCATGTGAGAGACGATTTATATGATAAATAAGCCGGTGAGATCATAACAATTACAATTCCCTCAAATTAAATATTAAGTTTATGTTTTCCAAGTTTTAGCACTCATCAAGACTAGTATCGGATAATGTAGGTTTCGCCTACGCGAGGTGCATGTTCTATATTAGTAAGGTGCGATGGGATAATTGTAATATCCAACTGCTAAGACAATGGGTCAAACTTAACTAAACAAATTATAATAATATTATATATGTTTGCTTTCCAAGTTTTAGCACTCATCAAGACTAGTATTAGATAATGTAGGTTTCGCCTACGCGAGGTGCATGTTCTATATTAGTAAGGTGCGATGGAATAATTGTAATATCCAATTGCTAAAACGATGAGTCAAAATTAACTAAACAAATTATAATAATATTATATATGTTTAGAAGCAAGAGTTGGGAATGATCCATATGATGGATTGGAATAAGGAGTTATTCACCCAACTGAAATTTTCGAGAGTTGTATGAGATACAATTGGAAGGAGTTCCTACCTAAATAACCTAGTTTTGTGTAATCTGCCTACGCGGACTTAGAACGAAGTGAAATATGGATCTCGACCCACTAGAAAATCTTCCAACGGGATTTTCCGAATCAAATGATGAGGGTCATTTGTTTTGAGTAAAATAGCGGGAGCATATTTAATTAAATATGTTAATGATACTTATATTTTCATTAATGCTTATGTAGATTACCATGACAATAAACACCTCTAACAAGATTTTGTGATCAATCCTTGACAAGGAAAAATTGTCTGGGACAAATTTTCTGGATTGACACCAAAATCTGAGGATTGTCCTCAAACATGATAAAAAGCTATATGTCTTGGAGAAACCTGTTCCTGAAGAGGAACCTCTTAGTTCTGCACCTAAGGCAAAAAGAGATGCTTATAAGAAGCATGTAGATGATGCCAATGAAACTGCTTGTCTCATGCTGACTACCATGAACTCAGAATTGCAAAAGCAACATGAGAACATGACATCGTTCGATATGATCGAACACCTGAAGATGCTCTATCAAGAGCAAGCAAGGCATGAAAGGTTCGAAGTTTCAAAAGCCCTTTTTCAAGGCATGTTAGCTGAGGGATCCCCTGTAAGTCCCCATGTGCTCAAGATGACTGGGTATGTAGAAAACCTTGAAAGGTTGGGTTTTCCCTTCGGAAAGGAACTTGCGACTGATGTGATCTTGCAATCGTTTCCAAATGGATTCAGTCAATTTGTCCTAAATTTCAATATAAATGATATGGACAAATCTCTTCCTGAATTGCTAGCTATGTTAAGAACTGCTGAGCAGAATCTGAAGACAAAAGGGAAGTCCATTTTGATGATCGGAAATGGAAAGAGATAGAACAAAAGGCCCACCAAGCAGGGTGATAAAGGGAAAGGCAAGGAAGTTGTCAAACCCAGACCCACTGTTGCTGCTTTGAAGCCTAGTGGAGGCATAACAAAGGCAGGCACCTGCTTCCATTGCGGTAAGACAGGACACTGGAAGAGAAACTGCCCAAAGTACCTGGAAGATACGAAGAATGGAGTAGAGACTTCAAATTCAGGTATTTTTTGTTATTAAAATAAATTTATCTACTTCTGCATCATGAGTATTAGATACTGGATGCGGTTCTCACATTTAT
Source organism: Lathyrus oleraceus (assembly GCF_024323335.1). Taxonomy (NCBI): domain Eukaryota; kingdom Viridiplantae; phylum Streptophyta; class Magnoliopsida; order Fabales; family Fabaceae; genus Lathyrus; species Lathyrus oleraceus. The sequence goes on along the minus strand of NC_066583.1, from coordinate 534,751,870 downwards.
ACAAATGTGCAGGGGCTGAAAAGGAGTAGAGATTTTGAAAAAGGTGAAGTTGACCTACGAGTTGGCAATGGAGCAAAGGTTGCTGCTTTAGTCGTAGGAACTTATGTATTGACTTTACCTAGTGGTTTAATATTTCAGTTAGAGAACTGTTATTATGTACCTGCAATTAGCAGGAATATTATTTCCATTTCTTGTTTGGACAAGTTTGGTTTTTCATTTAAAGAATAATTGTTGCTCAATTTATTTGAATGATATATTCTATGCTACTGCACAAATGAGCAATGAACTATATGTCCTTGATCTTGAAATGCCTATTTATAACATTAATACTAAAAGAGTTAAAACCAACTAGGTAAGAATATTAAAACTCTTCGATCAGATCGAGGTGGTGAGTATTTAAGCCTAGAGTTTGATGACCATCTGAAAGAGTGTGGTATCATATCCCAACTTACTCCTCCTGGAACACCCCAATGGAATGGTGTATCTGAGAGAAGAAATTGAACCCTATTGGACATGGTCCGATCCATGATGAGTCACACCGATCTTCCAAACTCCTTTTGGGGACATGCACCATTGACAACAGCTTACACACTTAACCGTGTTCCATCCAAAAAGGTTGAGAAGACACCATATGAGATATGGAGTGGTAAGAAACCACATATGTCTTACATGAAGATTTGGGGTTGCAAATTTTATGTGAAACGAAAAACTTCAACTAAGCTTGAGCCCAAATCTGACAATTGCTTATTTGTGGGGTATTCTAAAGAAACAATAGGGTATTACTTCTATAATCCTTCTGAGGGCAAAGTGTTTCTCGCTCGAACTGGAGTTTTCCTAGAAAAGGATTTTATTTCCAAAGGAATAAGTGGGAGGAAAGTAGAGCTTTAAGAAATCCAAGAATCACAAAGCATTAATACACCTATGGAGGAATTAGAGCAGGAAACACAAAAAGTTGTGTAAGAGCAACCTGCTCAAGTAGAACAAGACCAACGTAGGTCAGGCAGGATACATCACCTACCTGCGAGATATGGATATCTCATAACTGATCAAGGTGATGTATTACTCATAGATCAAGAACAAAGATGAGCCTTGTGTCTACAATAAGGTTAGTGGGAGCATGATCGTTTTCCTGGTATTATATGTAGATGACATATTACTCATTGGAAACGATGTCCCCACCCTACAACAAGTAAAGTCTTGGTTGGGGAAATGCTTTTCTATGAAGGACATAGGTGAAGCAGCCTATATATTAGGAATCAGAATCTATAGAGATGGATCACAAAACTGCTTGGCCTAAGTCAGAGTACATACATAGACAAAGTGCTGAGACGCTTTAATATGCATGATCGCAATCTGGTTATGTGTTTTGCTTAAATGGTGGTGATGTGAGCTAGAAAAGTTCAAAGCAAGATACAGTTGCTGATTCTACAACTGAGGCCTAGTATATTGTTGCCTCAAGTGCAGCAAAGGAAGTTGTTTGGATCAAAAAGTTCATTAGTGAACTAGGCGTGGTTCCTGGCATTGTGGATCCCATTGGTCTCTATTATGATAACAATGGTGCTATCGTACAAGCTAAGGAGCCTAGATCTCACCAACGATCCAAACACATACTTAGGCGTTATCACCTCATTCGAGAGATAATAGATAGAGGAGATGTGAAAATATGCAGAGTGCCAACACTTGACAATATTGCTGACCCACTGACAAAGCCTCTTGCGCAGCAGAAGCATGATGGCCATACTAGATCAATGGGCATTAGGGGTATGCCTGATTGGCTCTAGTGCTAGTGGGAGATTGTTGGTGTAAGCCCTAGAGGCCAATAGTTTTGGTACTTGTATCGAATTATTTATTAATAATAAAAGGCTTTTTCTTGATTACGTTTGTTTAATAAAGTCCCTAGAAAAGCTAGTCCGTTTAATGTATCAAGTGTGACTTGATCATGAGATCACATTAAACATAAGGACACTATTCTTAAAGTATCCGTAGTCAAGCTTTATTGTGAAGTGGGATAACACTAAAGTATTAAGACTATTATGTATATAGACTGATGATCACATCTCGTGGATCATGGATAAGGAGTTATCCAGTCTTAAACATAGGTATGAATATTAAGAGTAATATTTATACTGGATTGACCCGCTATGAGAATACTATATAGAATGTTATGCAAAGTGTCATAAGTTATTCTTATGGTGATAATGGTGTATACCACTCTTCGACCTGAAACCACTATGGACCCTAGATGTAGAGTCGAGTGCTTTATTACTGATCAAACATTGTCCGTAACTGGATAACCATAAAGACAGTTGATGGGTACTCCACGAAGCATGCTGAGGGACATGAGTGACCTAGATGGAATTTGCCTATCCTGCATAATAGGATAAATGTCTATGGGCCCAATATTGAACTGGACAAGGATGACACGGTCTATGCCTTGTGTTCAATATAGACATAACGGCAAAAGGGTAATTATGCACATAAGTATTATCACAGAAGGATTTGTCAGATCACATGACATTTTTGTGTCTTGGGTAGCAGTGATGTGTTGCTAGATACCGCTCACTGTTTATTATGTTAAATGCGTGATTTAATATAATTGCCAACGCCGCAAAAACCTACAGGGTCACACACAAAGGACGGATTGATGAGAGATAGAGTAACTAAGGAACACCGTAAGATACGGTTCCCTTAAGTGAATTATTGAACATCGTAAGACACAGTGTACTTAAGTAGAATACGAAATATGGTATATAACATGGGCTTAAGTGATTTTGGGCATATTATAAGATATGGGACAAAATACACTTAAGTGGGCTTTTTTAGCTTGAAGCCCACACAAGTGGTTCTATAAATAGAACCCTTGTGCAGAAGCATTCATTGCGGTTGCATTATTTTCGTTTTCTCTCTCTCTCTCTCTCTCTCTCTCTCTCTCTCTCTCTCACACACACACACACACACACACACACACACACACACACACACACTCAAAGCCTTCATTCGTACCGGCTAGCACTGAGATTGAAGGAATCCGTTTATGTGGACTGAGTAGAGACGTTGTCATCGTTCAACGTTCGTGATCGCTCCGTGGATCTGCATCAAAGGTTTTGATCGTCATAAGACATTTGCACCAAAGGTTCCAATCGTCACAAAAGATAAATATTCTATCACTGATCATGACCATTCGTAAGGATCTCTAAAGGAGAAAATTTTAATTTCCGCTGCGCTTTGGATCACACTTCTCCTTCATTTGTTATATGGATTATTGATCCAGAATCAATCCACCAGGTGTTAATATTAACATCGGTCATATTAGATTCATAACAAACAAATGAGAATAAATTACCTTTCTTTTCAAGCCATTCTTTGAATCTAGGGCATTCCTTCTTCATGTGTCCTTCCTTTTTACAGAAGTAACACTTTGCTTCTTTCTTGATATCACCTTGCGGTGGTATTTTGAATTTCCCTTTCTGATTGGCTTGTTACTTGTCAGTTTTGAAAGCTTTGTTCTTCCCGCGAGTGCTTGTCAGCAATGCACTCTCACTCTGTTCCATTACAAGCCTTTCTTCTTCCTGAACACACATGATCATTAATTCATTGATTGACCATTTGTCTTTATGTGTATTGTAGGAGATCTTGAAAGGCCCATACTCAGACGGTAGAGAGTTCAGAATATAGTGCACCAGGAAGGAGTCAGACATATCAACCTTAAGTTTCTTAAGTTGAGCTGAAATGTCACGCATTTTCATTATGTGCTCACACACACCTTTCACACTGGTGAGTCGGTAGAAGGAAAATTTCATAATTAATGTGCTTGCCAAAGCCTTTTCAGAAGTGACGAACTGATCGTCAATGGCTTTCAGCAAATCACAGACATTCTCATGCTGATCGACAGAACCACGTATTCCACCTGTGACCTTAGTCTTAATGAACATCACACTGAGCCAGTTGGATCTCTCCCACCGCTCATATAGCGCAGCGATTGCAGCTGGAGTACTTTCATCTATAATTGCAGGTGGTTCGTCTTTCCTAATAACATAATCTATGTCCATCCATCCTAGATGGAGGAGAATTCTTTCCTTCCACACCTTATAGTTATCTCCTCTGAGCTCGGGAATATCACATCGGATATCAGAAAAATTAGCAAGTTGAGAAGCTAAAAAGATAAACAAAATTGATGTCAAAATTTGAGGCATAAATATTATCCAAATTGTATGTATTATCAATATAAACATACCATAAAATAAATCTTACAACATAAAAATTACCTGTGGGCTAAATTTTAATGTAATAAGATTTAAAAAAAAAATTGCGATAGATTTTTCAAACCTCACACTTTACGTGCATGATATAAATTTGTTTTTCTATCAAAAATTAATACTTTATGATAAAACTATCAAATTATGTACCAATTCATAATTTCTATGGGCAAGTTATGAAAATATTTTGACATTTTATTCTAATTAATCATACAAATATAATAAAAAATTCTGTAGGATAAAATTCATTATACCACGTATAATTAATTATAATTTTATGTCTAATAATTTATGTGATCTCAAAACTTTAAAAAACTAATCTCAATTGATTTAAGGATGTTGTGGCTAATCCAAATTAATCAAAATTAAAACGATCACTAGGCATAGTAACTCAATTATATGAGAGAATAAAAATAAATAAATAAGATCTCTTATACAATTTCTTAACAAAATAATAACATTATAAATCAATTTAATTTTTGCACAAATTTAATTCAAAGATTAAATAATAAGACATAATAATCAGTAAAAATGAAATCATATGGATATGAACAAAATCAAAATACATGTTTAACAAAGAAGCCTAGCGGTAACATTTATGAATGCCACGGAATCAAGACCTGTGTAAACATAATATTTTAAAATTCAAAACTCAAAATTAAATCACAAAAAAATACCAAATATGGAAGAACCATTCAAAAATAAGGTAGAGGCAGTAGAGGCTCTGATACCAAATGTTAGAATAATATATATATATTGATCATATGTTTCTGATAACAAAAGAACAACAAAATCAATAAAACAATATGTAGAAATAGAATTAGAGGTTTTACCTTCAACCATTGTTGCAGTGTTGTGAGTGTACTGCCTTTGATTCTTCCAAGCTCTTGCTCTCTCAATATAGATGGTGTATTTCTTTTGCGATGAGAGAAAGCTTTGGGGACCAAAGACTATTTATAGGCTTGATTCTACCATCAAGAATTTAAAGTCATTAAAACTCATTACCACCCAATTAAATGGTCATATCAATTTACATTAAAATCAAAATAAATCATACCCTTTTCAGAACCAAAATCCCAAAATTATGGACCACATTAAATGATTTTTTATTATTAATACTTATTATAAAAAAAATAAGAAACCGTTACACTTATGGAATTCATTTTGTGAGAAGATCATGTTTCTCTATCATTTTTGTTCTCTATCATTTTAATGAAAGAAGTAAAGAGAAACACCATATGTTGAATTGTAATATTAAGTTGAAATAATGTATTGATGATAGCTAGAGACTTTCCTTTACTTATTTGTAGTTTTTTATGGAAATTTTTTATTAATAAAATCTAGGGAATTGAGTATAAGATATACTCAAATGTATTAGAGATAAGTCAGCAAACAGAAATAAATTTGGCAAACAGGTATAGTATTGGGCATTATACAACATATACAACGTAAATAACTAGTTCATCACACAAAGATTTATCTCAAAATGTAAAAGGAAGGGTTCAAATACCCCTTTATATAAAATACAAAAAGACCAGTATAAGTATAGCAATAGAGCTTTTTTAAACAATTGATCATGCAAAATGAAAAAAAAAACTAAGCTTATATTAAATCAATTATGGTATCATTCACCTAGTCAGATCGGATTGTTTCACGGTTTTTGAAAATTGCAACCGAAGAAATTATTGGATCGAGTTGTGTATTAAATCGCTCTTTGTAAGACGTTTTGTGGTATTTTCCAAAATTGTGCAACACAGTCACTCAACCACGACACCTCTAAGAAAAAACATCACAACTTTATAATGTACATTATAACTTGCATGGTAGATAATAAATATAGAAATACACCCTTTAATAGTACAGCGACCAGTCAAATATAGTATAAATATCATTCATAGTATCTGATAAAAAGATCAGTCGTAATAATTTTTAAAACGAGAAGAACTTCAAGTAATTCTCCAAAGAGAATTCAATAATGGTTGTTTGATTAAAAATAATTTCTCAAACAAAGGAAAATTCAAATAATTCTCCTAATAGAATAAAAAAAATACTTATAATTTCTAAACTCAAACCCGAAGTACTTCAAATCATTCTCTAAAGAGAATTCAAGAAAATACGCGAAAAATTCAACGAGTAGAAAGAATGGGGGAGAATTTGGCGCTTCGACAATTCGATAAACGTACAATATTGAGAGTGAAGAAGAAAAAACTAAAAAAAGATTGTGTCTTTTGGAATGGAACATGTGCATTCCTTCTATAATAAAGTATGTTAGCTAGGTATATAATCTAAAGAATGTGAGATTAAGAAATTTTTTCAATTAACTCACAAACACACTTATTTTTTCTAACAATGTGAGACTTAAGAAATTTTTTTCAAATTCATATCAATATTGGAATAAATATACATGTTCCAACAATCCTCCACTTGAACTTAAAAAAAGTATTTCACAAGTAACGTCAAATGTTCCTAAATTTGTGCATAAGTAGAGGTGTCTACGACATGAACCTTTGTGTAGCTGGTAGGATTCCGATTCAAAAAGAGTGACACAAGTGTGTTGAACTATATCTCATACATCAAACTGGCACACAAATTTTTCTTAAGGTGTATTCTAAAAATCATATGCTTTAACAACCCTGCACGTTTATCCAAATTTAGTGAAAGCTCTATTAATTCTACCTCGAAATTCTATAAGATTCATGCTAAGTTCCATAATCACACATGTGAGTATATCAAGAGTACTATTGTATCCAGGAACTCTCTCATACAGAGTATATATAAATCTCATTAAGAGTTTCTATTATCTCATCCTCTTTTTGCTTCAAGATTAATGTTTCTCTTATTTATTCTAGCATGATGATCATATATTACTCATAACTTATTATTATCCATTGAGTCTATTTCTTGGAATCTCCGATCTATTAGGTCGAGTTACCATCATGAGGAACTCACTTCTCTATAAGAATAAGTTCCACCTTCTTGGGTGTATTATGGACGTTCTCTCTAGCTAATCCTTTTATTATATGATATGCTAAATTTTCATCAGTGCATACATGATCCACTATAATAGCTCCTTTAGAGATACAATCTCTAACAGTGTTGTGATTACTTCTTATTTGACATCTATTACCATTATAATAACGATTCTCAAATTTTGCAATAGTCACGGTACTATCGTATTGGATCAATACAACTGGCATAGATTTTTGAAGTAAAGGAATCAATACTAACAAGTATCTCAACCAACTTGCTTCTTCACTATAAATTGCTAATGTTATCTTTTTGGACTCCTTCATAAAATGGGCCATGAAAGTATGTTTATTTGAATTCAAAGAGACAACTCATCCAACTATATTTAATATATAGCCTCAAAGTACTTTTGAATCATCTTATAAGGTGTTCCAATCTGCATCACTGTATCCTTGAAGTATTTCAAGAAATCTCTAATAATGTAAACTGAGATTCATGATCCTTCTAAGTTATAACATGTTGGTGTAAGCCCTAGAGGTCAATATTTTTGATACTTGTATCGAATTATTTATTAATAATAAAAGACTTTTTCTTTATTACATTTGTTTAATAAAGTTCATAGAATAGCTAGTCCGTTTAATGTATCAAGTATGACTTGATCATGAGATCACATTAAACATAAGGAAATTATTCTTAAAGTATTTGTAGTCGAGCTTTATTGTGAAGTGGGATAACATTAAAGCATTAAGACTATTATGTATATAGACTGATGATCACATCTCATGGATCATGGATAAGGAGTTATCAAGTCTTAAACATAGGTATGAATATTAAGAGTAATATTTATACCGGATTGACCCGCTATGAGAATACTATATAGAATGTTATGAAAAGTGTCATAAGTTATTCTCATGGTGATAATGGTGTATACCACCCTTCGACCTAAAACCACTATGGACCCTAGATGTAGAGTCGGGTGCTTTATTGCTGATCAAACGTTGTCCGTAACTGGATAACCATAAAGACAGTTGATGGGTACTCCACGAAGCATGCTGAGGGACATGAGTGACCTAGATGGAATTTGCCCATCCTGCATAACAGGATAAATGTCTATGGGCCCAATATCAAATTGGACAAGGATGACACGGTCTATGCCTTGTGTTCAATATAGACATAAGGGCAAAAGGGTAATTCTACACATAAGTATTATCACAGAAGGATTTGTCAGATCATATGATATTTTCGTGTCTTGGGTAGCAGTGATGTGTTGCTAGATACCTCTCACTGTTTATTATGTTAAATACGTGATTTAATATAATTGCCAATGCCGCGAAAACCTATAGGGTCACACACAAAGGAAGAACTGATGAGAGATAGAGTAACTAAGGAACACCGTAAGTGTAGCACCTCAAATTTGCACCTACCTTTTGTACATACGTTCTCATATTAGGTCATAACATAACATGGTCCACTGCATAGCATTGCATTGTCCCTTTGCCTCAAGTGCAAGCCATTAAGAAGAATTAGGTCAAACTGGTCAGGAGATCAGTCAGTCAAGCAAGCAAGTGCAATTTTCATTGAAACAAGGCCCTAGGGTTGGTCCAACGTGTTCACATGACTTGGGGATCCATTTGAAGTGTTTTGGTCAAGGATTGGATGTTCAGAAGTCATCAGTCAATGCACAGTTTGCCAGAAACCCTAAAAAGTCAAACTTGGTCAACTGTGTCTGATTTTATGGTTTTGATGGTTGGATTTGGTTTGAGAGAGCTCATTCATGTCCAAATAGGCCTCATGTATCATTTCAAAGACCATTATTGAAGAATTGGAAGCCAGACAAGAAATTTCCAAAAATAGAAACTGGACCTGTAATTGAAACCTGCCAAAAATGGAAACTTCTTGATCCCAAACTTCCATCATGATACAAGCTTCAAATGAATTTTTTCCCAACATGAAAGTTGAAGATCTTGTTCTCCCATTTCCAAAAAGTCCAAGAACACTCAATTCCCATGTATGGTTGGCAAGTTATGATCAATTCATTCTCCAAAATTTTTGAACTTCAAAAGGCCATATCTCTCAAACCATTTGGCCAATTTGGGTGGGGTTTTTTGCAACAAGTCACATTTGATCCCCTCTTTCCAAATATGCAACCATCATTCACCAAAACATTACCAATCAAAATGGCATTTTTGGACTTGCATGAATTAATTTCAAGTGAGGTTGAAAAATGAGTTTCAAAATTAACCACTTCCAACCAATTCTACCAATCAAATATATTCAGAAATCATATTTTGGACATGTTCAAGGCCCATTTTCGTGCAGTACATACACCCATTACCAACTTGCTTGAAAATTGGCAAAAGGACACTTTTCACCAACTCCATTCCACTTTTTCATGAACCTTGATTAAGTACCATTGAACAGAGTATATATTCATCATTTTCTCTCTGAAGGAAACCCTAGCAGCCACACAAACACAGAAAATATCACTTGCTCTCAAAATCCATTTTTCCCCCATCTCGAGAAATCTGCAAAAAACTTCAAGAGAACTCGACCTTGCCTTTGTTGTTTCATCATCCAAACAGCATCTTGAGCTCATTGCAACATTGTTTCACCAACTGTAAGCTCATTTGCCCGACTGTTTTTCCAAAGCATCATCAATGGCAAAGTGTGGTTGAAGCTGTTTCAAGTTGTTTCAAGCCAAGCCAACTTCACCATTCACCTTGTGGAGCTTGGACCTTCACCTGTTTTGAGCATTTGCAAGCAAACAACATCAAAATCTCAGCTGCTCTTCAGAATTGGTAAATTTTCGATCTCCTTATTTCATCAAATCAATACATGCTTTAGAAAGGTCTATCCATGCTGAGCTTCATGATGGTTTTGCTTTTGAAAATGGTTGGTTATTTCTTTAGTTATGTTGAAATGAAGCTTGGTGATGAATTGTATTTCTGCTCGATTCATGAGTTATATTGTGTTTTAGTGAAAATCGTTGTTGGATTCATGTTGTTGGTTGTTTGCTGAGTCGTTTGGTATATCCAATCGAGATTTCTGGAAAAAATTTTGAGTGACTCGATTTGGGAAAGATGAAGTTCATGCTGTTCTTCATAAACCCTAAAACCCTTTGCCTTGCCCAGAAATTTTTTCTGTCTCCCACGTGCATGGCACTGTTGCTCCATAATGGCCAATCACAACATCCCGTTTCATGGCCCAAAACGGCAGCGTTTGATTTAGTGAATCCTAGAATTACAAAAATGCCATTTCCGGTTATTAAATCCATTTAATTCATTTATTTTCTCAATTTTTATTTCATTTGATATGCTCAACTTGTAAAATTCATAAATCATTCATTTGTGATCCAAATTTTGTGGGAATTTTTGCTAAATGCTCAGCATGACCTCTATTATTTTATCACATTTTTTCCAGAATTTTTGGATGGTTGGTTTTTGTTTGGCATTAGGATTTGTAACATGCATCCATATTGTACACATTTTACCAAAACCTTTGTGAAATGGTCATGACTTATCCTATGGACTTGAAACTTTTGAGAACAAACTAGACACATTCATGTTTATTTTGATGTAGAGTTTGTGAATTTATCTTATCTGGATTGTGAGTTGTGAATTTTTGAAGTAGGGTGTGACAATTTGTGTCACACCATTGATGTTCAACTTGTTGATTTTTATAGCCATGCTTCTTGACCTCCAATTGATCTAAATTTTTGCATGAACCTACTCTTGTATGTCTAGTTTACGTGTGATTTTTTGTGGATTTGTTTATGGCATTTTCCAATTGATTGAGATTTTTGTCCCCTGTTTGGTCTTATGTTGACTTTTTGTGACACTTGTTCCCATTTCATTTGTGAAATCCTCATACTTTATTAGATGGACATGAAATTTGATATGTGATTACTAGACATCTTAATCTTTGCCATGGTTTTAGTCCCATTCATTTCTCATATGCCATCCCTGATTTATGATTTTTGCAAGTTGATGCATGTTTGGTTGACTTCTTTGAGCATGTTCAAAATTGCCTTGCCTTTCTGATTTTCATTGACTATCTTCTACTTGTCCAAATGAGCTGAAATTTGACATGCATACCATGCTATGGGTTGTGATTGACCATGATTTATTTGGTGATTTTTGGAAATGTTTAAGATTGCTTTTGAGCTAAGTCTTGCTGTTGACTTCTATGAGCTTCTAAATGCCATGCCTTGACTTCTTTTGTTTATGAAATGAAGATGATGATTGATATGAATGTGAAACCAATTGGGTTTGTTTCTTGATTGTTTAAATATGATTTTGATTGGAGTTCATTTTCTGTTTTGACTTTTTCATCCCCTTTTGACCCTAGGCTTGTCCTAGTGGTCCTGTTACTTATGTTTGAGCTCATTTTTTCAGGTTAAGCAACAATTACCCAATGAGACCAATACAAATTGATTGAGTGTGCTTGTTTATCATGACTAATCTATTTGTTTTGTAGGTGGCTTGGCTCACATGCCTTGAGCCTTATGCCTTGCACATTCTCTTGCTTATGATTGACTGTTGATCTGTTTCCTTTTGCTTTAATCTTGAAGTTGTATACTAATGTCTGTTTGACTATTTCAGGTGCTTTTAGTTGCTCAGTTCCTTGTGAACTTTTTGCTTTGCTTTGCTTGTATAAGCAATTTGCATTGAGGTATATTTCTAATCTTCATGTAGTCTGGAAGACCTGGCCTGTTACTTGGCCAGGCAACTGTCTGAAGTCCTCCTTAAGAGGCAATGCTTGTGTATGTTTACAATTTGTCCTTGTATAGAGTCAAAGACCTCCTAAGTGAAGAGGCAATTGGCAGAACCCAAGGGATATGCAATCTATCCCCTGCTATTCTGTGTGTCATCTGCTCTGCTCACACCACTGTGTTGATGCATTGCAGATACAAACCCAAGATCTTGTACAATTGTACAGTTGAGTCAGTTTCAAATGTGTAGGAGGGTTCCCACTTTCTGAACCCACACATTCTTGTCTTAAGCTCTCCCAGGCCAGGGATAAGAGCTGTGAAGTCTTATCTTCACTCACCTTTCATATGCTTCACCTTAGCCCCTCAATGGCAAGGTTAAGAGCCAACATTCACCCAGTTCCAGAGGTTTGTTTGTTGAGGTTGATATGACCCCTCGACTAAAACCTAGCCTTGTTTGAGCCCCTTGCTTGTATATAGTGTGTGCTACCTGTGCTTGTATGTTTGTTTGACTTGCTTCCTGTGCAAGTTAGGGTTAGTTTAGACTTGCTTCCTGTGCAAGTTAGGTTTTGCTTGGCTTGCTTCCTGTGCAAGTTAAGTGTAGGTGTGGCTTGCTTCCTGTGCAAGTCACGATTAGGATAGGCTGGCTCCCTGTGCCAGTTAGCTAGAAACCTTAACTTAGGGATGATTTGCATGATAACATCTAGGCTCGAGTCGTAGTCTCCCTAGTTGTGTCTCCCTCTGTTATCTGGTTAGGCTAGTCCTTTATCCCTCTGTAGGGGAACTACGTCGCCCTGATCCTCATACCAGATGAGGTACGTAGGCAGGAGATGAGCAGATCTCTCCGGGCGCCTGTGTCTTTGTTTTGTCTTGTGGTGTGCTTGGAAGCTGATGTAAGTCCATCGAGTGGCATTAAGGTTCCAGTGTGCGTGTGTTTGGTTCGGATGCTGATGTAAGTCCAGCGATTGGCAGTCAGGCTCCATGTTTGCCTTCTTGAGTGCGTTTTGGTTCGGATGCTGATGTAAGTCCAGTGATTGGCAGTCAGGCTCCACGTTTGCCTTTGCCAGTGTTTGTTTGTGTGCGTGTCAGCCGAGCTACGAATGCTCTGATTCTCCTTCGTCCAAAGGAGATACGTATGCATAGGATGCGATATCCTAGCGAGCATGTGTCGTTTCCCCAGTCCGAACTACTTCGACTCTGATGTCTATGCCTGATAGACTAAGTAGGCCCAGGATGCGCTATCCTGCCGAGTCAGTCTCTTTTGTTTTCTTGTGTCTCTTTCAGCCAGTGTGTGTGAGTTTGAGCAGTGTTTAGCAACCATTTTCCTTTCTATTGTGCGTGGATCCCGTCGAGTACGACGGATGCGTAGGGGTGCTAATACCTTCCCTTCACATAACCGACTCCCGATCCCATTCTCTTTGGTCGCGAGACCTTTCCTTTCCCAGGTTTACTCTGAGCGTTTCCTTTCCCTCTTTTGGGATAAATAACGCACGGTGGCGGCTCTGTTGTTCTTGTTTTCCCGCCGGTTTTTCGTGTGATGCGACAGTAAGGCGACTCTGCTGGGGATATAGAGAAGTTGACCTGTGCTGGTCCGTCTTCCCTAAGCGAGTCTCTCCTAGCGCTCTCTAGGATAGGGTTTGGTTGCTTTTGCTGTTATTTATTGCATTCATTTATTTATTGTTTGCATTATTGTTTGCATTAATGTTTGCATTCATATTCATCTGTTCACCTGGCTGGCTGGTTGTCTGTTTCTCTCTGTTGGGGTGGGAGTTACATGAGGTAAAAGGCCCAATACCCAGGCCATGAGTGAAATCTAGGATACTTAGGAATAGAGTGATTCATGGGAAGCGGGTGGTATTGCGCCACTTAGCGGAACATTGATATCACGAGCAGTTCAGACCCTGGTGGGATATTATCGTTACATACTTCGGGTGTGTATATGATGATGTTCTGCGAAAGGTTATTTATGTTGCGTTTCTCTCGACCTTACCCTGGCCTAGATGACACCCGTGAGTGGGGAGGGAATGATCATTATTACAGGTACAGTTGGTGACTTGTTGGTGACTTGTTGGTGACTTGTGATCCTGTTGGTGACTATTGGTTCAGAAGTTTGGGGTCTCAGATGACTTTGGGTTTCAGATGAATTTGTGGTTCGGAGTTCAAGCCGAAGCTTTGATCCTGTGTTCTGAGAGACACAGCCAACCAGTCGTGTCTGCATCATTTGCATCATAGCATGTTTATTTTCAAAAAAAATACGCAATAAAAAAAAAAAAGGGGAAAAAGAAAAAAACAAAAAAAACTAATCCCTGCATGCATATCATTTCTCAGGTACATTCCAGAGCTTGTTCACTGATAGAGATGGCAACAGTCCCAGAGTTGAAGCGGAAGACTTGTTCCTACAGCTTTCACCGTGAACCTTTGACGTCTCTGATTGAGTTGAGCAACCTTATGACCATTGGTAACCAGAAGGGGTTTGTTGACCAGTATGGAGATATTCTGACACTGTTAAAGATGGTAGTCGATCCGGTGCCGTTGCAGACTCTTCTACAGTTCTACGACCCAGAGCTTCATTGTTTCACCTTTCAAGATTATCAGTTGGCGCCTACTCTTGAGGAGTACTCCATTCTGCTGAGTGTCCCGGTCCGGTATCAGGTTCCTTTCTTGGATGTGCCCAAGGAGGTTGATTTCAGAGTTGTTGCCAGAGCTCTCCATTTGGGTATCAAGGAAGTCAGTGATAGTTGGAAGTCCAGTGGGGATGTTGTAGGATTGCCTTTGAAGTTTCTGTTGAGGGTAGCTAGAGAAGAAGCAGAGAAGGGAAGTTGGGAAGCCTTTCATGCTCAGTTGGCCGTCATGATCTATGGGATCGTCCTGTTTCCGAGTATGCCCAATTTTGTTGACTATGCTGCAGTCAGTATTTTCATTGGAGGAAATCCAGTTCCTACTCTGTTAGCTGACACTTACTATGCTATTCACAGTAGGCATGGTAAGGGTGGGGCTATCAGGTGTTGTCTCCCGCTTTTGCTCAGATGGTTCTTGTCTCTCCTGCCAGTCAGTGGACCTTTTGTGGATGCTCAGAGCACGCATAAGTGGACTCAGAGGGTTATGTCTCTTACCTCCTATGATATCAGGTGGCAATCTTACCGGATGGATGTGCATAACGTCATTATGAGTTGTGGAGGATTCCGTAATGTGCCACTCATAGGGACTAGGGGTTGCGTCAATTACAACCCGGTTCTTTCTCTTCGCCAGTTGGGGTTTGTGATGAAGGGAAGACCACTTGAGGCTGAGGTAGCGGAAAGTGTGTATTTTGAGAAGCAGAGTGACCCGGATAGATTGGAGCAGATAGGAAGAGCTTGGAAGTCTATTGGTATGAAGAATGAATCTGTCTTAGGGAAGAAGTTTGCCGTTGCTATGCCCGATTACACTGATTGGGTCAAGGAGAGAGTAGAAACTTTGTTGTTACCCTACGATAGGATGGAGCCGTTGCAGGAGCAACCACCTTTGATCCTTGCTGAGAGTGTGCCTGCGGAGCACTACAAGCAAGCCCTGATGGAGAATCGCCGTTTGAGAGGGAAGGAGCAAGATACCCAATGGAGCTGTACAAAGCCAAAGCTGATAGGTTGAATTTGGCTCATCAACTCAGAGGAGTGCGAGAAGAAGATGCTAGCAGACTGAGAAGCAAGAAGAGATCCTACGAGGAGGTGGAGAGCATGTTAGATGCAGAACACCGGGAGTGCTTGAGGCTGCAGAGAGTTGAGGCCAGCTATCAGAAGAAGATCAGAGACTTGGAGAAGCAACTCAGAGATAAAGACATCCAGTTGAAGAAGGAAGTAGACTTGAGACAGGCATCAGAGAACCACCTTGGAGGAGAAGTGGTAGAGCTTAGACGACAACTGAAGGAGAAGATCACTCTTTTGCCAGAATGTTCAGAATGTGACCTGTTGATAGACCAGTGTCAGTACTTGAAGACTCTCATTCCGGGAGGCCGTTTGTCTTAGCTTGTATCTTTGATATGTATGTTGAGAATCACCTCCAGGCTTGTTGGATGGGATTCATTGTTGTACTCCGATTGTTTGGACTTTCTTTGTCGACTTTGTTGTATGATCCTGTTACTCATATAATGAGGTTGTTGGTTTCACCTTGTACTCATCACTCTTGTGTATGTTGTTTCTGTGCTTCTATGTTGTTCTTGCTGCAGGTTGCCATCTTTTGAGGATGACTCAGGCTCTTTGAATGCCTGAGGAATGAACATATCATGTGCATCATACGCATCATTAGCACCATACTCATATCATTTTGCATAACAGGTGTTCTTGGTCGTGACTTCTCACTCTTGGTTCCTGTTCAGGCAGGATAGCTGATCAACGTCCGCACCGCTACTCAACAAGACTGAATCAACAGAGAGGTATGGATCAAGTTCAAGCTGAGTTGGCTGAGATGAAGGCTAACATGGCCCAGTTTATGAATATGATGCAAGGGGTTGCACAAGGTCAAGAAGAACTTCGAGCCATGGTTCAGAGACAAGAGGCTGCAATTCCACCGGTCAACCATGCTCCGCCAGAGGGAGGCCCGGTCAATGATAATAATGTTGTTGCTGCTGTACCCATCAACAACTATGCTGTAGGTGATGAGTTGGGGGGTATTCGAATCAACGGTCAACCTATTGCTCCAGATGCCGCTAATGCCAGAGCAGTCCGTGCCCCGGCCCGTAATCCTGCTCCGATTGTTGACAGACAAGAGGATATGTTCACTCTGCTCAGTGAAGACGAAGACGTTCTGGGAAGGGTTGATGAGAGGGATCGTAAAGTTGATGCCCTTGCTGAGAAGATCCGGGCTATGGAATGTCAGAATTCTCTCGGTTTTGATGTTACCAATATGGGGTTGGTGGAAGGTTTGAGAATCCCTTACAAGTTCAAAGCACCGTCCTTCGATAAATACAACGGTACTTCTTGCCCTCGCACCCATGTGCAGGCTTATTATCGAAAAATCTCTGCGTATACCGATGATGAAAAGATGTGGATGTATTTTTTCCAAGATAGTCTATCTGGGGCTTCTTTGGACTGGTACATGGAATTAAAGAGAGATTCGATCCGATGCTGGAGGGATCTGGGTGAGGCTTTCTTGAGGCAATATAAACATAACATGGACATGGCGCCTAGCCGGACTCAGCTGCAGAGTCTATGTCAGAAATCCGGAGAGAGCTTCAAGGAGTACGCCCAGAGGTGGCGTGAACTGGCTGCTAGAGTTCAACCCCCTATGCTGGAGAGGGAGTTGACAGATATGTTTATCGGTACTCTTCAGGGTGTGTTTATGGACCGGATGGGGAGCTGCCCATTCGGTAGTTTTTCTGATGTTGTCATTTGTGGAGAGAGGACTGAGAGCTTGATTAAAACTGGGAAGATCCAAGATGCTGGTTCCTCTTCTTCTAAGAAGCCGTTTGCTGGGGCACCTCGTCGAAGAGAGGGTGAAACTAATGCTGTTCAATACCGCAGAGATCAGAACAGAAGTCAACGCTGTCAGGTTGCTGCAGTGACCATTCCGGCACCTCAACCTCGTCAACAACAACAACAAAGAGTTCAACAACCGCAACAACAACAACAACAGCAACGTCCGTATCAGCCCAGACAAAGGATGCCTGATCGACGTTTTGATTCGCTACCCATGTCGTACGCCGAACTGCTGCCCGAACTACTCAGGTTGGGGTTGGTTGAGTTGCGTACAATGGCTCCGCCTACAGTATTGCCTCCTGGGTACGACGCCAACGTCCGTTGTGACTTTCACTCTGGGGCACCAGGGCATCATACTGAGAAGTGTCGGGCTCTCCAGCACAAGGTCCAAGATTTGATCGATGCCAAGGCGATCAACTTCGCTCCAGTGCCTAACGTCGTAAACAACCCTATGCCTCAGCATGGTGGGCATAGAGTGAACAATATTGAGGGGAAAGAAGCTGAAGATCTGGTTGTTAATGTTGATGATGTTCAGACTTCTCTGCTAGTTGTGAAGGGCCGTCTGCTGAATGGGGGTGTCTACTCGGGCTGTGATGAGGATTGTTTGGGCTGTGCAAATCTGAGAATGGTTGCGACCAGTTAAGGGCCGGTATCCAGGGTATGATGGATGAGGGTTGTTTGCAATTCAGTAGGGCTGTAAAAGATCGTGGGACAGTGTCAACTATCACCATTTACTTTAAACCGTCTGAAGGACGTGGACAAAGGGTCGTTAGTGCACCTGCAACAAATGGTACCCCAGTTACCATTTCCGTGCCTGTAACCATCAGTGCTCCAACTACTATCGTTGCGTCTGGAAGAAGGGCTGTTGAGAATAGTAGAGCCGTGCCGTGGAAGTATGATAATGCTTACCGCAGTAACAGAAGGGCTGAAAGTCAGACGAGACCAGTGAATCAAGCTCCAGTGACAATTGGTTTACCGAATAGAGTTCCTGCAACTGTTGGTCCGGCTGTGGATAATGTAGGGGGTCCAGGAGGTTTTACCAGAAGCGGTCGTCTGTTCGCACCGCAGCCTTTGAGGGACAATAATGCTGAGGCTCTCGCCAAAGCAAAGGGTAAGCAAGCTGTGGTTGAGGAAGAACCTGTCCAGAAGGAAGCGCCCGAGGGGTCATTTGAGAAGGACGTGGAGGAGTTTATGAAGATAATCAAGAAGAGTGACTACAAGATTGTAGATCAGTTGAATCAAACTCCGTCCAAGATTTCTATACTTTCACTGTTGTTGTGCTCTGAGGCACACCGTAATGCCTTGCTGAAGATGTTAAATCTGGCTTACGTGCCTCAGGAGATTTCTGTCAATCAACTGGAGGGTGTGATGGCCAATGTGAGCACCAGGCATGGTGTAGGATTCACCAACCTGGACTTAACGCCTGAAGGGCGAAACCATAACAAAGCCTTGCACATCACCATGGAGTGCAAGGGGGCAGTGTTGTCTCACGTATTGGTAGACACCGGGTCGTCGCTGAATGTGCTGCCTAAGCAGATTCTGAAGAAGATTGATGTGGAAGGGTTTGTGCTTACTCCCAGTGACCTGATCGTTCGTGCTTTCGACGACTCCAAACGTTCTGTGTGTGGGGAAGTTACCTTGCCTGTGAAGATAGGTCCTGAGGTATTCGATATCATCTTCTATGTTATGGACATCCAGCCCGCCTATAGTTGTTTATTGGGGCGTCCATGGATTCATGCAGCAGGGGCAGTCTCGTCGACTCTCCATCAAAAGCTCAAGTATGTCTGGAACGGTCAGATTGTGACCGTGTGCGGTGAAGAAGAGATTCTGGTGAGTCATCTATCCTCGTTCAAATATGTTGAGGTGGATGGCGAGATCCACGAAACCTTATGCCAGGCGTTTGAGACTGTGGCTCTTGAGAAAGTGGCGTACGCTGAGCAGAGGAAGCCGGGTGCTTCGATTGCTTCGTACAAGCAGGCCAAAGGAGTTGTTGATTCTGGCAAAGCTGAAGGCTGGGGCAAGATGGTGGATTTGCCTGTCAAAGAAGACAAATTTGGCGTTGGTTATGAGCCTCTCCAAGCAGAGCAGAATGGTCAAGCGGGTCTGAGTACCTTTACCAGCGCTGGGCTGATGAATCATGGCGACGTCTCTGCAACCGGTAGTGAAGACTGTGACAATGATTGTGATTTGGACAACTGGGTTCGCCCGTGTGCACCAGGGGAGTCTATCAACAACTGGACGGCTGAAGAAGTGTTTCAAGTTACTCTTCTGACAGAGTAATTTTCTGTTGTTTTTTTCATTTTGCATGAAAATCCTACGATCTGCCCAAGACGTAGTGATTCATTGTAGGGCCTCATCATGTTTTAATGATTATCATTAATGAAGGACATTTTTTGCAATCAAACTTTGTGATCCCTGTCTTTCTATTTTGTTGTTTTCATCCTTTTTTCAAAAACAATAAAAATGGCAATGTTTTTGTTTTTTGTGACTTTATTGAACTCTTTTTCTAAAACAAAGCATTAAACATGCAGAAGCGATCTTATGGCATTCACTATGAACAGTTCTGTTATGGCTCAGTATGATTTCGACAATCCCATCTACCAAGCTGAAGAGGAGAGTGAGGAAGACTGTGAACTTCCTGCAGAATTGGTCAGATTGCTGAAGCAGGAGGAAAGGGTCATCCAGCCTCATCAGGAGGAGTTGGAGGTTGTTAATTTGGGTACTGAGGACGCCAAAAGAGAAATCAAGATTGGGGCTGCTTTAGAGGACTCTGTCAAGAGGAGGCTGATTGAGATGCTGAGAGAATATGTGGAGATATTCGCCTGGTCATATCAAGATATGCCTGGGTTGGATACAGACATTGTGGTGCATCGATTACCTCTTAGAGAAGGATGTCCTTCGGTCAAGCAGAAGCTTCGTAGAACGAGTCCTGACATGGCAACTAAGATCAAGGAAGAGGTTCAGAAGCAGTGGGATGCGGGTTTCTTGGCTGTTACAAGTTATCCCCCATGGGTGGCCAACATCGTTCCTGTGCCGAAGAAGGATGGTAAAGTCAGAATGTGTGTCGATTACCGGGATTTGAATAGAGCGAGTCCGAAAGATGATTTCCCATTACCTCACATTGATGTATTGGTTGATAATACGGCTCAATCCTCGGTATTCTCTTTCATGGATGGTTTCTCTGGATATAATCAGATCAAGATGGCGCCAGAGGACATGGAAAAGACGACATTCATTACACCTTGGGGCACGTTCTGCTATAAGGTGATGCCATTTGGGCTAAAGAATGCTGGTGCTACCTATCAGAGGGCAATGACGACTCTTTTTCATGACATGATGCACAAAGAAATTGAAGTGTACGTAGATGATATGATCGCGAAGTCGCAGACAGAAGAGGAGCACTTGGTTAATTTGCAGAAGCTGTTTGATCGGTTGAGAAAGTTCAAGCTGAGGTTGAATCCGAACAAGTGTACGTTTGGGGTGAGATCAGGGAAGCTTTTAGGCTTCATTGTCAGTGAGAAAGGGATTGAGGTTGATCCAGCAAAAGTCAAAGCTATTCAAGAGATGCCTGAACCGAAAACGGAGAAGCAAGTCCGTGGGTTTTTAGGGAGATTGAACTACATTGCAAGGTTCATATCTCACCTAACTGCCACGTGTGAACCAATTTTCAAATTGCTAGAAAGAATCAGGCGATCAAGTGGAATGATGATTGTCAGAAAGCTTTTGACAAGATTAAAGAGTATTTACAGAAACCTCCAATCCTTATACCTCCAGTTCCAGGGAGACCTCTGATAATGTACCTGTCAGTGACTGAGAACTCGATGGGGTGTGTATTGGGACAGCATGACGAGTCTGGTCGAAAAGAGCATGCCATATACTACCTTAGCAAAAAGTTTACCGACTGTGAAACAAGATATTCACTGCTCGAGAAAACTTGCTGTGCTTTGGCCTGGGCTGCTCGCCGACTGAGGCAGTATATGTTGAACCATACTACCTTGTTGATTTCTAAGATGGATCCAGTGAAGTACATCTTTGAGAAACCGGCTCTCACCGGACGCGTTGCTCGTTGGCAGATGATTCTAACAGAATATGATATTCAGTACACGTCACAAAAGGCCATCAAAGGTAGTATTCTGTCAGACTACCTCGCCGAGAAACCGATTGAAGATTATCAGCCTATGATGTTTGAATTCCCTGATGAAGACATCATGTATCTTAAGATGAAAGATTGCGAAGAGCCTCTTGTTGAGGAAGGACCGGATCCGGATGACAAATGGACACTGATGTTTGATGGGGCTGTGAATATGAACGGTAACGGTGTTGGGGCAGTATTGATCAATCCTAAAGGTGCTCATATACCTTTTTCTGCCAGATTGACGTTTGACGTCACCAACAACGAAGCTGAGTATGAGGCTTGTATCATGGGGATAGAAGAAGCCATTGATCTGAGGATCAAAACTCTTGATATATTTGGAGATTCCGCTCTAGTGGTCAATCAAGTCAATGGAGATTGGAATACGAACCAGCCGCATTTGATTCCGTATAGAGATTACACCAGAAGAATACTGACGTTCTTCAAAAAGGTGAAGTTGTATCATGTCCCCCGGGATGAGAATCAAATGGCTGATGCCTTGGCTACTTTGTCGTCTATGATCAAAGTTCATTGGTGGAATCATGTGCCACATGTTGCGGTGAATCGACTCGAGAGGCCTGCGTATGTGTTTGCAGCCGAGTCTGTTGTGATTGATGAGAAGCCGTGGTATTATGACATCAAGAACTTCCTCAAGACTCAGGAGTATCCTGAAGGTGCGTCGAAGAATGACAAGAAAACCCTGAGAAGGCTAGCTGGAAGCTTCTATTTGAATCAGGATGATGTGTTGTATAAGAGAAACTTTGACATGGTCTTGCTCAGATGCGTGGACAGACCCGAGGCGGACATGTTAATGCAAGAAGTTCATGAAGGTCCCTTCGGTACTCATGCCGGCGGACATGCAATGGCTAAGAAATTGTTGAGAGCGGGTTATTACTGGATGACTATGGAATCCGATTGTTTCAAGTATGCTCGGAAGTGCCATAAGTGTCAAATTTATGCTGATAAGGTGCATGTACCACCAAGCCCTCTGAATGTCATGAATTCGCCTTGGCCGTTTGCCATGTGGGGCATTGATATGATTGGGAAGATTGAGCCTACTGCTTCGAATGGACATCGCTTCATCTTGGTCGCGATTGACTATTTCACCAAATGGGTGGAAGCAGCTTCCTATGCTAACGTTACCAAACAAGTGGTTACCCGGTTCATCAAGAAAGAAATCATCTGTCGTTATGGAGTTCCGGAGAGAATCATCACTGACAATGGTTCGAATCTCAATAACAAGATGATGAAGGAGCTGTGTAAAGATTTCAAGATTGAACATCACAATTCTTCTCCTTACAGACCGAAGATGAATGGTGTTGTAGAAGCGGCGAACAAGAATATCAAGAAGATTGTGCAGAAGATGGTCGTTACGTACAAGGATTGGCATGAGATGCTGCCTTTCGCTTTGCATGGGTACCGTACCTCAGTACGTACGTCGACCGGGGCAACCCCTTACTCCCTTGTGTATGGTATGGAAGCTGTCCTACCTGTTGAAGTGGAGATTCCCTCTCTGAGAGTTTTATTGGATGTCAAGCTGGACGAAGCCGAGTGGATTCGAACAAGGTTTAACGAGTTGAGCCTTATCGAAGAGAGACGGCTAGCAGCTGTATGCCATGGACAGTTGTATCAGCGAAGGATGAAGCGAGCCTTTGATCAGAAAGTGCGTCCTCGAAGCTATCAGATCGGTGATCTAGTTTTGAAGAGGATCCTCCCTCCCGGTGCAGATAACAGGGGCAAGTGGACTCCTAATTATGAAGGTCCATATGTTGTGAAAAAGGTATTCTCCGGTGGAGCCTTGATGCTTACAACTATGGATGGTGAAGACTTTCCGTCTCCTGTTAACTCAGATGTAGTCAAAAAATACTTCGCATAAATTGACCCGCTGGACAAAAAGAAAAAAAGAGTCCAGGCAAAAATGGGCATCCCGGCGAACCAAAAAACAGAAAGGAAAGGTTCGGGCAAAAATTAGGGATAAAAATGAAAAGAATTTGTACACCCGGTAAGTCGAAAACCCGCAAGGGCGGCTTAGGCAAAAATGGGTATCCCGGTGGATTGAAAACCCGAAAGGGCGATCCAGCCAAAAGAGGGATTAAAGCGAAGACTACAGTCTGAGTTGTCTGTACTTCATCGAGCTTTGTCGTCTGCCATCTCGAAAGATGTGATCCGTCCAGTCATTCTTCTCAGAAAGCAAGGAGTTGGGAGGAAAACTGATGATCTGTGAGTTATAACAGAATTGGGAAATAGTGGATGCCGTGTTCACATTGCCATTAGAATAGATTTTTCCTTTTGTGCGCAATTACCTCTTTCTAGGAATTGCTTCCCAATGTATTTGCCTCTTCAGGCACATTTTCAATCAATAAAAGTCGTTATTCAGATAAATGGCTCTTTTGTTTTTATTTTTACTGTTTTGTTTGCAAAAATGTCCGAAATTTTGATAAGCATTGCATATAAGAACATGAAGGCTACACAATAACGTGCAAAAAGACAAAACATTTGAAAATCATTTTGAATGTTGAGGACACTTGAGCGTATCTTGTCCATGTATCCCCTGGGGGCATTTTGTTGTGCTGTTTTTCAGGTTGGCATCTATGAGGACGTTTCCTCAGCAGATATTTTCCCCAAGCAAGTTTGGAAGCTATCAGAGCTATGTTCCCATGCGGAGACGTCTGTGGATAGTGCCTTCTATTCCCCAACAGATCTAAGGATTGCCTATCCCCAGCAGGCCTGTATTTGCCGATTTCCTCCCCGAGTGAGGCAGGTTCATTGAAATTTATCTCCAACATTTATCCTATCTGTGGACTGAAGGATATCCCCAGCGGGGTTCACCTTTCCCCAGCAGCAGTGCTATTCTTCAACATGAGTGAGAAGTCGTTGCTCTCCCTGCAGAGTCTCCCCGCAGAGTTGGAGTACCCGATCAGTTTTGGCTCCCCAGCCGGAGTTTTTCATCATTTTTGCATTTTTTCATTTTAGTGATCATTGCATCCTCAAACTGCGTAGCATTCCCATTCAATATGGAGCATTACGCCATAGAAAAATTCAAACATATGCATTCATGTGTTAACCCAATCAGACAATATCCCCGGCAGAGGCGGATCATTTTGATCAACATCGGTGCAACACGCCTGCTACAGTGGCTCCTGACAGCACTCAGGATTGATATTCCCCAGAGAGGTTTATTACCTCACCCGTTGGTGACAGAAAGTTTGTTTCTCCCCAGTGAGATCCCCAGCAAGTGGTCAACCTTGCCTTGACATATCTAAGATGACGTTCTTGTGATACCGGTAAGTGTCATGCCAGCACCCACGTGTGTTTCTTTGTTTGGTGTCGGTAAACACCATTGTTTCGGTGTCTGTAAACATCGGGTTTTCTCCCCAGTCATCGGTAAATGTCTGGTCATTTTTTGATGTCGGTAAACATCATCTTTCGATGTCGGTAAACATCGAGTCTTTTCTGCAGTCATCGGTAAATGTCTGGTCATCATTTTTGGTGTCGGTAAACACCATTGTTTCGGTGTCTGTAAACATCGGGTTTTCTCCCCAGTCATCGGTAAATGTCTGGTCATTTTTTGGTATCGGTAAACACCATTGTTTCGGTGTCGGTAAACATCGAGTCTTTTCCTCAGTCATCGGTAAATGTCTGATAATTCCCCAGCTAGAGATCCCCAGTAGAGTCATCGGTAAACGTCCTAACTGGTTTCCAGTTGCAAATATTTGTTTTCCTTTAGTGAAGTGTTCCCCGGTCATCGGTAAATGTCTGGTCGTTTTTGGATGTCGGTAAACATCATCTTTCGATGTCGGTAAACATCGAGTCTCATCCCAGTCATCGGTAAATGTCTGGTCATGCTTTGTTTCCTTGTTGATAAAATCAAGATCCCCAGAAGTCGTCGGTAAACGTCTTGTCTGATTACACCACAGAGATTTTGTTCCTCCTCAAGTGGAGACGCCATCGGTAAATGGCCCAGTTTTCTTCGATATCGGTAAATATCGAATTCCCAGTTGCAGCAGCCATCAGTAAATGGTCTCGCTGGAGTTGATATCGGTAAATATCAAGTTTCTTTGAAACCACCATCGGTAAATGGTCTTGCTTCCTTTTACATCAGAGTTGTTTCCCAGCAGCCATCGGTAAATGGTCTTGCTGAAGTTGATATCGGTAAATATCAAGTTACCAGCTTCTAAACATCGGTAAATGGTTTCGCCTTTCTGAAGTTGTCAATTGCAGGCGTCATCGGTAAATGACGTGGTTCTTCTTGTATCATATCCGGCAGAGTGCAAATTTCTACGGTTCTTTGGTATTCAATCCCTGTTTACCCTGAAAGTCTGACAGCCGTCGCTATCATCCGTTCGGGTTCCCAGCTGATTGAATAGGGGCAGTTGTAGCACCTCAAATTTGCACCTACCTTTTGTACATACTTTCTCATATTAGGTCATAACATAACATGGTCCACTGCATAGCATTGCATTGTCCCTTTGCCTCAAGTGCAAGCCATTCAGAAGAATTAGGTCAAACTGGTCAGGAGATCAGTCAGTCAAGCAAGCAAGTGCAATTTTCATTGAAACAAGGCCCTAGGGTTGGTCCAACGTGTTCACATGACTTGGGGATCCATTTGAAGTGTTTTGGTCAAGGATTGGATGTTCAGAAGTCATCAGTCAATGCACAGTTTGCCAGAAACCCTAAAAAGTCAAACTTGGTTAACTGTGTCTGATTTTATGGTTTTGATGGTTGGATTTGGTTTGAGAGAGCTCATTCATGTCCAAATAGGCCTCATGTATCATGTCAAATACCATTATTGAAGAATTGGAAGCCAGACAAGAAATTTCCAAAAATAGAAATTGGACCTGTAATTGAAACCTGCCAAAAATGGAAACTTCTTGATCCCAAACTTACATCATGATACAAGCTTCAAATGAATTTTTGCCCAACATGAAAGTTGAAGATCTTGTTCTCCCATTTCCAAAAAGTCCAAGAACACTTAATTCCCATGTATGGTTGGCAAGTTATGATCAATTCATTCTCCAAAATTTTTGAACTTCAAAAGGCCATATCTCTCAAACCATTTGGCCAATTTGGGTGGGGTTTTTTGCAACAAGTCACATTTGATCCCCTCTTTCCAAATATGCAACCATCATTCACCAAAACATTACCAATCAAAATGGCATTTTTGGACTTGCATGAATTAATTTCAAGTGAGGTTGAAAAATGAGTTTCAAAATTAACCACTTCCAACCAATTCTACCAATCAAATATGTTCAAAAATCATATTTTGGACATGTTCGAGGCCCATTTTCGTGCAGTACATACACCCATTACCAACTTGCTTGAAAATTGGCAAAAGGACACTTTTCACCAACTCCATTCCACTTTTTCATGAACCTTGATTAAGTACCATTGAACAAAGTATATATTCATCATTTTCTCTCTGAAGGAAACCCTAGCAGCCACACAAACACAGAAAATATCACTTGCTCTCAAAATCCATTTTTCCCCCATCTCGAGAAATCTGCAAAAAACTTCAAGAGAACTCGACCTTACCTTTGTTGTTTCATCATCCAAACAGCATCTTGAGCTCATTGCAACATTGTTTCACCAACTGTAAGCTCATTTGCCCGACTGTTTTTCCAAAGCATCATCAATGGCAAAGTGTGGTTGAAGCTGTTTCAAGTTGTTTCAAGCCAAGCCAACTTCACCATCCACCTTGTGGAGCTTGGACCTTCACCTGTTTTGAGCATTTGCAAGCAAACAACATCAAAATCTCAGCTGCTCTTCAGAATTGGTAAATTTTCGATCTCCTTATTTCATCAAATCAATACATGCTTTAGAAAGGTCTATCCATGCTGAGCTTCATGATGGTTTTGCTTTTGAAAATGGTTGGTTATTTCTTGAGTTATGTTGAAATGAAGCTTGGTGATGAATTGTATTTCTGCTCGATTCATGAGTTATATTGTGTTTTAGTGAAAATCGTTGTTGGATTCATGTTGTTGGTTGTTTGCTGAGTCGTTTGGTATATCCGATCGAGATTTCTGGAAAAAATTTTGAGTGACTCGATTTGGGAAAGATGAAGTTCATGCTGTTCTTCATAAACCCTAAAACCCTTTGCCTTGCCCAGAAATTTTTTCTGTCTCCCACGTGCATGGCACTGTTGCTCCATAATGGCCAATCACAACATTCCGTTTCATGGCCCAAAACGGCAGCGTTTGATTTAGTGAATCCTAGAATTACAAAAATGCCATTTCCGGTTATTAAATCCATTTAATTCATTTATTTTCTCAATTTTTATTTCATTTGATATGCTCAACTTGTAAAATTCATAAATCATTCATTTGTGATCCAAATTTTGTGGGAATTTTTGCTAAATGCTCAGCATGACCTCTATTATTTTATCACAATTTTTCCAGAATTTTTGGATGGTTGGTTTTTGTTTGGCATTAGGATTTGTAACATGCATCCATATTGTACACATTTTACCAAAACCTTTGTGAAATGGTCATGACTTATCCTATGGACTTGAAACTTTTCGAAAACAAACTAGACACATTCATGTTTATTTTGATGTAGAGTTTGTGAATTTATCTTATCTGGATTGTGAGTTGTGAATTTTTGAAGTAGGGTGTGACAATTTGTGTCACACCATTGATGTTCAACTTGTTGATTTTTATAGCCATGCTTCTTGACCTCCAATTGATCTAAATTTTTGCATGAACCTACTCTTGTATGTCTAGTTTACACGTGATTTTTTGTGGATTTGTTTATGGCATTTTCCAATTGATTGAGATTTTTGTCCCCTGTTTGGTCTTATGTTGACTTTTTGTGACACTTGTTCCCATTTCATTTGTGAAATCCTCATACTTTATTAGATGGACATGAAATTTGATATGTGATTACTAGACATCTTAATCTTTGCCATGGTTTTAGTCCCATTCATTTCTCATATGCCATCCCTGATTTATGATTTTTGCAAGTTGATGCATGTTTGGTTGACTTCTTTGAGCATGTTCAAAATTGCCTTGCCTTTCTGATTTTCATTGACTATCTTCTACTTGTCCAAATGAGCTGAAATTTGACATGAATACCATGCTATGGGTTGTGATTGACCATGATTTATTTGGTGATTTTTGGAAATGTTTAAGATTGCTTTTGAGCTAAGTCTTGCTGTTGACTTCTATGAGCTTCTAAATGCCATGCCTTGACTTCTTTTGTTTATGAAATGAAGATTATGATTGATATGAATGTGAAACCAATTGGGTTTGTTTCTTGATTGTTTAAATATGATTTTGATTGGAGTTCATTTGCTGTTTTGACTTTTTCATCCCCTTTTGACCCTAGGCTTGTCCTAGTGGTCCTGTTACTTATGTTTGAGCTCATTTTTTCAGGTTAAGCAACAATTACCCAATGAGACCAATACAAATTGATTGAGTGTGCTTGTTTATCATGACTAATCTATTTGTTTTGTAGGTGGCTTGGCTCACATGCCTTGAGCCTTATGCCTTGCACATTCTCTTGCTTATGATTGACTGTTGATCTGTTTCCTTTTGCTTTAATCTTGAAGTTGTATACTAATGTCTGTTTGACTATTTCAGGTGCTTTTAGTTGCTCAGTTCCTTGTGAACTTTTTGCTTTGCTTTGCTTGTATAAGCAATTTGCATTGAGGTATATTTCTAATCTTCATGTAGTCTGGAAGACCTGGCCTGTTACTTGGCCAGGCAACTGTCTGAAGTCCTCCTTAAGAGGCAATGCTTGTGTATGTTTACAATTTGTCCTTGTATAGAGTCAAAGACCTCCTAAGTGAAGAGGCAATTGGCAGAACCCAAGGGATATGCAATCTATCCCCTGCTATTCTGTGTGTCATCTGCTCTGCTCACACCACTGTGTTGATGCATTGCAGATACAAACCCAAGATCTTGTACAATTGTACAGTTGAGTCAGTTTCAAATGTGTAGGAGGGTTCCCACTTTCTGAACCCACACATTCTTGTCTTAAGCTCTCCCAGGCCAGGGATAAGAGCTGTGAAGTCTTATCTTCACTCACCTTTCATATGCTTCACCTTAGCCCCTCAATGGCAAGGTTAAGAGCCAACATTCACCCAGTTCCAGAGGTTTGTTTGTTGAGGTTGATATGACCCCTCGACTAAAACCTAGCCTTGTTTGAGCCCCTTGCTTGTATATAGTGTGTGCTACCTGTGCTTGTATGTTTGTTTGACTTGCTTCCTGTGCAAGTTAGGGTTAGTTTAGACTTGCTTCCTGTGCAAGTTAGGTTTTGCTTGGCTTGCTTCCTGTGCAAGTTAAGTGTAGGTGTGGCTTGCTTCCTGTGCAAGTCACGATTAGGATAGGCTGGCTCCCTGTGCCAGTTAGCTAGAAACCTTAACTTAGGGATGATTTGCATGATAACATCTAGGCTCGAGTCATAGTCTCCCTAGTTGTGTCTCCCTCTATTATCTGGTTAGGCTAGTCCTTTATCCCTCTGTAGGGGAACTACGTCGCCCTGATCCTCATACCAGATGAGGTACGTAGGCAGGAGATGAGCAGATCTCTCCGGGCGCCTGTGTCTTTGTTTTGTCTTGTGGTGTGCTTGGAAGCTGATGTAAGTCCATCGAGTGGCATTAAGGTTCCAGTGTGCGTGTGTTTGGTTCGGATGCTGATGTAAGTCCAGTGATTGGCAGTCAGGCTCCATGTTTGCCTTCTTGAGTGCGTTTTGGTTCGGATGCTGATGTAAGTCCAGTGATTGGCAGTCAGGCTCCACGTTTGCCTTTGCCAGTGTTTGTTTGTGTGCGTGTCAGCCGAGCTACGAATGCTCTGATTCTCCTTCGTCCAAAGGAGATACGTATGCATAGGATGCGATATCCTAGCGAGCATGTGTCGTTTCCCCAGTCCGAACTACTTCGACTCTGATGTCTATGCCTGATAGACTAAGTAGGCCCAGGATGCGCTATCCTGCCGAGTCAGTCTCTTTTGTTTTCTTGTGTCTCTTTCAGCCAGTGTGTGTGAGTTTGAGCAGTGTTTAGCAACCATTTTCCTTTCTATTGTGCGTGGATCCCGTCGAGTACGACGGATGCGTAGGGGTGCTAATACCTTCCCTTCGCATAACCGACTCCCGATCCCATTCTCTTTGGTCGCGAGACCTTTCCTTTCCCAGGTTTACTCTGAGCGTTTCCTCTCCCTCTTTTGGGATAAATAACGCACGGTGGCGGCTCTGTTGTTCTTGTTTTCCCGCCGGTTTTTCGCGTGATGCGACAGTAAGGTACGGTGCACTGAAGTGAATTGTAGAACATCGTAAGGTACGGTGTACTTAAGTAGAATACGAAATATGGTAAGGTACCATGCACTTAAGTGATTTTGGGCATATTATAAGATATGGGCCACATACACTTAAGTGGGCTTTTTAGCTTGAAGCCCACACAAGTGGTTCTATAAATAGAACCCTTGTGCAGAAGCATTCATTGCGGTTGCATTTTCATTTTCTCTTTCTATCTCTCTCTCACTTAAAGCCTTCATTCATAGCAGCTAGCACTGAGATTGAAGGAATCCGTTTGTGTGGACTGAGTAGAGGCGTTGTCGTCGTTCAACGTTCGTGATCGCTCCGTAGATTCTGCATCAAAGGTTTCAATCGTCACAAGAGTTAAATATTCTATCACTGATCATGCCCATTCATAAGGATCACTAAAGGAGAAAATTTTAATTTTCGCTGCATTTTGGATCGCACTTCTCCTTCAGTGGTATCAGAGCCACTTAAGAAACCATGCATTAGATAGCTGTTTATTTTTTGTATTAATATGATTAAAAGACAGAATGTATCAAAGAATAAACGAGTAATTAAATTTGGCATAATGTGTGTACAATTTGGATGATTGATGTTGACTATGCTTTGGAACCGACATTAGTATGGTGAAGCAACGATACATCGCTCGTTCATAGGTTACGCAATTGAGACCGATCAACTTATATATAATATAAGTAATCCTAATGCAAAGTACGGTATATATGATATACTGTTTCTGTTTCGTTCATTCAAACACTAAATGGTCATTTTCCTTTGAGCGATCAATGGTCATTTGCTTCGGAATCCGACATTAGTATGGTGAAGCAATGACCTGTTGATCAATCATACTGAATCAACAATCGAGGTGTGTTTGACGGTCTGAAATTGGTGCATTAGGGTTAGTGACGGCACAAGGGTTGTGCCGTCAAGGAGTTGTGAATTGAGAGCTTGTTGGAACATGTCTGTTGACTGTTTCAAAGCGCTGTTTTTTTGGCCGCGTGACGATCGTCATGGACCTGTGACGACCGTAACAAGCTGGACATGACGGTCGTCACATGCTTTGTGACGGTCGTCACATTCACAGATCCAGAATTCTAGGCGTTTCTGTTATTTTGGCCGCGTGACGTTCGTCATGGGTCTGTGACGGTCGTAACAAGCTGGACGTGACGGTCGTAACATGCTTGTGATGGTCGTCACACTCGTAGAGTCAGAATTCTCGGGGTTTCTATTTTGTGACTGCACAAGAGTTGTATTGATGCAAAACGACGTCGATTTCAAATGAATTATTCATTAAACATTTCGGACAGGGGCGCTGCCCCTATAACCTTGCAAGGGACGCTGCCCCCTGGACCCCTGGGTAACTCTGCGTAGTGTGATCGGTCGCCGAAATTTAATTTGGTTTTAATTAATTAAAGGAATTAAAATTAATAATAATAATGTTTTTATTATTATTGTCTTGTGGTGATCAGTTATGGCCTTAGTTTTCCTTTATTATGTTTTGGGTTTTTAAATACGACCTGCATGTCGTGCCTCTCCTTTTAATCTCTTAATGTAACTTCTTTTCTCATCTCAATCCCTAGTATGTAAAACGAGTTTCTTTTATGTAATGTAATATTATGAAGAAAGAGAATAATTCAATATCAAAGGAGGACAACCTTGAAGATTAAAGGAAGACAACCTTGAAGATCTTGCTTGGAGAAGCTTAGATCGTTATTAGGTTAGCTTAGGTTCTCTCATTGGCTTGGGAGAACAATTGCGCTAGGGGCCATAACTGTTTCATTATGTATGTTGATGCGTGTGAATGTATGTTGATGCATGTGAGAGACGATTTATATGATAAATAAGTCGGTGAGATCAGAATAATTGCAATTCCATCAAATTAAAATATTAAGTTTATGCTTTCCATGTTTTAGCACTTATCAAGACTAGTATCGAATAATGTAGGTTTCGCCTACGCGAGGTGCATGTTCTATATTAGTAAGATGCGATGGGATAATTGTAATATCCAATTGCTAAAACAATAGGTCAAACTTAACTAAACAAATTATAATAAGATTATATATGTTTAGAAGCAAGAGTTGGAAATGATCCATATGATGGATTGGAATAAGGAGTTATTCACCAACTGAAATTTTCGAGAGTTGTATGAGATACAATTGGAAGGAGTTCCTACCTAAATAACCTAGTTTTGTGTAATCCGCCTACGCGGACTTAGAACAAAGTGAAATATGGATCTCGACCCACTAGAAAATCTTCCAACGGGATTTTCCGAATCAAATGATGAGGGTCATTTGTTTTGAGTAAAATAGTGGAAGCGTATTTAATTAAAGGCCTAATTAAATATGTTAATGATACTTATATTTTCATTAATTCTTTTGTAGATTACCATGACAACAAACACCTTTAACAACATTTTGCGATCAATCCTTGACAAGGAAAAATTGGCTGGGACAAATTTTCTGGATTGGCACCGAAATCTGAGGATTGTCCTCAAATATGATAAAAAGTTGTATGTCTTGGAGAAACCTGTTCCTGAAGAGGAACCTCCTAGTTCTGCACCTAAGGCAGAAAGAGATGCTTATAAGAAGCATGTCGATGATGTTAATGAAACTGCTTGTCTCATGCTAGCTACCATGAACTCAGAGTTGCAAAAGCAACATGAGAACATGGCAGCGTTCGATATGATCGAACACCTGAAGATGCTTTATCAAGAGCAAGCAAGGCATGAAAGGTTTGAAGTTTCAAAAGCCATTTTTCAAGGCAAGTTAGCTGAGGGAGCCCCTGTAGGTCCCCATGCGCTCAAGATGATTGGGTATGTGGAAAACCTTGAAAGGTTGGGTTTTCCCCTCGGAAAGGAACTTACGACTGATGTGATCTTGCAATCGTTGCCAGATGGATTCAGTCAATTTATCCTAAATTTTGAATATGAATGATATGGACAAATATCTTCCTGAACTGCTAGCCATGTTAAGAACTGCTGAGCAGAATCTGAAGACAAAAGGGAAGTCCATTCTGATGATCGGGAATGGAAAGAGACAGAACAAAAGGCCCACCAAGCAGGGTGATAAAGGAAAAGGCAAGGAAGTTGCCAAACCCAGACCCACTGTTGCTGCTCTGAAGCCTAGTGGAGGCATAGCAAAGGCAGGCACATGCTTCCATTGCGGTAAGACCGGACACTGGAAGAGAAACTGCCCAAAGTACCTGGAAGATACGAAGAATGGAGTAGAGACTTCAACTTTAGGTATTTTTGTTATTAAAATAAATTTATCTACTTTTGCATCATGGGTATTAGATATTGGATGCGGTTCTCACATTTGTACAAATGTGCAGGGGCTGAAAAGGAGTAGAGATTTGGCAAAAGGTGAAGTTGACCTACGAGTTGGCAATGGAGCAAAGGTTGTTGCTTTAGCTGTAGGAACTTATGTATTGACTTTACCTAGTGGTTTAATAATTCAGTTAGAGAACTGTTATTATGTACCTGTAATTAGCAGGAATATTATTTCCATTTCTTGTTTGGACAAGTTTGGTTTTTCATTTATAATAAAGAACAATTGTTGCTCAATTTATTTGAATGATATATTCTATGCTACTGCACAAATGAGCAATGGACTATATGTCCTTGATCTCTAAATGCCTATTTATAACATTAATACTAAAAGGGTGAAACCTAACGATTTAAAACCAACTAGGTAAGAATATTAAAACTCTTCGATCAGATCGAGGTGGTGAGTATTTAAGCCTAGAGTTCGATGACCATCTGAAAGAGTGTGGGATCCTATCCCAACTTACTCCTCCTTGAACACCCCAATGGAATGGTGTATCTGAGAGAAGAAATTGAACCCTATTGGACATGGTCCGACCCATGATGAGTCACGCCGATCTTCCAAACTTCTTTTGGGGACATGCACCATTGACAGCAGCTTACACACTTAACCGTGTTCCATCCAAAAAGGTTGAGAAGACACCATATGAGATATGGAGTGGTAAGAAATAACATATGTCTTACATAAAGATTTGGGGTTGCAAAGCTTATGTGAAACGACAAACTTCAACTAAGCTTGAGCCCAAATCTGACAAATGCTTATTTGTGGGGCATCCTAAACAAACAAGAGGGTATTACTTCTATAATCCTTCTAAGGGCAAAGTGTTTGTCGCTCGAACTGGAGTTTTCCTAGAAAAGGATTTTATTTCCAAAGGAATCAGTGGGAGGAAAGTAGAGCTTGAAGAAATTCAAGAATCACAGAGCATTGATACACCTATGGAGGAATTAGAGCAGGAAACACAAGTACTTGTGTAAGAGCAACCTGCTCAAGTAGAACAAGACCAGCGTAGGTCAGGCAGGATACTTCACCTACCTGAGAGATACATATATCTCATAACTAATCAAGGTGATGTATTACTCATGGATCAAGAACGAAGATGAGCCTTGTGTCTACAAGAAGGTTAATGGGAGCATGATCGTTTTCCTGGTATTATATGTAGATGACATATTACTCATTGGAAACGATATCCCTACCCTACAACAAGTAAAGTCTTGGTTAGGGAAATGATTTTCTATGAAGGACCTAGGTGAAGTAACCTATATATTAGGAATCAAAATATCCTTAAGTATTTGAGAAGGACTAAGGATTCATTCTTGATATATGGAGGTCAGGAAGAGCTGGTTGTAATTGGATACACCGATGCTAGCTTCCAGACAGATAAGGACGACTTTAGATCGCAATCTGATTATGTGTTTTGCTTAAACGGTGGCTCTGTGAGCTGGAAAAGTTCAAAGCAAGATACAGTTGCTGATTCTATAACTGAGGCCGAGTATATTGCTGCCTCAAGTGCACCAAAGGAAGCTGTTTGGATCAAAAAGTTCATTAGTAAACTTGGCATAGGTCTTAGCATTGTGGATCCTATTGGTCTCTATTGTGATATCAATGGTGCTATCGAACAAGCTAAGGAGCCTAGATCTCACCAACGATCCAAACACATACTTAGGAGTTATCACCTCATTCGAGAGATAATAGATAGAGGAGATGTGAAAATATGCAAAGTACCTACACTTGACAATATTGCTGACCCACTGACAAAGCCTCTTGCGCAGTAGAAGCATGATGGCCATACTAGATCTATGAGCATTAGGGGTATGCCTGATTGGCTCTAGTGCTAGTGGGAGATTGTTGGTGTAAGCACTAGAGGCTAATACTTTTGCTACTTGTATCGAATTATTTATTAATAATAAAAGGCTTTTTCTTGATTACGTTTGTTTAATAAGGTCCCTAGAATAGCTAGTCCTTTTAATGTATCAAGTGTGACTTGATCATGAGATCACATGAAACATAAGGACACTATTCTTAAAGTATCCGTAGTCGAGCTTTATTGTGAAGTGGGATAACATTAAAGCATTAAGACTATTATGTATATAGACTGATGATCACATCTCATGGATCATGGATAAGGAGTTATCAAGTCTTAAACATAGGTATGAATATTAAGAGTAATATTTATACCGAATTGACCTGCTATGAGAATACTATATAGAATGTTATGCAAAGTGTCATAAGTTATTCTCATGGTGATAATGGTGAATACCACCCTTCGACCTGAAACCACTATGGACCCTAGATGTAGAGTCGAGTGCTTTATTGCTGATGAAACGTTGTCTGTAACTGGATAACCATAAAGACAGTTGATGGGTACTCCACGAAGCATGCTGAGGGACATGAGTGACCTAAATGGAATTTGCCCATCCTGCATAACAGGATAAATGTCTATGGGTCCAATATTGAACTGGACAAGGATGACACGGTCTATGCCTTGTGTTCAATATAGACATAAGGGCAAAAGGGTAATTCTACACATAAGTATTATCACAGAAGGATTTGTTAGATCACATGACATTTTCGTGTCTTGGGTAGCAGTGATGTGTTGCTAGATACCGCTCACTATTTGTTATGTTAAATACGTTATTTAATATAATTGCCAATGCCGCGAAAACCTACAGGGTCACACACAAAGGACGGATTGATGAGAGATAGAGTAACTAAGGAACACCGAAAGGTACGGTGCACTTAAGTGTATTGTAGAACATCGTAAGGTACGATGTACTTAAGTAGAATACGAAATATGGTAAGGTACCATGCGCTTAAGTGATTTTGGGCATATTATAAGAAATGGGCCACATACACTTAAGTGGGTTTTTTAGCTTGAAGCCCACACAAGTGGTTCTATAAATAGAACCCTTGTGCAGAAGCATTCATTGCGGTTGCATTTTCGTTTTCTCTTTCTCTCACTCAAAGCGTTCATTCATAGCAGCTAGCACTGAGATTGAAGGAATCCGTTCGTGTGGACTGAGTAGAGGCGTTGTCGTCGTTCAACGTTCGTGATCGCTCCGTAGATTTGCATCAAAGGTTTCAATCGTCACAAGAGGTAAATATTCTATCACTGATCATGCCCATTCGTAAGGATCACTAAAGGAGAAAATTTTAATTTCCGCTGTGTTTTGGATCGTACTTCTCCTTCATAACATAAGTCTCTCAATGGCTTTCCAATGCTTATTACTTGGTCTACTAGTAAACCGACACAATAATACTACGACATATTCAGTTTCGAGTCTAGTACTATCAGTGACATATCTATGACTAGCAATGATGTTCGCATACTTATTTCATCTAAAACTATCATCGGTGTTGTTAGATAATTTTACACTTGGATCATATGATGTGCAAGCAGGTTTACAATCAGAGTAGTTATATTTCTTTAAGATCTTCTCCACATAGTGAAATTGATCAAAATATATTTTTTTTGATCCAAGAATCACATTGGCTTCTCATAGGTATTTCATATCAAAGTATTTACACAACAATGATTTCACATCATTAACAACATAAAGTTTTGATCCAATATTAGTAAGTCTTCCACATAGAGACATATGATAGTGCAAATTCCATTTTCAGATTTGTAATAAATGTATTTGTAACTTTCATTCATTTTATACTCATCCGTTATAATTAAGTTATCAAACTTTTCATGCCACTTCTTTGGAGCTTATTTTAGACCATACAAAGACTTATCTAACTTACATATCTTGTTTTCTTGCCCATGAATGACAAACCCTTACAGTGGGTCCATATAGATTTCTTCTTCTAAGTCACCGTTAAAAAAAGATGTTTTAACATCCATTTGGTGTAATATAAATTTATAATTAGCTTGAAATTTGTACTCTAATGGGTGAATTTCTAGTGAATGGAGAAAAAGTATCAAAGAAATATATATTTTCTCTTTACTTAAAATATTTGGCTAAAAAGAAAGTCTTGTACTTATCAACTGTTCCATAAAGTTTTGGTCTCTTTTTTAAAAACAAATTTACAACTGATTGATTTGCAATCAGGAGACAAGTCTACTAAGTATCAAGTCATGTTATATTCTAGAGGATATGCTTCATTATTAATAGCTTCTTGCTACAAAAATGCATCCAAAGATGACAAGGCTTCTTAAATATTTGTTGGATTTTCTTGCATTGTATAGTCTATATAATTGGTCCCAAAGTATTTATCAAGTCTTACTCTTTTAGTTATTTGAAGTTTTGTTGCTACTTCATCGTTACTTTTGGTGTTTCTTATCATAAGAATGAAATTTGATTAATGCCCCCATTATTTCTCGATTTGAAAGGAAATTTGTATTCATAGAATTCAACATCATTTGATTATATGATCATTCTAGAATTTAGATCATAAATCCTATATGCCTTATTATTTTCTATATACTTAATGAATACACACTCATAGGCTCTATTAGAGTGTTTAACTAGTTTCAGATTCAAAGTTCTAACATAAGACAAACAACCCCAAGTTCTAAAATAAGACAAGCTTGATTGTATTTTCTTCAATAT
Organism: Lathyrus oleraceus; assembly: GCF_024323335.1. Taxonomy (NCBI): domain Eukaryota; kingdom Viridiplantae; phylum Streptophyta; class Magnoliopsida; order Fabales; family Fabaceae; genus Lathyrus; species Lathyrus oleraceus. The sequence goes on along the minus strand of NC_066583.1, from coordinate 534,713,229 downwards.
CTCATAAGAAGATATCTTATTTTTAGACTTGTGAACTTTATTCAGGACATAGAAAATAGTCAATCAAATTTTTCCCACCAGTAAGATGCAACACCAGAATTCAACAGAATATCAACGACTAGTTCAATCAGATTTCTTTTGATTATTTCTACAACCACTCATTTCATGAGAATATGGTGCAATTGACTCATGTACAATTTAACATTGTTTATAACATTCGTTAAATAAATTTGAATCATATTCAGTTCCATATCATTATGAAACCTTAAAGTTTTCTTACAAAATTGATTTTAAATTTCATTCACAAAAGCCTTAAACATATCAAGCACTTCACTTTCATTCTTACTAAACTTATTTTCAATTTCATTCATAAAAATCTTAAACATATCAGTTCCGTTCACAAAAATATCAGTCTTAGTGATGGTGTACAAATTTACCCCAATAAACAGACTAAACATTAACTTATTTTTTGAAGAAACCTAGAAACAAGATTATTTCTAATATCAGTGACATGAATGACATCCTTCAAAATCAAAGTATTTCTAGAGATGTGAGAATTTCCTAACAACACTTTCTTATCTTCAGTATTCGTGTATGTTTTGAACATTACACAGTTATAACAGACATAACAAGAGGCACCAATGCCTATCCACCAACCATCAAATCTACCAACCATGTTGATTTCAAAGATCATAGAAATAAATTACTCATCAGTCAAGTTAACTTGTGCTTTAGACGTAGCACCACATTTTAGCCTGCATACATCTGCTAGCCACATGACATGGTTTTCCACATTTGAAACAAGAGAAAACACCAGTGTTGTTTCTTTGTGGTGGTTGTTGTTTCCTATTAATTGGAGTAATTTGGCCGCTTATATTGGGTGTGAATATGGAAGTAGAAAAACGGTCTAGAGGGGGGGGGTGGGTTGGATATACCCGATATAAAATTCAGCCGCCACTTTCAAAATCAGGGTGTTTTCAAAAATAATTTGCGAGCGGAAGGTTAAATGCAAAAATGTGAAAATGATACTATTTGAATGTTGATCAAGTTAACACAAACCGTTTCATAAATATCAAAGATTAATATGATTAAACACTGGGTGTGGATTGATTCAATTGTGTAACTTGTAAGGCGTGTTTGTACAATGATTCAATGAATGGAATTCTAATGTCAATTTGTTTCTCAAAAAATTTAATCACCAATCCAGCTTAACAAGTTATCCAATTCCAACAAAACATAACACTTACGTAATAAACCGCTATCATTGAATAAACAATATAATACGATTGAATTAAAAAATCTAAGCATATAAATATTATGAAATTAAAAGCAAGAGTAAGAGTGAGATGTCATAGAGATTTATAGTGCTCTGGTGTTCATCCTCGCTTTGCCTACGTGCACTATTTAATGGTTTCCCATTGAAACATGTATAGTTCCTTGTTATTTGACAAATATTTCCAATATTTCATAAAATCACCAATCCACAATACAATTGAGAAAATAAATCTCCTATTTGGATATTGACTTGTATACAATACACTTGCAAAACTCTTCTACATAATCTTTACTCGGATTACGTATCTTGAGTCTTCCAATATCACCATTCTGCTATAAGATTTTGTGTGTAGCTATCAACCCCTTGATTCTACGGATTCCTTGAGAGATTTATTGTCTGAAGATCCGAGAAGAACTCATCCATATCCGTAGCCTTCCATGCAGTCACTACTAAGGCAATTATAGAGAGAAGAACCTACTTCTTTTCAATGTAATTTATCACCACTATTGACAATCACCTCAATCTTTCTAACAACCTGGAAATCTCAACAAGATCTTTAAGAACGATTAGTTTCAAGGACGCGCCTCCTTCAATCAATTACAAATCTCTTGTTATCAAGATATGAACTAAAATAATTTGAAGATGCAAGAATTTTATTGCAAGACTTTGAACACTCAAAACAGAGGAAATTTATTTTTCACTAAAATCACACAAAAAAATTATGATTTGAATGATATATGTTATTGAGAAATCATGACAAAAAGATTTTATATGTGCGTGAGATTAAGCACAAAAAATGGTTGGAAAAGTCAGTTAGATTCGAATCAAGACCAATCTATGATTTGAATCAAATGAGCAAGAGAAATGGAATAAAAGGAAAACATAATTTTGAACCAGTGTCAGTTGATTCGAATAAGATGAAAGTGTGATTGGAATCATGATCCACGTGATTCGAATCATGTACAACATTTATTTGAATCAAATGAAACAACCCTGATTGGAAAAAAGGTTGAAAAAGTGTGTGATTTGAATCATGTTGAGAGTTTGATTCGAATCAAATCAAACAGAAGTTGGCATCAGAAAAATGATTTGAATCAAATGACCCGTTTTTTCCGCTGTTGAATTTTATCAGAATCATAAAATGTCTTGGAAATCCATGATTCAAATTAAACTCATAAAATCTCAAATAAGTTTTAAAGGTTAAGATTTTACTTTGAATAAAACTCAAGTAAAAAACATAAAAGGTTTTCAATCCACTTGCACATTCTATTGATAAAAAAACATAATGATCAAGATCAAACTTAAGCAAAGCCTAACGCATGCTAAAACAAATATTTTCAAACTTGATTATGAGAAGTGCAATCATGAAGGAGACTCAACAAATCGAAATAAAATCACATATGAAAGCAATAAGACAAGAAAAAAATAAACGGATATAAATGCTCCCCTAAATGAATTAGGGACATGCAACTACACCTTAAAGGATTCCCATTCTTAATTCAGTTCACAATATTGTGGTTCTAACTCTCTAATGGTTTGCCAAATGGCTCTAGAACCACAATGAATTTCTTTTTGTTGTTTAAAACAACCAAAACGTTTCTTTTCAATCTTGTATATGAGATTCTTCCTCAATTTGAAGGAAAATAATCAGACTCTCAACTGAACATTCTTTTGTTTTTTTGTGAAGAAATTTTTTCCAGTCTTTAAAACTAGGGGAAGTTTGTCAATAATAATATAAATTTGAAATTGTTCATCTAAAGATATATCTTTAGTGATGATTTCATGAACAATATTTTGAAGTTTGTGACATTGGGCCTCCACAGACCTTTCATCTACCATCTGATATTTCAGGTAGCAACCAACATCATACTTCTTTTCTCCAGCTTCTTCGGTCTCATACTTCTTTTTCAAAGTCTCCTGAGCCTGTTTTGAAATATCACAATTACTATAATAATTAAACAGATCATCTGCAAGTTCAATCAAAATGTAATTTTTGTAGAGATAGTCATTCTCTTTCCATATGGTGATTTATTTCTTGAGCAAAAATTCATTCGCTTTAAAATGTGTAGTAGATTCAAGTTCAGTAGAATTAAAAGTTCCATCTAAATCTATAGATTTCTTGTTGTTAGTTTGTTTGGTTAATCTAGAGAGAGCAACAAGAATTTCATTCGTTAGAACATTATCAATCTTTTTAGGGTTAATTTTTTTTCTCTATTTTTTCTATATTTTGATGTGACTTGCCTCAAACTTGAACAATTTGTTAGAGATAACATCCACAAAAGTACTAACAATTTCTTCGATAGCCATGACTATTCAAAAACGTCTTAAAATTGTTGTTTCAAGATTTTTGAAAATAGCCACTAAAGAAACTACTGGGCCGGGTCACAAATTAGGTTGCTCACTTTAACACGTTTCACGACACTTTCCAATGTTATGCAAAGCAGTCACTCAACCATGACACATCCCGGATAAAACACCCCAACTTTACAATGTAAAATTATTACTTTCACAAAAGATAATTAGTCTAAACATACACCTTCTGATGGTACAAAGAGCAATCAAATATTTTATAAATACCACTCTTAGTATCTATAGTATAAAGACCAGTCGTGATGATTTCTCAAACTTGAGGAAATTCAAGTAATTCTCCAAAGAGGATTCAATAATGGTCATTTGAGTACCCAAAATAATATATCAAATAATGAGAAATTAAAATAATTATTTAAAGTGAATAAAAAAACTTATAATGTCTCAACTCAAATAAGGAGAAATTATTTTGAGTATGAATGTTGCTGCTGGCCGCCTAAGCATATGAGTGGCAAAAAACACACTCTCTTCATTTTTGCAAGGGGTCCCTTTGAAGATCCCTTTTACCCCCTTTCAACCGGTCTTTTAAAATTAGTGGGTTGATGCTTCTTGTGAACTCTAAATGATTCATCATATAGAACTATTGGAAGGCTCAATTTCCCTCCTATTATTATGGAGGATGAGAAGGTTGCTATTGATTGCCCTGCATTTGTTGCACCATATGCATCATGAACTCGTGTTGTTGTTGTTGTTGTTGTAGCATCTATAACTGATGTTGTTAAAGTTGATGTATCATCCAAGACTAATGATCCTCATATCCTTTATTCCTTGTCCAATGCAATGCCTGATGCGAGGTTCATCGTTGTTCATCCATTTCCTCTTCCTCGTGGTGGTTCAACCATATGTTTCTCCCTTTCACACAAACAAATACTAAGTTGACCAGACTTAACATTAATCATTATGATAGTAAGAATCATACAAATAACACTCTTGAGAAAGTAAACGATTTACTACTAATGTCACATGGTTGGGTCTAGAATCGACCTGCTCTGATACCAACTGTAATACCCCAAAACGACATTGGTATTATTACATCAACATAGTATAGATCTAACACAAGTGTAAGCAACACATTAGATACATTAAATGTGCGTACAAAATATGACATGTCAAAATACAAAACAAAAACTAAACACACAACATAAAGCAACACAGAACATAAGTCAAGTGCAGTCTTCAAGTCGACTTCTCTTTGCCTTTTCCGGGTACCTGTTTATTTGGAAAATAATTAGACAATAAGGGATGGAATAAAATATATCTCAATGAGGTCCTTACTAAGACCATAAGTCCACTTAGTACTTATATTTTATAATAATACTTCATCACAATTCATTTTAACGTACATTCTTTTGGAATAAAATTTACATGTTATTAATTCCCATATCTCGAGATAAAATGTGATTATCATTACGCCATGCGTATACTAAAGATCATGTGTAGAATTACGGGTCAACTTCCATCCTACTAGAGCCCTGTAGGTCGAGCTTAGTATTACGGGATAGATAGAGTCTGATTAGAACCGCACAAACTAAGTCTAGTATTACGGGATATCTAATCCTACTAGTATAGAGTAAATCCTACTTCTAATTATAGGTCATACGTGTCTAAGGTCATGTCATACCTAATCAACACATATCATTCATCAATGTCTACATCATCTCTCATGTAGCATACATATAACATATCATTGGGACATACATGAATAGACTCAAGGCTTATTGTTAAGTGACAAATTTACATTCAAAATGTCAGTACTTAATGGCTTATTTCACAAACAATCATTGCAAAAATCCTATGATACATTTGTTAGGTTTCTTGCATACATTTAACAAAAATAGGTGAAAAGAACTAGAAAAAAATGACTTAGCAGGAAGGAAATAGAAAAAGCATAACCTTGAAGAAGCAAGTCTTCCTAGGCATAAGGTACAAGTGCGCTAGGCGTAAAGTAGGGCTAGGTGGAAGCACCAGATGCACGTACTTCATTGTTAAGAAAGGGTTAGCACATTAGTCAAACGAGTGGTGATCTAGGAGAATAAAGGAAACCAAGGACACATGGAAGACGCGCGAGTGTTGATTGCTAAAGAAAAAAAGTAGGTTGGTAAGAGTGTCACAGTAGGGTAGGTGCGTATGGCACAAGAATGGTGCGCCCAACGAGAACCTCATAATTTTCCATATAAATAGACGTTTAAAGTTCAGTGAAAATGGAGTTTATGTGCATCAGAGGAGTATATAATTTGAGTATGTTCACTCTAGTCTACAACGAAGGATAATAAAGGAAGTTTGAAAGCGAAAGTGTTGCTCAGGTAACATGACATATACCATTTTCGAAGTCAGCTTCTTTGAAAAGACCAACTGTTATGTTAATCACGTGTAAGCGTAGCAAAAATTTCTATTATTGGAGTTAAATATAATCATTAGATTCATGTACTAAATAGGTCATGAAGCTCTCTATCTATATCTATTTAATGTTTGTTTTAGCCTTGTAACCTAAAATTTATTTTCATGGTGTCACCTGACATCTAAAGGTGATTGTTATCACTAGATCCAAGATAATTATTTATTGAGTACTAAGCTTAGACATTGGTATAAAATCAATATCCATACATATTGTAGCGGGATTAATGTGAAATATGTCTACTTTCACTACAAGAAAAATTAATTTTAGCTTTAAAAAATTAGTGTCGACCCCGACTCCGGCGCTAATAACATCGGTTTTATGTCATACTAACCGACTCTAATGGATTTATTCATTTAAACTTAATTAATTTTTTTATATATTAGCGTCTGTCTGAGCTGACGCTAATGTCATTCCCCCAAAAATTATTATAGCGCGAAAAATATTTCCTTGCCCTTAAAAATTTGGTTTCCCCCTTTTTATTTATTTATATTTATTTTTTTTTGAAAAAAAACAAATTAAAGCAAGAAATTTCAATTCGTAATCATTTTCACTTGTTCGCTCCGGTCTTGCTCGTTCGCCTTAAATTTTCATTTTTTTCTCCTTTTTTCATGGTGAGCATTGTGACACTTTCTTCTCTTTGATGATGTGATGTTTGTAAAATGTTATGTGTTGAAAATTATACTATTGTTATGTTTTGATTGAATTGGATGTTGGAATAATATATGAAAGTATCCTTGAATGTCAACAAACGAAGTCAAATCAACTTTGAAATGATGTTACTTTGAAATGATGTTACCGTGATCAAATCAAACCCAATAAGGTACTATTGGATTATGCTTTATCTTTTTTTAATTATTGTTGTAACTGCAAATTCTCAAATTATATATAGATATCTGATTTATTTAGTGTATATATGTAATAATAATTGAATTATAAAATCAATTTTGATTGGATATTTTAGGAATCGAAGAAGAATAATTAGGTTTTGAGTAATACTGAGTAGACGAGAAGAGAAGAATCTGAACCAAAGTCAATTCAAATGCCAGAAGAGGGCTTGGTTGATATCAAGTTTAGTTTATACAATGGTTCTGATATTCTTTTGCTGCTACTGTTGATATGCTTAAGTCAATTCATTGGCCATGTTGAAGAGAAGACCTTTTATTCGACATGTATATAAATGTAAAAATTTAAAGTTTGTATTGTATGATGCTTACGATTTTAATTAAAGTTGTGTTTTTTCTTCTTGTTACCTAACCTGCATTATATGGTATATCATATTGTTTTGGCAATTTGGCATGATGATACTGATGTGTCTTTGATAAATTGATGAACCCTAGGAAAGCTACAACTTATAGTTTTATGTTTACATCTTTCTGCTTATTTAATTGGAGAAATTTCCATCTAACTTAATTATGTTTATTTTATTCTTTCTTTGACATTAATGTTCGATGCGGATGCGGACACTACCGCAATAGCAATATTGCGGCCACATCAAGTGATCCGGTCCGCAATTTAAAACCATGGTCCTTATGAGGTGTTTGTTGAGGACATTTATAAGATGGAATCATTATTTGTATTGATCATACGGCTCCATGTGTTCGGTGAGGCTTATAATGTTTCTTCGTTCTCTTGATATTATTTGGGTGACATTTGATGACCAACAAAAGAGTTTTCATAGAGTACATGTTCGATTTACTGGAGGATCAATTGCATCAGACGCTGCAGGTAGAGTTCAAAAGTTCCAGTTGAGGCTTCTTCTCCCCTTTCTTGTATCGTTGCCAGTGTCGTTTAAGTATGATGAGGATTCAATTAGGGTTGGTGGTGAGGGGGTGGGGGGCGAGGGGTAAAGGTAAACAAAAGAGTGGTTTAGATGGGTTTCCGTGAATGAGGATTTAAGTTTAGGATCATGAAAGTGTTAGATACATTTGGTGAGTTTTTTCTCTTTTAAAGTTCTGTGAACTGTTGATGAAGATTGGCGGGTTTAATCTTAGTTCTGTTGGTCATTTGGGTAGGAGAGATAGGTAAAATTTCGATTGTATTGATTTTCATAGCATTTTTATTTCCTTTATGATTGCAGAATAGCCATAATTCTCAAGGCATTCTCAAGATGCAAAGCAAAGCCTTGCTGATATGACAACATTGTAACTTTTTCTGTCTCTTCGATTCAGCATTTCAATTAATTATAATCTTTATACACTAGAAGCTCCTAAATTTAAAAGAAACAACGCTTCGATGTGGTACTTCGATTCAGCGCTTTGATTCGGTGCTTCGATCGGGTACTTCAATTTGGCGCTTAGATTCGACACAATTTCTTTCTCTCTGTAAGTGTTTTTGAAAGGGTGTCAAGTCTTTCATATGCAATATTTTTCATGCATCAAATAAGAATCAATTTGTTAGAAATTGATTCTATGTTGTTCTATCATGTTAGATTATTATTAGTCTTGCATGTCACTAAGTCTATTATGAGCGGGGTTTTCTTGTTAGGCGCGCAAGTAGTGTTTCTTGGAGACTAACACTATGCAACCACCAAAACAAAATCTAGTTCTAAGAAAGCTCCTAGAGTTATGGACCCTTCATGAATTAACGTTATACGATAAACTAGTTGTCTTATAACGAGATCTGCGAATAGGTCTACCTTAGGGAAAATCTTCATATTAGGCACCCAAGGAGAGGCCCTTGGGGACTAACACTACACAACTTCCAATTCTAAACTATGTGTTCTCTCTTCTTTTTCCAAAGCTCGGGTGTAGAGCTTTACTCATGATATCATTCCAAGTCCCACATATAACATGATTATAAGCATACAAAGAAAAAGGAAAAGCATAAAAGAAAGCAAGTAACCATATATGTACAATAAACAAAGCAAAGATAAAGAGAACAAATAAGACAAGTCAACATTCATCACAAAGTTAACTAAATTAGGCTTGACTCTCTCTTGCATGGAGCATTCTTTTCCATAGCATAGTCGCCATCTATCGTATCTCGAAAAACACAATCCTTCACAAAGCTCATCGCACGCTCGCGGAAAAAATGTTCGAACATAGTTGCCGCCGAGCTTTCTTTATTCCAAAGAAGGAATGAGAAAATATCGATAAAACCTTAGGAACATGGTCGTCGCAATCATATTTAAGTTCAGGAGTCGATTACGCAAGGGGGAGGTATTAGCATCCCTCACATCCGTTGTACTCAACAGAAACTTTTTAGTTTAACTTGCGATTTGAATGCCAACTTATATATTTTTTTCTTCGAGTTATTAAAAATGTAAAGACAAAAAGAAAGGGGTCGCCAAAAGTTTTTTATTATTGTGCCTGACGAGATTGCGGGTCATGCTCTTACGTATCTCCTGGTGCAATAGAGAACTCAAGGCATACGTAGTTATGAGTAGAAAATATTTGTTTGCTGGTCGATTTTAGTAAAAGCTATTTTGTCGCAATCGACAGAAAACTTTATTTTACCCAAATCAGGTTAGGAGCGGGCATTTACATCACATTGAATGGATTTTACATATCAACGTTCATGGGAAAACGTCACGTATCTCAACTCAACGGATGTGGATGAAACAATGCTTTGCATCATCTCGAGACAAAATGTCTTTCAATTTTGAAAAGATTTTTAAGATTAATTGCACGACGGCGAGAAAAGAGTTTGATTGGTTGAATGTATTTTAAGTGAATGATGAATGCTCGATGAGAATGAGACATAAGCCTCAGGATCAGTCATTTGGAGTTCCACCAGAATGCTAGATTTCAATGGTCATTTTTCATTCAAATAATTAAGAAAATCGTTTGATGGACAACGAACGCTTGATAGGAATAAGATGTGTGTCTCACAATCAATTGTTCAAGGGTTACATCAGAATGCTAGATCCCAACGATCCTTTTTAGTCCATGTTTATTAAGTGTTTTAGGAGCGAAAGAAAGAATGAACGGCTAATCCAAAACGTGTGCCTCAAGATCGATCATTTGAAGGTTCTGTTAGAATGCTAGATTTCAACATTCCTCTTCTTTTGTGGTTGTTTAGAAAAAGTTTTGATATTACACTTGATTTAAAAAAAGTCACTTGATATTTGATCGAGGTTTAACTTGTATAAATGATTTCAGAAATGGTTTCAAATTGAAATTAAAAATGGTTTTGAAAATAGTTTGAAGTTATTTTGTCAATAGTGAAATGTTAGTGGGGTTAAATGAAATGTTACTGAAGTTAGTGTGAAATTGATTTTGATTATTTACATGCGCCAATGTATGAACATGGATCGCGAAGTTTCCTAATTAATCAACGAAAAACATTGCAAACGACTAAATAAATAATCAAGAAATACATTTAACAATTAAAAGATAATTAATCAACTACGCAAATGAATATTTTTTTAAAAATCAAATAATTATTAATCTAGATAAGATGATTAATTAAGAAAAATAAATAAAATAAAATAAATAAAATAAAAAATAAATAAATAATAAAAGGGGAGTGTAGAAATGATTAGGCCAAGGTGCAAATATCAAGCTGACTTGGGTCTAACCCATAAGACACTAAAACCTAATTACTACAATAATAGCAATAAATAAATAAATTAAAAACAAAATAACACACAAAAAAAGAAATAAAACGAAAGTGGGGGAGTTTGGCACTACATTCAGATAAGAAGGAGATAATTTTTTTGTAAAAAATTTAAAAACCTACCACTGACTATTCGACACGTGGCATCGAAAGAGAAAAAACCCAAACCAAAATTCTCCCTTTTCTTTCTCAAAAATCGCTTTCAGAAAACAAAGCAGGGAGAAGAATAAATGTACTTTCCTCTCCTCTACCTTGCGATGCTTTTCCAGGAAAAGAACAAAGTTAGCAAACTCATATCCCTCAGTCTCTTTTTACTCTCTCATGTTGAAATAAATCACTGAAAAAAGAGTATCCTCTTCTCTCACGTTTCAAGCGCAACAAAAAAAGACTCAAGATCTCTTACACCAACAACAATAAATTGAACTGAAAATCAAAGAGGAAGTAATTACGGAAATGGTGGCGGCTGGACCAACGGCTGGCGTCATGGAGAAGGTGGCGAATAACAGCTTGGCACGTGTTGTTGTTGCTCGGTGGCATAACGATTCTTTCTCCAGCGACAAAAACATTGGTGGTGGGAGTGAGAAGTTGAGTGGTTGTCGTGATGCTTTGTACGACGGATCTTGGTGATGTTGTTGAGTACAAAGTGGTTGAAAGGTTGAGGTTTGGTTGGTGTTTTTGCGGTTGTCGGTGTTGGACACAGGCGGTTGTCGGTGTTGGATACAAGTTGTTGGAGATGAAGGGAAGAGGAAAAAAGAAAGTTGGTTTGAGAATGGGTTTTAGCTTATGAGTTTTTTTCAGTAGAAGAAACATTTCCTTATTTTCCCTTTTTCAATGAGAGGGATATTAATGCAAGATGAGGGGTTCTTTTGTGAAGAAAGAAAATGTGGTATTATGTGATTATGTTTGTGATGTAGGTGCCTGCGTTTTGTTTCTGTTTGGTTATCGTAGGCTGATGGATTAGAAAACAAAGAGGGGGAAGTTATGTTTGTGCCGAATTTACAAACCGTGAGTGTATTTTTTATGGTGTTTTTGGTGATGTTTGTGAGTTTTGTGTTGGAAATAAACCCTTTTTGTTTTCGGGGAAAGTGTGGGGGAATATTAGAGGCTTGAGTAGAAACTCGATAGGTAGGAGAATTATTTATGGAAGAGAGAACTTTGTATTTTTGCTTGATACAAAAGTGTAAGATGATATCTCTATTTATAGTACTCTAAGGAGAACTCTAAACACACTAATTCTAGAGAGTTCTCAACTCTAGATATTTAAAGAGTATTCTAGAAAATATTACAATCCTAAGAAATATCTAGACACTCCAAATATTACAAGACTTTTCTAGAAACATTACCCAAACTAAACTAAGAGGTTAAACCCAAATCAAGTTTAATATTTCAAGCATATTCCTTAGCTTCACGAAAGTTTCCAACTTGATTTGTGACTCCAAGCATATTCCTTAGCTTCACGAAAATTTCCAACTTGAGTGGCTTGGTGAAAATGTTGGGAGATTGATCTTGAGACAATACATACTTCAACTTCACCTTGTACACCCATCTTATTCCAATTTCTTTATGTCCTCGTGGAAGTGTAGTAAGTTCGCATGTATCATTCTTCGTGATTGAATTGATTTCTTCTTCCATGGCCTCTCTCTATTTTACGTTTTCAACTGCTTCTTGATAGCTTAAAGACTCGCAATCACCCAAAAGACAAAAGAGGTCAATGTCGTTTCTATTTTCGGTTACCTCATAAAGCTCTTCAATACTCCTTAGTCGTGGTGTCCTCTCACTTGAGCTTGTTTCATCTAACCTTGGTTTCGGTGAGGCTGGTGGTGTAATATGTTCCTTTATCATTGGTTGTTCCATTTCGTCTTCTTCAAAGTAAGGAAGAAAATCGTACATGTATTCTTGAAGACTCCAATCCCAACAATCTTCTTCTTCTAACTCCACGTCACGGCTTATGATGATCTTTCCACTATTTGGATTATAGATCTTGTACCCTTTGGAGCTTGAGTCGTAACCCACGAATACATACTTCTCACTTTTATCATCGAGCTTTGTTCTCCTTTCATTTGGAACACGGGTATAGGCAATGCTTCCAAACACTTTGAGGTGAGAGATTCTAGGCTTCCTTCCACTCCATGCTTCTTGTGGTGTCTTCTCATGCACGCTTCTTGTTGGGGAACGGTTTGTTAGATAAACCGCACATACCACTATTTCGGCCCAAAACTCTTTCGGCATCTTCTTCCTCTTAAGCATGCTTCGCACCATGTTAAGTATGGTCCGGTTCTTTCTCTCTGCTACTCCATTTTATTGAGGTGATCTTGGCACTGTTAGTGGGCAGCGGATTCCATGGTCTTCACAATATTTGTGGAACTCATTTGAAATGAACTCTCCTCCTCAGTCAGATCTCATGGCCTTAATGGAAAGACCACTTTCTTTCTCCACAAGGGCTTTGAACTTCTTAAAGTTTTCGAACACTTCTGAATTTTCCTTCAAGAAATAAACTCATGTTTTTCTAGAATAATAATCAATAAAGAGGAGAAAGTATTTACTCTTACCAAAAGAGTTTGGATTGATTGGTCCACAGACATCGGTGTGTATGAGCTCAAGCGGTTTTGTCGCTCTTGACGTTGATTCCTTTGGAAAGCTTTTCTGAAATTGCTTCCCAACTAGAAATCCTTCACATAGTTGGTCTGGGTGGTTTATACTAGGCAAGCCTCTCACCATCTCCTTCTTTGATAAACATTTTAGACTGTCGAAGTTGAGATGTCTGAATCGTAGATGCCATAGCCACGAAGAGCCAGTATAGCAAGTCTTGAGACACTTTGCAACATCAATTTGAATGTTCAAGAGGAACATTCTATTCTTTAACATATGCACCTAAGCAATCAAGTTATGTCTACAATCTCTTAATAAAAGACTATGTTCTTTCAAGTGGATGTCATGACTTTTCTCTAATAATTGTCCCAAGCTCAAAATGTTATTCTTCATGTTAGGAACATAGTAGATATTGGATATGAATTAATGACTCTCATTCATCAAGCGTATAAGAATTTTACCGTTTCCTTTGACCGGTATCTTTGAGTAATCTCCAAATGAGACATTGCCAGTTTTCGCTTCATTGATTTCTACGAACATGCTTCGATTGCCGCACATGTGATTGCTTATGCCAATGTCGAGGTACCATTTGTTTCTTTTCTCTTCAACTTCGTTTTGGAACACGAGCAACAAAGTTTCTTCTTCTTTGCCTTTTTCTTCTACAAAGTTAGCTTTCTACACAACCTTCTTCGAGAATCTACACTCAGATGCATAGTGACCGATCTTGTTGCTGTTGAAGCACTTGATTTGTGATTTGTCACACCTCGACCATGAATTTCCTCTTCCACGACCTCTTGTTGCTTGTGGATTCCAACTTCTTTCTCCATTGTTAGAGTATTTGTTATAACCGTCTCTTCCTTCTCGTCTATGTCCTTGTCCATGCCCAGGATCTTGGCCACAACCTCGTCCTCTTTGGCTCTTGTAATTCGCATAATTTTTTTTCTTTACGTTGAGTTGTAGTAGTTTCTCCATATCCTCCTTTAGTTTAATTTTTCTATTTTGTTTTTCTTTGTATGCTTGTAAGGAACCCATGAGTTGCTCAATAGTCATGGTCATTAAATCCCCGTTTTCTTCAATGTTGGTAATAATGAAGTCAAAACATAGATTTAAAGTGTGAAGTATTTTCTCCATGACTTTCACCTCATCAACATCTTCACCATTTCTTTTAAGTTGATTGACTACGGCCAATACTCGAGAAAAATAATTAGAAATTGACTCGGACTCTTCCATAAATAAACATTCAAAATCACCTCTAACAGTTTGAAGACGAATCTTTTTCACCTGTTCCATTCCTTTGTTGCAAGTTTGAAGTTTGTCCCATGCTTCTTTGGCTGTTGTTGCATTGGAGATCTTCTCAAATGTATCTTCATCCACCGATTGATAAATGAGGAAGAGAACTTTCTTGTCTCTCTTTCTTGACTCCTTTAATGTCTCCCTTACACCTTGGCTTAGCGAGGCTTCATCTTGCTCCTTGAAGCCTTTCTCAATGATATCCCACACATCTTGAGCTCCTAGTAGCACCTTCATCTTGATACTCCAATTGTCATAGTTGTTCTTTGTGACCATCGACATTTTGAAAGGGAAACCTCCATTTGCCAATTTTTGAGGACCTTGAAGCTATGATACCACTTTGTTGGAAATAAACCCTTTTTGTGTTCAGGGAAAATGTGTGGGAATATTAGAGGCTTGAATAGAAACTTGATAGGTAGGAGAATTATTTATGGAAGAGTGAACTTTGTATTTTTTTCTTGATACAAAAGTGTAGGATTACATCTCTATTTATAGTACTCTAAGAAGAACTCTAGACACATTAATTCTAGAGAGTTCTCAACTCTAGACATTCAAAGAGTATTCTAGAAAATATTACAATCCTAAAAAATATCTATACACTCCAAATAATACAAGACTTTTCTAGAAACATTACCCAAAATAAACTAAGCCCAAAAATTAAATAATAAGGTTAGGCCCAAATCAAGTTTAATATTTCAACACTTTGGAAGGCGGTTTGTTCTGGTGGTTAGATGAAGGTTTGCGGTGACGAAACAACAACGTATGGCGTTGAGAGAAAGGTGTTAGGAAAATCTTGTTAGGTGGTTTTTGGTTTTTTGATGGAGATGAAGAGGTATGATAGAGATCATAATGGTGGTTCATGGGGATAAAGTGTGTTTAAAGGTGTATCTATGATGGAATATTGGAATGGCAAGTTGAGAGAGGAAAACCCTTTGATGTGCGTACAAGTAGGTAGTATGTGAGAGGAGTTATTTTAGTTGAAATGGGAGTATGATGGATTATGAGGTATGAGTTAAAGATGGAAGATAAGTTAGCGTTGTTATATGGAAGTGATGAAGGTGGCGAATCTTATGAGAGCATGGTGTTAATTTGCTTTAGATTCTAGCTCTTTAATTTGAGTTGATAGAGAGAGTATCAGGCTTCTCTTCTTTGTAAAAAAAAGGAGCATACTTAAGAAGAAGAAAGTTATTCCATTTTTTGTTCTTTGCCTCAGAGAAAAGAAAGAGGGTATATGGATATGGGAGTGACTGATAGTAAAAAATGAGAGGATTTCAATGCATG